>NC_092052.1:72513819-73228184 GCF_003086295.3 Arachis hypogaea
CATTACATTTTAATGCAAGAATTATGAGTATTATCACTCTAAAATCTGCACTATGGGTCATTGACTCTAATGCAATAGATCATGTGACTTTTTACTTAAAAGATTTTGCAAGCTTTCAAAATATTGCTTCAATCAATGTGATATTGCCAAATGGGACCAAAACTGATAGCACCATCATTGGCACAATCACATTCTCTAAATTTTTTTTCAAAAATATTTTATAAATTCCTTCTTTTGATTTTAAACTGATCTCTGTGTCAAAATTAACCTCAAACTTATATTATCAACTGTTAATCAATGATAAGTATTGTGAGATACAAGATCGATCCACATCAAAGATGATTGGCATTGCTGAGCGTATAGAAGGGTTATATACAATGAGTAGAGAACCAGAATTCTCTCACTTTCTCCCTCCTCCAACAAAGCAAGCTTCATTGGCAGCAACTATGACTACTACTCATCTCACAACACCTTCACACAGTGAGCACAACAACATTTAGCATCTTAGATTAGGACACATACCCATGCATAAATTGATTTTACTAAAGAAGTATTATCATTTTATAGATTGTATTGTTTCAAAAATTTCTTGTGAATCATGTCATTTTGCAAAACAAAAGAAATTATCTTTTGATATTAGTACCACTGAAATAAAAGACTGTTTTGACTTAGTTCATATGGATATTTAGGGTCCTATTTCTGTCCCTTCCAATGAAGGACATTTGTATTTTTTTACTGTGATGGATGGCAAGAGCAGATTCACTTGGATTTTTTTTTATGAAAACCAAATCTGAGGCATCACAATTGGTTATTAATTTTGTGAATTTTGTCAAAGTACAATTTGAAAAATAATTAAGTGTATAAAGACTAAGAATGAGCCAGTATTCACTCTAAAATCCTTTTTTGCATCAACTGGCATTTTACACCAAACCTCTTGTGTCAAAATACCATATCAAAATGGGATTGTAGAGCGAAAACACCAGCACATTTTAGGTGTTACTAGAGCACTGTTATTTCAATTAGGAATTTCACATTGTTTTTGGCAATACACAGTCGCTCACGCTATTCACCTAATTAATAGACAGCCTAGCATTAAATTGGATAATGCTAGTCCTTATAAGCTTTTGTATGGTAATTTAGCTAACCTTTTATATTTAAGAGTATTTTGGTTCTCTTGCATATGCCTCCACATTAACAAATTCAAGAACAAAATTAGACCCAAGAGCCAGGAAAATAACTTTTCTCGGTTTTAAATTAGGAACAAAGGGTTTTCGACTTATTAATTTAAAATCAAAAGAAATTTTCATATCTAGAAATGTAACTTTCTATGAAACTCATTTTCTATTTTCATATTTCACTAGCACTGACATTCATGCGGTACCTACTCGTACTCCACAATGCATTGATCTTTTTCAATATGATACACCATCCACACATATTTATAATCACCCATACCTACCACACTCACAGATTCAAATGAACATTTGTTAAGTTGAATGCACCCACCAATTTTCTCACACACCATGCACCCATTACCATACCATACACCAATAATGCACCTACATCACAAAACTGCGACATCACACAAGACCGCATCACTAGAAAATCTGAAAGAGTCAAGAAACCTCCTGCTTATTTGAAGGACTATCATTGTATGATAACCCACGTAGCTCACTCTAGCAACTTTGCCAACTCTAACTCTTTATATCCTATCTCACAACACTTGTCATATGATAAACTAACCCTAAAATATAAGTCACTTTCTCTAGCCATCATCTCAAATCCAGAACCTAGCACTTATGAGGAAGCGGCTACACATGAATGTTGGAGAAAGGTAATATAAGATGAATTGACAGCTCTAGATCAGAACAGAACTTGGTGTCTCACTGAACTCCCAAAAGGCAAGAAGGCTGTGGGTTGCAAATGGGTTTTTCGGGTAAAATTCAATCCTGATGGCACCATAGAGAGGCACAAAGCGAGGCTAGTTGCAAAAGGATTCACTCAAGTGCAAGGACTAGATTATGGTGATACTTTTAGTCCAGTTGTCAAAATGACTACCCTACGAGTAAT
The DNA here is from genome assembly GCF_003086295.3 of Arachis hypogaea. Taxonomy (NCBI): domain Eukaryota; kingdom Viridiplantae; phylum Streptophyta; class Magnoliopsida; order Fabales; family Fabaceae; genus Arachis; species Arachis hypogaea. The sequence continues at coordinate 72,515,890 of NC_092052.1, forward strand.
GTTAGCCTTAGCAGCGGCAAAGAAATGGCATTTGAAATAGCTGGACGTCAATACTGCCTTTCTTCACGGAGATTTGGACAAGAAAGTTTATATGAAGATACCACCCAATTTGGCTGTGTCACAATCAGGTTTGATTTGTAAATTGCAAAAGTCTCTATATGAGCTTAAGCAAGAAGGCAATGGAACGGTAAGCTCACTCAGACTCTTGTGGATGCTGGTTATAAGTAATTTTTTTTATATTCATTCACTCTTCATCAAGAAACAATCTGAAAGCTTCACTGCAATTCTAGTATATGTTGATGACTTAGTTTTAACCGGGAATGACATTGGCGAAATCAATACCATCAAGAAAATTTTGGATGACAAATTCAAAATAAAGAATTTTGGTGATCTCAAGTACTTCTTAGGAATGGAAGTAGCACGCTCTAACTCTGGAATGCACATTTATCAGCGGAAGTACGTCATGGACCTTTTCAAGGATTTTGGTTATCTAGATTGCAAGCCTCTCTCCACTCCTTTTGATTATAGTCAGAAACTCTCAAAGGAATCTGGTACCATTTTAACGGACAACACTACTTATAGACAGCTCAGCCGACTCCTTTACCTCATAAACACTAGACCTGATATTTCTTATGCTGTGGGACGTTTGAGCCAGTTTTTGGACTGTGCAACCACTTCTCACCTACAGACTGCTTCCTGTGTACTCCGATATTTAAAGGGTAGACCTGCAACTGGTCTATTCTTCTCCTATACTTCTAATATGCATCTCACTGGATTTGCCGATGCTGACTGGGCTACCTGTGTCGATACTCATCTTTCTGGTTATTGCTTCATGCTTGGAAACTTTCTCATTAGCTGAAAGAGTAAGAAGCAAACCACAGTTGCTAAGTCTTCTGCAGAAGCTGAATATAGGTCTTTTACTGTTGTCACTTGTGAAGCTTGTTGGTTATCTTTCTTGATGGATTTCATTGGTTTGCCGTTTCAAAAGTCTATCATTTTATTTTGTGACAACCAGTCAGCCATTCACGTTGCCAATAATCCCATCTTTCATGAAAGAACCAAACACATTGAAGTGGACTGCCACATTGTTCTTGAAAAGCATTTGTTTGGTCTCATTCATCTGATACCAGTTCATTCTAAAGATCAACTTGCTGATTTTCTTACCAAAGCTCTACCACCGGGTCCTTTCCTTACTAATATTTCCAAGCTATGATTGTTAGATTTATACAATTCTAGCTTACAGGAGGGTGTTACCTAGATTATTTTTTTTATCAATAGTAGATGTAGGCTTATTTGCTATAATTTTATTTTTAGTGGAAATACATAAGGAGTACATAGTATATAAAGTATAATAACTCAACAGATATTTTTAAGAAGATTTTTCATTCTCTTCAACAATGAGAATAACTTATTTTTCTCCCTTTCTTAATCCCTTTTGGTTCATCAAACAATCAACATCACAGTTTGAACAGTTTAGGACATGAGATTTTCTTCACTCTCTAAGTCAGATAACAAAGAAATTACAAGATAAATAAAGGGTCAAAAAATTATTGCACTCACATCAACATTGGTTAGTGAATACAAAGGTAAGATCTTTTTCAAAAAATTTTAAATCTATTATTTTTCTTAGTTCAAAGAATTATATTTATATAATACATTAAATAAGACAAATACAACACAATTTTATTTTATATAACCTATTATAATATTTTAGGTGATTATTCGGTTAGCACAACTTCAAGGACAAAAATCTACATCAATTCACAAACTGAAGAATTCACACAGCTGACTTATGTGTATTTCATAACTAATAAGTCTCTTAAAAATTAATTCATTTATTTAATTATTCAATTTAACAAATATAAAAAATTCTAAATAGGACTGATCAACATGAAGAAGTAATGGAGATACCAAGCCAAGACAACACCAACATAAATCCTCAGAGCAGAATGATTAGAAATCGAATAACAATCCAATATCTAATGGCCAGACAATGGAAATCTGATAATCAGGTATGACAAAAAAACTCATAATACGCATCATACATTCATACTTACTCAAATACCATATACCTAATGATAACATAAATTGAATATTGGAATACATCTTCACAATTTTAGCAACTATAAACGAAATTGATGACAAATTTGGATGAAACTATGTTGAATGTGAAAAGTGTCAGAAGAAAGCATATAAAAAAGGAGATAACTACATTTGTGACACATGTAATCAAACACCACAATATCCAACTATGAGGTAACTCTATATACTTTTCATAATCCCATCTATCAAATTATTAGTTACTAACCCAATACTTATTTTAGGTTTAGAATTCAATTAAAGGTTTCAGATCAAAGTGCTACAACAGCTTTTGTAGTATTTGATGAAGTAAAAAAATGCTTGGGCACAACTGCTTCAAATCTAATGACACTCTAGAAAAGTAATGACATTGAAGCACCACCCCATAAAAAATTTGTGCAACCTCACACTTATATTTGAAGTCAAAGTAAATGATTTTAATCTCAAAGAAGATTCTCAACAATACATTATTACCAAGGCATTTGTTCCAACTAAAAATACTGAATCTCAACACCCATTATTTTGATATATGCTGCTTGAATTTATAACTATACTTACAAAGTTACTGGCAAATGATTTGAATTTGACCTTAATAATGGATTTATTATAACTAAATATTTATTATTACGAAATTCATATCTTGAATTTGCACATGAGACCATATACTTTTATGAGAGCATATTCTTAAAACAAATTATTAATACTTACTATTCTGAAATGGTGAAATATGTTAGCATCTTTTATGATTTAAAAAATATGACTGAAAATAATTTATACCAGAAAGTATTGTTTGATTTGATTTGATTTGAGATTTTGTATATCTGAAAGATTAAATAGTTTGTTATAGTTTTAATTAAATGTTTTGAATTGGTTTGGGAGGCCCGTATTAGAAAATCGTCCTTAACAACGGTCATGACGTTAACCTAGATGCATCTGACTCAGACCTCAGCTAAATAGGGACGTTGTGTAACACCCTACCACACAGAGCTTTACACCTAGGATGTAAAACAGAGGTAGCGAGGTGCTACGACCTCTAATAATTGAAAGGATTTAATATACGTGGAGCCTTGATGAAAATGTAAAGCAAAAATCACAAAATATATAAAAGCGCAACGTTAAGAAAACGTGGTTACTTGCGTACGAAGAAATCTAAAGTCCACTAACATAACTATACAAAAGATAAGAGTAGAAGATCAATGTTACAAAATAACAAACTCCTGACTAAGCCTGCGAAGCTAAGGCTGGCCAGAGAATATATATATATATATATATATATATATATATATATATATATATATATATATACACACAAAGCCCCAAGTCCCAAAATGCACATGCATAAACCCTAGTTCTCCATAAAATCTCTAAGAGGTACATAAACAAAGCATTCTTATACACAAGAGGAGAAACTATAAATTTATACATAATAATATCAAAATAACAAAAGGAAATCCCAAAGTAAATCACTTTGCCGCAGAAACTCCAGACGCCTACCGAGGTGCCTCTCGACCTGCATCTGAAAAATGACAACACAGTATGGAATAAGAATCGGAGGTTCTCAGCATATTAAAGGTGCCCTGCACATAAGATATAAGGTCCTGAAAATGCTAGAGGCAATCCTAGAACGCCGACATTCAGATTATAAAACTTAAGAATTAAAACTGAAACCATATATAAGGGTGGTTTTCTAAGGATTCTTAAACTTAACCAAATACTTTAACCTAACCCTCCATCATCCTCCTTCCTCCAAAGCTTCTGTCACCAGTATAATCACACAGACAAACAAGCAGACAATAACAAACACAATTAGGATACAAGTAATGCAAGTAGCACGTATACAAGTAAGCATATGAAAGTCACATAGGCATTCCTAATTAGAGCATGAACAAGCAATTCAAGTAATATGCTTATGATGTATGCCTATGGCTGTTGATATTAACTGTCGGTTACTTAGCCAGCCCGACATGTCCTGGTAGCTAACCTGGACAGAACACCAAACACGGAGCAAGTGGGACAATGCCTCAACCCTTGCATCTTACCCGCATACTTGGAGTAGGGGACAACTTCACCCTGCCTCTTACCCAGGCAGTGTTATATTCTCGGCCCGGAGCAAGTGACAACAGAACATAGCCCTTGCATCTTACCCGAAGCCTTGAACTTTTTCGGAGTAAGTGGATAATACCACTGCATCTTACCCGGCTTATTGACTCTTACTCGGAGTAGGTGGATAACACCACTGCATCTTACCTGGAGTCACATACAGAAACACACTTTCATTATCATTATCATTCATTCATTCATCCATTCATTCTCAATTCATATCCGGAGCAAGTGGATAACACCACTGCATCTTACTCGGCGTCCTCGCCTCTTACCCGGAGCAAGTGGATAGCACCACTGCGTCTTACCCGGAGGCACATCACAATCAATTTCAATTTCATTATCATTATAATTAATTCATAATCATCTATAACCAATGCATAATCATCCTTTTCAACCATGGCATCACATATACTTCAATTCTCTGCATTTTTCATACATAATTCATCATTTTTAAACCTTGCTTCACCCCCAAGTTACCACTCTTTTCTAGTTCCATCTCATCACTAGGCTTACTAACAAAATCTAGGACCAAAGGAATGAAAATAGAGGTTTAGAAGTTTAAAATTAGGTATAAAATTCAAAAACCAGATTTGATAAAACAGGGGCCACGCGTACGCGTGGGCGTGAAAATCTTTGCTCGCGTACGTGTGAATCCCGACCCGAAAGGGTTGGTCGCGTCGCGAGCAGCTAGACGCGTACGCAAACCCTAGGTCATGCGTACGCGTGGGCGTACGTTTTGTCAAAAATTTTAACCAAGTCTAAAAAGCTGCAGAATTTCAATTTTAAAACCCAAACTTTCGACGTGCATAACTTTTTCGTTTTAAATCATTTTTCTTCCATTCTTCGAACGACGTAAACTTCACGGATCCAATTTTTATATAAAATAGATTTGAAACATTTGGGGTCCAAAAACTGAGTTATGGCTCGCCGAAATTCGGTCAAAAACTAAAGTTACACAAAACTTCAAAACCTCTACTTTCTTAAAAATCCAACTTCAATTTAACTTACTATACCCATAAATCCCAACACAACACATTTTTCTCAACACCACAATAACCACCATATCTTACCATATCTCAAATCAACAATGTCATGCATCAATCTCTCAAATACATCAACAAAATCATAATTCACCCATCCTAAACATATACATTCATGTCACTAACCCATTAATCATCAATTCATCAATTCACATTCTAATATTATCATCAGTAGCAATCACCCAGTCAAACACACAACTCATATTACAAATCATCACAAGGATGCTAAGCATTAATCATTCCTTTATGTTCTAACCTATCCTATGGTGGTCTAGCCTAAGTTTTCGTAGAACATTATATACTAAATACACGAAAACTAAACCATACCTTAGCCAATTTTCACGTATTATCCGAGACAAACCACACAAAGTAAGCTCACAAGTGCAACCACCAAAATTCAACCTCCAAAGTTTCACCAAGCATCCAACATTTGCAATTAAGCTCTAATTCACATTACCACATCCATATACTAGATTTTCAATACCCAAACACATATAATCAAGAAACTCCAATAGGGTTTAAGGGTTCTCACCTCACCAATGGAGAATTGGAATAAGACTCGGCAAGTTCACCAAGTTAATTTGATCCTAAACACCGAAATTACACAAAATTCCAATACCAAAGCCCAATGATTTTCGAAACTGAAACTGAGGAAATCGAGGAAAAAAATTTGACTTCCTTACCTTACAATATATCGGGCTTTGTAGAGCTCGACGCCGCAGACTCGTGGCCATAAATGGTGCAGCGATCGGAGTTCGGAGCGAAAAGTTATGTGGATTTAAGTTAATGCCAAGGGTTTGGAACCTTGGAAATGTTCTCCCTCATCTCTTGTTGGATTCCAGCGTTCTTGCATGCAGAAGAAAGAGAAATGAGCTGAAGCTCACCTAAGTAAGTGAGTTGGTTGGGTTCACGGGCCCGGTTCGGGTTCAGTTTGATCGGTTCGGTTCGTTCGACCCAATCTTGGGCCAAATTCTTTGAAATTGGTGTCAAAATTCTTGTTTTAATGAACTCTATCCTAATTTAATATAATATTCATATTTCTAATTTTTTTATTAAAATTTAATTTATTGACTAATTATTCGCTAATTTTGCAGGGTTTACACGTTGTTAAACTAATGTGTAGACCACACGTTAGATCTGTTATTCTATATAGACACACAAGAAGAAATGACTACCTTTAGAAGTGGAGCTATCTAAGTGTGAACTATTTGATTTGATTTATGTACTGAGAACTAGTACTATTTTTTAAATAAAATTACTTTGATAATAATGTTTATATAGTCTCGTGTGGATTATAGATGTATTACCTACTTATTAAGTTACAAAACTCATTTCATTTTTTAAAAAATATTTTCCAAAAACAAATACATGTATATGTGAGCCCTTCTATTTAAGAATAATGATCTGTAATTGATATCTATTTTTTGTTAAATTCTTAAACGTTATATGCTCCATATGTCACATATATGATTCAATTATATTTTATATTTTGTTAAAAATAATGTGTAACTATTTATTCTATTATTTATAAATTTATTAAAAATATTTATAACTTTTTTATTTAAGTTATATTTAAATTTATTAAACTTGTTAAGGAACAATTTTTTTGGAGACTAGTCATAGCTCATTTTAGATTAGGACAAAAATTATATTGTTTTTAGTCCAAAGTTCAAACACCATGTAATGGAGCAAATACAAAAGGAGAAGTGGTTGAATTTTTTCACAGAGAGAGAGAGAGAGAGCATGTAATATAGTCATCCGCTCTCACCAACTCTTCTTAATTTTATGATGATCGTAAAAATTGTGAACATTTTTTCATTTTAAATAAAATTCAAAATGTAAAAAAAAAAATCACATTGGATAAGAACTCATGGATTTTTTTCAATGACTGAAGAAGTAAGAATACACGTGTATGCTAATATTGCTTGATGATTAATTTATATGTATTATTTTTGTATGTTGTTTTTGTATATTTTTTATTTTATTATTAAAAGTAGTTGAAAGAAGTAAAAGAAAATTAAAAAAATTGTCTTTTATACTATAAAAAAATACATATAAAAGAAGTGTTTACAAAAAATTATGTAAACATTATCTCTCTATAATTGGTTGTGCAAGATTTTTTTTGGATGCAAGATGTATGTTATTAGTTACGAAGAAAATATTAAAAACAAAGGCCAAGCACAAATGGAACAAAATTTCAGCTTTTCAATAACTTAATAAAAACTCAATAAATTATTGTCTATTTAAAAGGCTTAGATATAGATTAGTCAATAATTGTTAATCAGTTTTATGGTGTCTATTATTTTGTATTGCTTATTTTTTATAGTAAACTTCAAATCTTTAAAGTTTATTAATTTTTATATTTTTAAATTAAATATTAACTATTTAATTCAGTGTTATCAAACTCGGCTCGACTCAGTCGGTTTGACAAAAAATTCGGTCACTTGGCTGAGTCGAACCACTCGTCGAACTGGATAAGTATTGGATTCGGTAAAATCCGGTTTGATCCAACCGATTTTTATTAAAACTGTGACCCGGCCGGTTGATTTAACCCAGTCCTGGTCATTTTTTTAAAATGCCTGCAACGACGTCGTTTCAAGTCCCTCCCCCTGTGTCGATTTGAATGAATGAAAATATGAAACCCTAATAGTTAATGTCCCTAATCTGAATGGAATTGGAACCCACCCCTAACCCCAACAAGCCTCGTGTCTCTTCTCTCTCAAGCTCGACAGTCCATCACTCACGGTGGCTCACGACCTCACCTTCACCTCGTCACTCACTCATCTCTCCCTTCACCTCGTCAGTCATCACTCTTAGTCTCTCACGACCTCACCTCGTCACTCTCTCGGTCTCTCACCCTATCCCCTCACCTTGGTCGTCGTCGTGGTCTCGTACTTCTACGTTCGCTTCGTCGGCGGCAGAAGCAGACGTCGAAACCAGTCAAGTAGCATCTACTCCCTCGGATGGTGGTGGTTGTCATCTTCTTGTGTCGTGGTCTCGAAACTAGTCAACTAGGTGAGCTCCCTTCAATTTTCGGCCCTGTTCTTTCACTGGTTCAGTGTCAATTTCGGTGAAATTAGAATTATTGTTGAACCTGAGTAAATTTTAATTAGAATTATTGTTGAATTTGGTGGTTGTTGTTGTTGTATTTGATTTTTTAGAGTTGTTATTGAACCTAAGCAAATTTTAGTTAGAATTGTTGTTGAATCTAGAAGTTGTTGATGTTGTATTTGATTTTTTTAGAGTTACTGCTGAACCTGAGCAAAATTTAGATAGAATTGTTGAGTCTATATGTTGTTGTTGTTGTTGTTGTTGTTGTTGTTGTTGTTGTTGTTGTTGTTGTTGTTGTATTTGATTTTTTTTAGAGTTGTTGTTGAACTTGAGCAAATTTTAGTTAGAATTGTTGAATCTAATGGCTGTTGTTGTTGTATTTGATTTTTTAGAGTTGTTGAACCTGAGCAAATTGTTTTTTGCGGGATAACATAATTAAATACTTGAATGGTTAAATTTGTTGATTCTCATCAGTGAACTCTGGTGGCTGATGAGGGAAAAACAATTCCACACAAAACTCACCGGCAAGTGTACCGGGTCGCATCAAGTAGTAATAACTCACAAGAGTGAGGTCGATCCCATAGAGATTGATGGATCAAGCAACTTTAGTGAGTGATTAGTCTAGTCAAGCTAATATTGGTGAATTGGATGAAATTGAAGCAACAGAAAGTAAATTGCAGAAATTATAAAGTGCAGAAAGTAAATTGACTGAAACTTAAAGAACAAGGAATGTAAATTGCAGTAAATATAAATCAGCAGAATGTAGATTGGACAAAAGCTTAAAGAGTAAGAAAAGTAAATTGCAGCAAAATGTAAAGGGGGCTGAGTGCTGGAAAATTAAATGGAAGCAGTAAATTAGAACTCAGAACAATTGACAGAATCTTAAACTTGCAGGAAGAGTAAATCAAATTGAATCAAGAACAGAAATGTAAAAATTACAGAGAAGTAGAAGTGCAGAAGAGTAAATCAGCAAGAAGAGTTAGATCAATTCTGAAATCTCAAAGAGAAATTAACAATTTCAATGAAATAGCGAAAACAGAAAGAAAGCCAAGAGCTCAATTGCTCTCTCGATCAAAACAGAAAGGAAATTGCAGAGGAAGGAAAATGAAATAGAAAGAAAAGAAAACCCAGATCTGATTGTCAATTCTCAAGTTCAAAAAGGAAAATTTAAACAAAGAGCTCTCTATTCTACTCCTACTCCTACTGCTCTCTAGCAGAGCCAGCCTTTTTAATGAAATGAAATTGATGCCTTTATATAGGCTTTACAAAATGAAAATGAAATTAAAATTGAAAACAAATTATAATTTAAATGAAATTCCTATTCTAACTATCTCTTGAGCCTTTGAGTGATGATAGTGGGCTTTGCTTTGTTTGGATTTGAAGAAGAGTGGATCCGGATGGCTTGGTTCAAGTGGCATGGGTCAGGGTTGCTTGGTTAGCTGCCAGGGGAGCGCTCCGTTTGGTTTTGTGAACTTGGCGTTCACTTTTGTGCCAAATTGGTGCTCTTTGTGTGCGCTTGGCCTCCCCTAGCTTTGCCTCTCCTAGCGTTCAATAAGTGAACGCTATGTTGCCTTTATGAACGCTGGCCTTGCTCCTTTGGAGCTCCCTCTTGATTGAGTGCGATAAAGTTCACAAAAGTGAACGTGGCGTTCAAACTCTTGAACGCTGCCTCTTGTTTTGCTTTGTGTGCGCCCAGCTTTCCTTGGTTCCAAGCCCAAAAACGTTAGCTATAGTGAATGTAGCGCTCACTTTGCTGAACGTGGTTTCTTGGCATGCTGGGCGCTCTCCTTTGATGAGCGCTCCGTTTGAAATTTTGAGCGCTGGCCTTTGTTGAGTGCTGTTTTTTGGGCCTTAAAGATGCCTATCACTTGTGCTTTAATCTCATTCCAAATATAGATTTCTATATATCGTTGGAAAGCTCTGAATGTCAGCTTTCTAACGCAACTAAAAGCGCATCAATTGGATATCCGTAGCTTAAGTTACGGTCCTTTGAAGAAGGCATGGTCGCGTTGTTTGGAAGGCCGAAAACGTTCAATTTAGTGAACGTGGCGTTCACTAAAGTGAACGCTGGCTGTTTGGAGGCCAAAGTTTAGCACCCGCTTCTGAGGCCTAAACTTGATGTTCATCCCATATTATTATATATCGTTGGAAAGATCTGGATGTCTACTTTTCAATACATTTGAGAGCGCATCATTCCAAACTCTACAGCTCACATTATTTTCCTTGGAAAGTGAAGAGGTCAGCTGGCCTTACTGCAGGTTGATACTATGTTCATCTTTGCACTTTCGGAGTAAGTTTTCTCCCTTAGATTTAGTGTCCATCATACCGTGCCATATATGTTTGGAAAGCTCTAGATTCCTACTTTTCAATACCACTTGAATCACCTCATTTGGAGTTTTGTAGCTCAAGTTATTCTTGTTGGAGTGTAAAGAGGTTAGGGTTGCAAATCCTCTTTGCTCCTCCTTGAGTTTGTTTCCACTCTTTTGCCACCTTGGGGTTGTGATTCTTCTTTTAGTGCTTTTGTTGCTCCTTCTCCTTCATCTTTTCACCTATCAGCAACCAAACAAATACATCAAAGCCTTGGCATAATTATCAACTCTTGCATCATTCATATTATCAACTAAATCTTGCAAGAAATCTAATGAAAATGCATAAAATTACCAATGTTTGGTTGAATCTAAATAAGCATGAAATTCTCACTCAAACACTTACTTATTGCCTAAAAATGTATGAAAACCAAATGAAAACTAATGAAATAGGCTTGTGAAACTAGCCTAAGATGACTTGTCATTAGTGGTTGTTGCTATGTTGCTTAAAAACTCTTTTGTTGAATACTTAAATAGCTAAATATTTTGTTGCTTAAAAACTTTGGTGGTTGTTTCTTTTGCTAGAATATTAAAATGAAAAAAATATTGATCAAGCTCCAAAGTTTTCCTATGAAGATATTGATGCCGACTTTGAGATCACCTATTGAACTTGATTTACCGATTGCGTTATCTTTCGCTCGCCTTTGTTGATTTAAATTGAGAAAGTATTTTGTACGAGAAACTAGTTTATTATTTTTTTAGATCATTAGTTATGTTTAAAAATTGATATTAAATTATTAATGTTTGTAAAGAGTTGAATTTCTAGTTTTAAGAGATTATTTTAATTTTATTTATATAATTTTATATTTTCTTAATTTATAACTGAGTTAACCAGGTGAATCAATAACCCACCGGTTGAACTAGTAATTCGATGACTCCGTCATATGACCGAATTGAATACCAGTTCGGTTCTGATAACTATAATTTTAACTATTTTTAAAAATTAGATACTAAAATTTTAGATACCATAACAAATACTATAATTGTTTAAATATTTTACTCTATGTTTCTCAAATTAAATTTTTTATTTATTATAAAACTAATATCTAAACAAAATTGTATCAATATATATTAATTCTTTATAAATTTAAAAGAAAAAGAGGTAATTAATTTAAAAATGAGTATGAGTCAAGTTACAAATTATTTTTCATATAGAATACACATTAGTGTATTTGCTGAATATTGAGAAGTGGGATATTTTACCGCGTTGTGAGTGTCAGATTCAATACGTCGGAGACGTGGTGACAGAGCCAGTCAGTGGCATGGCAGTTTTCAGCCAGCACGCAGGGAACGTGGTGATGTGGCGGGTAGAGATGGGTGGCAGTGCCCTTCCAACACGCGGGGAACATGTTGCCCTGGAGTCCGTGAAGAATTACAGATTTTTGCTTGTTTCCTATGATGCAGCAGTAACACGGGACATCGTGTTGCAGACCTATCAGCATGCAGGAGACAGCCCCCATCCCGATAACCAGCGACGAGGTAATGAAGCTCTATAAATTGAAGCTTCATGAAACTCATTCATGCATATGTACCAAAAGAGGGGCATCACCGAAAAAAAAGAAGAAAATTTTGTTAACAGTGTGTTAATAGTAGTAATAGTGTGAGTAGTGGCTTGAAAGAAACAAAAAATTATATTAAAAAAAATTATTAGTTTGTAGTAATTAAAAATGGTACGTAATTATACGACACCCAAAAAACATATTATCAATTATTTGGATGCTCCAGTTTATGTAAGTTGATAAATTTTATTTTTTTATGTATTTAAAATTTTTTAATTTTTGTTATTGTTCGTATCATATAAAAATATAGAAGAATTATTTTTTTTGTATTTTATGAATATTTTTAATAAAATTTTTATTTGTCTAATATAATTATATTTTATTTTATATAAACATGAATATATAATTTTTTTGTTATCATGGGATTAATTTTCTGTATATTTAATAAATAATTTAAATATTAATAAATAAATAAATATTTTTATATTTTACAAATAAATATTTTGATAAATAAATATTATTAAATATTTACTTATAATATTTAAAGAAATAAATGTGAATGTTTACTTTTTTGGAATTTTTTTGTTATAATGGAATTATTTTTCTGTACATTTAATAAATAATTTGAATATTAATAAATAAATAAATATTTTTATTTTTCAAAAATAAATATGTGAATATTTATTAAATATTTTAATAAATAAATATTATAATAAATATGTGAATATTTATAACAATATTTATATTGATGTCAATTTGTATTATAAATAAATATTTATTTGTAATAATTATTATTTATTTAAACTAATAAATCTATTTTTGTTAAACCAACCTAACAGGAATTTGATAGTTCGTAAATTGGATCCACCGCAGATGTAGAATCCGATGGTCGAAAACTACTTATGCTCAATGGGATTCTACCACGTTTCTAGGATTGTGTGATAGGAGGATTTTACCCCTTATTAGCTGCTCTGGTGGAAAGGTGGAGACCAGAAACTCACACTTTTGTATTGCCGGTGGGTGAGGTTACTGTGATACTGGAAGATGTCACTTATATATTTCGCCTACCCATTGATGGAGAGCCTGTGAGAGACTGGACAGATAGTAGCAGTGACTTCGTACATAGCCAAAGCATCGCAATATTCGGTTGCGAACCGGGTGTCAATAATTCTTAGAAATCTTATATAAAGTTGGGTTGGGTTCGGCGTATCAGAGATATAGATCCATTGGACACTGAGCAGTCTATTAAGAGATACATCAGATGCCAGATTTTCTGTTTGTTGGGTTTGACCCTATTCACGGATAAGTCAACCGCATATGCCCACGCGAAGTATCTCCCGTTGCTTCGCGATTTCGAGTAGATCCATACTTATAGTTGGGGGTCAGCATGTCTCACACATCTTTACAGAGCACTATGTCGTGCATCACCCTATGATACAAAAGAGATGGTGGGCCATCTTAATCTGTTGTTTGTTTGGGCATGGGAGCAACTGCCGTGTATTGCACCCGTACCGAGACAGGCCTTTCCACCGGCTGAGATACCAGTTGCCATGAGGTAACAGTTCTTATTTTAGTCCTGCATTATATTCACGATGCATATTTGATTTACGGTGACTTTTTTATATTTTTTTCAATGAACCATGTTTCAGGTGGAGTCATTCGGTACAGACCACAGCATGGTTATCGAAGATCGCAACGAGATTTAGGCAGGATATAGACTACATAGACAAGGTAAATATTTAGGGTTTGTGTGATTTCCATTTCCAAACATTAATATTAGGGTTCTAATTTTCCTATAATATGTGGCAGTTTGAGTGGCAGCCGTACGAAAGATTGATCAAACCCGACGAGTTACATGTACACCTTGAGGTGTGTGACATTATTGCTCCGTTGTTATCGTTTGAGTGTGTCAAATGGCACCCTACAAACCGAGTAATGTGTCAATTTGGGTATGCACAACCACCCCCGCGAGTAGCAAGAGACATTCGACTGGACCAGCACTGCATCACTCTTCGTGGAGTGCAACTTCATGACTAGACAGTTTTACATGAGAAATGGATAGAGGAATGGGGCAACCGCCGAAACACTCGGCTGCGGGATCTACACCCCCTTCCAACCTGAGACTTTAGACCGTCGGTGGGGTACCGAGATTGGTATGTGAGTTCGTATGGACATCTACTGAGATTGTCGGAGCACGTTCCTCAACATCCATATCAGCCACTAGCACCTCAGGGTCCACCTCAATATACAGTGTTTGAGCTGTTTCCTTATTATGTATCATAGCCACCAGACCACAGTCATGGTAGCCATCACAGTCACTATAGCCAATCTAGCCACCACGTTCAGTCTGGCGACCACGGCGAGGGCAGTCATCACAGATGTCGTAGTCAGCATAGTGGGTACAGTTAGCACAGTGGGCACAGTTAGCACAGCCAGCACTCTCAGCACAACCAGCATAATCAGCCCATACTTCAAATTCCGCTCGGATAGGAATGGTTTGACTTTTCGTCAATTCCATCGTAGGATCCTATTGACGGTCATGGAGATTAGCAAATACAGTATTGGGCAAACGCTGGTTTGGGTGGTCGGCCAGATCTCACCACTCTGCCTTCACCGTCAGAGTCGGCTGATCCACATGGGGCATCTGTAGATATGGCCTATGGTATGTGGGGTCCTGCTTTTGAGCACACGTCAGGGCGGGCATCATGTGACAATGGTTTCATCCAGCCGCATGGGAGATTCGAGGTTGTTAACGAGTACAATCCTGGTGTATCTGCTCCAGCAGAGGTAGGTTGGTCGGCCACTTCAGCAGAGGCAGGTGGGTCGTGTAACGATCCAATTCCCAATACGTCATGATCATACTGGAAACCGAGCGTCACCAACTTGCTTACCCAAAACTTTAACTATTTACTATTAAGCCTGTAATCATATTAGCGCACTATCGAACTTTTGGAAAAACTTTTACTTTATAAAAAGATTTGCGAGGGTAGCTAATTAAACATACACAAGCCATAATGAGGAATCAAGTAAAGCATACACAAGGCCAACCTTATATGTGAATATAACTTATATCATAGATCACACATACATATAAAGGTACTGTCATATATATCATAAGTTAGCATACAACTCTTCACATCCCGCTACTATGTACAAAACCAACACTCCAGGCCCTGGTCCATATAGGAAGCCCCTAAGCTAGCGCCAGAAACTAGCCTAATCAACTATGTACACCCTACTCTCACAGTGAATCTAATCAAAAGTGAGAAACTAACACAAAAGCTAGGCTAACATAAAAAACTATCAAAAACACAACCTCAGCTCCTAGGCATCAACTATCATCGTCAGAGAAAATCACAACCACGTCAGAACACTCCTCAGGATCCTCGTCCTCATCATCAGAAATCTCGATAATCTCCAGAGGGGCACTAGCGCTCGTACTACTGGTCTAACCAACATTCGTCGGTCCACTAATGGAGGCGGTGAGCGGCTCCATAGAAGATGGCTTAGATGAAGATACTGAGATCTGCTCTATAGGAATATCCTCCCCGATATAGGCTCTGGTATATGATCATCCATAGACTCAGGCTCAGGGTCCACCTGATCCGCAGGTTGATCGGGATGCTGATGAGGTATCGGCCCGTCATGGAACGGGTGAAATGGAGCATCCGGGTGAAGCCACTGCAACGGGAATTCATAAGGCATATCGGGGTTGAAGTGCAGAGTTTAATTGGATGACGGAAGGGGTGGTCGCGCAGAATGTATATACGAGTCCTAATCAGCTGCTACGTAAAACATATGCTGTACAATATTCTCACATATATAGGGAGGGTCTATCTCATAAAACAGGACTCCAGTCTCTATCTGAAGGGGAAGAAGAAAAGGGGTAAGAACTGGGAGGTTCTTAGTAGGGTCAGGAGTAGTCAAGTCAGGATTATCACAGTTCAATTAATTCACAACGAAAAATACAAGTGTCACGAAGAAGTATCTAATCACCACAATTCAGAATAACATTAAGGAATGCATAAATACAAGAAGACAATCACAAACAATTTCACCATATAAAGTAAAATGAAAATGCGCAATAAGGATGATGCATGTCTAGTCCTATCAAAGGTAATGAGCTCATTTGTCGGTTTCGACCCGCTCCCGACGCAATCCGACTCGCAAGTTAGATAAGGCATTCCAGCGGTATAACCTCTCCAAGGTTTCAACCTCTTGCAGGCGCTGATTCTCCAGCTAAAGTATGCCAAACATGATCCTTGCAAGTACTTGCAAGCACTGATTCTCTAGCTGAAACATGTGACCCTTTCTTCTGGAAGCCACTACATATACACGGACATCCCCACACAATCATTCACGTATAAAGCCCATGGCTTAACATTTTTACATCAGCACTATAACTATTCACTTTCCGTCACCCTCTCGTGACTTTTAATCATTTGATAATCACATGTGCCGATTTATCTTCTCTTTTTCTTTAAAACCAAAACCAATCCCCTTTCATCCTTAAAATTAATTCTTTAACTTTTTCTAAGACGTTGCAAAACTAAATCATTCAATAAAATTTCAATTACTTTTAAAGTTCACTAAAACTCCTCCGAATGTAATCCTTAAGTCAAATTCAAAACATAAGCCCTTTTTGTATTTAAATCAAACTCAAAACATAATACTTTTCTTAAATAATTTAAAATCATAAAATAATTCTTTTTTAAATAAATTGAACTCAAAATATATATACTTTTCTTAAATGAATTAAATCCGACTTATAACTATTTTCTTAATAAATCAAAAATCAAATAATACAATTTCTCAAATCTAATCTTTTTTGTCTAAATAAAATTTCAAATAAAGTATTAAGTTTTATAACAAAATTTTGGCGGCATCTCCCTTAAAACCCAGATTCTGCCACGCTTCTCGAGTTCCATTCAAACCACTTTCCACACTCTTTTCAAATCATTTCCAATAAATCAAATCGATAAATTCTAACATTCTCAAATTATCCTATCATAATCTAGAAATTAAATTCATCAGAATAACTCATTTTCTGGCTGCACCTAAACCCTCCGAACCTCAAACTTATCACAAATATCAATATATCACAAAAATTTAATATAAATTCAATCGACAAGTAATCCTGACATCAATTCACTTATCCAATACCAATTTAACCGGTGAGAAATTACTAAAATCCTACCTTTGTACGAAATAAAACACTCGAAGTTCTAGAGAAGCCTTCTGACCGAGCTGCTAAAAGGAAAAATATTAGAAATCGTCTATGCCTCCTAGAACTCCAATTAGCTGAACCCAAAAAAAAGGTGAGCTATGTCTCCGTCAAATTTTATTGAACAAAAATAACGCTAACACGTTGAGAAGAAGGATACGAACTCTTTTATCGGATTAGATTTTTTATTGGAATTACGGATTAGAAGAAATCGAGAAAGGAAAATGGTGGAGGATCACGGTTTCTCTCAAGGGTTACTCTCGGTCTCCTTCTCCTTTCTTTTTTTTTGAAAGTTTAGTTCGATTGAGTTGAAGAAAGAAGATTAGAGGGAAAGAATATTAGAGGGTGATAGCAACATTGAACAAGGATATGTGTAGGGGGTTATGTGTCATGTTTTCTTTCGTTTTTCCTTTTCTCTTTCTTAATTCATTCGGTCAATAAAAAGCATTAATCAAAAGATAAAGGCATTGAATGATAACTCATGATTAAGTGTCTTTGGTTAATAAAAGAAGGAGACATGTGTTATGTTTTATATATGTATACATATGTATATAAGCCATGCTAATGAAATCCTAGGTGGACGAATCATGAATCAAAATACATGGATTCTGTTTGTATACAAGGTCTAATAATATATATATATATATATATATATATATATATATATATATATAAATAAAGGTTGAATAATAATAATAATAATAATAATAATAATAATATTATTATAATAATATAATATAAGGTTAAATATATATGAGTCACTAATATAAACGATATTAGTAGTTTAAGAATTAAAAAATATTTGATAAAATTTTTGTAACTCTAAACTCATCAAGAAATACCGATATTTACTTATATCGGCAAAAGTCGGACTTGATAATAATATTAATATTATTATCTAGGCTCTATTATAATTGAAGCAAGTAAAATAAATAAATATCATAATAATAAAATTAGATTACCATTTATTTTACTTCGGGGGTTCAAAGTCGACTTGTCAAAATAAAACTAATCGCTTTAAAATATTATTTTAAGAAAAACTCGCGTTAGTGCAAAAATTAGAGTTGTTACAGGTCGGCCACTCTAGTTGTGGATGACTCAGTTCAGGATCACCCGTATGACCTACGGACGGAACAAAATCTACCTGATAGGTTTACTCCGTCGCGGTTCGGTCAGGACATGATGGGCAAGGGACTGAACTAGTTGGTTCGAAAGAAGTGAGTTTGGGTTTAGGATTTTTAGGTTTAATTTTAAGAATTAAGTTAATGTAATTCGTAGTTAATCTTTTGTATGTTTACGTATGTTTATTTTTAATTATGGTTTCAATATTAGGTGAATGTAAATCTTAGTTAATCTTTTTAATGTTTACCTCACAAAGGTAGTAAATGATAATATTAACCTAACATTAAAAATATAAAAAACATCAATGGATAAACCCAAATTTAAAAATACAAACACGATGAACATCAAAAATATCAACTGAGAAAATCCAAATTTAAAAATACAAACACGACAAACATCAAAAACATTAATTGACAAACACAAAAACCAAAAAAGATCTAGGGACTACCATCATCGCCAACACCACTCGTTCCAGCACGCTGAGGACATCGACTCCAACTATGACCCTGAGCACCACAGATACGGCATATCCGAGGACCACGCATGTCGCGTGAGTCCATTTCATTCAAGTGTCGGGTCAATTTGGGGTGACCTTTTGACGTTCGCCTCAAGGCGGGATTAACGACCAATGTGGGTCCCTCATAAGCAGGCTATGTCTCTGGATCGCCTAATGGTGTGAACTCAAATCTATAGACCTTATGAACCTCTGTCATCTTATACACATCATGCACATACAATTGCCAATTGATAGAGAGAATTATCGTCGGTCTAGATTTTCTCTTATAGAAAAGAAGAACTTCGTTGTAAGCATAGCTCCAAACCAACAAACAACTCTCACATCAAATTTAAATTAGTTTTATCACAAGTACAAACCCCAATGAAAATTAACCGAAGTATTGAAACCTCGGGTCGTCTCACAAGGAATTGCAATGAAGTGGTCAATTATTGGCTATGAAGGGACAAGGGGTTTGGTTTATAAAAGGGCAAGAAATTAAATGGGCAAGAATTTAAATGACAAGAAGAGTAAATCAAGAATTAATAAAGGCAAGGTAAAGAACTCTTGGCTAGACATAGGTAATTGAGATCACCATCCTTGTCTACAAAACATGTATTGACAATTATGAGGAACCAAGCTCATTAAGTCTACTTACAAAAGCCTTAAGTACATAATATCTACTCCTAGGCTCGAAGTACGTCAAATGGCTTGATCAACATCAATCCATAAGTCCTAACCTAGCTACTAATTAACTTAGTAGTAGGCTAGAGTCAATGGTTATCAAATTGACCACTAAGGGTTCTCAAATCACCAATTCAATGAGATCCAATGACTCAAGGTCACTCAATTCCCTTAGCCTAGGCCAAGAGTAAGAAAACTACTCAATAACTAGAGAACATATTTCATCAAACACTTGGAAGGCATAAAAGGGAAGCATAATAAATGTGCAAGAAATATGAATCTACCAACTACCAATTGTAAGAAAAGTAAATCAACAACTTAAATCATCAATAAAGAACATCAAACATCAATTGCATTAAAAGGAATCCAAATCCAACATAAGTGTATGAACATAAAAGAGGCATAAAAGTAAAATTAACAAGAGAACTAAGAGGATTAGAGTGTAGAAACAAGAAATTATAAAGGAAACAAGATGAAATCAAGTAATCAAATCTAGATCCAAGAGAAATTAACCTAATTCTAACCTAATTCTAGAGAGAAGATGGAGCTTCTCTCTCTAGAAAACTAACTAAAGGATCATCATGACTAACTAAGTACTCCCCCTTTACTCAAGCTTGAATTCTGCATGAAATACCCTCAGAAACGAGTTTGATTTGGGCCTGGACAGCTCAGAAATTGCCCTAGCGATTTCACTTTAAGTGGGTCACGTGCCGAGCGTCACGCGTAGGCGTGGGTGACGCGTGCGCGTCGCTGGCCAAAACCTTTACTCACGCTTACACGTACGCGTGTGCGTGGCTTGCAAATCTTCAATGCACGCGTACGCGTGCATGACGCGTGCGCGTGGCCCTCAATTTTCCAAAGCTCATTTCTTCATGAATTTTCTGCTTTGCATGCCTTTCTCTTCACTTCTTCCATACAATACTTGCCTTATGAACCTAAAATCACTCAACAAACACATCAAGGAATCGAATGAAATTAAAGTGAATTAAAATCACTAATTTAGGGCCTAAAAAGTATTTTTTTACACTTAAACACAAATTAAGGGAGAATTACAAAACCATGCTATTTCATTGAATAAATGTAAGAAAAGGTGATAAAATCTCCTAAATTAAGCACAAGATGAACCACAAAATTGAGTTTTATCAAACCTCCCCACACTTAAACCAAACATGTCTTCATGCTAAAATCAAGAAAGAAACAAAGGGTATTAATATTTATTCAATGTAAACTACCTATATGCAATCTATCTAAATGAATGCAAGTACTTGGTCAAAATAAATCAATTCCCAAGAAAGCATATACAAGTACAAGGGCTAAAGCACTAGCAATCAAAATAAACCCACAATTGAATTAAATTATTGAAAAGATTTTACAAACTTGCAAGAAAAGACGATCATGGGTGGAAGCATATAATTGAGCGATCGAACCCTCACCGGATGTGTATCCGCTCTAGTCACTCAAGTGTATGGGGTTGATTCACTCAATTCTCCCCTAATCATGCTTTCTAATATTTGTTTTTCATCTAACAATCAACAATTATCTCATGCATGCATACAAATATCATGAGGACTTCCCATAGGTTGTAATTGGGCTAGGGTCAAGGTAGGATGCATATGGTCAAGTGAGTTTGAGATTTGAATCTTTGATAAGCTTAAACTTCCCACCTAACTTATATAATAACCTATACAATTTCAAAGCTAACCTAACTTCCCATTCTTCACTTTTTCACATACTCCTGCATTCTCTTTTGATCACCACATATATGCATTGATTTTTATTGAACTTTACTTTGGGGCATTTTGTCCCCTTTTTATTACTTTTCTTTTTCTTCTTTTTCTATTTTTTTCTTTTTTATATATTTTTTTCTTTCTGTTTTCCTCACTCTTTTTTTTTTCTTTTCACAAAAATATATATAAGAATATCAATGCATATGGTTTAACATTCAATGCATGAGTATGCGCCCAATTCCTATGATTTTCAACAAAACCACAAAATACACTTTTATCTATACCCAATGTTCCCAACTCTCCAAAAATTAAATGATAAACACTCTCACTAGCCTAAGCTAATCAAAGATCCAAATAAGGGACCTTTATTGTTTTTCACTTAGGGCTTGTAATGTGCTAAAATTAAAAACAAATGGGTTTAGCATAGGCTCAAAGTTGGTTAACAATGGAAGATAAAAGGTAAGGCTATTTGGGTAAGTGAGCTATTTGAAACAATGGCCTCAATCATATAAGTGCATGTATACACAAAATAATGGACATAAAGAATCAAACAAATCAAATATTCAATCATAGAAAGAGAATAATGCACACAAGAATGAAAATAAGTGGTCATATAATATAATCACACAATTAGGCTCAAAACTCACATGCTTGTGTTCTTAGCTCAAAAATCATGTTCCACAATATATGTAATTCAAGCAAGTTCTAAAATTTTTTTTCAATTAATTGGGGTGTCCTATAGATAAATTTCTTGAAAAATCTCATGATTTTGACTAAGCTTATTATGTATATGTATGCAGAATAATAAAATGCAACTAAAAATCCTAGAAGGCCCAAAAATGAAATGCAAAAGTGTTGGGATTAGAAATTTGTCACCCAAGAATGCCGACTGGTCGGACGACCTCCCCACACTTAAAAGTTTGCACCGTCTTCGGTACATTCAAAGATGAGCAAGGGGGTACGGCGAATTTCTGAATTGCCACCTTCAGCTGGCGGATCAACCGGTGCTACGTGTTCTTTCTTCCGTTTCCATTTTTGCTTATGGTGCGTCGGACATGAAAAATAGAAAATAACACCGTAAGATGAGAAAATACAAAAGCAAGGAACCATGCATTGTTAGAATGAGGTGAATCACTAGAATGGAGTGAGTGAATTAGTGTGACATTAGTGAAAAATAGGTGTGTGAATTCTAAATTAGTCACCCTTTAGAAAATACACACTATCATAGAGAGATATGTCACAATTACGCAAAAAAAGTATGCACATCACTCATTCTAGTGTTCTTGAGATACTTTGAAGAGAACTTGTAGGTTAAGACAACCAGACAAGCAATAAGAGAGCATAAAAGCATTCAAGCAAAGTCAAGTAATTGTGAATTGGATAATGGATGGATATTGATTGATGTGCAAGGTAACTTTAATGAACAAGGTGTGATGTGAAACTTACACATCAAACGATGACACATATTGAAGTTTATTTGCAACACCTAAGTGACATAGAAGTGGAGCACATGGATGCTATGGAACTTAAGAAAGAGAATATAAAAGTGAAAATCAATCACATAGCAAGCATGGTCCACAAAGTTTAGAGAGCTCAAAAATATGTCACTTAGGTAAACTTTCGATCCAATTTCACAATTTCACAATCTCAATGAATGAAATAGGTGAGGTAAATAAGGCTCAATCATAAATAAGCAACACCTAAGAAACAATGCATCGATAACGTACAATTGCCTAACAATAGATGATGAATCCATGGTGGCCAAAACATGCAATTCAAAGAGTTAAGATGCATGAAGGCAATGTTACATGTACTTGGTATTCAAAAATATTAAGCATGAAAAGTTCCAAGCCAAGTAACTAAATATAACCTCAACAAAGGATCCAACAAGGAATATAAACAAAATTGATGTTAAGATAACATCCTATTAGTAGTCAACAGTAGTAAACAGTAAACAAGATTAGTAATCCAATACTTATAATGGAAAACAAAAGTTAAACAAAAATTAAACTAACTAACTAACTAAAAGAAATGGTGTTACATGGTGTTTAGTAGCGTCAGATGATAAGAAGAGAAGGGAAGGAGAAGAGAAGAAGAAAAGAAACTGAAAGGAGAGAAGAAAAGAAGTGTGTGAAAGAATACGACCCACACGTACGCGTGAAACGACGCGTGCGCGTGGATTGGGTGAAATGGATGCGACGCGTACGCATGCTTCACGTGTGCACGTCGATGGGTTATTTCGAGATCGACGCGTACGCATTCTATACGCGTACGCATGAGTTCACTTGCGCAAAAGGCACAAAACGCGCACAGTGCAGGCACAACTCTCAGGAAAACGGCCACGCGTAGCGTGGTTGACGCGTGCGCGTGGATGGTCGAAAATTCTTGAGTCACGCGTACACATGAAGCACGTGTACGCGTGGATTGGTGCTCTGTTTTTCAAAAATTTTCAAGTTCTTGCACCAAACCAAGTATTCCAAGCCTCCAAACAGCTACCAAAACATCATAAAACCTTATTTAACCTACTAGACTCCCAAATAAACTCAACTAACTAAACAAAACATGAAATTAAACCTAAATTACCAATATTTACAAAGAGTAAAAAGGGAAAGATTTTAGTATGGTGGGGTGTCTCCCACCTAACACTTTTGTTTATTGTCCTTAAGTTGGACTTATGGGGAGCTCCTCTTCATCAATGTGGCTTGTGCTTGAATCCATCCTTGAAAATCCACCAATGCTTGGACTTCCATTGTGCTTCATCATTCAAAGTTAATAATTCCAAGCTTTGATGGAGTCCTTCACAAATCATAGGCTCCCAAAGTTGATCCACACCTTGTAATCCGGGATCCCATACTTTGTTTTCACACCCGTCTTCAAATTGATCACTTTGATTCTGTTTGGATGGTGGAAAAGATGAATTCTCATGAAGGGACCAAACTACCCTCCTAGACCCGTCCAATTGAGCACTACACCAATCCATGCTCCTCAATTTTGAGCTTCCAACCATAATGAGCCTAGACTTACAATGCCAACCACTAAACATTCTCCTCTTATGCTTAATTCCACAAAGCGCCCTAAGTTGGCCATCCGTTTCAAGCAAACTAAACTCAAGTAGGAAAATAAAGCTAAGAGTTAGGAGTTTTACCCATTCAGATGAAGGATTAGATGGCAACCTAGGTGGAGGAGTTCCCAACGGTCTTGATAAGGCGCATTCCGCTCCCGTCAATCCTCTTCTAGAGGCGTCCACCACTTGGCAAGGTTCTTCAAGCTCTACCTCTTGCCAAGCTTCCTCAAGTTCACATTCTTCTTCACCAAATTCTTCTATCTCTTCCCCATCACTCAAATCATAAATAGGAAGTTTAGTAAAGTCTACCTCATCGTTAATTTCAAGCATAGTGGGGAAGGACTCATCATGCTCAAAAGAATCATATGTTGATGCAGAATCATCATAGATAGGAGGGCTTGTTGCTTGGAACACTTCTTCCAATTCTTCACTCACAATATACCGTGGAGGTTGTACATCCCCCTCAACATTGCTTTCTAATACGATGGGAGAAGGCTCAACAAGATCATCAAAGGGATTGATCAATGTGGACAAAAAATTACTAATGATGGAATCTACTTCTTGATCAATTTCCCTCCACTCTCTATCCACATTCTTAACATCACTCTCCTCTTTAACATTTCTTCCAAACTCCGTGGAAGAAGGTTCTTCAGCTTGAGATTCCTCTATGTGCCCAACATATCCTAAACATCCAATCATTACTTCCTCTTGTTTAATAATCTCTACCTCCTCCTCTTGTTGTATTTCTTGCTTTAACTCCTCTTCTTCCCCTTGAATCTCCAAATTTACTTCCTCGCTAAGCTCTTTGGGTGCTTCTCCACATTCAACAATGGGAGTGCCTTGATTGCATAGTTTTAGGCGGGATGAGACCATGTTGCTAACGGCTTCCGCTATGATAGCCATCTTGGCTTCTAGCTCCTTGAACGCTTCTTCATGATTCATACACCTAGCTAGAAGTTCTTGTTATTAGATCTTCCGATGAAGGTGGTGGTGGAAGAGAGGGTTCATTGTTGGAGGGGGAGGTATTATAGTTGAAAGGTGGTTCATATTGGTGAAAGTCTTGAGGTGGTGTGTATGAAATTTGTGGTTCTTGGGAGTATTGGTGTTGGAGTGGTGGTGTCTCTGGATATGGTTCATATGGTGGTTGGTATGGTAGATATGGATTGGGATCATATGGAGGTGGATGGTGGTATGAGACTTGTGAGTATGGTTGTTGAGGGCTATATTGAGGGAATGGGTCATATGTATGTGGTGGTTGTGGTTGACAATCACAATAAGGATCATCACACCATTAGATTGATATGCATTAGGATTTGGATTATACCCATAAGAGTTCGGAGAGTAGCCATGTTGGGATGGCGCTTGAATGGCTTGGATGAAATAGAATGCCTTTTGGTCCTTTTGCATCTCCGTGAGGAGAATAGTCATGTCCCCAAGCACTCTTGTCAAACTTGATTCGGAAGGAGGTTGTTGCCAAGAAGGTTGTCCATAAGCTTAGGGCTCCTCCCACCGTTGATTTCCAAATCCTTGATGCACATCCTCATTGAAGCTTCCATTTCCTACAACATAGTTTGAACCCAACTCATAGCCACAGTGATGAGAATTCATGATGACTAGAGAAAATAAAAACAAAAACTAAATAAAGAAAGCAAAGTCCTACAACTAGCAACAACTAACAAAGAAGAAAAAGACAAACATATTCACAATATATACAATAGCCAATAACATAGCACCATTGCAATTCCCCGGCAACGGCGGCATAAATTTGATAGAGAGAATTATCGTCGGTCTAGATTTTCTCTTATAGAAAAGAAGAACTTTGTTGTAAGCATAGCTCCAAACCAACAAACAACTCTCACATCAAATTTAAATTGGTTTTGTCACAAGTACAAACCCCAATAAAAATTAACTGAAGTATTGAAATCTCGGGTCGTCTCACGAGGAATTGCAATGAAGTGGTCAATTATTGGCTATGAAGGGACAAGGGGTTTGGTTTATAAAAGGGCAAGAAATTAAATGACAAGAAGAGTAAATCAAGAATTAATAAAGGCAAGGTAAAGAACTCTTGGCTAGACATAGGTAATTGAGATCACCATCCTTGTCTACAAAACATGTATTGACAATTATGAGGAACCAAGCTCATTAAGTCTACTTACAAAAGCCTTAAGTACGTAATATCTACTCCTAGGCTCGAAGTACGTCAAATGACTTGATCAACATCAATCCATAAGTCCTAACCTAGCTACTAGTTAACTTAGTAGTAGGCTAGAGTCAATGGTTATCAAATTAACCACTAAGAGTTTTCAAATCACCAATTCAATGAGACCCAATGACTCAAGGTCACTCAATTCCCTTAGCCTAGGCCAAGAGTAAGAAAACTACTCAATAACTAGAGAAAATATTTCATCAACACTTGGAAGGCATAAAAGGGAAGCATAATAAATGTGCAAGAAATATGAATCTACCAACTACCAATTGCAAGAAAAGTAAATCAACAACTCAAATCATCAATAAAAGAATATCAAACATCAATTGCATTAAAAGGAATCTAAATCCAACATGAGTGTATGAACATAAAAGAGGCATAAAAGTAAAATTAACAAGAGAACTAAGAGGATTAGAGTGTAGAAACAAGAAATTATAAAGGAAACAAGATGAAATCAAGTAATCAAATCTAGATCCAAGAGCAATTAACCTAATTCTAACCTAATTCTAGAGAGAAGAGGGAGCTTCTCTCTCTAGAAAACTAACTAAAGGCTCATCATGACTAACTAAGTGCTCCCCGCTTTGCTCAAGTTTGAATTCGGCATGAAATACCCTCAGAAACGAGTTTGACTTGGGCCTGGGCAGCTCAGAAATCACCCCAGCGATTTCACTTTAAGTGGGTCACGTGCCGAGCGTCACGCGTACGCGTGGGTGACGCGTGCGCGTCGCTGGCCAAAACCTCTACTCACGCTTACGCGTGGGTGACGCGTGCGCGTGGCTTGCAAATCTTCAATGCACGCGTACGCGTGCATGACGCGTGCGCGTGGCCCTCAATTCTCCAAAAGCTCATTTCTTCATGAATTCTCCGCTTTGCATGCCTTTCTCTTCACTTCTTCCATCCAATACTTGCCTTATGAACCTGAAATCACTCAACAAACACATCAAGGCATCGAATAGAGTTAAAGTAAATTAAAATCACTAATTAAGGGCCTAAAAAGCATGTTTTTACACTTAATCACAAATTAAGGGAGAATTACAAAACCATGCTATTTCATTGAATAAATGTGAGAAAAAGTGATAAAATCCCCTAAATTAAGCACAAGATAAACCACAAAATTGGGGTTTATCAGACGTTGGTTAGCACAGCAAGCAATAACATGGCGAATGGTAGTCGTTCCATCTGAAAGTGCCCACAGTCACACGTCCGTCACGCAAGATCAACAACTAACACCTTTCCACTAGTCATTTCGCGCACCTCAAACACGTCATTTCGTCTATCAAACCGGTGCACAACTATATTCCCAACCTGTTGGATATTTGCTTCTATCCACTGTTGTGCAATTACGAAGTAAGTAAATCCAATACGCTTGCATTCGTGAGTCTTGACACTCTTTCGCGTAAAAAGTTCATTTAATCGATAATATGTTGCTCAGACGAGCAGCAACATAGGTAGGTTTCGGGCACTCTTCAACACTAAATTAATGTACTCAACAAAGTTCATCATCATATAGTCCCATCGATGTCCCTCGTCGAATGCCAATACCCAGTGTCTAAGTCCAATGGCATCGCACCACTTGGCATATGCCTCGGCTCGCTCTTCCAACCTCTTATAGTTGATGTTGTACTCCTTCACCGTCCTTGAATACCTTATGTTGACAAAAAGTTTTTGTAAGTGCGGAATTTTAAATGCCCTTAAGAAGTTGCTGCCGACGTGCCTTATACAAAACATCCATCATGCTCTTGGAGGTTGCCAGTCACCTCTTGAACGATTTACTGCTGCCCGGATTGACTCATATCGATCTGAGATCATACCCACACCCTCTCTTCTAATAACATGGATTTGCATATTCCTGATAAAGAAGTGCCACGCATCAGCTGTCTCCCCCTCTACTAAGGCAAAAGTGATAGGCACAATGTTCTGGTTCCCATCTTGTGCAACAGTAACCAGAAATGTACCTTTGTATTTTTTCCGTATAGATGTGTGCCGTCAACTTGAACTAAAGGCTTGCAATGCCTGAACGCCCTAATGCATGGTTTGAAACTCCAAAATACGCGATGAAGTATTCTGACACCGTCTGCCTCGTCACTCCTGTTGTACAGTGGTCGTGTTTCTATTTGGACAATTGAACTAGGCATCTTCTGAACCATGACCGAGAGCCACTATGGCAAAGCTTTGTAAGAATCCTCCCAACCACCGAAAACTTTGGCCATGGACTTCTGATTTGCCAACCAAGCCTTTCGGTAACTAATGGTATAGTTGAACCTTGACTAGACTTCCGCTATTATAGATTTCACCTTGATGGATGGGTCGGTCTTGACCAATGGCCTTATCAGCAACTTTATCCGAGTCCAACTTGGAATGATCATGTGAAATCATTCCCATTGTGCACATGTGCCTACCGTTGTATCTGCGTATCTCCCAACAACCTTTTTCGTATCAAGCTAGCTCGGATAAGCCAATCGCATCCACGTCCGTACGTCTTGCATTTTGTATAGAACGTCTGTGGCTCAGACTCACACACATTGTAGTCAACTCCTCTAGAAATAGTGTAACTTCTAATTGCTGCGATGACCGACTTTCTAGAACTATAATCCAATCCAATCCGGAACTCTCCGTCCTCAAGATCAGCAACGCCTACAGAAAGAAGAAATCATCATTCATTAATCAATCCAAAATATAAATTAACAAAAACATATTATTCATTCATCACGTACCTATGTTTTCATATTCCATAAATTCTGGTGCATGCATGGCATCAATATCCAAGTTACGTTCATCGGTTGACTAAATAAGAGATGAACCACTACATTCTCCGCTGCTGCCTCAACTCTCCCATCACATCCTCGTCTTCGTCGCCGGCTTTATAAGTGGCTTCAAAGTCCTCTTCGTTGTCACTATTCATTCCTTCGTACACTGCAACTCTATCATCCTCTATATCTAAATCATTTTGAAACTTATTTGCCTCTACGTTTTCAAAATCAACATACAACTCAATATGTGGCTGTCGCCTCTGAGTCTGCTAGTGAATTTGGAACATATTCTGCATACGCGCTTCGTCAATGATCGGCATAATATCAAACTGTATTAGACCACCAAAAACTACAACCGAATTTTGGTGCAGAATACTGCTCACTCTCCTCAACATACCGTTCTCCATGCTTTGACAGAGACTGTTCTAAAGTTCCATTAACGTCATGGTGCATGGAACCACAAATGAAAATGGATTCTAATGCACAAACCTCACTCTCTCATAAGTATTCCGTATAATCTCACCGTTGTGATACACTACCAAATTTGCAGTACCTTCTATTACACTATCAACACACTCAAAAAACACTCAAATAACACTCTTCTTCACACTATCAACACACTCAAATAACACTCTTCTTCACAATGAAAATGGTACCTAACTTTGCCTTATATAGAGGGGAGCCCTCAGCACGCCCTCCATGTGTTGTTTCATCAGCTAATCAAAGTGAGTCACGTGTCAATACGCCCCATGCGTGTTGACTTAGCACGCCCCCACGTGTTGCAGATCCAACCAAGCAAACTTCGTCACGTGTCAACACACTCTCTGAGTGCTCACTCAACACGCCCTCCCACTACAAAAAAACTGGTATAAAATGGCATAAACATAATGGCAAATTTAAAACATCGCCGTTATATTGATAAACTGAGGCGGTTTGTGTGACTGCCGTAATTTGCTTGTGGAACGGCGATTCTTTAGCGAATTTGGCGGTTTTAAACGGCAGTATCTTATTATCTACTTCACTAATATAAAAAGTTAAAACCTAACTCTTATATTTTACTAATAAATACTGTGCTAATCAATCTATGGAAACTCCATCACAATGTGAGAACCAAGAAGAAACTCCATTGCAGCGGCGTGAGATCTGCGATCTCATCCATGACGCTCTCTTCTGGCGACTGGCGGCAATCTCCTCAATCAACGCTTTTCTTCCAGCTGCGATCTCCTCCATCAAAGTTTCCTGCTCCACTGTGTTGTGCTCTGTGAAGCTTCTCCTTCTCCATCTTGGTTGAACTAGTTTTATATACAAATGCACATTCTCCTCTTTTAATTACTCATATTTGTATTTGCTAATTGTTACTACTTCTATTTCTTTAATGCTATGTTTTGATTTTCTCTTTGTTAGCAGAAATTGGGGGTAAGATCTTCATGAAATTTCTTCGATTTTTTTGCTTACATGCATGTATACAAATATGCATTCGCTTCGCGGTTTTGATTTGTAGATATGCTCGTTGATGCTGATTTACATAGCACATGTTTGATGAATTGCTTCAATGAATTAAGAGCAGTTATTTTCAGGTCCCAAGGAGGACAGTCGGGTTTCAGAAGCAACTCGAAGAGCTGTGCAAGAAGAAGCGGAAAGGCTAATTTTGCAGAAAATTCCACTCCAGAAAATTTTGTTTGAGATTAGTAAGTGTCATTTTCATGTGTTATCTCCATCTATTTTAATTTTTCCTTTTGAGCTTATATGGATACAAACTAGCCACAACAGGCCTTATAGACAGTTGTTTTGTGTTATTACTGTCAGTGTTTAAGTATGGCTTGAAGGGTGTGAACAATGATGTGGAGAGATGCTTGTCACTGGTGAGATTCAACTAAGATTTCAATTTTTATAACAGTAGGTTTGCATGTAATCTTACTTATTCAAACTGAGTTTTCAGTGTGTGGAGGAAAGAATGCGTGGACTGATAAGTAACCTGATTAGAATGTCAAAACAGGTTAGTTGTTCTCTACCTGCTTGCAGGAATATTCTCTCATAACTTAATAAAATTTCTTACTTTCAAGAATTTTCCTACTAGCGGGTTGATTTTGAGAAGACAAGACATCAGACTGTTGTCACCTCAAATGTTTAGCCGCAAATCATGACAATAAATAGGAAAGTAAGAGAGGAGTGGGAGAAAAGACGGATAGAAGCAGAGAAGCTTCTGAAACAAATGACGTGAGAATTTTTTCTTATTTAATTTTGCATATTTATCAGTATTAATTTGGAT
This sequence comes from Arachis hypogaea, assembly GCF_003086295.3. Lineage (NCBI taxonomy): Eukaryota > Viridiplantae > Streptophyta > Magnoliopsida > Fabales > Fabaceae > Arachis > Arachis hypogaea. The sequence continues at coordinate 72,547,567 of NC_092052.1, forward strand.
TTTAGAGCAGTTAAACATAAGTTTGGCATCCATCCTCTTGGCTTGGTCTCTGGAAAAAGAATGTTAAAAGAAAAATATATTTTCATTAGGAGTTATACTATTGATATATGAAGTAATTTATGTGTGTTTATTTTAAAAATGAGTTTGTCAATATTAAACAAGTAATCTGAATTCAAGTTTCAACACAGAATTAAACATGCAATGTAACTTGTTAGGAGTTATACTATTGATGTATGAAGTAATTTATGTGTGTTTATTTTAAAAATGAGTTTGTCAATATTAAACAAGTAATCTGAATTCAAGTTTCAACACAGAATTAAACACGCAATGTAACTTGGTTTCTTGTTTTGTTCTGAGCCCTTAATCAAAGAATATTTGAATTGTGTAGTGGATCTGAAAGGTTTGGGTCAAATTCATTCTTTCAAGTCCTTTTATTCTTGTTTAATTCAATTTAGCAATGGGTTGCGTTTTCAGGCTATGACAATGGCATTATCCCGGCATCATCATTCGGTACTTATCATACTCCACTCAACAAGCATGTAGGATTTCTTGTTGTTTGTTCTATGATTACCGTAGCATCAAAGAGTCCAAAGTTTAACAGTAAAATTTTTTTAGATTTACTATGTTAATTCCATGAGGGCTGCTCAAGAGTTTGCTTCAAGAGTTTCTGATTCTTTTTAAGGTGATGTTTCATTCATTTCTACTTGGTGAATCATGTTAATTTTTGTCCTTTTAGATATATAATGTTGAGATAAATAAAATCAGACTAGCCATGTATGTTTATATATATATAACAACTTAGACTACTTGATCATATTCATGCATATATACTTAACCAAATTATTTAATTCATGCAGTAATAGCTAGTACTGAAATTATATAAATATAAGTAAATTTTCTATGCCAAAAAGTTCATTGATTCTTAATATGAAAGCTCATGCTTTATATCTTACTATGTGGTGGATTGTTTTGTTGAAAGCTTTAAATTTTGGTGTCGTGGGACAGGGGCAACCGTGGTCGAGATTGCTTCAGGAATCTGCTGTCAAAGAATATGGCAAGTCTGGAGACCCCTTTCTTCATTCAATCCCATTTCAGGTGTGACCCTTATAATCTCCTGTTCCTTCATGTTGAACTTTAGAAGGAGAAGGAGGAGTATTAATATATTTGGAAGTTTAGTTAACATCAGCAGTAATTTAGATTTAATGGAGACTTTAGACACCCTTTCTACTGATAAAAAGATTTAGAGTTTGATTTGACTCCTAAAAAAAATTTCATTAGACAAATGAAAAGAGAAATAAACTCTATGTGAATTTCTCCGTGTATAACTAATATATTTTTCTATGTGAATTCATTTTTATTTTACTAGCACACAACCTGCTCGATGAAATGCTTCAACTAAATTCTGCCCTTATCAATGCTTTTATGACAGAACTGGAACCTGATTCTCCGGTTATCCAGGTGATAACTATGATCTTCTTAAGAGGTTATTTTGGTTATTTAAAAGTTTACTTTATGTTATCAACTAATGTTTTTCCATTGCAGTGTGATTATGATCGTCTTCAATTGTCAACTAATTAATGGAGTATAAATTTTGATTCCACTTACATATTATGGAGTTTAGCCTTTACTCATGAAAGTATTTTATCAGTTTAGCTTTAACTGATGACCAATGTTATATTTATCTATCTGATTTGCTGTTACCTTTTAATATTTGAAGGTACATTATGTTTGAACTTTGCAGGTTCGAGCTGGTTCTGGTAGTATTTCTTCTGGGGCTGCTGACAAAATTCAGCTGGCTCGTTCTGAGGTTTGGACCAAAGATGTTATCAATTACTTGCAATCTCTTTTGGATGAGTTTTTCTCAAAAAATGCATCTCATTCTAATCATAATAAAGAGCGATCACCATAAATTTCTTATGCTGGATCGCTACAGTTATATATTCACCCTAATATATATTCATGAACTTAATTATATATACTCTACTCCACAACTACTACTCCTCCTGTCCCATATCCTGGCACCAGATTGATGCTGCTACTTTTGAACTACTACATGTCACAACTTTATACAGCATGACATTATATCATTGTAAATACTGAAATATTTTGTGTATGCATTGCAAGCAAGAGATTTAGTCCAATTCGTTCATAGCCCCTAAACTTCAAAGAGACACAGCTATATGTTTTGCCGAATAAATATTTGGGTGATATATAAATGTACGATATATTTATTTAAATAAGAAGAGGACAATATTTATTTGTGTAGGCCTTGTTGCTGAGAGTAATAAAATTGTAGAGATATATGTATGGTGAAACGTTTCTATCGTATGATTAATGATTGCCTTATAATTGTTAAATATTATATAGTATGGTCAAATATAAGTAGTATGTTACTGTAAACAAGCACTACTATATACAGTATAGTAGTGATATTTATTTGGGGGCATAAAGGGAACAAAAATGCAGGCATTATATATAGGTCTTAGCTAATTACAAAAAGCCAAAAATATCATCCTAGATCCCTGCCTACCGATGCAGATTAATTGCTTTGATTTAATCTCTAAAGTTTATTACTTTATGGAACCCACTATACTCTTCTTTCATAGGACCATGACTTTTGGTGTTTAATTAATATCCATCCATTTAATTAATAGGGGCCACGTAAATCCAAATAGTAATTAATATTTGAAGGTACATTATGTTTGAACTTTACTATCTATTTCTGATGGTGAAGAGCCATCCTTACATTTTATATGGTGGTATATTGTTTGGCTACTTCAATGGCATAATTCTGATGTTTTGAGTGTAGTAATTTGAATTTTTCATCCATCCATTGAAGACTAAAGCCTCCTCTTCGCAGCACAGGAAACCTTGTAATGACAGCATCTCTTACTAGTTAATAACACTATAATTGAGAATGCGTTATTAATGAATTTTCCCAAAAGAATATCTTAAGAATTTTCCCAAACCTCCTCTTCGTAAATGTTGTTAACCACTTTTTTTTGTTACTATATTTGTTCATTTTTCTACTAGTACATCTATTACACCTGCTTGCCATCATTTAACACCTTTCTTTGAGATTGTCCATGATTTGGCTGTTGTTAAGAGCTATCTAATGGCTTCTTGGGAAATCTAAAGACTTATATTCCGACAATTATCTTGAAATCAAAATTTCACTATTTTTCAAATTTTGATAAAACATTATTTACATGGTTTTGCTTAATTGATTGCCTTCCATGGTCCTATGCCATGTATCTTCTATCAACCAGTGAGTACCGACTGACACATATGCATCCAATATCTTTCAGTGTCAACAAAATTCGTCCTCCTATAAACCATTATGTACCATGGCCTCCTTTTAGTTTATATTTGATTGTGATATCATTGTGTTCTTAAGCTGGGTACTTATCCTTTGGATCCCAAAACTTACCAAGTTCTAAGACATTTCTATTCATATCTTATATCTATATGTGCCTGTGCTAGTATGTGCCATTGAGTGAATTCTCAGCTTCAAGTCTTTCTTGTTCAGAAGTAAGATTTTCTGTTACAACATAGTAATTCTAACATCTAATGTCTAAGACTTGTTCCCAATGCAAAGCATGCTATTGAAGCCATAAATGGGATAATAGATGGAACTGTGCATTTTTTTTTGTTACATGATCTCAACTGCATGAATTGGTTAATTACGGTGCTGTAAATTGTTCCAGATCTGGAATGCTAGAGAATGCCTTAACCTATATCCAAATAGTGCAAATGTCAAGGCAGAGGCAGATATTATTGATGCACTTACAGTTAAGCTTCCCAACCTTGGGGTGAACATTCTGCCCATGCAATTCAGGCAAATAAAAGATCCTATGGAGATTGTGAAAATGGCAATCACAAGTCCAACTGGAGCATATTTTCATGTTGATGAACTTATTGAAGTTGCTAGACTTCTTGGCCTGAGGTCTGCAAATGAAATAGCAGCTGTTGAGGAAGCTATTGCTAGAGAAGCTGCAGTTTCAGGTGATTTGCAATATATATATTATTTTTTTCTGCTTTCCACATGTCATTCATATCCATATATAATTAGAGCGTATTTCATCTTTTTTGTATACATATACACTTAGTATATGATCATTTTCTGAACTTGAGTCATTTTCTATCTCAGATTCTCCTTACAAGATGGAGTAAGAAACAAAGATGTTGGAACAAGTTCTCAGGATGAAACTCACATAAGAGACCAAAAAACTAAGGCAAGCTTGTTTTAAAGTTAATTACAAAAGGAGAAAACTTTTGGCCTCCAAATCTTATTCATCATCACTTAGCTAAGCTAAGCTAAGCTACTTCTCTTGTATATTCATATTCTAAGTAGTAAAAACAGCACTTATTAGATGATTTAAATACATTATTAGATATTAACATAGTTTAGTGAACTGGATGGTAGATTTAACTAATTAGTGTTTATTGCAAATTTGCAATGCTTGTATTTTGGTAAGTTTAGTAAGACAAGGTTTTGTATAAGAGTTATTACTTTTGATTTTCAATAATAAAAAATTATATATTATATTAATATTTTGTTTATGAGTTATATAATATTTCATTTATGGATTATGATTTTTTGCTATTGTGAAATTTTAATCACAAAATTATTTATTTAACGCAATAAAAATAACAGTAAAAATTATTTTTTTAAACGATAAAAAATGTCACTGTCAGGGTAAAACGGCGGTTCAAAAATGCCATTTTAACTAATCAAAATGCTACTGTCAGGGTAAAAATGGCGGTTCAAAAATGCCGTTTTAACCAATTAAAACGTCACTCTGTCAGGGTAATAATGGCGGTTCAAACCGCCGTTTTAACCTATCCAAAACCGCCATTTTAACCTGAAAATAACGGTGGTTTGAACTGCCGTTTTAACCTATCCAAAAACCGCCATTTTAACCCTGGAAATAATGACGGTTTGAACCGCCGTTTTAACCTATTCAAAAACCGCCGTTTTAACCTAAGGAATTGTGGCGGTTTTCAGAAAACCACCGTAATAACCAGAATGGCGCCCAGAATTACGTCACTTCACGAAACCGCCATTATTGGTAATAATGGCGGTTCAAACCACCGTAAATACCGAAAAAAATCGCCGTTTTTACCAGAATTTTTTGTAGTGTCCACGTGCTGCAAATCTAACCATGCAGACTTCGTCACATGTCAACCATACCTCCCACGTGCTACATGCACCACACCCTCTGTGTGTTGAAGCTTGGATGTGATACATCCACTAAATTGTAAATACACTCCTTATACCCATTTTCAAGCAAAATACCAATAATAAATCCATAATCAAATTCTTGAGTCTGAGTCAAGTAGTAGACGAAATCCCATTTAAGTATTTAACATTTAATAGCATTGGGACAAGTGACAATTTATGCACAATAAAGAGAAAGTAATAAAGTCGCATGCGCGCCTCACCCTCTATATATACAGTTTCTTTCTGCACTTATTGAAAGCCTTAGACAAGAGTAGAGAAGTAGATAAACGAAATATATTAATGGCAGCAGGGGGATTCGCCATTGATGCTTCGGCTAACGGATTCGATGGTAGGATCACATTCTCCGTTGTCATCACTTGTATTGTTGCTGCATCCGGTGGACTCATTTTTGGATATGACATTGGGATTTCGGGTATTTTCATTTTTCTTTTATTTAATTTAATTTGTCTAAATTACCCACAGTTACGTTTTGTTTTTCTGTTTCGAAATATGTAGTCAGTCTTACAGTCTATAATAAATTTTTTTTCTCTAATGACAATTGTTCATATTCATATAGGTCTCAAATCTAAGATATTGTAAAGAAATCAAAATTAATTCCCAACAATTTCACAACTGTGATTTGCTAATTTTTGTTTTCTTATATATTCAAAGTGTTTCGATCCAATTAATTATCCATTTTCTAGTTTAGCCCCTTCTGTAAGGTCAGGTGATTGTTTAATATATGCTATTCATTTTTGTCAGTTAATTGTTGTAACATTTTCAATGTCTAATCCCTAAATTCGCCTTTGAAAATAAAGCGGAAGATTTTTTTGGTACCGATTGAACTTCTGTTGAATTTGTCAATAAGTAGTGCAAAGTAAGGTGGGATCTATCCCTTCATTTTTGAGTCCTATAAGTAAATTTTAAGCACCGTAGACGAGATCTTGAAAATTAGTAAACCATTAAAAGAGGGGAAAAAACAGAGGTAATAGTAAGGTTGTTATGTGGTTGGACTATTCCTTATCTAACGGTCTTCGTTATGTCATGAGACTAAATTATGCAAGGGAAAATGCTAACAAACCAAACTGACTTTGCATTTTTCAATAATATAGTACCAAACAGTCAGGATGTCTTTCAGGTTGCAAACCGTTAGGTAGATATGTAATGTTAGTTTGTGCTTCTAGTTATGATAGTCATACGAAAAATATATTTTTTCTTCTAATTCATGTATTGCTCTAATTTTCAACTATTTATAAATATGCTATTGAAAAAAAAAAAAACAATTACAATTCAATATTTTTTTTTGAAATTACCTTTTCAAAATTAAAATTGGTGGTTTGGTATTGGACTAACTAGTGTTTTTAGTCGTAATAACATTACGAGAATATAAATTTTTTGAAACTATATCGATTTTGTCACGATATTATAGAATATAACAAAAAAGATTTACAAAACCAAATTGTTTTTATAAAAAGGTTGTAAGAGACAAAAGTTCTTATCAGATAAGAAGACTAGGGTCTTTGTAGATAAAAAAATCAAATAATAAGTTTTTTAGTTATCATTTTCATGTGAAAAAGATTAATTTTTTTATTAAAAATTAATTTTAACATTCATTATGTAAAAAATTGAAAGAATTTAATGTTTATACTTTTATATTTGATTAGGTGTTAAGTTTGTTGTATAAATAAAAATAATTAATTTTTATGTTTATTATTTAAAAAAATATTTTTCTCTTTTTATATATAAAAATATAATTAAATATTAGTATAGAAAAATTATATTGATAGTTATAAAATTAACTCAAAATTAATTTTTTTAAAACAATTGAATATTGATTCTAATTATTAATCACAACATTAATATTCTCTCCAAATTATATGTAGTAAATATTTGAAAGAAGAGAAGTAAAAATATAGATTAGAAAGATAAGCAGTAAAAATATGAAACTAAATAAAAAAACTAAAAAAATATGTATATAATAATGATAATATATTTTTATGTGAATAATATTATGAAATAAATTTTAATTATATTTAATTATAAATTTAGTGTATTTTTTATAATTTTATGAATTTATTTGAATTGTATTATTTTATTAATTTTATTTTTAGTAGAACAGAAATGTAGAGAGAGATAGAGAATGAGAGAGAAAAGAGAAAGAAAGATAAAGAAGAAGAAGAGAGAGAGAGAGTTTGCTAATTTTAGAAAAAATATTTTATTTTAATTATAATGAAAGAATATATTGAGACACATTTTGGTTTGTCAAATTAATAATATAAAATATAAATTATAAGTTATATATAGAGTAGGAATAGTAGAGAAAAATAGAAAATGAGAGAAAAGTAGATAAGAAGACGGAAGAAAAGAATTTATTAATTTTAGAAAAAAATATTTCGTCTCAATTTTAATGATATAGAGTGTCATGTGATATATTTTTGTTGTTAAATTAGTAATATAATATAATTATATTTTAATTTTAATTTTAATTATAATTAGAGAATGCCATGTTGTATCTTTTGATTGTTAAATTTATAATTAATTATTGATAATGATATATAAGAGAAATAAAATAGGTGAAGAAATGAGAGAGAGAAAGAAAAAAGAAAAAGAGAAAGAGGAGGAAGATAAAGAAAGGAAGAGAAAATTTATTAATTTTAAAAAAATATTTAATTATAATTATAATAAAAAAATAACATGTGATATATTTTAATTACAAAATTAATAATACGTGATAAATAATAGATAAAATTGAGTAAAATTTATTTTCATTCCACCAAGAACGCGTAATTAGCTATTTTGTTGAGCCAGCCTAAATGACCAAAACTTATTCAGGTTAGAATTATAAAATATGAGGGAAATGTTATGTGTATGATTTTAGTATTAATATGTTATGGTGATTACGGTAGATATGTTCTTTTTATTGATAAACAATGTTTTTTAATTAAAAAATGTTATTTATAAAGAGTGTTATCAAAATATAAAAAATATGATTTTAATTATAATAATAAAATATTAAAATATTATTACTATTTTTTAAAAAAATTTATAATTTATATGTATACTATTCTTGTATCTTAAATAATTTTAAAATTTATATATCGATATAAAATATATCATATCGTATCTTATATCTCTATTCGTATTCGTGCATTATAGTAGTTAGCCAAGTATAGTCTTATTAAAATCCATGATGCTATTATTGCTATATAAGGTTGCATGCACTAATAATCACTATGCACCAAAATTTTGCAAAAGACGAATAATGTGCTGTGGATAATTAAGTTTTTAAAGATTATTAAAGTTCAATACATTAATTTTTTGTTTCCTTTTACTGTCAATTGACTTCTATGAAGGCTGTGCCTATTTGTCTGATATGGTGACTGACATGATAATTAGATTTCGGAAAATTTTTGTAAAAAATTAATAAATATTTGAAGAAACTATTAGAATAATTAATGAATCTCTCAGAATTATTAACGTTTGCCATATGTTAGATCATTTTATTAATCTCTTATTGGCTTCGATCAAATTCATGCCTCTGTGTCCATTAATGTGTTATGTGTCCAACATATTTGCTCGATAAAATGGCACGTAAACATAATATAAATTTGACGGAAATCAAGACTAATGAACGGATCTAATGTCTTAATGTTAATAATTTTTGGAGACATTTTATTTGTCTAATTATTTTTTTAAAAAGACATTAGTTCTTCGCAGAATTTTTGAAAGACTCAAGTGTTTGGTTTACGTTTCTATTTTTTATTTTTATTGTTAATATTTTTATTTTTTAGATTTTGTAAAAAAATAAAAATAATAAAATCTTATTTTCTATTTTTATTTTATTTTATTTTATTTTTTTATAAAATTTAAAAAATAAAAAAACACTAAAAATAAAAACAAAAAAATTAAAACACAAATCAAAATTTTTAGTTGTCCTACACCTTTGTCATATTTATTAGTTTATACCAGCAAATATTTGCATATTTTTATGTGAAGACCCAATTGAAGCTTCCAAATAAGTAGATAAAGCAAACAAAACATTTAATTTTCGGTCATCCCTTTTTTCAACTACATACGTATAATTTGAATTTAGATCATCCCAAAAAAAAAAAAAGAAATTAACAAAATGATAAAGTGAGAGATTATTTAATTATTATTAATTTTGTAACTTTCATAAAATATGTATTTTACTATTTTAATTTAGAAGTGATTATTTCTTTACTTTATCACTTTACTAATTTAAATTATATTTAATATTTTTTAATTATTCAAAAAATAATTAAATTAACTGACATGTGCTATGAATAAATATTCTATTGTTACTGCTATATTAAAATATGAGAAATGTTAGAGACAGTAATTTTTGTGGTTTGTATTCATCAAATAGCCATTAATGATAGTTTTAATAGTGTGAAATTAGTGTGAGATTTCATCCAATGACTCATTTTTTTTGTTGGTTATGGCCCTAAACCTAGACTTTTCCTTAAAATATTTACTAGGTTACATAAAAAATTACAAAATATGATAAATAATAATTAAAAAATAAAAGAAGATATTTTAAACCATTTTAAATTAATTTTTATTATCACCAAAATATTTTTTCTTTTCAAATTTCAGGAGGTGTAACAACTATGAGACCGTTTCTTGAAAAATTCTTTCCAGCAATACTTAGAAAAGCTGCTAGTGCGGAAACAAACGTATACTGCGTGTATGATAGTCAAGTATTGACATTGTTCACGTCCTCCCTCTACCTGGCGGGGCTGGTGTCGTCTCTTCTAGCTAGCCGAGTCACCACGGCATTGGGCCGGAGAAACACCATGATCTTGGGTGGTTGTATCTTCTTCGCCGGTGGGGTCATTAATGGTAGCGCTGAAAATATCGTCATGCTCATATTGGGTCGCATCTTGTTAGGCTTTGGAGTTGGTTTTACTAATCAAGTGAGTGGAAACATACTTAAATTCGCTTATAAATGGTAATTTAGAGAAAAATGTTTGTTTTAGGAATAACATAAGAATAGTTGTGCTTGAATGACATATATATAGTTCGAAAATATATTTTTTTTTTGGTGACTAGTTCGAAAATATTTGATAATAAAAATAAATTAGTCCAAAATAGTTAGAATTTATTTTATTTGATATTTATTAATTATTTTTTTAGCATTATTAGGTAGGTATTTTTGGAGCGAAATTAGGAGAGAAATAAAAAAGAGGAAAGAGAAATTAAAATATTTTCTACAAAATTATTTTTAAAATTTTTAATTTTTTTTCTCTTTTATTTTTCTCTTATTTTACTCTAAAACAAAAGATATTTTTAAAAAAAATATTAGGAACCAACGTACTATAATATTTACTCATTATTTAATTATCATATAATAGAATATCAATTTATAACTAAAATAAAAGACAAATTCTTTTGGCAACAGAGCAAAACTCATCTAGGATGAGTTACTAAGTTATAGAAGTAATATAGGAAGTAATTTTTAATGGAAAAATCTAGGGGATGAGCAACTTTGTTAAATTTTGGCCAGCATGTAACTAGAAAAAAAAAAAGTGAGCTATTGGATAAAATCTCACATCAATCTCACACCATTAAAATTATCTTGATGGCTATTTAATGACTACAAATCACAAAAATTGCTGGCCCCTAGTATTTCTCATTTTTAATTAATTAGTCAATAATTAACAATTTTTTTATTGTAAATAAAGTTGTTTTTTAACTTATTTTTTTGAGGATTTAGAGGTTAGGATTATAATAATTTAAGATTTAATATTTAAAATTTAAAATTTAAAATAAAATAATTTTAAAAGATTAACTAATATTGAATAAAAAAAGTTTGCTCCATTCTAATAAGTAACATTCAATATTTGAATGAAAAAATATAATATTTACATCACTTTTAGTATATATATATATATATTACAAATTTTTTTAGAATATAAAAAATAGATATTTTATTCTTAGTTTCTATTAATAATTTTTAATCCAAAAAGTAAAAGTTACATTAATAAAAGTAGTATATATATCCTGCCATTTCTTTGACATGACTTCATGACTTTCATGTTACCAAATAATAAAGGCCACTCCAGTGTACCTGTCTGAAATTGCACCACCTAAATGGCGAGGTGCCTTCAACACAGGCTTCCAATTCTTCATCGGAGTCGGCGTGGTGGCCGCGAACCTTATAAACTACTTCACAGCAAACCACTCGTGGGGCTGGCGACTCTCTCTCGGCCTCGCCGCCGTCCCAGCCACCTTCATGACTGTCGGAGCATTCCTCATCCCCGACACCCCGAGCAGCTTAGTAGAACGTGGCAAAATAGACCAAGCACGACAAGCGTTACAGAAAGTAAGAGGCCACACAACAAATGTGGGACCCGAACTAGAAGAACTGATTCGGTTTTCGAAAACCGCCATGATGGATCAAGAGAGATTCGTAACCATATTTGAGAGGCAGTATAGGCCTCAGCTGGTTATGGCTTTTGCTGTGCCATTGTCTCAGCAACTTACTGGGATCAATATCGTTGCATTCTATGCGCCTAATTTGTTTCAGTCTGTGGGATTTGGTAACCGCTCCGCTTTGCTTTCAGCTGTTATATTGGGACTCGTCAACCTTGGTTCCATACTGGTGTCTGCTTCCATTGTTGACCGATTTGGTCGCAGATTCTTGTTCATTGCTGGTGGTATTCAAATGCTTCTCTGCATGGTAAGCAAATCTTTAAACCTTTTGATCTACGAACATGTATCTTTTGTCTTTCAAATATGACATACTCATAATAATTAACCGTACCATAGCCACTACATATGCACCTCCCTCTAAGTTGAAAACTTATATGCAATTGTTTGTATATAAATTTCATAGTGGAAGACTCTTAAATTATAACTTAATCAAACATGTCAAAATTAATTTTTTTAGTTATCAGCTGCATGCATAAAACAGAATTCGAACCTCTTATAATACTTACTTAAATAAACGAGTGAGCTAATCAAAGAATTTAACTAATGCATACAAATTAGCTAACATCTTTTCTAAAAACACATGTCAAAAGTTATTAATAAAAAATTTATTATAAAAGTTTGTACAAAATTTAATTTTCAATACAATTGTTATGTATTTATTAAAATAAAATATTTAAAAATTTTTATTAATAACAATCTTAATTATGCTCTAAAATCACATTATTAGCCAAACCCAAAATTATAAACATACTACATATCCAATTTAACCAATTTATTAGCCACTTATATTCAAATAGGTAGAGTAGAATTCCGTATTTTTTTCTAGTCTAATTAATGGGATTGTAAGGTTAGATCATATTTTAATAATAAGCTGCTAATGGTAGCTGATGTTATTTTGGTGCACTATAAGAAGAGAGATGTTAGAGATTATAAGAATTTATTATTTTTTATTATTATTATTTAGTTATTAATTTAATTTTTTTAGTTTAATTTTTTATAGTTTAATAATTAAATAATATATTTTATTTCATATTTTTAAAAATTAATAGTTAATTAATGGCCAAAAAAATAAATTCTGATTGTTTTTTAATATTTTTCCAATAAAATACACACAATTTAGGTTGATTCTTTAAAAATATATTGAAAGTTGTCCTAAAAAAACTAACGTTTTTTTAATTAATATCAGTTAATTATTTTAAAATTATTTTATTTATCTTAAATTTTAAATTATAAACTATAAGTCGTAGATCCTGAATTCTCTGCAAAATAAATAATTTTAGAAAAAAAAAAAAAGGATTTGCTAATTTTAGTCAACTGAAAATTGATTTTCTATACTCTCTCTCTCCTCTCTTCTGTGAATAAGACGTAAATAAAGTAATTTTCGCTTTACTTGCTCAAACCATGAGGCTTCAGTAATCGTATTCTGTTATAGGTCGTATGACGGTTATTAATGTTAAAATTGATAGCATAACTTATACGCATGTCACATATTTATCATGATTGTATGTCATATGGTTGTGAAGACTGCAGTGGGTGTGGTGTTAGCACTAGTGAGTGGCGTTGAAGGCACAGAAAGCATTTCGAAGGGGAACACTATACTCATATTGGTGCTGCTCTGCTTCTACGCCGCAGGATTCGGTTGGTCATGGGGCCCCCTCTGCTGGCTGATTCCTAGTGAGATCTTCCCCTTAAAGATCAGGTCTCCTGGCCAAAGCATTGCCGTTGCAGTTCAGTTATTAACGGTCTTTATTTTATCCCAAACGTTCTTGAGAATGCTATGTCACTTTAAGTTTGGGACGTTCCTGTTCTATGCGGCTTGGATTGCACTGATTACTATCTTCATTATTCTGTTCATGCCTGAGACCAAGGGGATTCCGTTGGATTCCATGTATATCATATGGGGAAAACATTGGTATTGGCGTCGGTTCGTTGTTGAACCACAAGTTAATCAATAAAATCTTCCATGAATTGCAGGGTCATGCTACTGTAAAGAATAAAATTTTGGTGAAAAATAAAGATGGCTTCTTTTAGTAGAAGAAGCTCCAAGCAAAAATTTTATGATTTGCATTGTATATATTCTTTAAAAATTTAACAAAAATCTTCATTCTCCATCAAATTGTACTCATCACTAAAGAAATTTCCTAAAACAGAGAATAAAACTCCCGTTGGGTTGCCTTTGATTTGTGATATTATTTTGTAAGCCGGGAATAATGTTTGATTTATTGACTCTTCTTCTGTAATGAGTACAAGAATTTATGTATGTATTTGTACCTTCAGAAGTCTTATGTATATGTTTTGTTTCCCTTTTATTGAAAATTTGAATTTATTCGAACAAAAGTATCCTGATGAGCTAATAAGGAGCAACATGCATCTAGCAAAGATTTTCCCACAAGATGTATGTTGTTTGGCAATAAAGCTTTGAGGAGTATCTAACTCTGAAATGACTAAAAGCATTGAGGCAGCAGTGATAATTGATAAAGACACCATTACTAGTGTATTAGAGGTCCAATGTATCTTCTAAATAATCATAAAACCTTAGCGTATACCAAATGAAACCTGCACCCTCCTTAGCAGTCACAATCTCTGTTTTGTGGGCCTCGGTCTTTCCATAATCATATGCTCTGTTCTGAGTTTTATAAAGAAATGACGTAGAACAACTAAAAATATTGTCAAGACTCTAAATTCTAATTGTTATAGGGTAAGGTAAAATCTCTTGTTAGCTAATAAGAGTGAAGCTGGTTTGTTAGTTTGATATAATCTGCAGCTTTATATATTGTATGCTGTTAGTGTAAGCTATATATACACAGGGAGCCACTTAGATAAGACGAAAAACGTCTTTTTATAGAGATGATTTTTAATAATTAAAATTTAATACATATAATCGATTAAATCGTATTTTTTTTTGTCAAAATTAGGCTAGACAAATTAATCTGACCGAAAAATGATGAATTAAATCTTGAACTGGTTTAAATTAATATTATTTTTTTATAGAAAATGACTACAATACCCTATTATAGAAAATGACTAAAATACTTCTACAATATATATTAATTTTGAGAATCCTAAATTTTAGTCCTTTATTTTTCTATCATAGTATTAGAATTTAGAATTTTTAAAATATATATATATATATATATATAATAAGAATATTTTAATTATTCTCTATAATAAGAGTATTGTAGTCATTTTTTATAAAAAAATAATATTAATTTAGACCAGTTAAAAATTTGATTCACCATTTTTTCGGTTAAATCAATTTGTCTAGCCTAATTTTGACAAAAATAATATGATTTAAATTTTAATTACTGAAAAACATCTTTAAAAAAAGACGTTTTAAGCGAACTTGATTTGAGTGGCTTCCATATATATATTATATATATAGGACCTCCCTTTTGTAATACTCTACAAAAAAATTAATCATATATTCATTTCAGTTTTCTTCTCTGTTTTCTCTGTCTGTTACAGTAATTAAAATAGTATCAAGAGCCTCTTCTTAAAACCTATGTTTTTCTTTTTTTCGTTCTACAACAATGACGTTCATTCCCTCTGGAGAAGCTGACAACACCAAATCAGCATTAGTGCCAATTGCAGAAAAGCTGAATGAAGCAAACTACAACACCTGGAAACATCAAGCATGGCTAATAGTTCAAACATTGGACATGAAAAATCACTTAGATGGATCAAAAGCGCCACCACAGTTCGAACAATCTTCAAAATCCACCACTGATACAGCTGCCAAAGTGGCGAAGCCTTCAACCACGACCACCACACCTGAAACGCTCCAAGAATAAAAAGAATACAAAGAATGGAGGCAGATTGATTTAGCTCTCACCACTTGCCTCCTTGATTCTAGTCCACGAGCTTCCAAAATAGATTCTTCATTGCAACAAATTTTGTGATGCTTGGTCTACAATTTTGAATTACTTCTCTGTAACCTCTAAAATGTGTGTCCAAAGTCTAAAGTCGCAGCTCAAATGTATCTAGATAACTGGTACAATCACTGATTATCTTGCGAAAATTCGGAAACTTGTTGCAATTGGTTACCAATTACAAGAAGATGATCGCACTTAGGCGATTTTGGATAGATTGACTGAAGACTACAGTGGATACATCACCTCCATCATGTCAAGATTAGGAATGTTCTCTGCGATTGAGGCTGAGGCCTTTCTTCTTGCTTATGAGGACATGCTAGTGAGGTTCAAGAACCCCTCACAAGGAGTTGCCATTGCAAATCTCTCATAGAGTCTTTCTTCACAAATTCTAGACGTGGTGGCTTAGTAAGGAGAGGAAGAGGAGGAAGATTTCAGAGGTGGGGTAGATTTTCATGGAGTAATCAAAGACCTTCTTGCCAAATTTGTGGCCGAAACGGCCATGTAGCTTGCAATTGTTATTTCTGCTTCGATTATTCCAGCAAGGTTCAAGTTCTTCTTAAACACAACCAACTCAAATCCCAACTCAAACATCATCCCGCCACCACCAACCACGAGCATTCTAGTAGTGAAGCTTCTTGGTTTGCAGAATCAGGAGCGAGTCACCACGTGACTAATGATTCGAATAATATCCTTTCCTCCTCATACATCAATCATGATCAAGATCAGCTCTTTATAGATAACGACACAGGTATTTCTATTCAAAATTCTGAAGTTTCTTGCTTAATTGATAAAAATAATGTCCAATATAAATTACTTAATCTTCTCTATGTTCCTCAAATTACTTAAAACTTATTAAGTGTGTCAAAATTAGAGGACAATTGTGTATTTTTAAATTTTGGCCTAAACATTGTAAAACGTGATTAGGTATCTCGAGAACTTCTCCTGGAATTACTAAGGATAGCATGTATGTTTTTGAGAATTCAAGTGTTCCCAGAAATTTACCACCTGGTTCTTCGTATTCTGTTAATTGTACCTCAACAAAATCTAGTTCCGTTAATAATAGCTCTAGCTTGCCTTTAAATTTTCTTTCTAATAAATCAATTTGTACTAGTCAGATTCAACCCTTATCAATAAATGGAAATTCCAATGATTGCATGAATCCTGTTTCTTGTCCTGATAGCATTTCTAATTCTAATACTATTTCATGTAGCATGACTAAAGATTCTATTTGTAATCAATTTACTGCACAAACACAAACTAAATTAACAAATTGAAATATAACCGAATGCATGAATTATGCTATGTGCCTCTAAAAAAATCTGATTCGGCCACTAACATACCCGATATGTTTTTACTCAATCAATTGGCATTAGTAATATTAAACATTCACCTATAAATGTCACATTAACTAAGACAAGTGCTTATGACCTTTCAAGCAAACTCTTTATGTAACACCCTAAATTAAATCCTATCCTTAAAGGCCTTTAGATAAATCCTATCCTTAAAGGCCTTTAGATAGGGTGTTACCCTTGACCCAAAGCAAATTAACTCAATCGTTATTTAAGGAAGGAAAAAAATACGCATGAAATTTTAGATAACAATCAAATACTAATAAAAAGACGGAATTGGACACACTCAATTAAGTTCGAGCAAATAGAACAAAATTCCCATGAGTACGGAATTTAAAAAGGCCTTTAAGGCATTATAAGGACAATTTAAAAAGAAATTATATGGCATGACATGTATTATGAACTTTTCTTGTAAAATGTAAAACATAATAAGTATAAAAGAAAAGCATGTGACGTTGACATAGGCAAGTCAAATAGAAAGGATAATAACTTATCAAAAAGGGGAATACTATTTGTACACCAAAATCAACCACTAAAATCAGCCACCAATGTATTTATGTATAAATACATGTGTAGTTTAATTTATGTTCAATGTGTATTTGTATTCTAACATGTATTTTATACTGGTGGCTGATTTTGGTGGCTAATTTTGGTGTACACCTAGTATAACGCAATAAAAATCAACATAATCCTAACTTAAGAAAATAACCTTAAAAATATAATTACAATCAAACTTTTCTTTATACTTTTCTTTTCTTAACTTGTAGCTTTTATGGAAGGTTTTTAGCTCAAACTGTTATAAAGATGGAGTCTCATTCCCTTACCAAAGGTTCTTATCCCGAACATTTTGGCGATCACATTCCCTTACTGAAAGATCATCTCGATTGATCACCCTCCCTTATCGAGAGGTCATATCGATATCTTGTCTTTGCGGTCACCTTCCCTTACCGAATGATCATTCCCTCAGTTCAATTTACAAATAGGGTTGTTTAGGCATACACAAGAAGAAAATCATGCAAGAAGATGGACAAATATGATGATAAAAGGGACATGTGAGATAATGATACCAAAGTTATATGGCATAGGATATGCATGTACTCTCTAATTAACGAGATATTAGTAACATAATGGCATAATTAAAGGATCATATTAAAGCACATAAAAATAGAACATATTCAATAATCGAACAAAGCTTATAAAAGGGTATGTACTCTTAACCTAAAGGAATATTAATAACATAATGGCATAAATTAAAGGATAATATTAATACACATAATGAAAATAGGACATATTAAATAATTGAACAAAACTCATAAAAAGAGTATGTACTCATGACCTAAAGGAATATTAATAACATAATAGCCTAAATTAAATGATCATATTAATGCACATAATGAAAATAGGGCATATTAAATAATTGAACAAAGCTTATAAAAAGGCATATACTCTTGACTTTAAAGGGATATTAATGACACAATGGCATAAATTAAAAGATCATATTAATGCACATAATGAAAATATGGCACATTAAATAATTGAACAAGATTTATTAGAAAGACATGTACTCTTAACTTAAATGGCTTGTGAGGTAGTGATTACAATTATAGGAATAATATTCATCACGAAACTACACAAATATGCATGTACTCTTGATATAAAGGATTAAAAAAATGATAAATTTATGTGTGGGAGAAACCATGATGACAAACAATGTATGCGTGTAAAGGAAAGAAAAAAGAGGAATAATGCCATAAGACACACAACCATAATAATATGATAAGGACAACATAGATGGTAAAAAAAATAATAAAAACAAAGCATAATGCATATCAAACATAAAAGGAAAAAGCATAATTTCCTACTCTTTTTCTAATGCCTCTTTATTGCATATGAGGTTGACTCTTGTGTTTACACACAGAATATTTTTGTAGAAAGAGGAGGGGGATGATTAGTGTTTGAGAGGAGTGATCTTCTACCTATTGGTGTACCCCCTATTTATATACTTTTAGTGGTAGGTGTGGTTGGGATAATTTTAAATTCAAAAGAAGGGTAGTTGTTAGATTCCTATCCATAATTCAAAATTCTAATCCCATCTCCTAACTGATTTTCAAATTTTAAATTGAATTGTTTCTAGAAGGGGGGGGGGGAGGGAGGGAGGGAGGCTGTTGTTACATTATCACCCCATAAAAAATAGAATTTGTCCCCAAATTCCACGGCTTGGATTGGTCGATGAAGGTTATTAGATAGCTTAGGTGTCCTGTCGGTAATCCTCTACTGCTGGAAAGGAAAGAAAATCTCGTCATGATCATTACCTATAAACAAGTCCAGAAACTTTTGTCTCATGTTTGCCTCTATATCCCATGTGTAGTCCCTTGAACTGCCGCTACCCCATGCCACTTTCACCAGTCGTATTGTCTTGCTCCTTAGTTGCTTCACACTTTTGTCTACAATCTTCACGGCTGGTAGATCAAAAGTTAGGTCATCCTTGAGTGCTACATCCTCTTGTTGCATCATAGGGCTTGGATCGTGCTGGTATTTTTGAAGTTGAGACACATGGAACACATTATGTAGTCTCGACAGATTCAGTGGTAGGATGAGTTGGTACGCTGACTTTCCTATGCGCCGAAGGATTTGAAATAGACCCAGGTACAGTGGGCTTAATTTTCGCACCTTAAGAGCCCTTCCTACCCCGGTGGTGGGGGTGATTTTTAGGAACACATGATCACCCTCCTGAAAACTCGAGGGGTTTTCTTCAGTGATCTGCATAACTCTTTTGTCGACTTTGGGCGGTATGTATTCTTTTCCTTATCCTTTTGATATCTTCTGTGGTTTGTCTTACTAATTCTGGTCCTAAGTAGCCTCTCTCTTATGGTCCATACCAGCATAAAGGAGATTGGTATCTTTGTCTGTAAAGGACCTCATATGGTGCCATCCCGATGCTAGCATGGTAGCTTTTGTTATAAGCAAACTCGATCAGTGGTAGGTAACTCTGCCACTTTCCAGGTCTGTCTAGGACACAAGCTCTTAATATGTCTTCCAACGTCTGGATGGTCCTTTTTGTTTGTCCATCTGTTTGGGGGTGGTATGACATGCTTAAGCACAATCTTGTCCCGAACGCCTTTTACAACACGTTCCAAAACCTAGAGGTGAATCTTCGGTCACTGTCCGAGACTATGGTTGATAGTATCCTGTGTAACCTCACAATCTCTTTGATATATAGCGTGGCTAGTCTTTCCAATAAGTCAGTCGCCTTGATTGGTAAAAAATGGGCAGTCTTTGTAAGCCGGTCTACAATAACCCATATGGCATCACGTCCCGCTTGAGTACGAGGAAGTCCCATGACGAAGTCCATCGATACGTCCTCCCACTTCCATTTTGGAATGCCAAGGGGTTGCATTACCCCCCGATGGTTTCTGGTGCTCAATTTTTACCTTCTAACAAACCAAACATTTATTCATGATGGTAGCCAAATCCTTTTTCATCCCTGACCACCAGAACATCTTCTTCAAATCATGGTACATCTTTGTCATGCCAGGATGAATGGTAAAATCTCATTTATGGGCTTCTTCCGCGATCTTGTTCTGAAGATCGCCTCCATGTCTTCAGTGCAAATACTATCATGGCTAGTTCAAGGTCGTGGGTTGAATAGTTGGCTTCGTGGGTCTTTAGTTGCCTTGACGCATTTGCCACTACCTTCTTGTCTTGCATTAGTATGCAAGACGCAACCCAGTCCCGGTCCTGAGGCATCGTAGTAAACTTCAAAAGCTATGTCAGGGTTAGGTAAGACTAGCACTGGGGCAGATGTCAAGTGATCTTTTAATTCTTGGAAGCTACTTTCGCAATCTGGTGTCCAAATAAACAGGGTGTCCTTCTTGGTTAGGCGAGTTAATGGCAGGGCTAGTTAGGAAAACCCTCTTATAAATCTACTATAGTAGCCTGCCAATCCTAAAAAACTTCTTATTCCGTCACTGATGTCGGCCTTTCCCAGTTTAGTACAGAGTCTATCTTACTTGGATCTAATGATATTCCGTTGCCAGAAACCATATGTCCAAGAAACTGAACCTCCTTCATCCAAAACTCACACTTGGATAGTTTCGCATACAACTTTTTCTCTCGAAGGGTCCCCAGTATTACACGTAAGTGCTCCTTATGTTCTTCTGTTTTAGAGAAAATCAAAATATCATCTATGAATACCATCACGAAACTATCAAGGTAAAGTCAAAAAATTCTATTCATGTAGTCCCTAAAGATGGCGGGAGCATTGGTCAGCCCAAAAGACATCCCTGTAAACTTGTAGTGCCCGTATCTTGTTCGAAAAGCTGTCTTTGGAATGTCTTCCTCTCTTATCCTTATTTGATGGTACCCTGATCTCAAGTCAATCTTAGAGAACACCATTGCACCCTGTAATTAGTCCATTAAGTCATCTATTCTTGGGAGGGGATACTTGTTCTTCATCGTGATTTTGTTGAGCTGTTTATAGTCTACGCAGAAACACATACTGCCATCCTTTTTCTTCACAAACAGTGCCAGAGATCTCCAGAGAGAGGCGCTTGGTCTGATGAATCCGTTTTACAACAATTCTTCTAGTTGGTTCTTCAGTTTAGTGAGCTCCAACGGGGCCATCTGGTAAGGGACTATGGAGATTGGCCCTATCCCAGGTACTAATTCTATGGAGAACTCGACTTTTCGTCTTAGGGAAAAGGAGGGTATATCTTCGGGAAAAATATATGAGAAGTCTCGTACTACTGGTATCTCACACAAATCCTGATTAGAGTTTGCTTTTACCAAGTTAGCAAGGCATATCCTCGCCCTAAACTTGTACCTTTGGAGGGTCTTCGGGGTGCAATGAGAAGGTCACTTGTATTTTGTATGGATTGAGGGAGAAAGATGACTTTTCTCTCAAAACAATCTAACAAGACTCGATTTTTATTGAGCCAATCCATTCTTAGGATGATGTCTAATCCTACTAAAGGGAGGTATACAAGGTTAGCAAGGTATAACCTATCTAAAATGAGGATACAAGTCCTCTGACAGACCTGCTGAGTTTTGACACTCTTACTAGCTGGAGTGGTCACTAGTAGGACAAAAGGTAGTTTGGTCATGGGTAAGCTAATTCTACTAGTAGCAAAGAAAGATATGAATGAATGAGAAGCACCAGTATCATATAGAATAGTTAAAGGAACTCCATCAATTGTGCACTTACCCTCGATTCAATCTTTTGACTCGTGGGCTTCCTCGTTGTTGAAGGGAAAGACTCGTCCCTGACGCTGTGGTGGATCAGCAGGTGGTGGGGGAACTGCTGGGCATTCCCTGGCAATATGCCCCAGCTAATAACACTGGAAGAAGACATTTTTCCCAGCAAAGTACCTACCCCTATGATGCTTCCCACATGAAGCACACTCCTTGAGTTCGGTGGTCTTTGGTGAGGCATCAGTGGGAGGTTTCTGGCGATTCATGTCCTGTTGAAGTTGCCTTCTTGTAGGTCTTCCAAGAAAGACCGTCTTCTGCAGTGGCTGCTGAGAAGATCCTTGGTTCAGCTGCCTTTTCTTAAAAGCTTCGCTTCTTTCTGATGCTAGTTTTTTGGGTTCATGGATAACCATAGGGAGAAGTTTTTATTAGTCATACCTCCTAAGACAGGGTCCCTAGGATTGACTTTTTTCTGATACCAATAATGTAACACCCTAAGTTAAATCCTATACTTGAAGGCCTTTAGATAGGGTGTCACCCTTGATGCAGAGTAAATTAACTCAATCGTTATGCAAGGAAGGAGAGAAATATGCATGAAGTTTTGGTTAACAATCAAATAGCGATGAAAAGACAGAATTGGACACACTCAATCAAGTTCGAGCAAATAGAACAAAATTCCCATGAGTACGGTTCTAATAAAAAAGAAATGCTTAAAAGTAAATATGACAAAAACCCAATGCATCCTAACTAATTTCATTGAAGAAACTCCCGTCCTTGTGTCATATCCTGTCCTTGGTCAGGACCTTTTAGTCTTTCATGAATTGGGGTACTAGCAGTCCTCTTCCAACACTTTTCTGCGGGTGAAGATCCGATTCCGTTGTGTGGGGTGAACTAAGATCAGACGGGGTGTTGAAGTGGGAGAATAGAGCACGTACTCCACCTTTGGACTTCCGCAAGAGGTCAACTCCTCCTATGGATCCTCCTTCATTGGGTCCTCCTCATGGCTAGGGCTTCCAGACACCTCTTCCTCTGTCTTAGGATCTAATTCAAGGTAGACCACCTCAGGTGACAGTTTCTTAGGTGCTGAAGTCTTCGTATCTAGGAAGGTTACTACAGGCAGTTGGGGGTCTCTTTCTACAAAATGTCGACCTAAGTAGATAGTTGGGAGCACAGTAGTAGTGGTCTTAACTACCCACTCGTGCGTTGAGGGGTCATACTCAGAAGTTACCCTCGGGGGCGCTGCGTTATCTCTATCTGCTGTGCCATGTTCCTCTGGAGATAGTATGGGAAAAAGAAGGGATGAGAACTTAAAAGGTCTCAATAGGAGTGCTATATAACACCTCCATATCTATCTCCAGCCCACATTCGGGATTTAAAAAGAAATTATATGGCATGGCCTGCATTATGAACTTTTCTTGTAAAACGTAAAACATAATAAGCATAAAAGAAAAGCATATGACGTTGACATAGGCAAGTCAAATAGAAAGGATAATTACTTATGAAAAATCAACATAATCTTAAAAATATAATTGCAATCAAACTTTTCTATATACTTTTCTTCTCTTAACTTGTAGCTTTTGTGGAAGGCATTAAGCTCAAACCGGTATAAAGATGGGAGTCTCCTTCCTTACTAAAGGTTCTTATCCCGAATGTTTTGGCGATCACCTTCCCTTTCCGAAGGATCATCTCGATCGATCACCCTCCTTTATCGAGGGGTCATATCGATATCTTGTCTTTGAGGGTCATCTTCCCTTACTAAAAGATCATTCCCTCAATTCAATTTACAAATAGGGTTGTTTAGGCATACACAAGAAGAAAATCATGCAAGAAGATAGACAAATATGATGATAAAAGGAAAATGTGAGATAATGATACCATAGTTATATGGCACAGAATATGCATGTACTCTCTAATTAAAAAGATATTAGTAATATAATGGCATAAATTAAAAGATCATATTAATGCACATAATGAAAATAGGACATATTAAATAATTGAACAAAACTTATAAAAAGGGTATGTACTCTTGATCTAAAAGAATATTAATAACATAATGGCATAAATTAAATGATCATATTAATGCACATAATGAAAATAGGACATATTAAATAATTGAACAAAGCTTATAAAAAAGCATATACTCTTGACTTTAAAGGGATATTAATGACATAATGGCATAAATTAAAGGATCATATTAATGCACATAATGAAAATAGGGCACATTAAATAATTGAACAAGGTTTATTAGAAAGACATGTACTCTTGACTTAAATGGCTTATGAGGTAGTGGTTACAATTATAGGAATAATATTCATCACGAAACTACACAAATATGCATGTACTCTTGATCTAAAGAATTAAAAAAAAATGATGGATTTATGTGTGGGAGAAACCTTGATGACAAACATAATGTATGCGTGTAAAGGAAAGGAAAAAGAGGAATAATGCCATAAGACACACAACCATGATAATATGATAAGGACAACATAGATGGTAAAAAAAATAAAAAATAAAAACAGAGCATAATGCATGCCAAACATAAAAGTAAAAAGCATAATTCCCTACTCTTTTTCTAACACTTCTTTATTGCCTATGAGGTTGACTCTTGTATTTACACACAGAATATTTTCGTAGAAAGAGGAGGGAGATGATTAGTGTTTGAGAGGGGTGATCTTCTACCTATTGGTGTATCCCTATTTATATACTTTTGGTGGTAGGTGTGGTTGGGATAATTTTAAATTCAAAAGAAGGGCAGTTGTTAGATTCCTATCCATAATTCAAAATTCTAATCCCATCTCCTAACTAATTTTCAAATTTTAAATTGAATTTTGTTTCTAGAGGGGGAGGGAGGCGGTTGTTAAAGTTTACTTCATAATTCTCGTCTTAAATATGCTTATTCAACTACTTCTCATAAAAATAATCTCATTGATTTATGGAACAAACATCTTGCCCATATTGCTATCCCAAATGTTATGAGAATTATAAAGACATCTGGTGTACCTGTTTCATCAAAAAATTTATCTAAACCTGTCTATGAATCTTGTTCTTTGTCTAAGATACATGCTTTACCATTTTCAAGTTCAAAAAGTGTCTAAATATTACCTCTTGAATTAGTTTGTGCGGATATATGAGGACCAGCTCTATTACCTCTAGAAGTGATTTTTGCTATTATATAAATTTTGTGGATGCTTTCTCCAAATATATATGTATTTTTTTCTTAACAAATAAATATCAAGCTTTATCTACTCTTGATACGGGTGAGTTTTGTGAAAAATAGATTAAGTGAAAAATGGTTAAGATGAGAGATTCGGGGTAAGTAAATTTGTGAGGAAAACACTTCTATTAATGATAAATAAGCAATACAAAAACTAATGATGAGAAATAGAGGTGGAGAACAAGTATTGAGACCTCCACTAATGTCACAAGAGGATGAATGAGCTTTTTTTAAAGTGGACAGGGGTTGATTAATTGTTGTCGGGTGTTCTGGTGGAACACCCGAATGCCAATTTTGCTTGTGAAGTTGATGAATAAAATAAAAATGACAGAAATTTGAGGAGAGAAAAAGATGGATTTTTAAACTTCTAAGTTTCAGAAAAAAAGTCCTTTAAAGAGGTGATTTGGGGTCTTTTTATAGTGTAAAACCATTTTGAAGAGGGAGTTCATTGTCCAATGGTTATAGTGTGATGTTTGGCCTACTCCTTTTACCCTAAGACTTATTACTAACTATGGTAGTTGACAGAAAATATTTTTAGGTGTTCCCATTACTTCAAATCTTTTTAACTAGAAATGGAAGAAGTTGATTTTCACAAGTTAAACTAAAGTTCTGTTGGGTGTCCATGATAAGGAGGTGTATGGGTAAAAGGAGTGCTCATGACATGTGACATTAGTGAAGGGACATCTAGTTTAGTTTTCTCTTAACTAGATGACACTCTTAACACTCCAAATTGAACCAATCCACTTCCACTAATTTAGTTTCCACTAAAGAGAAATTCAACTCCTCAAAGTATTCTTTTAAATTCTAACCTTTTACCCAACATTTTTAGGAAGAAATTGACTCTTTTTTTTACCATATTTTTAGATTATTTTTAAAATTATTTATGTACAAAAAATTATATTTTTAGTAGACAATCATAAGCCCCATGCAGTCTTTGAGGGTACAAAGTATTCCTTCATACTGCATTGAATTTTTTGTACTCAATAGAGCTATAATAATTTTTTTAACATAATAATAAAATAATTTTTTTAACATAATAGTAAAATAATTTTTTTTAACATATTATTACTCTAAAGAATCAAATCTCCCCTCTTTTATGCATTTTTTTGTTATAATGATATATATATTTGTATATATTATGGTACTAAAATATAAATATATTTGTATAATTTAAATATAATTATGTACTAAAAAAAATAAATAAAAGAATGTTTTTGTGAAAAATTTTTAATGTTAATAGAAAAAATAAATATATGAATAGAAAAATAAAAAATAAATAGATAGATTCTTAAGAAAGGAAAAGGGGAGAAATTCTTACCTTCTTACTTTGACGCATCTTTTAAATTTTTGAGTACCTGAGTTTGGAGAGAGTCAGACAGAGAGAGAAACATCAGGAAGAAGAGAGGAGAGCGTGTTCATTATGATCTCTGCTGGTACATTTTTTCTATACGACAGTATTTTCCAGTTCTACCACTGCTATCACCACCACCATCCAACCCTCTATCTTCTTCAATAATTGGGAGTTTTTTTCAGGGTAAAGAACACTCCCACATTTAACCTCACTCTGTCTTATTACTTGGTAAGATTCTTTTTCTTCTTCTCTTCTTTTTGGCTTCAGCTTTGCTCCTTTTTTTGTCATATAATGTGTACTCCTATTTTCTTGTATGAGATTCTGGCACTTGAATATCTGCTATTGTATATTTGACATTTTTGGTATTATTCTGAACTTTTGTTACTCTAAACTCGTGTCATTCTAAACTCTGATGATCATTCTGTACTCTTATTACTCTGAATCTTTGTTATTATGTTCTTTGTCTTCATTCTCATGTAACCCCTTTCAACTCTCATGTATATTGGATTGCTAATTTTGGAATTAGCTATAGAAATTTTTTGATAAAGGTCTTTCACCTTACAACTTTAGATGTTATATTCTCATTTGTATACATTTCCAATGGCATCAAAAAAAAAAAAAAAAGAAAAAAGAAAAAAATTAAATTAAAAATTATGAGCAATGTTCATTTGTAACTATAAAATAGATAATTAAAAATAAAAAAGATTTTTTTTGTATAGCATAGTCATAAGTAATTTGTTTATAAACTTTTTTCAATTAGAGCTGATGAGTTTGGAAAACTCTATATTTAATTTGATGATGAACAAACATTATTAAAAGCAATTAATTACAAAATTATTAATTTGATCTTAATTCATACTTGCTTATTTAATAATTTTGTTGGTGCAGATTTGTAATGGGCCGAATGTTGCAAGCTCAAATATAATTCTTACATTTCAGCCTTGTGCAAAAATTGTCAAATGAATATATGGCTGAATTGTTTTTACACCAATTGGGCCAGATTGAATTACTATTATTACTAGCCCATTTGAAACTTTGCTACCAAGACCAAAGCTTGGTCCGAAACAAATAATGAAAGAAAGCAAAGTTCTATGTTTCCAACAGATCCCATTTTTGATTTGGGATGGATTTCAAACTCAATTAACTTGCATTGGAAACATGAGAGAGAGTTAGCACTTGATTTGATGGACATCATCAATGCTACACGCTACCTAAAGCAAGGGAAGTGGGAAACTTAATTCAATTTATCACATTCATTAATTATTGTTCAAGTTTCTCTTTCTTCACTCTCATCTCTCTTCTCCTACTTCGGTCACTTTACAGAGAAAGTATGGAAGCTATGGCTAGCTACCGAAATGAAGGAAAAACAAGCAACAAGACCATTGTAATGATGGCAAGAAAAAGAAAACAAAAAGTATGTTGTGGCTGAGATTTTCATCACTTATGGTAAGATTTGTAGAAGAGATCTCAGCTTCTCCATACCAAAAATGGATGAAGAAGATTTCAATCAGAGGAAGAAGATCCTTAAGGGATGGCTTGTCTCAGCTTTTGATCAACCACCACAGGAGGTAGCTACAGTAGCTACGTGATGGAAAATGCAGAAGATAGAGCAGAAGAAGCTGTCATCATCAAGAACTCATCAAGGGCTAGGGATCCTTCTTGGAGTGCAAGTCAAGATGGATGGCTCGGATTGGTGAAGCTTGGTATAAAGGAAAGACACAGAGGTAATTGCATGTTGAGTTTACATTCAGTTTCCTCTCCTCTCTCTCTGGCCGAACCGATTTTTGGTTTGAAGAAGAAGAAGTTTAGCTTGGTTCAACAGTTTCAACCGTGGAGGCTTCCCCTTCTATAAATAAGGGTGAACAGCCAGGGCTTGAAGCAAGGAGTGAGAGTGCAAGGCACAGAGTTCTCATAGCTACCTAAGCTAACAGAAGATCTTCTACTTCAATGTTCTTTATTTTTTAATTTTTCTATTTAATTTTGTCTGTCTTGAGTCGTATGAAAAAAGGCAAACAGTGAGGTTTGTAAGAAAAATCCATAGAGCAGAAAAAGACTGAGAGTGAAAAATTAAAAGAAAAGCCATAGATGTCCTTAGAGGTCTTTTGTACATCTGTGTTGTGTTTCATGATTCTGTGGGAATCCCCTTGCAAGTTGGGTTAGCACTTTGCAGTTGAAAGCTTGGCAGTAACCAAGTCAAGTTCAGAATTGGGGTTTAGATTCTGGACTTGTCCCAGATAGGAAGGGTAGTTCTTAGGGAGAATTGGTGATTGTAATCAAGGATGATTATAGTGAAATTCCATCATTGTTGTGATGGAGACTGGATGTAGGCTGCATTGCACTTGGCAGCTGAACCAGGATATATCTTGGTGTGATTTTCTCTCTTTCTTCTACTTTATTTCTATTTCTGCTGCACAGGAGATAAAACAGAAAAATATCTCGTGCCGGGTCATGAGATAAAAAGAAAAAGTCTCGTGGCTAGGTACGAGACAAAAATAAAAAAATCTGCAGAAGTTGTTCCAAAGACCAGCAAGTGTTATTAAGTGAAAAAAGGGCTAAGATTCAACCCCCTTCTCTTAGCCACTGAAAACCATCAATAGGTATCAGAGTGATGAGCGGATAATTTATACGCTTTTTGGCATTATTTTTAGGTAGTTTTTAGTATATTTTATTCACTTTTTATTATATTTTTATTAGTTTTTATTCAAAATTCACATTTCTGGACTTTAGTATGAGTTTGTGTGTTTTTTCTGTGATTTCAGGTATTTTCTTGCTGAAATTGAGGGACCTGAACAAAAATATGATTCAGAGGCTGAAAAAAGACTACAGATGCTGTTGGATTCTGACCTCGCTGCACTCGAAATAGATTTTCTGGAGCTACAAAAGCCCAATTGGTACGCTCTCAATTGTGTTGGAAAGTAGACATCCTGGACTTTCCAGAAATATATAATAGTCCATACTTTGCCCGAGTTGAGATCACGCAAACTGGCGTTTAATGCCAACTTTCTACCCTATTCTGGCGTTAAACGCCAGAACTGGCATAAAAACTTGAGTTAAACGCCAGAAATAGGCAGCAACCTGGTGTTTAACTCCAAGAAAAGTCTCTACATATGGAAGCTTCAATGCTCAATCCAAGCACATACCAAGTAGGCCCCGGAAGTGGATTTCTGCACTATCTATCTTAGTTTACCCATTTTCTGTAAACATAGGTTATTAGTTTAGAATAAAAACTACTTTTAGAGATTTATTTTGGACCTCATGACATTTTACATCAGAACTTGTATTTTCTAGGGCATGAGTCTCTAAACCCCAATGGTTGGGGTGAGGAGCTCTGCTGTGTCTCGATGGATTAATGCAATTACTACTGTTTTCCATTCAATCACGCTTGTTTCTATTCTAAGATATCCACTCGCACTTCAACATGATGAATGTGATGATCCGTGACACTCATCACCATTCTCAACCTATGAACACGTGCCTGACAACCACTTCCGTTCTACCTTAGATTGAGTGTGTATCTCTTTGATTCCTGGTTCACGCGTTTGATTGCATCTCCTGACAACAGAACATTCAAATCTGTGAGACCAGAGTCTTCGTGGTATAAGCTAGAATCAAATGGACAGCATTCTTGAGATCCGGAAAGTCTAAACCTTGTCTGTGGTATTCCGAGTAGGATCTGGGATGGGATGACTGTGACGAGCTTCAAACTCGCAAGTGTTGGGCGTAGTGACAGACGCAAAAGGATCAATGGATCCTATTCTAACATGAGTGAGAATCGACAGATGATTAGCCGTGCGGTGACAGCGCATTTGGACCATTTTCACTGAGAGGACGGATGGTAGCCATTGACAACAGTGATCCACCAATATACAGCTTGCCATGGAAGGAGACCTGCGTGCGTGAAGAAGAAGACAGTAGGAAAGCAGAGATTCAGAAGACAGAGCATCTCCAAAACTTCAACCTGTTCTCCATCTCTACATAACAAGTATCATTTAATCCATGCTCTTTTACTTATTCCAATTAAAACTGAGAATTATTGTTGCTATCCTGACTAAGAGTTACAAGATAACCATAGCTTGTTTCAAGCTGACAATCTCCGTAGGATCGACCCTTACTCACGTATGGTATTACTTGGATGACCCAGTGCACTTGCTGGTTAGTTGTGCGAAATTGTAAAAGTGTGATTGTGATTTCGTGCACCAAGTTTTTGGCGTCGTTGCCGCGGATTGTTCGAATTTGGACAACTGACGGTTTATTTTGTTGCTTAGATTAGGAGAATTTGTCTTTTTGGTTTAGAGTCACTAACATTGAGTCTTCTATTATTGTTTTGGGTTAAATTTTTAAATCCTTATTTTATTTTTCTAAACTATTTTCGAAAAATAGAAAAAAAAACCAATAACTTCATAATTTAGTCTTCTATTTGAGTTTAGTTTCATATTTTAAGTATGGTGTCAATTGCATGATTTTATTTTTCTTTCAATTTTCGAATTATATGTTCTTAGTTCTTTATTGATCTTCAAATTGTTCTTGATAATTTTCCTTATTTGATCTTTAAAATTTTTTGTTTGGTGATTGTTGCTGTTTATCTTATACATTTTCGAATTATTACTGTCGAAAATATAAAAATTTTTAAGTTTGGTGTCCTTTGTGTTTCTATTTTCTTAAAAATTTTTAAAAATTTGTTCTTGGTGTTCATCTTGATCTTCAAAGTGTTCTTGGAGTTCATCTTGACATTCAAAGTTTTCTTGTTTGTTTTCTTTGTTTTTATCTAAAAATTCTAAGTTTGGTGTCTTTTTATTGTTTTTCTCTTTCCTCATCAAATTCAAAATATCTTTTCCCTTTATTTTAATTGAATTTTCGATTTTGACTTTTAAAAAAGTTTAGATTTTTATTTTAAATTTTTTATTCTATCTTATCTTAGTTTTAAAATTTCAAAATTCAAATCTCTTTAAAAAAAAATCATATCATTTTTTTTCAAATATTCTCTTTTATTTATTTATTTTTTTACAAGTATCTTTAATTTTAAGATATATCTTTTTCAAAACTCCCTAATCACTTTCTCTCTCTCCAATTTTCGAAAATTATATTCAAAATTTTTCAAATTTTTTTAATTAATTAGCCATTTTAGTATTCGAATTTTTTTATTTATTTTAATCTATTTTATTTTATTTTCTTTTAGTTTTTGAAAACTTATTTTCTAGTTTTAATTATTTTATTTTATTTTCTTTTCTTTTGAATTCGGTTATCCTTAATTAAATAAAATAAAAATAAAAATATTTTGATTTTCCTTTACTTTATTTCTATTTTATAATCCACACCATCTCTCTTTCTCCATCATGGACCTAAGTGGAATTGAACAGTCCAGAAGGACTCTGGGGCCCTATGCTAACCCCACTAATGCTTCCTACGGGAGTAGTATCTGTATACCCCCCATCAGAGCCAGCCATTTTGAGCTAAATCCTCAGCTCATTATCATGGTGCAGCAAAATCGCCAGTATTCCGATCTTCCTCAGGAAGAACCTACTGAGTTTCTGGCACAGTTCTTACAAATTGCTGACACAGTACATGATAAGGAAGTGGATCAGGATGTCTACAGATTATTACTGTTTCCATTTGCTGTGAAAGATCAAGCTAAGAGGTGGTTAAATAACCAACCCACAGCAAGCATAAGAACATGGAAACAATTATCAAACAAATTTTTGAATCAATATTTCCCTCCAAAAAGGATGACACAGCTAAGGCTGGACATCCAAGGCTTTAAACAAGAGGATAATGAATCTCTTTATAATGCCTGGGAGAGGTATAGAGGGATGCTAAGGAAATGCCCCTCTGAAATGTTTTCAGAATGGGTGCAGTTAGACATCTTTTACTATGGGCTTACAGAAAAGGCCCAGATGTCTCTAGACCACTCAACTGGTGGATCTATACACATGAGAAAGACAATTAAAGAGGCTCAAGAGCTCATTGATACAGTTGCTAGAAATCAGCACCTGTACTTAAGTAGTGAGTCCTCCATGAAAGAAGAGGCTAAAGCAGTATCCACTGAACTTAGTCCTCTAGAACAAGTTGTTGAACTCAATCAGCAATTGCTTTTTATAACAAAAGATTTAGCAGAATTTAAAGAGATGCTACAAGACACTAAAAAGGCTAACAAGAATGTGGAAGCACAATTGAATCAGACAAGACAGCAGTTATCTAAACAGATAACAGAAGAGTGCCAAGCTGTTCATTTATGGAGTGGAAAGACATTGAATGTCTCAACTCAAGGCAGCAGAAAGCCAAGAAAGGAACAGCTAATAGAGGATGACCAAACAACTGCCCAAAATCCCTCTGAGGACAGTAAGAGCCCAGAGAGGAAGGATTTTGGCGTTCAAACGCCAGAAAAGGGTAAGAAATTGGCATTAAACACCCAGTGGATAGCCAAGTCTGGCGTCCAAATGCCAGAAAAGGGTGGCAATCTGGCATTAAACGCCCATACAGCACCCAATTCTGGCGTTCAAACGCCAATGGGGAATCAGACACCTACAAGTGCTGATAACAACCCCCTTAGGCAGGCTTCTCCAACCACTTTTGTAGGAAATAAACCTGCAGCAACTAAGGTTGAAGAATACAAAGCCAAGATGCCTTATCCTCAGAAACTCCGCCAAGAAGAACAGGATAAACAATTTACCCACTTTGCAGACTATCTCAGGACTCTTGAAATAAAGATCCCGTTTGCAGAGGCACTTGAGCAAATACCCTCTTATGCTAAGTTCATGAAAGAGATCTTAAGTCATAAGAAGGATTGGAGAGAAACTGAAAAATTTTTCCTCACTGAAGAATGCAGTGCAGTCATCCTGAAAAGCTTACCAGAGAAGCTTAAAGATCTCGGAAGCTTTATGATACCATGCACATTAGAGGGTGCTTGTACCAAGACAGCTCTATGTGACCTTGGGGCAAGTATCAACCTAATCCCTGCATCCACTATCAGAAAGCTTGGCTTGACTGAAGATGTCAAACCAATCCGGATATGTCTTCAACTTGCTGATGGCTCCATTAAATATCCATCAGGCATAATTGAGGACATGGTTGTCAAGGTTGGGCCATTTGCCTTCCCTACTAACTTTGTAGTGCTGGAAATGGAGGAGCACAAGAGTGCAACTCTCATTCTAGGAAGACCATTCCTAGCAACTGGACGAACCCTCATTGACGTCCAAAAAAGGGAGATAACCCTGAGAGTCAATGAGGATTAGTTTAAGTTGAATGTTGTCAAAGCTATGCAGCATCCAGACACATCAAAAGACTGCCTGAGCGTTGATATTATTGACTCCCTGGTGGAAGAGGTCAATATTACTGAGAGTCTCGAATCAGAGCTAGAGGACATTTTTAAAGATGTTCAGCCTGATATGGAGGAACCAGAGAAAACAGAAGAACCTCTGAAGACTCTTCAGGAGGAGGAGAAGCCTCCTAAACCCGAGCTCAAACCACTACCACCATCCCAAAAAAAAAGTATTTCTGGGAGAAGGTAATACTTTTCCGGTGATCATAAGCTCTGCTTTAAATCCACAGGAAAAGAACGCACTAATTCAGGTGCTAAGGACACACAAGACAGCTCTTGGGTGGTCCATAAGCGATCTTAAGGGCATTAGTCCAGCCAGATGCATGCACAAGATTCTATTGGAGGATGATGCTAAGCCAGTGGTTCAACCACAGAGGCGGCAAAATCCCCCCATGAAGGAGGTGGTGCAGAAAGAGGTCACTAAGTTACTAGAGGCCAGGATTATTCTGATAGCCCCTGGGTGAGCCATGTCTATGTTGTCCCCAAGAAGGGAGGAATGACAGTGGTTCATAATGAAAAGAATGAACTGGTTCCTACAAGAACAGTTATAGGGTGGCGTATGTGTATTGACTACAGAAGGATCAATACAGCCACCAAGAAGGATCATTTTCCTTTACCATTCATAGACCAGATGCTAGAGAGACTAGCAGGCCATGAATACTACTGCTTTTTGGATGGCTATTCAGGTTACAACCAAATTGCAGTAGATCCTCAGGACCAAGAGAAAACAACATTCACATGTCTATCTGGAGTGTTTGCCTACAGAAGGATGCCATTTGGTCTGTGCAATGCACCTGCAACCTTTCAGAGGTGTATGCTCTCTATCTTCTCTAATATGGTAGAGAAATTTTTGGAAGTATTCATGGATGACTTCTCAGTATTTGGAGACTCATTCAGCTCCTGTCTTGACCATCTAGCACTTGTTCTGAAAAAGGTTCCAAGAGACTAACCTAGTTTTAAACTGGGAGAAATGTCACTTTATGGTGACTGAAGGAATTGTCCTTGGGCATAAAATTTTGAACAAGGGAATAAAGGTGGATCAAGCTAAGGTAGAGGTAATTGAAAAATTACCATTACCTGCTAATGTTAAAGCAATCAGAAGCTTTCTGGGGCATGCATGATTCTATAGGAGGTTTATAAAGGATTTTTCAAAAATTGCAAAACCTCTGAGCAATCTGCTAGCTGCTGACATGCCATTTGTCTTTGACACAGAGTGTCTGCAGGCGTTTGAGACTCTAAAAGCTAAGCTGGTCACTGCACCAGTCATTTCTGCACCAGACTGGACATTACCATTCGAACTAATGTGTGATGCTAGTGACCATGCTATTGGTGTAGTATTGGGACAGAGGTATAACAAGCTTCTGCATGTCATTTACTATGCTAGCCGTGTTTTGAATGACGCACAGAAGAATTACACAACCACAGAAAAGGAGTTGCTTGCAGTGGTTTATGCCATTGACAAGTTCAGATCTTATTTAGTAGGATCAAAAGTGATTGTGTACACTGACCATGCTGCTCTAAAATATCTCCTCACAAAGCAGGATTCAAAACCTAGACTCATAAGATGGGTGTTGCTTCTGCAAGAGTTTGATATAGAAATAAGAGACAGAAAAGGGATAGAGAATCAAGTAGTTGATCACCTATCCAGGATAGAACCAGTAGCAGGAGTGTCCCTCCCTCCTACTGAGATCTCTGAAACCTTTCCGGATGAGTAATTGTTTGTTATTCAGGAAGCTCCGTGGTTTGCAGACATTGCAAACTATATGGCTCAGTAATGTCAACCTATTGACAGTAAAGAAGCACTTATTGGGAGACAACCCAATCTTATTTATCTATGTTAATTACTTTTTTTTATTTTTCATTGTTATTTTATGTTTTCTTTAGGTTGATGATCATGTGGAGTCATAAAAACAGCTGCAGAATTAAAGCAGAATCAAAAACAGCATCAAAAATAGCACACCCTGGAGGACAGACTTACTGGCATTTAAACGCCAGTAAGAGTAGCAGAATGGGCGTTAAACGCCCAGTCTAGCACCATTCTGGGCGTTTAACGTCAGAAAAAAGCAACAAGCTGGCGTTTAACGCCAGAACAAAACACCAAGTTGGCGTTAAACGCCAGAAAGGGAAGAAAAATTGGTGTTAAACGCCAGAAACAGGCTACAACCTGGCGTTTAACGCCAGAATTGCACTCTAAGGGCGTTTTGCATGTCTAAATGGAGCAGGGATGAGAAGTCCTTGACCCCTCAGGATCTGTGGACCCCACAGGATCCCCACCAACCTCCATCTCCTCCACTTTTCCTTCTACTACCTTCTTTCTTCTTTTGCTCGAGGACGAGCAAACCTTTTAAGTTTGGTGTGGAAAAAAAGCGTTGCTTTTTGTTTTTCCATAACCATTTATGGCACCTAAGGCCGGAGAAATCTCTAGAAAGAGTAAAAGAAAGGTAGTTGCCTCCACCCCCGAGTCATGAGAGATGGAGATGTTTATCTCAAGAGTCCATAGTTCAGTGGTAGAGCATTTGACTGCGGATCAAAGAGCCATGAGGGAGGGGCAACAAAGGCAAGGAAGAGACAAAGAAGAGCTCAAGAGCACCATTGGTTCTTCAAGAGGAAGAAGACGCCACCCTCACTAAGGTGGACCCATTCCTTAATCTCCTTGTCTATTTATTTTTCTGTTTTCGGTTTTGAGCTTTATGTTTAACTATGTTCTGTATCATTACTACATGATCATTAGTGTTTAGTGTCTATGCCTTAAAGTTATGAATGTCCCATAAATCCTTCACCTTTCTTAAATGAAAAATGTTCCTAATTACAAAAGAACAAGAAATACATGAATTTCAATTTTTATCTTGAAATTAGTTTAATTATATTGATGTGGTGGCAATACTTTTTGTTTTCTGAATGAATGCTTGAACAGTGCATATTTTTGATAGTGGAGTTTATGAATGTTAAATTTGTTGGCTCTTGAAAGAATGATGAAAAAGAGAAATGTTATTGATAATATAAAAAACCATAAAATTGATTCTTGAAGCAAGAAAAAGCAGTGAATAACAAAGCTTGTGAAAAAAAAAAAGAAATACATAAAAAAAAGAGTGGCAAAAATTAAAAAAAAAAAGAAAAAGAAAAAGCAAGCAGAAAAAGCCAATAGCCCTTAAAAACAAAAGGCAAGGGTAAAAAGGATCCAAAACTTTGAGCATTAATGGATAGGAGGGCCCAAGGAAATAAAATCCAGGCCTAAGCGGTTAAATCAAGCTGTCCTTAACCATGTGCTTGTGGCATGAAGGTACAAGTGAAAAGCTTGAGACTGAGTGGTTAAAGTTGTGATCCAAAGCAAAAAGAGTGTGTTTAAGAACTCTGGACACCTCTAACTGGGGACTTCAGCAAAGCTAAGTCACAATCTGAAAAGGTTCACCCAGTTATGTGTCTGTGGCATTTATGTATCCGGTGGTAATACTGGAAAACAAAGTGCTTAGGGCCACAACCAAGACTCATAAAGTAGCTGTGTTCAAGAATCAACATACTAAACTAAGAGAATCAATAACACTATTTTAATTCTGAGTTTCTATAGATGCCAATCATTCTGAACTTCAAAGGAAAAAGTGAGATGCCAAAACTGTTCAGAAGCAAAAAGCTACAAGCCCCGCTCATCTAATTAGAACTAAGCTTCATTGATATTGTGGAATTTATAGTATATTCTCTTCTTTTTATCCTATTTTGTTTTCAGTTGCTTGGGGACAAACAATAATTTAAGTTTGGTGTTGTGATGAGCAAATAATTTATACGCTTTTTGGCATTGTTTTTAGGTAGTTTTTAGTATATTTTATTTACTCTTTATTATATTTTCATTAGTTTTTATTCAAAATTCACATTTTTGGACTTTACTATGAGTTTATGTGTTTTTTCTATGATTTCAGGTATTTTCTGGCTGAAATTGAGGGACCTGAGCAAAAATCTGATTCAGAGGCTGAAAAAGGACTGCAGATGCTGTTGGATTCTGACCACCCTGCACTCGAAATGGATTTTCTGGACCTACAGAAGTCCAATTGGCGCTTTCTCAATTGCGTTGAAAAGTAGACATCTTGGGCTTTCCAGCAATATATAATAGTCCATACTTTGTCTGAGTTGAGATCACGCAAACTGACGTTTAACGCCAACTTTCTACCCTATTCTGGCGTTAAACGCCAGAACTGGCATAAAAACTGGAGTTAAACGCCAGAAACAAGCAGCAACCTGGCCTTTAACTCTAATAAAAGTCTC
Source organism: Arachis hypogaea (assembly GCF_003086295.3). Lineage (NCBI taxonomy): Eukaryota > Viridiplantae > Streptophyta > Magnoliopsida > Fabales > Fabaceae > Arachis > Arachis hypogaea. The sequence goes on from NC_092052.1 coordinate 72,585,789, forward strand.
TACACATGGAAGCTTCAATACTCAGTCCAAGCACACACCAAGTGGGCCCCGGAAGTAGATTTCTGCACTATCTATCTTAGTTTACCCATTTTCTGTAAACCTAGGTTATTAGTTTAGTATAAAAATTACTTTTAGAGATAAATTTTGGACCTCATGACATTTTACATCAGAACTTGTATTTTCTATGGCATGAGTCTCTAATTCCTAATGGTTGGGGATGAGGAGCTCTGCTGTGTCTCGATGGATTAATGCAATTACTACTGTTTTCCATTCAATCACGCTTGTTTCTATTCTAAGATATCCACTCGCACTTCAACATGATGAATGTGATGATCCATGACACTCATCACCATTCTCAACCTATGAACGCGTGCCTGACAACCACTTCCGTTCTTCCTTAGATTGAGTGTGTATCTCTTTGATTCCTGGTTCACGCTTTTGATTGCATCTCCTGACAACAGAGCATTCAAATCTGTGAGACCAGAGTCTTTGTGGTATAAGCTAGAATCAAATGGGTAGCATTCTTGAGATCCAGAAAGTCTAAACCTTGTCTGTGGTATTCCGAGTAGGATCTAGGATGGGATGATTGTGACGAGCTTCAAACTCGCAAGTGTTGAGCGTAGTGACAGATGCAAAAGGATCAATGGATCCTATTCTAACATGAGTGAGAACTGACAGATGATTAGCCGTGCAGTGATAGCGCATTTAGACCATTTTCACTGAGAGGACAGATGGTAGCCATTGACAACGGTGATCCACCAACATACAACTTGCCATGGAAGGAGACCTGCATGCATGAAGAAGAAGACAGTAGGAAAGCAGAGATTCAGAAGACAGAGCATCTCCAAAACCTCAACCTATTCTCTATCACTGCATAACAAGTATCATTTAATCCATGCTCTTTTACTTATTCCAATTAAAACTGAGAATTATTGTTGCTATCCTGACTAAGAGTTACAAGATAACCATAGCTTGCTTCAAGCCGACAATCTCCGTGGGATCGACCCTTACTCACGTAAGGTATTACTTGGACGACCCAGTGCACTTGCTGGTTAGTTGTGCGGAATTGCAAAAGTGTGATTGTGATTTCGTTCACCACAGTGCTTGGTCTCAAAGAGATCAAGCTTTGCAGCTTGGAGAAAAGATCCAGATGACAGAAAATAGTGGCTCAAACCTGGTGTCTTACAACCTGATAGAAGGACAGTCAAGCAACAGACCTCCTCTTTTCAATTGGAAAAACTATACCTATTGGAAGGAGAGAATGAAGATCTTTGTACAAGCAGTAGACTATAGGCTCTGGAAGATTATCTTGGAGGGTCCTCAATTTCCAACCACCACAAGTGATGAAGGAGTCGTCTCTCTTAAACCCGAAGCAAGCTGGACCGAAGAAGACAGAAAGAAGGTGGAGCTCAATGCTAAGGCTATCAACTTGCTCAACTGTGCTATCAGGTTCGAGGAGTACTGACGGGTATCACGATGCACAACGGCAAAGGAAATCTGGGATAAACTTCAAATCACTCATGAAGAAACCACCATAGTGAAGAAGACCAGGATATATATGCTGAACAGAGAATATGAAATGTTCTCAATGAAGGAAGGAGAATCAATAGATGAATTGCTTGAAAGATTCAACATTATCATTGTTGGCTTGGATGCTATGGGAATAAAGTATCCTGATTCTATTCTTGTGAGGAGAGTTTTAAGATGTCTTACAAAAGAGTGGAAAACAAAAGCTTTAATCATATCTGAGAGTAGTGGTCTAGATTCCATGACATATGATGACTTGAGAGGAAACTTACTTGCTTTTGAAAACACTTATTTGAAAAAAGATTCAAAGAAAAAAGGAATTGCTTTTACATCTGTTACTAACCCCCTGGATGATGAATCCAGTGATAACTCCTCTGAAAATGAATTTGTGTTGTTTGCCAAAAAATTTAGGAAAATGGTGAAGTTCAAGGAAAGAAGCAAGGGAAGCAGTTCTAGAAAACAAAGAAAAGATCTCAGCAAGGTGATATGTTACAACTGCAAGGAAACTGGGCATTTCAAATTATATTGCCCTAAGTTGAAGAAAGAAGAGAAGCCAAAGAAGGGAAAGAAGAAAGGTCTGATGGCTTCTTGGGAGGACTTGGAAAATGATTCAGAAGATGATGAAGAATCTGAAACCAAGTCTCAACCATGCCTCATGGCAGACCACGTTGAACAGGTAGTCACTCATAACCCTGACACTGAAGCTCTTCATCTTATGATAGACCACCTTTCTGAAAAAATTAGATGCTTCCTACTTGATAACCAAGATCTTGAACAACAAATCACCATTCTTAAAGTAGAAAATGGTTTTCTCAAAGATAAGTTAAGGGAGGATAAAACTGCCATTGATCTTGTTGAAGAAAATAAGCAGTTAAGAGCCCAACTTAAGAGCTGTGAAAGTGATTATTTTTGTTGTTGCATATGTAAATTGTTTTAAAGAAAATGAAGAGTTGCTTAAAGAGGTCAAAAGGCTTAAAGAAGACTTAGCCAAGTTCACTAAAAGTTCTGAAAATCTAAATCAAATCTTGGCTAGTCAAAAACCTCTTTATGATAAAGCTGGCTTGGGCTTCTTTAAATCTGTTGAAAAACCTTATTTTAAAAATATTGCTTCATCCTCTAATGATACAAGGTTTCAAAATCCAGCAAGCTTTAACAAAACAGCAACTCCAAGGTTTTGTAGACTATGTAATCGAAATGGACACTTTTCCATTCAATTTTTTTTGGTGAAAGAATGATTGGTGACAAAGTTTGCAAAGTTGTTTTTGACTATAATGGTTTAGGACAGAGGAGATGGTTTAACGTAAAAGGATCCAAGAAAATTTGGATACCTAAGGTCACTTGAGCTTGTTTTGTAGGTATGCCTAGCATCCAAGAGGAAGGACAACATGTGGTACATGGACAGCGGATGCTCTAGGCATATGACCGGAAAGACAACCTTCTTCATAAAGCTTGATGAGTATGATGGAGGATTTGTCACTTTCAGTGATGATGGTAAAGGAAAGATAGTGGCCATTGGAAAAGTTGGTAAAAGCTTTTCATCTTGTATAAATGATGTTCTTCTTGTAAATGGTTTGAAACATAATTTACTTAGTGTAAGCCAATTGTGTGATCTAGGATATGAAGTTATTTTTAGAAAGTTTGTGTGCTTAGTTGTATGTGAAAAATCTGGAGATATTTTGTTTGAGGCTAAAAGGTGCAATAATGTGTATGGATTGACTCTTGAGGACTTGAAAGAACAAAAAGTGACATGTTTTATCTCTCTTTAATCTGAAAAATGGCTATGTACCAAATTTCTAAACTAGTCAAGAAAAATTTGGTTAGAGGAATTCCAAATATCAAATTTGATAAGGATCTTACTTGTGATGCTTGCCAATTAGGCAAACAAGTAAAATCCTCTTTTAAACCAAAAGATGGAATTTCAACCAAAAGGCCATTAGAGATGTTACACATTGATCTTTTTGGTCCAACAAGAACTCAAAGTTTAGGAGGTAAACACTATGGCCTAGTGGTGGTAGATGATTACTCTAGATTTGGTTGGGTACTTTTTCTTGCTCATAAAAATGATGCTTTCCATGCTTTCTCAACCCTTTGCAAAACAATTCAGAATGAAAAGGATTTAAAAATTGCCCATTTGAGAAGTGATCACGGAAGAGAATTTGAAAACCAAGACTTTGAAAAATTCTGTGATGATTTTGGAATTGCTCATAACTTTTCATGCCCTAGAACCCCTCAACAAAATGGGGTGGTTGAGATAAGGAATAGAAGCCTTCAAGAAATGACTAGGGCCATGCTTTGTGAGAATGAGATTCCAAAATTTCTATGGGCTGAAGCTGTAAATACAGCTTGTTACATTTTGAATAGGACCATTATTAGAAAAGGGTTGAAGAAAACTCCTTATGAGCTATGGAAAGGAACCCCTCCAAATCTTAAGTATTTCTATGTTTTTGGATGCAAATGCTTTGTACTTAACAATAAAGAAAACCTTGAAAAATTTGATCCAAAATCCTATGAGGGGATGTTTGTTGGATACTCCACCACTAGCAAGGCTTATAGAATTTACCTCAAAGAACATAGAACTATAGAGGAATCCATACATGTAACTTTTTGTGATTCTAATTTAAATCCCAGTACTATGATAGAAAATGATTCAGATTGTGAAGAAGCTGTCAACAAGGAAACAAGTAAAGAAAATCCCAAGTCTGTTCAAAATGAAGAATCTGTCTGTCCAGTTTTGTCTCGTCAAGATGGAGGAGACATTTCAGTTTTATCTCCTGAGTCAGTAAGAGAAACTGGAACAGATCAGCGTGATGAGACTCAACAAGGCTCAACTTCAATCCGAAAACCAAGAGAATGGAAGTTCATGAGGGGTTATCCTCACGACTTTATCATTGGTGATCCCTCACAAGGTGTGACAACAAGATCCTCAACCAAAAGGCAATCCAAACCAAGCAACTTTGCTCTCTTGTCACAAATGGAACCAAACAATGTGAAGCAAGCTCTTGAAGATCCATCATGGGTCAAAGCCATGCAAGAAGAACTTGCTCAATTCGACAAGAATGAGGTTTGGACATTAGTACCTCATCCGGATGGTAAGAAGGTAACGGGTACTAAGTGGGTTTTCAAAAATAAACTAGGTGAGGATGGAAAAGTTGTTCGTAACAAGGCTTGATTAGTGGCCCAAGGTTACAATCAAGAAGAGGGTATAGATTTTGATGAGTCTTTTGCTCCGGTAGCTAGAATGGAAGCAATTAGGTTGCTTCTTGCCTATGCTACCCATAAGGGTTTTAAAATGTTTCAAATGGATGTCAAATGCACTTTCCTTAATGGCTTTATTGATAGAGAAGTGTTTGTGTCTCAACCCCCCGGTTTTGAAGATAAAGATTTTCCAAACCATGTTTTCAAACTTTCAAAAGCTCTTTATGGCCTTAGACAAGCTCCAAGAGCTTGGTATGAAAGGCTTAGTGCCTTCTTGTTGGAAAATCAATTTCAAAGGGGTACCACCGACACTACTTTATTTATTAAAGCATCTAATGATAACATTCTCCTAGTTCAAGTTTATGTGGATGACATTGTGTTTGGATTGGCCAATGAATTCTTGTGTGAAGAGTTTGGAAAACTCATGACTAGTGAGTTTGAAATTAGTTTAATGGGAGAGCTAACATTCTTTCTTGGTCTCCAAATTAAACAAACTCCTAGTGGTACATTTATTCACCAAGAAAAGTATGCTAAAGAATTAATCAAGAAATTTGGCCTAGAAAATTCCAAACCAATGGGTACTCCAATGCATCCAAACACTAAACTTGAAAAGGATGATAATGGTAAAGATGTGAATGAAACAAAGTATAGAGGAATGATAGGTTCTCTCATGTACCTTACCTCTTTTAGATCGGATATAGTTCAAGTGTGGGTGTATGTTCAAGATTTCAATCTCACCCAAAAGAATCCCATCTTTCGGCCGTTAAACGCATCATTAGATTCATTAAGGGAACTAGTGATTATGGCTTATGGTATCCAAAATCTGATGATTTTTGTGCAGTAGGGTTTTGTGATGCAGATTATGCGGGAGATAGAAAGGATAGAAGAAGTACATCCGGCATGTGCTGCTTCCTTGGAAGCTCACTCAACATGTGGTCAAGCAAAAAAAAGCCACAGTGACTCTATCCACAGCCGAAGCTGAATATATTTCTGCATCTGCATGTTGTTCACAATTAATTTGGTTAAAAATGCAGTTGGAAGATTACAAATTAAAAATCAGTAGTATACCCTTATTTTGTGACAATATGAGTGCTATAAACATTTCTAAAAATCCTGTTATGCACTCAAGAGCCAAGCACATTGAAATTAAATAGCATTTTATAAGAGAACATGTGCAAAAGGGTACTATTGATATTCAATTTGTAAAATCTGAAGACCAACTTGCTGATATTTTTACAAAACCCCTATGTGAAGACAGATTCTGCTCTTTAAGAAAAAGTTTGGGAATGGTGGAATTGAGTTTTGTTGATAACTTGTGAAATTTTCACCTCTGATTGGTTTTGTCTCGTAGGAAGGTAGGAGACATTTTTGGGACATGAGGAACGCGCCATGACTTAGGGGGAGACTGCGCTGACTTTAATTATCTTGGGTCCCACCAAATTTATTTGACCTCACCCTGACTAGTTTTGAATTCCTCCTTGTGTTAATCACAACTCTCTTTTGTTGTACTATCAAATCTTGTTGGAAGAAGTTATTGTCAAATAAAATATTTTCCTTCTTCTCATCCCTTGATTCTAGGAACCAACTTTTCAGTTTTAATTTCAAATAAAAGGAAACTTTCCTTGGTTAATAACCGCTCATTAATGGGTATTAACTCCCTCCAATTCTCTCTCCACTCAACATTTAATACATCCCTAACCTCCCACATCTCTCCACTCAATTCGGTTCTCTCTTCATCTTCCCCCTCTCCACTTCTCCATTTTTATTATCATGAAAAAGAAAACTGCTCCAAGGAAAAGTGAACGAATCCTTTTTTTCCAAAAAATCTTCCACACCTCAAACCCACACACATATACACATTCACTCCATATCTTCATCCTCTACCTCACCATCATCCAAGCAAACGGACACCATGAGGAGAAATGTGATAGCAATAAAGACTTCCTCAAGAAAAAAGAAGGGTCTCGTGGTTGAAGAAGAAGAGGAGTCCCATACCTCACCACCGCCATCACCGCCGCCATCACCATTGCCATCACCGCCGAAGAAGACCACCCCTGGACGCAGTTCACAGAAGACCAAAAGCTTTGTGTTACACAACACGAGGGAACCAGCCAACTTGGAATCAATGAAATTCAAAAATAAGTACAACAAACCTCATTCACACTATGATCCAGCCAGATTCAATTCGTGTGCCTCCTATGAGTTCCACAAGGAAGTATTGGAGAAACGCCACCTATGTGCCTGATGAGCGGATAATTTATACGCTTTTTGACATTGTTTTTAGTATGTTTTTAGTAGGATCTAGTTACTTTTAGGGATGTTTTCATTAGTTTTTAGGTTAAATTCACATTTCTGGACTTTACTATGAGTTTGTGTGTTTTTCTGTGATTTCAGGTATTTTCTGGTTGAAATTGAGGGACTTGAGCAGAAATTAGATTCAGAGGTTGAAAAAGGACTGCTGATGCTGTTGGATTCTGACCTCCCTGCACTCAAAGTGGATTTTCTGGAGCTACAGAATTCGAAATGGCGCGCTTCTAATTGCGTTGGAAAGTAGACATCCTGGGCTTTCCAGCAATATATAATAGTCCATACTTTGGCTAAGAATAGATGACGTAAACTGGCGTTCAATGCCAGCTCTCTGCCCAAATCTGGCATCCAGCGCCAGAAAAGGATCCAAAACCAGAGTTGAACGCCAGAAATGGATCAAAACCTGGCGTTCAACTCCACAAATGGCCTCTGCACGTGTAACACTCAAAGCTCAGCCCAAGCACACACCAAGTGGGCCCTGGAAGTGGATTTATGCATCAATTACTTACTCATGTAAACCCTAGTGACTAGTTTATTATAAATAGGACCTTTTACTATTGTATAAGGCATCTTTGGTCTCAGTTTTAATCCATTGTTCATCTTAGGAGACTATTGATCACGTTTTAGGGGGCTGGCCATTCGGCCATGCCTGGACCTTTCACTTATGTATTTTCACGGTAGAGTTTCTACACTCCATAGATTAAGGTGTGGAGCTCTGCTGTTCCTCAAAGATTAATGCAAAGTACTACTGTTTTCTATTCAATTCATCTTGTTTCACTTCTAAGATATTCATTCGTACTTCAATCTGAATGTGATGAACGTGACAATCATCATCATTCCCTATGAACGCGTGCCTGACAACCACTTCCGTTCTACCTTAGACTGAATGAGTATCTCTTAGATCTCCTAACCAGAATCTTCGTGGCGTAAGCTAGAATGATGGCGGCATTCAAGAGAATCCGGAAGGTCTAAACCTTGTCTGTGGTATTCCAAGTAGGATTCAATGATTGGATGACTGTGACGAGCTCCAAACTTGCGATTGCAGGGCGTTAGTGACAGACGCAAAAGGATAGTAAATCATATTCCAGCATGATCGAGAACCGACAGATGAATAGCCGTGCCGTGACTGGGTGCGTTGACCATTTTCACTGAGAGGATAAGATGAAGCCATTGACAAGGGTGATGCCTCCAGACGATTAGCCGTGCCGTGACAGGGCATTGGATCATTTTCCCGAGAGATGACCGAAAGTAACCATTGACAGTGGTGATGTATCACATAAAGCCAGCCATGGAAAGGAGTAAGACTGATTGGATGAAGATAGCAGGAAAGCAGAGGTTCAGAGGAACGAAAGCATCTCCATTCGCTTATCTGAAATTCTCACCAATGAATTACATAAGTATTTCTATCCCTATTCTACTAATTATTATTCGAAAACACCATTATCAATTTATATATGCCTAACTGAGATTTGCAAGGTGACCATAGCTTGCTTCATACCAACAATCTCCGTGGGATTCGACCCTTACTCACGTAAGGTATTACTTGGACGACCCAGTGCACTTGCTGGTCAGTTACACGGAGTTGTGAACTATGGTCTTGGCATCATGTTTTTTTTGGCGCCATTTCCAGGGAAAGAAAGAGCAATGAATTTTACATAATTAAAGTGTAATCACGATTCCACGTACCAAGTTTTTGGCGCCGTTGCCGGGGATTGTTCGAGTATGGACAACTGACGGTTCATCCTCTTGCTCAGATTAGGTAATTTTCTTTTTATTTTATTTTAAAAAATTTTTCAAAAATTTTTCAAAATTTTCTCACCTGTTTTCGAAAAAAAAAAATTTTATTCAAAATTTTTAAAGAATGAATTCTAGTGTTTCATGAAGCATGTGAAGCCTGGCTGGCTGTAAAGCCATGTCTAAATTTATTTGGACTGAGGCAGCAATTTGTTATCAAGAGCAAGCTAGTTGTTGTTAATCCACCTGCTACTGTTCCTGATTTACATGCTAAAGCTTGGCTGGCCATTGGCCATGTCTAGTGTTTTGGACCGGAGCTTTCATTGAAAGCTTGGCTGGCTCATGAGCCATGTCTAATTCCTGGACTGAAGATTTAGACTAAACATGGCAAGATTCCTGGAATTCATGTTAAAAATTTTGGAATCCTTATTTTTTCTTTTTCATATAATTTTCGAAATAAAAATCCAAAAAAATTATAAAATCATAAAAATCAAAAATATTTTTTTGTGTTTCTTGTTTGAGTCTTGAGTCATATCATAAGTTTGGTGTTAATTGCATATGCATCTTGCATTTTTCGAAAATTCATGCATTCATAGTGTTCTTCATGATCTTCAAGTTGTTCTTGGTAAGTCTTCTTGCTTGATCTTTGCATTTGCATGTTTTGTGTCTTTTCTTGTTTTTCATATGCATTCTTGAATTCTTAGTGTCTAAGCATTAAAGAATTCTAAGTTTGGTGTCTTGCATGTTTTCTCTGCATTAAAAATTTTTCAAAATTGTGTCTATGATGTTCATCTTGACATTCATAGTGTTCTTGGTGTTCATCTTGACATTCATAGCATTCTTGCATGCATCACATGTTTTGATCTAAAAATTTCATGCATTGCATCTCTTTAGTGTTTTTCTCTCTCATCATAAAAATTTCAATATATATATATATATATATCTTTCCCATTTTCTCTCATCAAATTCGAAAATTTGGATTGACTTTTTCAAAAATTTTTAAAATCAAATTGTTTCTCATGAGTCAAATCAAATTTTCAATTTGAAAATCTTATCTTTTTCAAAATCTTTTTCAAAAATCAAATCTTTTTCAAAATTCTTAGTTATTTTCGAAAATTTCAAAAATATTTTTCAAAAATATTTTTCTTATTTTTATACCAAATTTTCGAAAATAACAATAACAATTAATGTTTTGATTCAAAAATTTCAAGTTTGTTACTTGCTTGTTAAGAAAGATTCAAACTTTGAGTTCTAGAATCATATCTTGTGATTTCTTATGAATCAAGTCATTAATTGTGATTTTAAAAATCAAATCTTTTTCAAAAACTAATTCCCATCATATCTTTTCAAAAATATCTTCTCATCTTATCTTTTTCAAAAATCTAATTTCAAAATATCTTTTCCAACTTCCTAACTTCTTATCTTTTCAAAATTTGTTTCAACTAACTAACTAACTTTTTGTTTGTTTCTTAACTTTTTCAAAACTATCTAACTAACTCTCTCTCTCTCTAATTTTCGAAAATATCTTCCCTCTTTTTCAAAAATTTCTTTTTAATTAACTAATTATTCTTATTTTATTTTTGATTTTAAAAATTTTCGAAAAATACTAACATTTTTCAAAAACCATTTTCGAAAATCACTAACTCTTTTTCAAAAATATTTTTCGAAAATTCTCCCTCTCCCATCTTATTCTATTTATTTATTCATTTACTAACATCTCATCTCACATCTCAACCCTCCTCACAGTTGTGTTTCTTCCATTACATTACATTCTTTGTCTCCCTCTCTTTTCTTCCACTCACAAAGGGATCCCTATACTGTGGTATAAAGGATCTCTATTATTATTATTTTTTCTGTGCCCTCTTCTTTGTCATATGAGCAGGAGCAAGGACAAGAATATTCTTGTTGAAGCAGATCCGGAACCTGAAAGGACTCTGAAGAGAAAATTAAGAGAAGCTAAATTACAACCATCCAGAAATAACCTTTCAGAAATTTTCGAACAGGAAGAGGAGATGGCAGCCGAAAATAATAATAATGTAAGGAAGATGCTTGGTGACTTTACTGCACCTAATTCCAATTTACATGGAAGAAGCATCTCCATTCCTGCCATTGGAGCAAACAACTTTGAGCTGAAACCTCAATTAGTTTCTCTGATGCAGCAGAACTGCAAGTTTCATGGACTTCCATCTGAAGATCCTGAATTCTTGCAGATATGTGATACTGTTAAGACTAATGGAGTAGATCTTGAAGTCTACAGGCTGATGCTTTTCCCTTTTGCTGTAAGAGATAGAGCTAGATTATGGTTGGATTCTCAACCCAAAGACAGCCTGAACTCTTGGGATAAGCTGGTCACGGCTTTCTTAGCCAAGTACTTTCCTCCTCAAAAGCTGAGCAAGCTTAGAGCTGATGTTCAAACCTTCAGACAGAAAGAAGGTGAATCCCTCTATGAAGCTTGGGAAAGATACAAACAGTTGACCAAAAAGTGTCTTTCTGATTTCAGAATGGACCATCCTGGATATATTCTATGATGGTTTATCTGAGCTATCAAAAATGTCACTGGACACTTCTGCAGGTGGATCCATTCACCTAAAGAAAACGCCTGCAGAAGCTCAAGAACTCATTGACATGGTTGCTAATAACCAGTTCATGTACACTTCTGAAAGGAATCCTGTGAGCAATAGGACGCCTATGAAGAAGGGAGTTCTTGAAGTTGATACTCTGAATGCCATATTGGCTCAGAATAAAATATTGACTCAGCAAGTCAATATGATCTCTCAGAGTCTGCATGGAATGCAAGCTGCATCCAATAGTACTCAGGAGGCATCTTCTGAAGAAGAAGCTTATGATCCTGAAAACCCTGCAATAGCAGAGGTAAATTATTTAGGTGAACCTTATGGAAACACCTATAACTCATCATGGAGAAATCATCCAAATTTCTCATGGAAGGATCAAAAGCCTCAACAAGGCTTTAATAATGGTGGAAGAAACAGGTTTAGCAATAATAAACCTTTTCCATCATCCACTCAGCAACAGACAGAGAACTCTGAACAAAATACTTCTAATTTGGCAAACTTAGTCTCTGATATGTCTAAGGCTACTGTAAGTTTCATGAATGAAACAAGATCTTCCATTAGAAATTTGGAAGCACAAGTGGGCCAGCTGAGTAAAAGGATCACTGAAATCCCTCCCAGTACTCTCCCAAGCAATACAGAAGAGAATCCAAAAGGAGAGTGCAAGGCCATTGACATAAGCACCATGGCCGAACCTACTAGGGGAGTGGAGGACGTGAATCCCAAGGAGGAAGACCTCCTGGGACATCCAGTGATCAATAAGGAGCTTCCCTCTGAGGAACCAAAGGACTCTGAGGCTCATCTAGAGACCATAGAGATTCTATTGAACCTCCTTATGCCCTTCATGAGCTCTGATGAGTATTCCTCTTCTGAAGAGAATGATGATGTTACTGAAGAGCAAACTGCCAAGTTTCTTGGTGCAATCATGAAGTTGAATGCCAAATTATTTGGCATTGATACTTGGGAAGTTGAACCTCCCTTGTTCATCAATGCACTAAGTGATCTGGATCAACTGACATTGCCTCAAAAGAGACAGGATCCTGGAAAGTTCATAATACCCTGTACCATAGGCACCATGATCTTTAAGGCTTTATGTGACCTTGGTTCAGGAATAAACCTCATGCCCCTCTCTGTAATAGAGAAATCGGGAATCTATGGGGTGCAAGCTGCTAAAATCTCATTAGAGATGGCAGACAGTTCAAGAAAACAGGTTTATGGACAAGTAGAGGACGTGTTAGTAAAGGTTGAAGGCCTTTACATCCCTGCTGATTTCATAGTCCTGGATACTGGAAAGGAAGAGGATGAATCCATCATCCTAGGAAGACCTTTCCTAGCCACAGCAAGAGCTGTGATTAATGTTGACAGAGGTGAAATAGTCCTTCAATGGAATAAGGACTCCCTTGTGTTTAAAACTCAAGGATCTCCCTCTGCAACCATGGATAGGAAGCAGAAAAAGCTTCCCTCAAAGCAGAGTCAACCAGAGCCCCCACAGTCAAACTCTAAGTTTAGTGTTGTGAGGCCGCAACCAAACTCTAAGTTTGGTGTTGAACTCCCATATCCAAACTCTAAGTTTGGTGTTGGAGAGTCTCAACAAAGCTCTGCACATCTGTGAGGCTCCATGAGAGCCCACTGTCAAGCTATTGACATTAAAGAAGCGCTTGTTGGGAGGCAACCCAATTTTTATTTATCTAACTATATTTTTCTTAGTTATATGTCTTTGTAGGTTCATGATCATGTGGAGTCACAAAATAAATATAAAAATTGAAAACGGAATAAAAAACAGCAGAAGAAAAATCACACCTTGGAGGAGCATCTGTCTGGCGTTCAGCGCCAGAACAGAGCATGGTTCTGGCGCTGAACGCCCAAAATGGGCAGCTTCTGGGCGCTGAACGCCAGAACAGGCATGGTTCTGGCGTTCAACGCCAGAAATGGCACACAAATGGGCGTTGAACGCCCAAAATGGCCACCAACCTGGCGCTGAACGCCCAGAGTTGTGTGCAAAGGCATTTTTACATGCCTAATGGGTGCAGGGATGTAAATCCTTGAACACCTCAGGATCTGTGGACCCCACAGGATCCACTCAGGATCTGTGGACCCCACAGGATCCCCACCTACCTCCACTCAACTCTTCTCACCACTTTCTTTCACACAACCCCATAAACACTCTTCCCCAAAAATCCTTCACAATCACCTCAAACTCTCTTCCCCATCACCTCTTCACCACTCACATCCATCCACTCTTCCCCATAAACCTACCTCATAAACTCCACCTACCTTCAAAAATTCAAAACCAATTTCCCACCCAAACCCACCCATATGGCCGAACCTTAACCCCCCTCCCTTCTCTATATAAAGCCCTCCTTTCTTCATCAAATTCACACAACACACCCCTCTACACCCTTCTTGGCCGAAACACTCCCCACTCTCCCTCTCCTCCATTTCTTCTTCTTCTTCATCTATTCTTTCTTTTATTGCTCGAGGGTGAGCAAAATTCTAAGTTTGGTATGGTAAAAGCATAAACTTTTTGTTTTTCCATTACCATTGATGGCACCTAAGACCGGAGAATCCTCTAGAAAGGGGAAAGGGAAGACAAAAGCTTCCACCTCTGAGTCATGGGAGATGGAAAGGTTCATCTCCAAAGCCCATCAAGACCACTTCTATGATGTTGTGGCCAAGAAGAAGGTGATCCCCGAGGTCCCTTTCAAACTCAAAAGAAATGAGTATCCGGAGATCCGACATGAAATTCAAAGAAGAGGTTGGGAAGTTCTAACAAATCCCATCCAACAAGTCGGCATCCTAATGGTTCAAGAGTTCTATGCTAATGCATGGATCACCAAGAACTATGATCAAAGTAAGAACCCGGATCCAAAGAACTATGTTACAATGGTTCGGGGGAAATACTTAGATTTTAGTCCGGAGAATGTGAGGTTGGCGTTTAACTTGCCCATGATGCAAGGAGATGAACGCCCCTACACTAGAAGGGTCAACTTTAATCAAAGGTTGGACCAAGTCCTTATGGACATATGTGTAGAAGGAGCTCAATGGAAGATTGACTCCAAAGGCAAGCCGGTTCAACTAAGAAGATTGGACCTCAAGCCTATAGCTAGAGGATGGTTGGAGCTCATTCAATGCTCAATCATTCCCACTAGCAACCGGTCTGAAGTTACTATAGACCGGGCTATCATGATCCATAGCATCATGATTGGAGAAGAGGTGGAAGTTCATGAGATTATACCTCAAGAACTCTACAAGGTGGCTGACAAGTCCTCCACTATGGCAAGGTTAGCCTTTCCTCACCTTATCTGCCACCTATGCAATTCGGCTGGGATTGACATAGAGGGAGATATCCTCATCAAAGAGGACAAGCCCATCACTAAGAAGAAGATGGAGCAAGCAAGAGAGCCCATTCATGGAGCTCAAGAGGCGTATGAAGCTCATCACCATGAGATCCCAGAGATGCCTCAAATGCACTTTCCTCCACAAAACTATTGGGAGCAAATCAACACCTCCCTAGGAGAATTGAGTTCCAATATGGGACAACTAAGGGTGGAACATCAAGAGCACTCCATCATGCTTCATGAAATAAGAGAAGATCAAAAAGCAATGAGGAAGGAGCAACAAAGACAAGGAAGAGACATAGAAGAGCTCAAGGACATCATTGGTTCCTCAAGAAGGAAACGCCACCATCACTAAGGTGGATTCATTCCTTGTTCTTATTTCTTCTGTTTTTCGTTTTCTATGTTATGTGTTTGTCCATGTTTGTGTCTTCATTACATGATCATTAGTAGTTAGTAACTTTGTCTTAAAGTTATGAATGTCCTATGAATCCATCACCTCTCTTAAAATAAAAACTGTTTTAATTCAAAAGAACAAGAAGTACATGAGTTTCGAATTTATCCTTGAACTTAGCTTAATTATATTGATGTGGTGACGATGCTTCTTGTTTTCTGAATGTATGCTTAAACAGTGCATATGTCTTTTGAAGTTGTTGTTTAAGAATGTTAAATATGTTGGCTCTTGAAAGAATGATGACTAGGAGACATGTTATTTGATAATCTAAAAAATCATAAAAATGATTCTTGAAGCGAGAAAAAGCAGCAAAGAACAAAGCTTGCAGAAAAAAAAATAGGCGAAAAAAAAATATAGAAAGAAAAAGCAAGCAGAAAAAGCCAAAAGCTCTTAAAACCAAGAGGCAAGAGCAAAAAGCCAATAACCCTTAAAACCAAAAGGCAAGGGAAATAAAAAGGATCCCAAGGCTTTGAGCATCAGTGGATAGGAGGGCCTAAAGGAATAAAATCCTGGTCTAAGCGGCTAAACCAAACTGTCCCTAACCATGTGCTTGTGGCGTGCAGGTGTCAAGTGAAAACTTGAGACTGAGCGGTTAAAGTCAAGGTCCAAAGCAAAAAAAGAGTGTGCTTAAGAACCCTGGACACCTCTAATTGGGGACTCTAGCAAAGCTGAGTCACAATCTGAAAAGGTTCACCCAATTATGTGTCTGTGGCATTTATGTATCCGGTGGTAATACTGGAAAACAAAGTGCTTAGGGCCACGGCCAAGACTCATGAAATAGCTGTGTTCAAGAATCATCATATTGAACTAGGAGAATCAATAACACTATCTGAACTCTGAGTTCCTATAGATGCCAATCATTCTAAACCTCAATGGATAAAGTGAGATGCCAAAACTATTCAAGAGGCAAAAAGCTATAAGTCCCGCTCATTTGATTGAAGCTATGTTTCATTGATAGTTTGGAATTTATAGTATATTCTCTTCTTTTTATCCTATTTGATTTTTAGTTGCTTGGGGACAAGCAACAATTTAAGTTTGGTGTTGTGATGAGCGGATAATTTATACGCTTTTCGACATTGTTTTTAGTATGTTTTTAGTAGGATCTAGTTACTTTTAGGGATGTTTTCATTAGTTTTTAGGTTAAATTCACATTTCTGGATTTTACTATGAGTTTGTGTGTTTTTCTGTGATTTCAGGTATTTTCTGGCTGAAATTGAGGGACTTGAGCAGAAATCAGATTCAGAGGTTGAAAAAGGACTGCTGATGCTGTTGGATTCTGACCTCCCTGCACTCAAAGTGTATTTTCTGGAGCTACAGAATTCGAAATGGCGCGCTTTCAATTGCGTTGGAAAGTAGACATCCTGGGCTTTCCAGCAATATATAATAGTCCATACTTTGGCTAAGAATAGATGACGTAAACTGGCGTTCAATGCCAGCTCTCTGCCCAAATCTGGCATCCAGCGCCAGAAAAGGATCCAAAACCAGAGTTGAACGCCAGAAATGGATCAAAACCTGGCGTTCAACTCTACAAATGGCCTCTGCACGTGTAACACTCAAAGCTCAGCCCAAGCACACACCAAGTGGGCCCCGGAAGTGGATTTATGCATCAATTACTTACTCATGTAAACCCTAGTGACTAGTTTATTATAAATAGGACCTTTTACTATTGTATAAGGCATCTTTGGTCTCAGTTTTAATCCATTGTTCATCTTAGGAGACTATTGATCACGTTTTAGGGGGCTGGCCATTCGGCCATGCCTGGACCTTTCACTTATGTATTTTCACGGTAGAGTTTCTACACTCCATAGATTAAGGTGTGGAGCTCTACTGTTCCTCAAAGAGTAATGCAAAGTACTACTGTTTTCTATTCAATTCATCTTGTTTTGCTTCTAAGATATTCATTCGTACTTCAATCTGAATGTGATGAACGTGACAATCATCATCATTCCCTATGAACGCGTGCCTGACAACCACTTCCGTTCTACCTTAGACTGAATGAGTATCTCTTAGATCTCCTAACCAGAATCTTCGTGGCGTAAGCTAGAATGATGGCGGCATTCAAGAGAATCCGGAAGGTCTAAACCTTGTCTGTGGTATTCCAAGTAGGATTCAATGATTGGATGACTGTGACGAGCTCCAAACTCGCGATTGCAGGGCGTTAGTGACAGACGCAAAAGGATAGTAAATCCTATTCCAGCATGATCGAGAACCGACAGATGAATAGCCGTGCCGTGACAGGGTGCGTTGACCATTTTCACTGAGAGGATAAGATGAAGCCATTGACAAGGGTGATGCCTCCAGACGATTAGCCGTGCCGTGACAGAGCATTGGATCATTTTCCCGAGAGATGACCGAAAGTAACCATTGACAGTGGTGATGTATCACATAAAGCCAGCCATGGAAAGGAGTAAGACTGATTGGATGAAGATAGCAGGAAAGCAGAGGTTCAGAGGAACGAAAGCATCTCCATTCGCTTATCTGAAATTCTCACCAATGAATTACATAAGTATTTCTATCCCTATTCTACTAATTATTATTCGAAAACACCATTATCAATTTATATCTGCCTAACTGAGATTTGCAAGGTGACCATAGCTTGCTTCATACCAACAATCTCCGTGGGATTCGACCCTTACTCACGTAAGGTATTACTTAGACGACCCAGTGCACTTGCTAGTCAGTTACACGGAGTTGTGAACCATGGTCTTGGCATCATGTTTTTTTTGGCGCCATTTCCAGGGAAAGAAAGAGCAATGAATTTTACATAATTAAAGTGTAATCACGATTCCGCGTACCAGTGCCACATACCTAGTGAATCTGGACTCACTCACAGCCAAAGTAATCAACATTTCTCCTCTGTTTGAAAATCTGAAATGGACTTCTCTGCTCCATATTCAGAAACATGTTTACCCTAGATTGGTACGAGAATTTTATGCTAATATGAGACTGATCGATGGCACCATTCACTCCTACGTGAAGAAGGTATACATGACTCTGAACTCGGAAACCATCAGCGCCGCCCTAGACTACACAGATGAGGGACCAAGAGCGTACATGACTGACAAATGGGACTCTCAGGTCGGAGTCACATCCAAGGTTGCCCTTCAACAAATCTGTGAGAACTTGTCTGGCTTGGATGGCACCATCTCGACTCACAAGGCCCTCGGTCCCACAAACTCACTGCTCCACAGAATCATCACTCATAACAGAGTAACTGTTTCTGACTCTCTTGTACTTTTTGCTCTTGTTACTTCCTCTCCTATTTCTTTTGGATACCTTATGATAAGGCATATGTGGGAATCTGTTAAAAGTACCAAAAAGGCAAATTTACCTTATAGCATATTTCTCACAAGCATTTTTGAATATTTTAAAGTTGATCTAACAAATGAAGCTGTAGAGAATAAGGTTTCACTCATTAAGAGAGGAGGAGTTATGAAAGGGAACAAAGGGAAAAAGTCTATTCCCTCTGACAGCGAGTTTGAGAGCCAGCCACCTGAGCATTTTAAGACAGCAGAGTCGATCAAAGACATTCGTACTGAGTTCTCTAACATGTCTAAACTAATGATAGATTCATACAAGGTGACACGTAAACAAGCTTTTGAAAATGAAAGGGCATAGGTGAAGTGCCGAGAGAGGGTGGCTCTAATGCTGCAGAGTTTTGAGGAGGAGATGGGTGCTGCCAGTGATGAAGAGGCAGATGGCTCTGAGTACAATTTATCTGATGATTGATCACTGCTTTTCTTATATTGATATTGGCTTCTTTTGGCTCAATTAGACATTATAGTAGTCTGCTTGGATACTTTAGACCTATGACACTGTGATAAACTCTTGGTATTTTGGTTATATTTTGGATATTTTGCTTCCAATGTCATTTTTTTGCAGGTGCCCCTTTGATGACAAAAGGGGGAGAAATGGCTGACAAAATTGAAATTGAGAGAAAACAGGGGATGAAATCCTTTGCGGATTTATGATCACCCTTGTTTCAATTGTTTGTTGTGGTGATTTGCTTGATGTTTTTGATGCATTTGATTTACCTTGGTAGATATGCTTGCTGTATTTTGGATTAGGAATATTTTTTCGGCAGTTCCTTTAAAGCTTTGATATGTAAATAAATTCTGATAGTTGGTGTGTTTTGAGATGATCATGCTTGATTAAAAATACTCTGCTGTGTTTTAAGATGATCATGCTTGATTAAAAATATTTTCCTTGCTATGATTATTTTGCTCTGATATGCTAACTGGAAAATATTTTTAAATAGCTTGAACAACAATTTCTTGAAACATCAAAAATATTTTTGGTTGATATGTACTCAATTGCTTTGTGTGAGTTTGAGCAGAAAGTCAATTTTATGATAACAAATGAGTTTTGTTTATCACTCCAATTCTGCTCATAAATCAAGCCATTCAACATTACAAAATTTTTATATGTTGAATAACATAGTTGCCTTAAGCTTGATTTCAAAAGTTACAGGAAAAACTTCCCTTGGTAAAATAGCATACATTAAGGGGGAGTCATGTAACAATTGGAAAGGAAGAAATTCAAGTATTCACAAAGGAAGTACTCTAACTTTTTAATTTCTTTCCAATTTTAATTTTTAATAATGTTTGTCATCAAGGGGGAGATTGATGAGTTTGGAAAATTCTATATTTAATTTGATGATGAACAAACATTATTAAAGCAATTAATTATAAAATTATTAATTTGATCTTAATTCATACTTGCTTATTTAATAATTTTGTTGGTACAGATTTGTAATGGGCCGAATGTTGCAAGCTCAAATATGGTTCTTACATTTCAGCCTTGTGCAAAAATTGTCAAATGAATATATGGTTGAATTGTTTTTAAACCAATTGGGCCAGATTGAATTACTATTATTACTAGCCCATTTGAAACTTTGCTACCAAGACCAAAGCTTGGTCCGAAACAAATAATGAAAGAAAGCAAAGTTCTATGTTTCCAACAGATCCCATTTTTGATTTGGGATGGATTTCGAACTCAATTAACTTGCATTGGAAACATGAGAGAGAGTTAGCACTTGATTTGATGGACATCATCAATGCTACATGCTACATAAAGCAAGGAAAGTGGAAAACCTAATTCACTTTATCACATTCATTAATTATTGTTCAAGTTTCTCTTTCTTCACTCTCATCTCTCTTCTCCTACTTCGGTCACTTTACAGAGAAAGTATGGAAGCTATGGCTAGCTCCCGAAAAGAAGGAAAAACAAGCAACAAGACCATTGTAATGATGGCAAGAAAAAGAAAATAAAAAGTATGTTGTGGCTGAGATTTTTATCACTTATGGTAAGATTTATTGAAGAGATCTCAGCTTCTCCATACCAAAAATGGATGAAGAAGATTTCGGTTAGAGGAAGAAGATCCTTAAGGGATGGCTTGTCTCAGCTTTTGATCAACCACCACAGGAGGTAGCTACAGTAGCTACGTGATAGAAGATGCAGAAGATAGAGCAGAAGAAGCTATCATCATCAAGGGCTAAGGATCCTTCTTGGAGTGCAAGTCAAGATGGATGGCTCGGATTGGTGAAGCTTGGTGTAAAGGAAAGACACAGAGGTAATTGCATGTTGAGTTTTACATTCGGTTTCCTCTCTTCTCTCTCTGGCCGAACCGATTTTTGGTTTGAAAAAGAAGAAGTTTAGCTTGGTTCAACAGTTTCAACCGTGGAGGCTTCCCCTTCTATAAATAAGGGTGATCAGCCAGGGCTTGAAGTAAGGAGTGAGAGTGCAAGGCACAGAGTTTTCATAGCTACCTAAGCTAACAGAAGATCTTCTCCTTCAATGTTCTTCATTTTGTAATTTTTCTGTTTAATTTTGTCTGTCTTGAGTCTCATGGAAAAAGGAAAACAGTGAGGTTCGTAAGAAAAAGCCATAGAGCAGAAAAAGGCAGAGAGTGTAAAATTAAAAGAAAAAGTCATAGATGTCCTTAGAGGTCCTTTGTACATTTGTGTTGTGTTTCTTGATTCTGTGGGAATCCCCTTGCAAGTTGGGTTAGCACTTTGCAGTTGAAAGCTTGGCAGTAACCAAGTCATGTTCAGGATTGGGGTTTAGATTCTGGACTTGTCCCGGATAGGAAGGGTAGTTCCTAGGGAGAATTGGTGATTGTAATCAAGGATGATTATAGTGAAATTCCATCATTGTTGTGATGGAGACTGGATGTAGGCTGCATTGCACTTGGTAGCTGAACCAGGATATATCTTGGTGTGATTTTCACTCTTTCTTCTACTCCATTTCTATTTCTGCTGCACAGGAGATAAAATAGAAAAATATCTCGTGCCGGGCCACGAGATAAAAAGAAAAAGTCTCGTGGCTAGGTACGAGAAAAAAAATAAAAAAATCTCCAGAAGTTGTTCCAAAGACTAGCAAGTGTTATTAAGTGAAAAAGGGGCTAAGATTCAACTCTCCTTCTCTTAGCCACTGAAAACCATCAAGAGCGATTTACTAGTGTTCAATATTCGTATTCTTCTAAAGCTATAAATTTATAATGTCCTGTAATGTTTTCATATACTTCACCAAATGAAATATAATATTGTGAGGATATGAGGAGTTAGTGGCCTTATCAAGTAAAGAATATGATGAATAATTTTCATACCATTGCTTTTTTGTTTCATTTGAGAACTCCCTGGTTGTTTTCTTGACATGCGATATTCTTTGGCTTTCTCAGAATTTCTTGAGTGTTATGCAATATTCTCCTTTATATTTTGAGTTGATGTTCTTGGATTTCTTGTTATTGGAATTATGATGATATTAGTACTCTTCTGATTTTACTATTGGTGTTGAGTATTTTTGTCATTAGTGTTCATGTAATCTTGATATTCACTCTATTTTGTTGTTGCTGTTCTTTTTCTTCCCTTTTTTTAGGAATTGTTTATTTTTGTTGCCATGCCTCGTGTGAAACTTGTTGAGATAGTGGATAGTGATCCATAGGACTCTAATAATAGTTTGGGTACTGACTCTTCTGTGGATGATATGGATGATGTTTTTCAAGAATATGTCATCAGGTTTTCTGAATCTATCCCCCAACCTTGGGTTAAACCATCAGATAATAGGGCTACTTTTCTAGATCCTCCTCTCATTAAGAGACCTTTTTTGGACCCTCCTTCCTCTGGCTCGTTATTAGGTATGGATAAAACTATGAAACCCGATTTTGATTCTTCATATTGTAGAGTTTTAGGTGAATTTGTTGAGAAGCCTTCATATCAAGTGGGTCCTGCTATACTTCGTTCTCGGTTGAAGCGCCAAGAATTTTTATGGACAATTGAGGCAGCTACTCATGTAAATAAGGTTTGGCAAAAGTGGGTAATCACAGTATTGTTTGAGGAGGGTGGTAATTTTGTGAGGAGATTAAAATTTACTGGTGTTGTTGAGGCTATCCGCACATCTACAGGTTGGTTGTTCTCTACCATTTATTATCATAATTGATTCTTATCATTTCTTTACTTTGTTGCTATATATTGAAGAAGGACTAATTAATTTCTTCTTGGCAGGCCTGGGTGTTTAACGAAATGGATATGATATGAGCTTACTTTGGCAGAGGTAGTGTTCTCAGACTCATACTTTTCTGACTTCTTGGGATGATTTGCATACATGATTTTGTTCATGATTTTGTGTGCATGTTTGTATCTTTTTCTCTTTTTCAGCTTCTCATGTTGTTTCTGAGTCTACTTTTCAAGCTTCGAGCACTTCTAATATCACAAAGGAACTCTCAGCTAGTGCTTCTTCTGGTGTGTTCCATTGTATTTGTTTTCATTTGTCAGGTGTGCCAGCATTTTATAAGTTCTTGATGGAAACAAGGTGTTTTCTTACTTGTTTGTTTTGCTTTTCAATTTCTATCCGTGATGAGTTTGAGTATTTCAATGGTGATGCGAAGAATTTGTTATCGGAGATTGCATCTTGGGCTCCTTCCTTCATGCTTCCAAATGACCTAAATTGCCTTTTCAAGAAGCTTGGGTATCAAGCTTTTCTGGACACATGGAATTTTTTTACTTCACACCCCCTTGCAGACTTGTGGGGTACTCATCGGGATATAGTAAAAAAATATCTAAATAACCTTAAGTTATTTAAATTTAGTGGTCGTTGGCTTGAGAATATTTCTGCTAAATTGGAGCCTCCACCTGGGGTACCTGATATTGCTAGAAAAGAATTATTGTCTAAAGAGTATAATGTTCTCTCTTTTGATGTTTCTACTCTTCAAGAAAAAGTTAACAAGCTTACATCTGAATTGAACATCATGAAGGCTAGGTTAGCCAGCGTCAGCCTGGAGCGAGAGCAATTGGCCAAACATAAGGGGACCACTTCGTCTGTGATTTTTTACAGTGATATTTTGTGGCTGTGATAGTTTTCCAGCACTTTATTTTTTAAAATATGTAACGCTTTGGCAAAGTATATTTTTCCCTGCTGCCTCTATGGCTTTCATCGTACACCTCTTTTTGGGTGTTATGTGATGAGCGGATAATTTATACCCTTTTTGGCATTGTTTTTACATAGTTTTTAGTATATTTTTGTTACTTTTTATTATATTTTTATTAGTTTTTATGAAAAAATTACATTTCTGGACTTTACTATGAGTTTGTGTGTTTTTCTGTGATTTCAGGTATTTTTTTACTGAAATTAAGGGATCTGAGCAAAAGTCTGGTTCAGAGGCTGAGAAAGGACTGCAGATGTTGTTAGATTCTGACCCTCCTGTACTCGAAGTGAATTTTATGGAGCTACAGAAGCCCAATTGGCACGCTCTCAATTGTTTTGGAAAGTAGACATCTTGGGCTTTCCAACAATATTTGATAGTCTATACTTTGCCCGAGATTTGATGGCCCAAACTGGCATTCAAACGCCCACCAAAGACCCTTTTCTGGCGTAAAACGCCAGAACTGGCACGAGAACTGGAGTTAAACGCCCAAACTGGCACCCAAGCTAGCGTTTAACTCCAAGAATGGCCTATGCACGTGAAAGCTTCAATGTTCAGCCCAAGCACACACCAAGTGGGCCCCGGAAGTGGATTTCTACACTATCTGCACTTAGTTACTTATTTTCTATAATCCCTAGTAACTAGTTTAGTATAAATAGCACTTTTTACTATTGTATTCGCATCTCTGCACATTTATTCCTTAGACTTGGAACACTTTATCATCTTATGTTACATTTGGGAGGCTGGCCATTCGGCCATGCCTAGACCTTTTTCTCTTCTGTATTTTCTACGGTGGAGTTTCTACACCTCATAAATTAAGGTGTGGAGCTCTGCTGCTCTTCATGAATTAATGTAAGTACTATTGTTTTTCTTTCAATTCATGCTTACTTCTTCTCCAAGATATACTCTCTTACTTAATTCAATTAAGTCAGAATGAAGGGGTGACCTGTGACAATCACCCACTATCTTCGTTACTCGCTTAGCCAAGATCTGCGTGCTTGACAACCACAAGCGGTCTACATGATGTTCAACGTAGTCATTGGACGACAGTCAGAGTATATTCTCTTGGGTCTCTGATCTACGGACCGAGTCTGGGAGATTAGGATCTTCGTGGTATAGGCTAGAACCAATTGGCAGCATTCCTGAGATCCGAAAAGTCTAAACATTGTCTGTGGTATTCCGAGTAGGATCTGGGAAGGGATGACTGTGACGAGATTCAAACTCGCGAATGTTGGGCGCAGTGACAGTGTGCAAAAGGATAGAGAGATCCTATTCCGACGCTAGTGAGAACCGACAGAGGATTAGCCGTGCAGTAGCTATACCTGGTATTTTTCATCCGAGAGGATCATACAGCTTGCCATGAAAGGGAGTACGCATGGTTGGAAGAAGACAATAGGAAAGCAGAGGTTCATAAGCAACAAAACATCTCCAAACGCTTATCTGAAATTTCCACCAATGAATTACATAAGTATCTCTATTTTATTTTATGTTTTATTTATCTTTTAATTATCAAAACCTCATAACCATTTGAATTCGCCTGACTAAGATTTACAAGATGACCATAGCTTGCTTCAAGCCGACAATCTCTGTGGGATCGACCCTTACTCACGTAAGGTATTACTTGGATGACCCAGTGTACTTGCTCGTTAGTTGTGCGAAGTTGTGAAAAGTGTGAATCACAATTTCGTGCACCATTATGCTTCCCCCTTTTTTTTTAAATACTATGCACACTCCTCCAGGAGTTTTATTTTTCTGTACCTACTTGTGTGATAATTTTATTTTGGATACATACTTTTTTTTTGCAGGGGGAGGGTATGATTCTAAGAAGAGCAGGATTATCTATTGCTATTTTTTCTGCCTTTTTTTAGGCCAAAAAATGAAGGTACCTAGAACTTTTTTGTCCTATTTATGCTCTCTTTTTTTAGGAGCTTGGAGGGTGGGACACTTCACTTTTTTAAAATATTTTGTATTGTAAATTTCTTAAGATGCATCATTTATAACTTTTGAGTATATAATTGCTAATGAAATTTGATGAGCGGATAATTTATATGCTTTTTGGCATTGTTTTTAGTATATTTTTAGTAGGATCTAGTTACTTTTAGGGATGTTTTTATTAGTTTTTATGTTAAATTCACATTTCTGGACTTTACTATGAGTTTGTGTATTTTTTTGTGATTTTAGGTATTTTCTGACTGAAATTGAGGGACTTGAGCAAAAATCAGATTCAGAGGTAGAAGAAGGACTACTGATACTGTTGGATTCTGACCTCACTGCACTCAAAGTGGATTTTCTGGAGCTACAGAACTCAAAATGGCGCGCTTTCAATTGAGTTGGAAAGTAGACATCCAGGGCTTTCCAGCAATATATAATAGTCTATACTTTGGCCGGGTTCAGATGATGCAAAAGGGCGTTTAACGCTAGTTCTACGCTGCTGTCTGGAGTTAAACGCCAGAAACACGTCACGAACCAGAGTTGAACGCCAGAAACACGTTACAACCTGGCGTTCAACTCCAAAAAGAGACTCTGCACGTGTAACATTCAAGCTCAGCCCAAGCACACACCAAGTGGGCCCCGGAAGTGGATTTATGCATCAATTACTTACTTCTGTAAACCCTAGTAACTAGTTTAGTATAAATAGGACTTTTTACTATTGTATTAGACATCTTTGGTCCCAGTTTTAATCTATTGTTCATCTTAGGAGACTATTGATCACATTTAGGAGGCTGGCCTCTCGGCCATGCCTGGACCTTCATCACTTATATATTTTTAACGGTAGAGTTTCTACACTCCATAGATTAAGGTGTGGAGCTCTGCTGTTCCTCATGAATCAATACAAAGTACTACTGTTTTTCTATTCAATTCAACTTGTTCGGCTTCTAAGATATTCATTCGCACTTCAACATGAATGTGATGAACGTGACAATCATCATCATTCCCCCACGAACGCGTGCCTGACAACCACTTCCGTTCCACCTTAGATTGAATGATTATCTCTTGGATCTCTTAATCAGAATCTTCGGGGTGTCAGCTAGATTGATGGCGGCATTCATGAGAATCCAGAAAGTCTAAACCTTGTCTGTGGTATTTCGAGTAGGATTATGGGATTGAATGACTGTGACGGACTTCAAACTCGCGAGTGCTGGGCGTAGTGACAGACGCAAAAGGAGGGTGAATCCTATTCTAGTATGATCGAGAACCTCAGATGATTAGCCGTGCTGTGACAGAGCATTTGGACCATTTTCACAAGAGGATAGGAAGCAGCCATTGACAACGGTGATGCCTCCAGATGATTAGCCATGCAGTGACAGCGCATCGGACCATTTTCACAGAGAGGATGAAAAGTAGCCATTGACAATGTTGATGTCCTTACATAAAGCCAGCCATGGAAAGGAGTAAGATTGATTGGATGAAGACAGCAGGAAAGCAGAAGTTCAGAGGAATGAACGCATCTCCATACACTTATCTGAAATTCTCACCAATGATATACATAAGTATTTCTATCTTTATTTTCTGTCTATTTATTATTTATTTTCGAAAACTCCATAATCAATTATTATCCGCCTGACTGAGATTTACAAGATGACCATAGCTTGCTTCATACCAACAATCTCTGTGGGATCGACCCTTACTCACGTAAGGTTTATTACTTGGACGACCCAGTGCACTTGCTGGTTAGTTGTATCGAAGTTGTGAATGAAAAACAATTTATTAAGACGTGCGTACAAAGTTTTTGGCGCCATTGCCTGAGATCACAATTTCGTGCACCAAGTTTTTGGTGCCGTTGCCGGGGATTGTTCGAGTTTGGACAACTAACGGTTCATCTTGTTGCCCAGATTAGGTAATTTTCTTTTTGTTTTATTTTCAAAAATTTTTCAAAAATCTTTCAAAAATTTCTCATCTGTTTTCGAAAAAAAATAAAAATTCTTTTCAAAAATTTTTATTATGTTCTTCAAAATTTTTAAGAATGAATTCTAGAGTTTCATGAAGCATGTGAAGCCTGGCTGGCTGTAAAGCCATGTCTAAATTCATTTGGACTGGGGCTTCCAACCCAACATTATCAAGAGTAAGCTAGTTGTTGCTAATCCACTTGCTGCTATTCCTGATCCACCTGATTTACATGCTAAAGCTTGACTGGCTATTAAGCCATGTCTAACCCTCAGATTGGAGCTTTAGACTAAGAGTGCAAGATTCCTGGAATTCATATTAAAAATTTTGGAATCCTTATTTTTCTTTTTCACAAATAATTTTCGAAAAATACAAAAAATTTATAAAATCATAAAAATCAAAAATATTTTGTGTTGCTTGTTTGAGTCTTGAGTCAATTTTTAAGTTTGGTGTCAATTGCATTTTTTCTAAAATTTTTATGTATTTTTTCGAAAAATTCATGCATTCATAGTGTTCTTCATGATCTTCAAGTTGTTCTTGGTAAATCTTCTTGTTTGATCTTGATGTTTTCTTGTTTTGTGCCTTTTCTTGTTTTTCATGTGCATTTTTGCATTCATAGTGTCTGAACATGAAAGATTTCTAAGTTTGGTGTCTTGCATGTTTTCTTTGCATTGAAAATTTTTCAA
The DNA here is from genome assembly GCF_003086295.3 of Arachis hypogaea. Lineage (NCBI taxonomy): Eukaryota > Viridiplantae > Streptophyta > Magnoliopsida > Fabales > Fabaceae > Arachis > Arachis hypogaea. The sequence goes on from NC_092052.1 coordinate 72,613,901, forward strand.
AAACATGTTCTTGATGTTCATCATGATCTTCAAAGTGTTCTTGGTGTTCATCTTGACATTCATAGCATTCTTGCATGCATTCATTATTTTGATCCATAATTTCCATGCATTGAGCATTTTTAGTGTTTTTCTCTCTCATCATAAAAATTCAAAAATCAAAAAATATCTTTCCTTTTTTTTCTCTCATAAATTTCAAAAATTTGGATTGACTTTTTTAAAAATTTTTAAAAATTCATTTGTTTTTTATGAGTCAAATCAAAATTTCAATTTAAAAATCTTATCTTTTTCAAAATCTTTTTCAAAAATCAAATCTTTTTCATTTTTCTTATTTATTTTCGAAAATTTTAAAAATATTTTTCAAAAATCTTTTTCTTAATTTTATCTCATAATTTTCGAAAATATCATCAACAATTAATGTTTTGATTCAAAAATTTCAAGTTTGTTATTTACTTGTTAAGAAAGATTCAAACTTTAAATTCTAGAATCATATTTTGTGATTTCTTGTGAATCAAGTCATTAATTCTGATTTTAAAAATCAAATCTTTTTCAAAACTAATTTCAATCATATCTTTTCAAAAATATCTTTTTATCTTATCTTTTTCAAAATCATATCTTTTTCAAAAATTTGATTTTAAAATATCTTTTCTAACTTCTTATCTTCTTATCTTTTCAAAATTGATTTTCAAAATTTGTTTCAACTAACTAACTAACTTTTTGTTTGTTTCTTATCTTTTTCAAAACTACCTAACTAACCCTCTCTCTCTAATTTTCGAAAAATATCTCCCTTTTTTTCAAAAATTCTTTTTAATTAACTAATTGTTTCAAAATTTAATTTTAATTTATTTCTTCTTTTAATTTTCAAAAATCACTAACCATTTTTCAAAAATAATTTTCGAAAATTCTCCTTCTCTCTCATCTCCTTCTGTTTATTTACTCATCTACTAACACTTCTCTTCATCTCACATCTCTGCTCTCCTCACCCTTGTGTTTCTTTCCTTATATTACATTCTTTTCTTCTTCTTTTCTTCTACTCACACAGGGGAACCTCTATACCTGGGTAAAAAGGATCCCTATTATTATTATTTTTCTGTTCCATCTTTTTCATATGAGCAGGAGCAAGGACAAGAACATTCTTGTTAAAGCAGATCCAGAACCAGAAAGAACTCTGAAGAGGAAACTAAGAGAAGCTAAATTACAACAATCCAGCAAGCACCTTTCTGAAATTTTCGAACAGGAAGAGGAGATGGCAGCCAAAAATAATAATAATGCAAGGAGGATGCTTGGTGACTTTACTGCACCTAATTCCAATTTACATGGAAGAAGCATCTCCATCCCTGCCATTGGAGCAAACAATTTTAAGCTGAAGCCTCAATTAGTTTCTCTAATGCAGCAGAACTGCAAGTTTCATGGACTTCCATCTGAAGATCCTTTTCAGTTCATAACTGAATTCTTGCAGATATGTGATACTGTTAAGACTAATGGAGTAAATCCTGAAGTCTACAGGCTTATGCTTTTCCCTTTTGCTGTGAGAGACAGAGCTAGAATATGGTTGGACTCTCAACCTAAGGATAGCCTGAACTCTTGGGATAAGCTGGTTAAGGCTTTCTTAGCCAAGTTCTTTCCTCCTCAAAAGCTGAGTAAGCTTAGAGTGGATGTTCAAACCTTCAGACAGAAAGAAGGTGAATCCCTCTATGAAGCTTGGGAGAGATACAAGGAACTGACAAAAAAATGTCCTTCTGACATGCTTTCAAAATGGACCATCCTGGATATATTCTATGATGGTCTGTCTGAATTAGCTAAGATGTCATTGGATACTTCTGCAGGTGGATCCATTCACCTAAAGAAAATGCCTGCAGAAGCTCAAGAACTCATTGACATGGTTGCTCATAACCAGTTCATGTACACTTCTGAAAGGAACCCTGTAAGTAATGGGACGCCTCAGAAGAAGGGAGTTCTTAAAATTGATACTCTGAATGCCATATTGGCCCAGAATAAAATATTGACTCAGCAAGTCAATATGATTTCTCAGAGTCTGAATGGAATGCAAGCTGCATCCAACAGTACTCAAGAGGCATCTTCTAAAGAAGAAGCTTATGATCCTGAGAACCCTGCAATAGCAGAGGTGAATTACATGGGTGAACCATATGGAAACACCTATAATCCCTCATGGAGAAATCACCCAAATCTCTCATGGAAGGATCAACAAAAGCCTCAACAAGGCTTTAATAATGGTGGAAGAAACAGGTTTAGCAATAGCAAGCCTTTTCCATTATCCACTCAGCAACAGACAGAGAACTCTGAACAAAATACCTCTAATTTAGCAAATTTAGTCTCTGATCTATCTAAGGCCACTGTGAGTTTCATGAATGAAACAAGGTTTTCCATTAGAAATTTGGAAGCACAAGTGGGCCAGCTGAGTAAAAGAATCACTGAAACCCCTCCTAGTACTCTCCCAAGCAATACAAAAGAGAATCCAAAAGGAGAGTGCAAGGCCATTGAATTAATTACCATGGCCGAACCTGTAAGTGAGGTTGAGGACGTGAATCCCAAGGAGGAAGATCTCCTGGGACGTCCAATGATCAATAAGGAGTATCCTTTTGAGGAACCAAAGGAATCTGAGGCTCATCTAGAGACCATAGAGATTCCATTGAACCTCCTTATGCCATTCATGAGCTCTGAAGAGTACTCCTCTTCTGAAGAGAATGAAGATGTTACTGAAGAGCAAGTTGCCAAGTTCCTTGGTGCAATCATGAAGCTGAATGCCAATTTATTTGGTAATGAGACTTGGGGAGATGAACCTCCCCTGTTTACCAATGAATTAAATGCATTGGATAAACTGAGACTGTCTCAGAAGAAACATGATCCTGAAAAGTTCCTAATACCTTGTACCATAGGCACCATGACCTTTGAGAAGGCTCTATGTGACCTTGGGTCAGGAATAAACCTCATGCCACTCTCTGTAATGGAGAAATTGGGAATCTTTGAGGTGCAAGCTGCTAAAATCTTATTAGAGATGGCAGACAATTCCAGAAAACAGGCTTATGGACAAGTAGAGGACATATTAGTAAAGGTTGAAGGTGTTCACATCCCTGCTGATTTCATAATCCTAGATACTGGGAAGGATGAGGATGAATCCATCATCCTTGGAAGACCCTTCCTAGCCACAGCAAGAGCTGTGATTGATGTTAACAGAGGTGAATTAGTCCTTCAATTGAATAAGGACTCCCTTGAGTTTAAAACTCAAGGACATCCTTCTGTAAACATGGAAAAGAGGCACAGTAAGCTTCTCTCAAAATAGAGTTAACCAGAGCCCCCACAGTCAAACTCTAAGTTTGGTGTTGAACTCCCATATCCAAACTCTAAGTTTGGTGTTGGGGAGTCTCAACAATGCTCTGAACATCTGTGAGGCTCCATGAGAGCTCACTGTCAAGCTATTGACATTAAACAAGCGCTTGTTGGGAGGCAACCCAATTTTTTTTATTTAATTTTAATTTATTTTTATTGTTATTTCATGTTTTATTAGGTTCATGATCATGTGGAGTCACAAAATAAATAAAAAAAATTAAAAATAGAATCAAAAACAGCAGAAGAAAAATCACACCCTGGAGGAGGATCTTACTGGCGTTTAAACGCCAGTAAGGAGCATCTGTCTGGCGTTCAACGCCATAACAGAGCATGTTTCAGGCATTGAATGCTAGAAACAAGCAGCATCCTGGCGTTCAGATGCCAGAAATGCACAGTGAAGAAGAGCTGGCGCTGAACGCTAGAAACAAGCATCTGGCTGGCGTTCAACGCCAGAATTGTATGCAAAGGCGTTTTACATGCCTAATGGGTGCAGGGATGTAAATCCTTGACACCTCAGGATCTGTGGACACCACAGGATCATCTCAGGATCTGTGAATCTCACAGGATCCCCACCCACCTCACCCTCTCTCTCTCTCTCCATTCATGGTCATCCCTTTTGTTTTCCATTCACCACTTACATCCATACACACATCCCTCCATCTCCTCCATATCTTCTTCTTCTTCTTTTTCTATTCTTTCTTCTTTTGCCCGAGGGCGAGCAACATTCTAAGTTTGGTGTGGTAAAAGCATAAGCTTTTTATTTTTCCATTACCATTGATGGCACCTAAGACCGGAGAAACCTCTAGAAAAGGGAAAGGGAAGACAAAGGCTTCCACCTCTGAGTCATGGGAGATGGAAAGATTCATCTCAAGCTTCCATAGCTCAGTGGTAGAACATTTTACTGCAAATCAAGAGATCCTTGAGATACCTCAGGGGATACATTTTCCTCCACATAATTATTGGGATCAACTAAGGATAGGAGCACCAAAAAGCAATGAGGGAGGAGCAAAAAAGACAAGGAAGAGACATAGAAGAGCTCAAGGACATCATTGGTTCCTCAAGGAGAAAACGCCACCATCACTAAGGTGGACTCATTCCTTGTTCTTAAATTTTCTGTTTTTTGTTTTCTTATGTTAAATGTTTATCTATGTTTGTGTCTTTATTACATGATCATTAGTGTCTAAGTGTCTATGCCTTAAAGTAGTGAATATGAATCCATCACCTCTCTTAAATGAAAAATGTTTTAATTCAAAAGAACAAGAAGTACATGAGTTTCGAATTTATCCTTGAACTTAGTTTAATTATATTGATGTGGTGACAATGCTTCTTGTTTTCTGAATGAATGCTTGAACAGTGCATATGTCTTTTGAAGTTGATGTTTTAGAATGTTAAATATGTTGGCTCTTGAAAGAATGTTGACAAGGAGACATGTTATTTGATAATCTGAAAAATCATAAAAATGATTTTTGAAGCAAGAAAAAGCAGCAAAGAACAAAGCTTGCAGAAAAAAAATAAAAAAAGAAAAAAAAATAGAAAGAAAAAGAAAAAGCAAGCAGAAAAAGCCAAAGCTCTTAAAACCAAAAGGCAAGAGCAAAAAGGCAATAGCCCTTAAAACCAAAAGGCAAGGGTAATGAAAAGGATCCCAAGGCTTTGAGCATCAGTGGATAGGAGGGCCTAAAGGAATAAAATCCTGGCCTAAGCGGCTAAACCAAGCTGTCCCTAACCATGTGCTTGTGGCGTGAAGGTGTCAAGTGAAAACTTGAGACTGAGCGGTTAAAGTCAAGGTCCAAAGCAAAAGAAGAGTGTGCTTAAGAACCCTGGACACCTCTAATCGGGGACTTTAGCAAAGCTGAGTCACAATCTGAAAAGGTTCACCCAGTTATGTGTCTGTGGCATTTATGTATCCGGTGGTAATACTGGAAAACAAAGTGCTTAGGGCCACGGCCAAGACTCATAAAGTAGCTGTGTTCAAGAATCAACATACTGAACTAGGAGAATCAATAACACTATCTGAACTCTGAGTTCCTATAGATGCCAATCATTCTGAACTTCAATGGATGAAGTGAGATGCCAAAACTATTCAAGAGGCAAAAAGCTACAAGTCCCGCTCATCTGATTGGAGCTATGTTTCATTGATAGTTTGGAATTTATAGTATATTCTCTTCTTTTTATCCTATTTGATTTTCAGTTGCTTGGGGACAAGCAACAATTTAAGTTTGGTGTTGTGATGAGCGGATAATTTATACGCTTTTTGGCATTGTTTTTAGTATGTTTTTAGTAAGATCTAGTTACTTTTAGGGATGTTTTTATTAGTTTTTATGTTAAATTCACATTTCTGGACTTTACTATGAGTTTGTGTGTTTTTTTATGATTTCAGGTATTTTCTGACTGAAATTGAGGGACTTGAGCAAAAATCAGATTCAGAGGTAGAAGAAGGACTGCTGATGTTGTTGGATTCTGACCTCCCTGCACTCAAAGTGGATTTTTTGGAGCTACAGAACTCAAAATGGCGCGCTTCTAATTGCGTTGGAAATTAGGCATCTAGGGCTTTCCAGAAATATATAATAGTCCATACTTTGGCCGCGTTTAGATGATGCAAAAAGGGTGTTGAACGCCAGTTCTACGCTGTTGTCTGGAGTTAAACGCCAGAAACACGTCACGAACCAGAGTTGAACGCCAGAAACACGTTACAACCTGGCGTTCAACTTCAAAAAGAGCCTCTGCATGTGTATCATTCAAGCTCAACCCAAGCACACACCAAGTGGGCCCCGAAAGTGGATTTATGCATCAATTACTTACTTTTGTAAACCCTAGTAACTAGTTTAGTGTAAATAGGACTTTTTACTATTGTATTAGACATCTTTGGTCCCAGTTTTAATCTATTGTTCATCTTAGGAGACTATTGATCACGTTTAGGAGGATGGCCTCTCGACCATGCCTGGACCTTCATCACTTATGTATTTTTAACGGTAGAGTTTCTACACTCCATAGATTAAGGTGTGGAGCTCTGTTGTTCCTCATGAATCAATACAAAGTACTACTGTTTTTCTATTCAATTCAACTTGTTCCGCTTCTAAGATATTCATTCGCACTTCAACATGAATGTGATGAACGTGACAATCATCATCATTCCCCCACAAACGCGTGCCTGACAACCACTTTCGTTCCACCTTAGATTGAATGATTATCTCTTGGATCTCTTAATCAGAATCTTCGTGGTGTAAGCTAGATTGATGGCGGCATTCATGAGAATCCGGAAAGTCTAAACCTAGTCTGTGGTATTCCGAGTAGGATTCTGGGATTAAATGACTGTGACGGACTTCAAATTCGCGAGTGCTGGGCGTATTGACAGACGCAAAAGGAGGGTGAATCCTATTCCAATATGATCGAGAACCTCAGATGATTAGCCGTGCTGTGACAGAGCATTTGGACCATTTTAACAAGAGGATAGGAAGCAGCCATTGACAACGGTGATGCCTCCAGATGATTAGCCATGCAGTGACAGCGCATCGGACCATTTTCACAGAGAGGATGAAAGTTAGCCATTGACAATGGTGATGTCCTTACATAAAGCCAGCCATGGAAAGGAGTAAGATTGATTGGATGAAGACAGCAGGAAAGCAGAAGTTCAGAGGAATGAACTCATCTCCATACACTTATCTGAAATTCTCACCAATGATATACATAAGTATTTCTATCTTTATTTTCTGTCTATTTATTATTTATTTTCGAAAACTCCATAATCAATTATTATCCGCTTGACTGAGATTTACAAGATGACCATAGCTTGCTTCATACTAACAATCTCCGTGAGATCGACCCTTACTCACGTAAGGTTTATTACTTGGACGACCCAGTGCACTTGCTGGTTAGTTGTATCGAAGTTGTGAATGAAAAACAATTTATTAAGACGTGCATACAAAGTTTTTGGCGCCGTTACCTGAGATCACAATTTCGTGCACCAAAATTCTTGCATGCATTGCAGGATGCTTGCAAAATAATATAACATAAACATTGGCTCAAAAAAGCCTTTTGGAATTGAAATCTAACTCCTAGCACTGAAATTAGGCATAGTACTTCTTAATATACTTGAAATTGATGGGGACAGTGATTGTTCTATGATTTGGGTCTAGTAGGATGCAATGTCTGTTGGGGTGTACTTTAGAAACAATATAAGGACCCTCCCATTTGGGAGCTCATTTTGGCAAAGCATATTTTTCATTACTGTGTCTACTGATTTTAGTACTAGATCTCCCTCTAGGAACACCCTGGGCCGAACATGCTTATCATAAGCTAATGCTAGTCTTCGGTGGTATTCTTCTATCTTGCTTCCCACAACTTCTCTTTTTTCTTCCAACTTTTGCAACTCAGCTTCACGATCCCTTGCTTCGTCTAACAACATTTTGGCGGTGGGTACTTCAATCTCTGCAAGAAGGGTGTTACTCTAGTTGTTCCATATCTGGTTGTTCTGTAAGCCCAGAGAGCAAGTGGTAGGTATTCACTTCAATCTTTATGGGCATCGGTCACCATCTTTGTGAGTATTTTCAAAAGGCTCTTATTAGTAGCCTCTGCCTGGCCATTGCCCTGTGGGTAGTAGGAGAAGACTTGTGATGTTTGATTTGGTACTGTTCAAGAACACCCACACTCTTTGGTTAACAAAGTGGGTTCCATTATCAGATACTAGAACACTTGGCAGCCCGAACTTGCATATTATATTTTCTTTGATAAATCTCACTACTGCTTCAGCATTTGCTTCCTTGACAGCCACAGCCTCCACCCACTTGGTGAAACTTTCTGTTGTAACTAGAATCCATTTCTTCCCCATTGATGGGGGGTTGATTGGTCCCACAAAATCTACCGTCCATGTATGGAATGAGTATGGTGTCTTGAGGCTGTTCTTCTGCACGCTTGGTGCATGTATCAAGTTTGTATGCTTTTGGCATTGTGGACCCTTCCTGGCCCAGTTGATTGCATCTTCCTTCATTTTTGGTCAATAATAGCCAATCCTAATTAATTCATACCACAAGGCCCTTCTTCCTTGGTATCTTCCACATACTTCTTGATGGACTTCTTCTAAGACTTTGTCTTTTTCTTCATCTCGAACACATTTTAGCATCTCCCCGGTAAAACTCTTCTTGAACAACTCACCTTTCTGCAAAATATAGCATTCTTATTTCTTCTTCTATCTCTCACCTTTTATTTTTTTTGAAGGCAAAACTCCAACATCGAGGTACTCTATGATAGGTTGTTGCCAATTGTGAACATTACATATTTGTATACTTTCTTTCGTTTCTTGACAAGACTTGCAAGATACTTGTAATTCATCACAATGAGACTTCATTTTTGGCTAATAAATACCCCACATCTGGAGCCTTTAGTACAACCCAGGGCCCTCTTCTCCGCAAGTGGCTCCATGTAGTTGTTTTACTTTTTCTTTTCCTTCCTCTTCTTTTACACATTTCATGAGGAGTCTATCGTTGCTTCTTTTGGACATTTTCCCATTGAGGAGGAAAAATCCTCTTGTTTCTTTGGTGATGTTGAGCGTTCTGAGATGTTCATGTTGAGGCATTCGCCAATCATTGATTTTTCCTTCCATTGATATTCTTTCTTCTCTGGTAGAACTTTCAGCTGTATGGTGTTCTAAAGCATGTTGTCCATTTTGAATGGTAACTCTACTCCCTAATGTTGCTAGAGCATCTGCATGCTTATTTTCTATTCGGGAAACATGCTCAAATGAAATGTTTTCAAATACCTTCATCAGGTGCTAAACTTGTTCTCTGCATAAGGCCAGACTTCTTTCCTTTGTGCCGTACCCTCCTTGGATCTGTTGTATTATCAGGTTGGAGTCTCCTTTGACATGAAGTTTTTTTATACCAATTTCTTGAGCCATCTTTAGACCAAACATTAGAGCTTCATACTCCGCCTCATTGTTGGTGCAAGAGAAATCCAACCGAAACATGAAAGATAGATTTCTTCCATGGGAGTCTATAAGGACGACTCCTGCCCCTCCTTGTGGATTCGAGGGTGTTTCGTCAAACATGAGGGTCCATATTTTTTCTTCATTGCAAGCATGAACAATCTCTATTGTTCCTGGAATTTGATCTGACAACTTTTCAATAGTTGCTTTTTCAGGACAAATTGACAGGAGGTCAGCCAAAGCTTGGCTCTTAATGGTGGTAGGTGTTACCAATTTCACATCATATTCGCTTAATAGGAGTGCCCAATGACCCATTCTCCCGATCAACATTGGCTTTTCGATTAAAAATCTGAGACCTTCATTTTTTATACAACTTCTACTTGGTGTACTTGAAAGTAGTGTCGGTATCTTTGTGAGATGTATACCAGAGCCAGGCAATGTTTCTCTGGTGAGGAGTATCTTTGTTCTGGCCCTTTCATGGCTCTAATGACATAGGCAATAGGTTTCTCTTTGCCTTCACCTTCTTGTGCAATTAACCCACTAACTGCTTTTTCTCCTACCGCTAAGTATACCTTTAATAGTGCACCAGGTTGAGGCGAAGTCATGGTGTGAGTGGATGTGAGAACGCCCTTGATCTTATCCATCACAACTTGGTGGGGTTGTTTACACTTAAAGGTATTCTTCTCTTTTAAAAAAGGTCTTAGAGGTCTAAAGAGCTCTCCTAATGCTGGTATGAACCTTCAAATTTACCCCAGCTTGCCTATGAACTTTTGGAGTCCCTTGATGTCTTTCGGGGGTTCCATGTCTTGGACAGCTTTAATCTTATCCTCGTCAGTTGAAATGCCTCCTTTGTGGACTCTAAATCCCAAGAACTTTGCAGATGACACCCCAAAGGCACATTTCATGGGTTCATCTTGAGTCTATACTTTCTGCATCTAGTGAACACAGCTCTGAGGTGTTTTGTCTGTTGCTTCTCGGATGTTGACTTAATAACCAAATCGTCTACATAGTTTTCTACAAAGTCATGTATTATGTCGTAGAATATAGCAGTCATGGATCTTTGGTAGGTTGCTCCAGCATTCTTTGGGCCAAAAGGCATGACAGTATAGTAAAAATTGCCTACGGGTGTTCGAAATGCTGTCTTTTCTTCATCTCTATAGAACCTCCCTCCTCCTTTGCGCGGTGCTTCCTCCTTTAGCCAACTCTTCCCCTCTCCTTGTCTGCAGTAGCGTTGACGGAGAACCCAGCAGTGGCAACGAGCAACGGCCCGTGATGATGGCGGAGATATTAGTGAGATTCAATGTGATGAGGACGAGCGGCGTGAACATCTCCATCAATCTCTCTCTCTTTGCAGTTCTGCTTCTCTCTCCTCCTTACCCGTGGTGATTTGACAGCGGCGCTGGTGGCAGTGACGCCCACCGTGCCATCTCCCTCTTCCCCCCTCCTTCTTTCTTTCTTCCTTCTTCTTCTCCCTAGATCTCTCTTTCTTTCCTCTCAGTTTTATTGCTGTATGTATATTAATGAGTGACATAAGGGTATGAATTATTAGGTTATGGGGGAAGAGAAGAATGCATGTTTTTGGGAAGAAAGGGAAAGCTACGCATGTGTTACTACCTGTCTGTGTATGTGTGGCTGACTCTAGGGTTAGCGTTAGAGTAAAATACATACTAGTAGTATAGCAACTTTACAAAATCTTTGAGATAATATAATAATTAGGGTTGAAGAATAATACCGTAAAATTAATTTGGAAACACAATTTTATTTACTAATATACCAATAAATTCAAATAACTATTTCTAATTCAAAATCTAAAATATCCTGATTAATCTTCTTTTATAAAATATAAATTTAAATCCAAAACACAAATTACATCAATCAAATTATATAATTTTCATCGTTTTTCAATTACTTAAAATTTAATTTTAATTATGTAAAATATCCAATGACAATAAAATTATATAAAAATATTAATTAACTTAAATTCAAAATATTCATAAAATTAATTTAATTATTCTTAATAAGTTAGTTTCTAATAATAAGGATCCCGAATTAATATAATAAATTAGAACATTTTTCCTATTTAGATTTTCAAAAAGGCGGGCTGATGTATGTGCATCATGATGTGTTTTTCTATGCTTTTTATATAAGAAATCAATTCATCATGCTTAATTATGGAGTTTTTTTAGTGCTTAAGTTGTATATTGCTTTGATCTTTTTATTTTATGAATTTTGTAGGAAATAATAGAAAAAGAAGCAAAAAACACAAGCTCAAAAAGAAGAAAAGATGAAGTTTTGGGGTTGCTTTGAAATTTAGGAAACGCTTTGGAACTTTTCCCTTGAGGAAAGCGTGGCCCATGAAGCCTTCTCAAGAGGCGTTGGTGATGTGAACTAATTGTGCATGCATGTGGCGTTAATTAAAGGGCGTGTTAGTGGCGTTTCCTTGGCGTGCAAAACCTCTTCTTCATGGGCGTGTGATGGGCGTGCTAGTGGGCGTGGCACGCCGGGCTAAGATTCCAGAAGCTCTCCCAAAACCCTCCAACAAGGGCATGCCATCCGGCGTGTAATATGAAGTGCCACGTTAGGAATACATGAGTGAGCGTGCCATTGGGCGTGCTCGAAGGTGTGGCACGCCAACCTATCACTAAGCGCTTGCCAAAGGTCGTGTCAAGGAAGTGGCACGCCAACTCTTCAATATGGGCATGTAGAGGACGTGCCTGGAAAGTGGCACGCTGGGCCAACTTCCCAGAGAGTAAAACTTCATCCTGGCATGCACTCTGGGCGTGTACTATAAAGTGGCAAGTTGGGGCACACGTCAGCCTGACCTCTCCACCTTCAAAGGAACATAACATGAGGTATAAAGTTTTAAATGAGGTGATTTCAGTTTCATTGAAAAGTAGACTTTCAGAGCTTTACCACCATATATAACACTTTATAGTGGACACTAGATTTGAGATTGAAATTCACCCTGAAAACACAAGAAGCACAACATGTCCCTGCAGAGATGCCAGCATGACCTCTTCATCTTCAAAGAAACATAACTTGAGATATAGAGGTTCAAATGGTGCGCTTCTAGTGATGTTGGAAAGCTGACATCTAGGACTTTCCAACAATATATAACACTTTATAGTGGACGTTGAATCTAAGGGTAAAAATCAATATTCTTTCAGCGTTGCAATCTCAGCGTGCACTATGGCGTGTGCAGTGGGTGTGGCACGCTGAGTCTTGCAAGCTGGGCATGTAGAGGGTGTGCCAATGGGCGGGGCATGCTGGACCAACTTTTCAGAGGACAAATTCTTGCATCTGGGTGTGTAATATGCCGTGCTCGAAGGCGTGGCACGCCAAGGCATTTTGACAGACTGACCTCTTCATCTTCAAAAGAGCATAACTTCAGCTACAAAGGTCCAAATGAGGCGCTTTCAGTGGCGTTAGAAAGCTGACATCCAGGGATTTTCAACGATATATAATATTTTATAGTAGACTTTCAGTTTTAGGCCCAAACAATTCCATCCTTTTAGCACTACAAAATGGGTCACCACTCCAGGGAGCAATTTCTGCTGGGCGTGCCAATCAAAGTGGCACTTGAACCACACACCAACTTCTTCCTGCAGCCTTCAACCTTCAACCAAGCCCACTCCAATTCTCATTCAAGCCACAATTACCAACTAATCAAAGCCACAAGAATCATCTAGAAATAGTTAGTTAATTTTCATTTAATTGTAATTTAAATTTCATTTTGCATTTGTAATAGTCTATAAATAGGACTCTCTCTCACACACATACACACCACCATCCTGGAGGGGGTCTTCGGACTCCTCTCTCTTCTCACCTTCATTCTTTTCCTCTCTTCCACCTTCTTTCACCCACTTTTGTAAATATTTAGTTATGATTTCTAATTTTCAACATTGGAAAAGAGAGCTCTATTGCAATTTAATGAATTAATTTATTTTCATTCTTTTTCTTGTCTTCATCTTTCATTTGATTTTCTAGAAAGAATCTTCGTTCTTCAATTCAAGGATTCAATTGTCTTGGGAAAGAAATTGAGTTCACATAGATTCTATGTGAGCCTTGGGAAAGGGATCATAGAATAATGCTTGAAGTTCTTTCTCACAATTGAGTAAATTTGGGTTTGGATTTGATATAGTGACATGTAATCATCCCAAAATTTGGGTTTATGAGATTATGTGGCTTTAAACAGGGACCAATCTTCATATCTTCTCATGAGCAATTAGATCAAGGAATTGGCAATTGATCAGGTTAAGAGAGATTGATTCACCAAGGGATTGGATTTCAATCACTCATGATTTGCCAAGGGATCAATGAGTTGCATTATTGAAGATGAGATGAAAAATAATTGATCTAGAGAATTCAATATCTCTTGATCCCATCGTGCATTTTATTCTTAGTTCTTGTTATTTACTTCTTGCACTTTAATTTGTTGAACTTTACTTTCCCGTACTTTACTTTTCTTGCAATTTAAATTCCTAATACTTTACTTTTATGTTCTTTACTTTCTAGTCACTTTATTACTTTCTGTTAATTTCATGTCATTTACATTTCTTATTTGCTCATCATCTCAAATTGAACCGTCTAACTAGAATATTCAATCAACTATTGCTTGCTTAATTTGTTAATCCTCATGGGATCGACCTCACTCTTGGTGAGTTTTATTACTTGATACGACGTGGTACACTTGCCGGTAGTTCTACGGATATTTGAGTTCATTAAATTTCCGTATCACGGGTCATTACATTCTACCCATCTTACAAAAATTTTTGTCCTCGAAAATTGATATAAATTGGAAGAAATTTAAACAGACATTACTTTTGAACACATTTAGGGAAAAAGCAAAAAGTTTTTGCATATATAATTTTCAAATACCAGGAACTCATATGATTTGAATATAAGTGAAAAGTGTGATGTGAAGTAGAAGCTACAAGATGATTCAAGGACTGTTTTATTGTGCCAGAATAGGTTTAAGGTCATATCAAAGAGTACAAGATTCATGAAAATAAGTATAAACAACAAAAAGAGAGATAGTCCAGGAGATTCAAGCAGATACTTAGAAACAAGGTCAAACAAGGATACATTCGAACAAAGGAATCCAATACAATTATAAAAGAACGGGCGGTGTACCAGGTCACAGGATACAAACAGGTTTTACGATTCAGGACCAAGTTAATCGTGAAAAATAGCCTCTATCATTCCCAAAACCTGTGATTCACATCTTTTATTAATTCTATTTCGTCTATGATAATCTGTTAGTGTTTTCGTAAACACAAATCATCAGTATTAGGTTGGTCAGACTTAATAACATGAGAGATGCAATGGTCGACTAACAGCATTAATCAATAGACAATCATGCATTTAAAACTCAAAATCTTATCATTAAGACAAGTCCTATTGCATGACAGACACTCAGAGTATGTAGTGAAGCATAGCCAGTCCATCCCTAAGGCTCTAACAAGAACGAACTGCTCTGATACCATAATGTAACACCCTAACTTTTAGCACCCCATAATCGCACTAAAAGTCCAGGCGTTACCTACCTCTACTCCTTTAATTTTATACTATATTTATTTAATATTGAGGCTTCGTGAATACAAAACAGAATTCTAATTAAGAAATCGGAAAAAATATTTATTTTAAATCACTTAATCACATAGGTACACACACACACACACACACACACACACACACACACGTAGCATTATATACATAGTCTTATTCAAATATTCTCAAGTATAAGTCCTACCCCTCTCAACACTAAAGCAATAAATGAATGGGGAAAAAAATCTACAACTAAACCAAATACAGAAAGTACGAATATATAAATATATATACACACAAAATACTGTAGCTGGGTCGTGGCTCCACGCTAAGGATTCTTGAACTTGTTGCTAAAAAAAATCTGTAGGGGGTGAGAACATCGTCCTCGCAGGTTCTCAGTAGGGAAAGAAAATGCCGTAAAAGTAATGAACAAAATGCGAATAATTGACTTTACTCAATAAAACTATTTTTATCAATCCTTGGAAAGTACTTCTTAATTTTACTTTAGATAATTAATTACTTTCTTTAAATTTCTAAACTTAAAACGAATCTCAATTATAATATTAGTTCTTAATCACCTTGATACACAAATTAATAGCACAAGAGACCCAATTGGACACACAAACAAGGCACAATCATAGAGAAATAAAACAAGTAAATACAACCAAATATAAATTCGCAAACAATATAATGCATATCTAGTCCAATCACAAGTAATGAGCTCATTTGTCAATTTCGACCCGCACCCGATGTAATCCAACTCGCAAGTCAGATAAGCTATTCCAGAAACATAACCTCTGCAAGTTTCTACTTCTTGCAGGCGCTGATTCTCCAACAGAAGTATGTCGAATATGACCTCTGCAAGTACTTCCAGGCGCTGATTCTCCAGATGAAGCATGTGACCTTTTCTCCTAGATGCTATTCCATATTTACGGGCGTTCCTGCACAATCATTCACAGACAAAGCCCATGGCTTGTTAACATTTATCCTTTGACACCATAATCATACTTTCAAATCAATCATCCTCATCCTTCATTCCTTATTATCACACCTCTTATTTCGATCATCAATAATTCAAAATCAAAACATAATTCTTTCCTTACTAAATTGAACTTAAAACGCCATATTTTTCTTAATAAATAAACTCAAAACAAAAATGCTTTTCTCCATAACTTAAAATCATAGCATAATTCATTCTTTTCTTAATAAATCAAAATCAGATAATACAATTTTTCAAATCCTAATCTTACTAAATAAGCATTTCAAATGAAGCCTCAAATTTTTATAAAATTTTCGCCGGTATCTCCTCTAAAATTTGGACTATGCCACCCTTCAAGAGTCTCAATCAAACCATTTTCTATTCTAAAAAATTATTTTCGATAAATCAAACAAATTGAATCCAATATCATAAACCCTTTTCAATTCTCAATATCATTTTCGATAAGTCAAACTCATTTTCAATATCAAAACATTTACAATTCTAAAATCTAACCAGTTCCAATATCAAAATCATTTCCAACTCTCAATTCATTACCAATAAATCAAACTTTCAGGACAAAACCCTTTTCTCAATATGAGTAAATATGTAAACTAAATCTTTTTTCAACATAGAATCATTTCTCAAAATAAGCCTATAAATCGGATTTCTAATACAAAGATCGTTTCTTAATATATATATATATATATTAGATTTCCAAAATAAAATCACCTTTTCGTATATTTTTACAAGAACTCGGACATAAACTCCTTTTAAAATTAGACTTCACCACCCTTATGGGCTCCCTCACTTTCATAATTCCTCAATTTATCTCAATCTAAACCAGCACCCAATCCAGAATTACCCAAGTCAATTATTAAATCAATCAAGTAAACAATTTTACCCATCCCACACAATTCAGACCAATATATTATTTTCAATTTATACATTATTTAACCAAAATGTAAACATAACGTATTCACAGTCACAAATCCAGCAATTCTCATCACAACCAGCTAAATACAGAATTTTTAGCATTCTCAAACAATTAGAAAATCAAACCATATCCATTGAATTCAATCATTTTCACAGTCATAAATCCAACTCACACTCATCATTCAATCAGTTCAGACAATCATGAATTATTTACAATTATTCAATAAAATTTACAAGCATTCTTAAATCAAGACCATTAATTTTAAAAATGAAACCCCTTACCTCGATTAACCAAACTCAGGAATCAAACAAGACAAACCTGCGTATTCCGAACTAACAGCAACAGTGGCAATGGCATCAAAACCAGCAGTAGCAACAACAGCAACATCAATAGCAAACAACAATAGTTTATTCTGACATAAATTAAAATTAACATGAAATGGATATTAGGTAAAACTAAAACAAATTATCATGGTGAATGAGGCAAAATAAGTTTAGTTTCACCATGAGGAACAACAAACCCTAATGGAACAAGGGCGGGGCAGAAGGAGTAGTGGTGGTTTTTCGGCAACCAGAGGTATGACGGCGATGCATCAGCAACAATAGCAGTGTTGTTTTCCCTTTCTTACCCCTATTTTAGCTCCGTTTTTCCCTTTGAAGGTACGTTTCTCTTACAGACCTCCAGCAGTAGATTCGGCAAGGTACAGCTCCACCAGCGGCACAAAGCTTGACGGCGAGACAGAATGGAGAATGGATTTGGGATGAATAGGGTAGAACACAAAGCATGATTTCAACAGTGGCAAGACGACTCCATTCAACTTCTGCAACGTTATCCTTGAGCTCCATGGTGACACCCTTAATCAACGGCAACGGGGCTTCGACGACGACGACTAAGGCTCCATTCCGGCAATGACGTTGATAGAACCTCCCTCCTCCTTTGCGCGGTGCTTCCTCCTTCAGCGAACTCTTCCCCTCTCCTTGTCTGCAGTAGCGTTGACGGAGAACCCAGCAGTGGTGACGAGCGACGACCTGTGATGATGGCAGTGACATTGGTGAGACTCAGCGTGACGAGGAGTAGCAGCGTGAACGTTTCCGTCTCTCTCTCTCTCTCTCTCTCTCTCTCTCTCTCTCTCTCTCTCTCTCTCTCTCTCTCTCTCTCTCTCTCTCTCTCTCTCTCTCTCTCTCTCTCTCTCTCTCTCTCTCTCTCTCTCTCTCTCCGGTTTTGCTTCTCTCTCCTCCTCCCTTGAGGTGATTCGACAGCGGCGTTGGTGGCAGTGACGCCCACCACGCTGTCTCCTTCTCCCCCTCCTTCTTCCTTTTTTCCTTCTTCTTCTCCCTCGAGCTCTTTCTATTTCCTCTCTGTTTTACTGTTGTGTGTATATTAATGAGTGAGGTGAGGGTATGAGTCAATAGGTTATGGGGGAAGAGAAGAACGCGTGTTTCTGGGAAGAAAGAGAAAGCTACGCGTGTGTTACTACGTGTTTGCATATGTGTGGCTGACTTTAGGGTTAGGGTTAGAGTCAAATACATACTAGTAGTATAGCAATTTTACAAAATCTTTTAGATAATATAATAATTAGGATTGAAGAATAATACCGTAAAATTATTTTGTAAACACAATTTTATTTACTAATATACCAATAAATTCAAATAACTATTTCTAAAATCTAAAATAACAAATTAATGTTCTTTTATAAAAATATAAATTTAAATCCAAAACACAGATTACTTCAATTAAATTATATAATTTTCATCATTTTTCAATTACTCAAATTTTATTTTTAATTATGTAAAATATTCAATTACATTAAAATTATATAAAAATATTAATTAACTTATATTTAAAATATTCATAAAATTAATTTAATTATTCTTAATAAATTAGTTTTTAAAAATAAGGAGCCCAAATTAATAAAATAAATTAGAACCTTTTTTTATGTAGATTTTGAAAAAATACGAGTCGTTACGGATCATTATTTTTTAATTAGCAAACAAAATCTTGACAACCAGAATCGTTTACAATTCTGATAATTTTTTATAGTGGTACTTAACCAGAGTATGGAGGCTATCATCGGAAGCAGGAGTGGTGTTATTTCATGTCGCACGCAAAGAAATTATCATGGTTGTGTAGACGAGCGAGTAGCATCCCTGATTGAGTTTTGGCATGGACTTGTCCTATAATATTGCATCTTTGATGATAGGCATAGCTGATTTTGTATTAATTAATTGTATTCTATATATTACTATATATTGATGTTGGTGTTGTGTTTTGTTTCTTGATCATTTTAGTTTTAGTAGCTAGCTATAGTGTCTTCTGTGTCTTTCATAGTTTATATGACCTTATATTTGCATCTTCTTAGGTTTTATTTAGATTTTTCTGAGGAGTTATAAAAAAATATGTCTTTTTCTATCCACTTCAACTTTTATAAAAAATAGTTTTATAAAATCAAACAAATAAAAAATAGCTCTTATTTAAAAATATATATTAAAAAATATGAATAATAAAATATGTTAAAAAATATATAATTATTCATATGCATCTTCTTATCATTTAAATTTTCTCAGCCCTATAATTTTGAAGCTGACTGAAGGGATCCGAAACGTATAGTTGTCCTCTCATACAAATGAATTTAAGATTAGATCAATTAATGTATGAAAACATACACACAGCCAACAACAACAGCTTGACAATAATTAACAATAACTATACCAAATATTGAGCCACCAACCGTCTGCGGACTACTGCCCACAAACCGATGAATCTTCCCAAGCAAGTAATTCTGCATGCAAATGGTGGGACCTTAGCTATAATTTCATACTCTTTCCATTCTTGAGTCCCTCAGGCCTCATCCATGATCCAATATATAAAATATATAGCTACTCGAATAAACCCAAAAATCAAAATAAAGCATTCAGTCATTTAATTTTTATCTGTTGCTCTTCAATGTGGTCCCACTCGTCTTACATCATCCCATAAAACTTGTCCTTCACATTCTGTTCGTTCGCCATAGATTTTAGTTTACCTATTTATTGTACTCCTCAAGCAAAATTAACGTCACTAGCTAGATCGTGCTCTATATTTAAAAGTTTAACTGAATAATTTATTCAATAAATATATAAAAATGAAACAAAATATATATATATATATAATGAGTCTTGATCTTGCTTGCGAAATCAAGGTGTTAACCGAATTATATCCTCAGAGGCTGGGTGTCCAACTCTTGAGTCCGAACTTTTCCTTTGTATGGTGATGTGAAAGTATGAGCAATGAAGAGGAGGGGAGTGTACCTGCAAAGGCATTCCGAAACTTAAGTCAATATATTATTTTATTCGGAATCTAGCTAAAAAGAACATTTTACCTTGCTTTATATATGGTCGGCCATCGGTCCGTTACGCTTTTGTCATTTTAAGTCGTTCATCAAGAGTGGAGATAACGTATTTCTACTTTCATAACGTTGCATTGTCGGTTATATTTGACTGTCTTACGACTCATGAAGAGATGAGCTTATAACGGACTATGCCGAGTTTATAGCTCATGAATGGTGAGTCCATAACGGGCAAATGCCGAGTTATAGCTCGTGAATGATAGGTTCGTAACGGATTATGTCGAGTTATAGCTCATGAATGGTAAATTCATAACGAAGTATGCCGAGTTATAGCTCATTTATTATGACCATATCACAGCCCCCAAACTTAGCCTGGAGAGTTTTTAATGAAGCAGGTTGAGCTTATCGAGGAGTTATAACTCGGTGGGAGAGTTTACTGAGTGAGCCCCCAGTTCAACATAGTTCATTTAAAACTTCTCTATGCGTGACGTGGATAGTAGGGCTTTGTTTTGGTGAGGAGAGAGAGAGAGAGTAATGGTCATTAAATTTTCTTATCTTTCCAAAGCAACTGCGTCCTTTGATGTGATTGATGAAACAATTACTTTTTCAATGTGGTTAAGTTAGTGGTTTGGAAGCTTAGTTGCTTATCCTTGACCCTTGGTGTTTCTCCTTTGAAAAGAGAATGAGTAAAAAAGGTATGCATACTGTTTCTTTTGTTTTGTAACTTATCATCATCTTCTTCCTTCTTTGTTTTTTGCTTCTGGGTTGGGTAATGGGGTTTGAAAAAGAGAAGAAAGGGGGGATTGACTGGTCCTATGACTGGGTTAATGAGGATGTTAAGGGTCGTGTATCTCTGTTTCGGGATGATGCGGCTGTAAGGGAGATTGATGTTGGCAGAATCATTAGGCCTGGGTCTGGGGTTCACGTCGAGTTGCTGTCATGTAGCAGTGAGGATAGGGTTTACCATAGGGGCAGGGGTTTGAGTATTTTTATATGCATAGTTGTGTGTTAGAAGAACTGAGGGTGAGGCTGCCATTTACAGAGTTTGAATGTCAAGTTTTGAAGCAGCTAAACTGTGCTCCTTCACAATTGCACCCTAATGGTTGGGCGTTTTTGCGTTGTTTCGAAATATTGATGGAATTTCTTGAGGAAGATCCTTCTGTGGATTTGTTTTTCTCTTTATTCCAAGCCAAAGGAGTTTGGAAGGGGGGTTGGGTTAATTTAAACAGTACACCTGGTTTTGGTATCTTTAAATTGTATAAGTCTTCCTTTAAGGACTTTAAAGAGATATATGTTAAGGTGAGGAATGTTGAAAAAGAGTTTCCGTTTTATATAGAAGAGTTTTTGGCTGAGAGGTTTCCACTTGGGTGGTGCTTAGAACCTCAGAATATACTCGGGGCCGAGGTCATAACCCCGAGGAATGTGTGTATTATAGAGTTTTTGGTGGAACAAATTGATCGAAAAGATTTGATCTCGATGTTTGAACTGTTGAAGTGGGAGGAGAATAGGGCTGCTGTGGTAGATTATATGGGTGAGTTGTGTTTATGTGTGAATGAGTTATTTTGTGTACTTTTGAGCTTTATCGAGTTTCTATTTTGTTTGTTTGAATCTACAGGTGGTAAATATCCTGGGGTGTCTGCTGCTTCACTGAGGTTACGTTTTAAGAGTAAGAACCTGGAGAAGGAGGTATCATCTTCCAATCGTGAAAAAAGTGGTGGAGCTGGGGAGGTTAATCAACCTCGTCAGGGGCGGAGGAAGGTGATTGCTAAGAAAAGAAAATCGAGTGTGGTTGATTTCTCCGAGGATACTAGCGACCGAGAACAAAAGGTTTCTCTGGAGGAGATTCAAGCTTTTGTTGGGAATCAGAAAAAGCTGCATGAGATGACCGAGCATAGTGAGGGATTGACTGTGTGGGGGGAAAGAGTATCCTTACATGGCTGTTGCCGATGAGCATTGTCAGTCTGAAGCTGACGTATCATTAGCTAATGAGGTTGGAGAGGTGGCTGTTGGTCAGTATATGCAGGTGAGATCGTTTTTTATTGTGTTATGATTGTTTATGTTTGTTGGAAATTTTGATATATATATTGTTTGTGTTTTTGTAGGTGGTTGGTTTGAGGTTAGCTAGTTTAGGTCGTAGTCAGGAGTTGAAGCACAAGAAGGTGTTGGTGGAGAACAAGGAGGTTTTGTTGTTGAAAGAGGAGTTGAGTAAGTCTAAGGGTTCTGTTTCAGATCTTCAGAACAAGTTGGCTGAAACTGAAAAGCAATTGAAGGAGACAAAAGAGAACTATGCCAATGATGTGGAAGATTTGAAGAAGAAAGAAGCGAACCTGGCGAGCATAGAAGCTCGGCTGATTGAGGTGACCACTAAGCTTAAGGAAATGGAAAAGAAGAAGAGTGATGAGATCTTAGATTCGTTTGTTGAAGGTTTTGAGAGGGCGTCTTTGCAAGCGAAGTTTCTTTTGCCTGATGCTGATCTTTCTGAGCTGGACCCTGGGAAGATTGTCCGAGATGGCAAAATGGTTGAAGATGATGGCGTTGCCGAGGATGAGGTAGAGAATGTTTAATGTGTTTATTGTAATTTTGGTTTTTATGTGTAGTTTTGTTTATGCTTGACTGCTTTTTGAAAAACTGATGGGTGAATGCTATTTGGTAGTTGGTGAACAATTTGATAGCTATTTTGTAGCTTGTTAATAGAGTTTGTTTGAGTTGTTGTTAATTTGTGGCCGATTTGGATTTTAAATGTTTCATAGGCCATTGCGTAATTGAAGGGAATTTTCTGTTAAGAATATTCCTGATTGCCGATTTATTCTCGGATTGAAATTAGTGGAGGATATTTGTTATTTTGTTTGAAATGATAGATGAAACTGTATGTGTGATTGTTATTGCAAAAGCAAACATTGTAGTAATGTATTGAGAAAACTGTTATTAAGGGGAATGAAGTAAATCATATACTAGTATTGGTAATCCTTTGGATACAAAGGTTCAGGTAGGCAAGCCTCGTTAAAACCTCTCCAAGAAAAACCCATTGGGGATAAAATCTTGGTAGTAGGAAAAAGAGTACTAGCCTGTCCCTGAATTTTAACTATAGAATTTCTTTAAGGAGGCTACATTCCAAGTGTTGGGTAGGACTGTACCGGTTAGAGTTTCGAGTTTATATGCTCCATTGCCGAGGACTTGTGTGACTCGATATGGGCCCTCCCAGTTTGCGGCGAGCTTGCCATGGGATGGTGGTCGTCGGGCGAGTTCTGTCTTTCGAACGACCAAATCTCCCTTGTTGAATGTTCGACTTCTTACCGATTTATTGTAGTGCCGAGCTATTGTTTGCTGTGCGGCGCGTTGCCTCAGTGTTGCTATATCTCGGACTTCTTCAATGATATCTAATTCGGTGCGCCGGGATTCATTGTGGTCGACGAGCTGTGTCCTAATTGAGCTTTGGGAGATTTCTAGTGGTATCATTGCTTTAGAGCCATAGACAAGTCGGAATGGTGTCTCTTTTGTTGATGATTGGGGTGTTGTGTTGTAACCCCATAGGACTTCAGGTATGAGGTCGGCCCATAGCCCTTTTGCGTCATCCAACTTCTTCTTAAGTGCGTGCAAGATCACTTTGTTTGCCGCTTCTGCTAGTCCGTTCGTCTGAGGATGTTCAACAAAAGCGAAATGCTATTTGACTTTGAGATTCTATAAAAAAGATTGGAATTTTTGATCGGCAAACTGGCGACCATTGTCAGTTATGATATGATGAGGAATGCCAAAACGGCAAATAATCTTCTTCCAAACAAAAGATATCATTTGTTGTGATGTTATTTTAGCTAACGGTTGAGCTTCGATCCATTTTGAAAAGTAGTCAATGGCGACTATTAGAAATTTTACCTGGCCCGGCGCCGTAGGGAACGGGCCGAGGATGTCTAGTCCCCATTGGTGGAAAGGCCATGTGACGTTGCTATGATGCATATCCTCAGCTGGAATGTGGATGGTAGGGGCGTGCTTCTGGCAATTTATACAGGCCCTGACCTTGTTTTCACTGTCTTGCTTCAGTGATGGCCAGAAGAAACCAGCGCGGAGGATTTTGGATGAAAGGCTCCGAGCTCCTGTATGTGTTTCGCAGATCCCCTCATGTGCTTCTGACAGTGCTATTTCTGCTTCGGATCTGCTGAGACATTTGAGTAAAGGACGAGTATATCCTCGTCTGTATAAGGCTCCGTTAAGTAATGTAAAGAAGGTGGCTTGTCTTCGGAACCTTTTGACATTCTCGACAGTCTCTGGAATGTGCGATGTTTGTAGATAGTTTATGAAATCTATTCGCCAATCACTTTCTTGAGTAACACTTAGCACTTTTGTTAGGTCAATGCTAGGAGAGTTTATAGTAAATTGATGCAATGTAGATATCTCGGATTGAGTACTGTCGAGCTTAGATAAAATATCAGCTCTTTGGTTTTGTTCTCTTGGAATGTGTTGTATTTCAAATTCTTTAAATTGTGAAATCAAATTTTTGACTAATAATAAATATTTGGATAGAAGGGGGTCTCTTACTTGAAACTGGTCGTTTACCTGTTGAACAACCAACAAGGAGTCACAATATACTTTGATTGTGTATATTTGAAGTTCTAAACAAAGCTGAAGTCCTGCGACCAGGGCTTCATACTCGGATTGGTTGTTGTTGGTCTTAAAAGATAGGTGTAAGGAGTGCTCGAGTACAGTACCATCTTCGGCTTCGAGTCGTATTCCAGCGCCACATCCTTCTTTGTTGGATGAGCCATCTATGTATAGAGTCCATTGTTTTGTGTGGTCCTCCTCCGATGGTATCGTAAGTTCTACAATAAAGTCGGCTAAGAACTGTGATTTTATTGCCCCTCTGGATTGATATCTGATGTCGAATTCGGACAGTTCGATTGACCACTTTATGAGTCTTCCTGCAATGTCGGCTTGTGTAGTACTTGTCATAGTGGGTGGTCTGTCTTGACATTGATGACATGACTTTGAAAATAAGGTCGGAGTCTTCGTGCTGAGAAAACTAATGCTAAGGCCAGCTTCTCTATTCTCGGATAATTAAGCTCGGCATTGTGGAGTGTTTTGCTGACGAAGTAGACCGGTTGCTGAATTTTGTTTCTTTCTGTGACAAGAGCCGAGCTTATCGCCCAATTAGTTACTGAAAGGTATAGAAATAAATGTTCCCCTTGGAGGGGTTTTTGTAGAATCGGCAGTTGCGAGAGATTTGTTTTTAGTGTGTTAAAAGCTCTCTCGCAATCGTCGGTCCATTGAAATTTGTTTTTCTTTTTAATTGTTTGAAAAAAGGGATTAGACTTCAAAGCTAAACAAGGTACAAATCTTGATAAAGCAGCAAGCCTTCCTGTGAGGCGCTGGACTTCTTTGACGGTCTTAGGACTTGTCATTTCCAAAACTGCTCGGCATTTGTCAGGGTTTGCCTCGATGCCTCTGTTTGTTAACAAAAATCCCAAGAACTTACCACCTTGTACACAAAAAGCGCATTTTTCTAGGTTCAGGCGCATGTTGTAATGGCGTATCTGGGCGAATATTTCTGTTAGGTCGTCAAGATGATTGTTGCCGACTTTTGTTTTGGCGACCATATCATTTACATAAACCTCGATGTTTCTGCCGATTTGTTTGGCAAAAACTTTATCCATAAGGCGTTGGTAAGTCGCCCCTGCATTCTTTAATCCAAAAGGCATAACCTTATAACAGTAGTTTCCGAAGTCAGTAATAAAAGTTGTTTTACATTGATCGGAGGGGTGCATAAGTATTTGGTTGTACTCTGAATATGCATCCATGAAACTTAAGGTAGCATAACCGGAAGCGTTATCTACCAAAGAGTCTATGGATGGTAGAGGATACGAGTCTTTTGGACATGCTTTGTTTAAATCAGTAAAATCGACGCACATGCGCCACTTACCATTTTGTTTTCTTACCATAACCACGTTGGCGAGCCAGGTGGTAAATCTGATCTCTTCGATGAATTCGGCCCTTATTAGTTTTTGTGTCTCCTCCAAAGACGCCTTTCGCTTTTCTTCGCCGAGTTTTCATTTCTTTTGTTGCACTGGCTTCGCAGACGAGTTTATAGCCAGCTTATGGCTGATGATTTGCGGGTCTATGCCGGGCATATCCGAAGGTTTCCATGCAAAAAGGTCGGCTTGATCTTGTAGGAAGGTGGTGATGGCGTTTAATTCTTCCTTGCTTATTGACCTACCTACAAAAGTGAATTTGTTAGGGTCGTTATTGAAATAAACCTTTTGTAAGTCGTCGGAGGGAGTTGGCCTTTCTCGGAAATCGGCTCTTGGGTCTAAGTCGGCTATTGCCGAGCTGTTGTGTGTGAGGTCGACACTGTTAACTTGCTGTTTTGAATTATTTTGAAATTTCATGCCGATGTTGTAACAGTGCCGAGCTTCCTTATGATCTCCATGGATTGTGACGACATGATCGTCCTGCAAAGGGAACTTAACACACAGGTGAACTGTAGAAACAATGGCGCCAAACTTGTTTAAGAAAGGGCGACCAAGGATAATGTTATATGGACTGAAGCAATCTACTACTAAAAATTGTAACCACACTGACCCTATTATTTGGACTCGTTCGCCGGGGAAGCCGACCAGATCTCCGCCTGTTGACTGGAGGATGTTGTTACTAAGCTTCATTTTTTGAAATGTTGAGTAGAACAAGACGTCGGCACTACTTCTGGGATCTAGCAGTACTTTTTTGACCAGTAGGTCTCCCAACTGAAGAGTTATAACAACGGGGTCATCCAAGTTCTGTATACTAGAGATGTAGTCTGCTTGTGTGAATGTGAGCTGCGGGAGTTGTGTTGGATTTTGTGTGTCACTTTGTGGGCCATCTAACGAGCATATTGATCGGAATGACCTCTTTCTCGCTGAGTTTGAGGAGCCTCCACTCGCGTATCCTCCTGAAATATAGTTAATGATTCCTCGTGGTTTTTCGTAATTGTTCGCCGACACCTTCTCTTTTCCTCGGTATTGTTGTTTAGATGAGTCTTCGGTCCTGGAAGATCTGGGACGTTTTTGGATGTGACCTCCGATGTACTTATCGAGATGGCCTTGCCGAGCTAAGTGTTCCAAGAAGTCCTTTGCTATTACACAGTCATCAATGGTGTGGCCGTGCTTTTGGTGGAAGGCACAGTATTTTGATTTATCTGCGTTCTTAGTGTCTTGATATGTTCCGACCTTTCTTGGTGGTTTGATGAGTTTTGAATGTAGAATCTCTTTGATGATATCCTCTCGCTTAGTGTTAAACTGCGTATAAGAGTCAAAACGAGGGGTTAGTTTAAAACTTTTCTTACTAGTTGGAGTTTTATCGTCGTCTCTGTAGGTTGTTCTATCAGACTTCCGAGCTTGTCTGAGCTCCTCGATATCGATTTGTCCTTTTGCTTTTTTCCAGAATTTGGCCAGGGTTTTTGGCTTTGCTATCGCAATGGTTTCTTGGAACTTTCCAGGTCTGAGGCCGCTTTTGAGTGCGTGCAAATGGACTTCTGGGTGGAGATCAGGTATGCTGATGGCTATTTTGGTGAAGCGAGTCATATAGTCTTTCAGGCTTTCGTTCTGCCCCTGCTTAATAGTGTTTAGATAGTCAAAGTCATGCAAATATATTGCGGATCCGGCTCTTCGAACAGCTTGGCTAGTTGTTGAAATCGCGAAACAGAACCTGCAGGCAAAGCACACAACCAATCAAGTGCAGGGCCGTCTAAATAATTTGGAAAACAACGGCATAAAACAGTGTCGTATGCACCGTTAACGATCATTATTGATTGGAACTTCTTGAGAAATTTCTTCGGGTCTCCGAGGCCATCATAAGGTGTGAGGGTTAGTGGTAGAGTGAATCTCTTCGGCAACTCGAAGTTCATCACCTCCTTGGTGAAGGGTCCCACAAGATCATCAGTTCCTTCTTTTTCATCTTCGGGGTGAATTACATCAGCTCGGATAGTCTCCGAGACATGAGAGGGTGAGTGATGCTCATCACCCTCTGGTTGCTGGTGGTGAGCGTCGTTGTGGTCCGTCCGAACATGGTTCAGTTCGGCGATTTGGGCGGCCATTATTTGGTTTTCGTCAGCTATCCGCTGATTGGCTTGCTGTATCTCGGCTACCATCCGCATGAGTTCGGATAATGAAGGAGGTGGTGCGTCAGCCATGGATATAAACAGAAAAAATGGGACCAAAAGAGAAAATTTTATATCTTCGGCCCCACGGTGGGCGCCAATTGATCTTGCTTGCGAAATCAAGGTGTTAACCGAGTTATATCCTCAGAGGCTGGGTGTCCAACTCTTGAGTTCGAGCTTTTCCTTTGTATGGTGATGTGAAAGTATGAGCAATGAAGAGGAGGGGAGTGTACCTGCAAAGGCACTCCGAAGCTTAAGTTAGTATATTATTTTATTTGGAATCTAGCTAAAAAGAACATTTTACCTTGCTTTATATATGGTCGGCCATCGGTCCGTTACGCTTTTGTCATTTTAAGTCTTTCATCAAGAGTGGAAATAACGTATTTCTACTTTCATAACGTTGTATTGTCGGTTATATTTGACTGTCTTACGATTCATGAAGAGATGAGCTTATAACGGACTATGCCGAGTTTATAGCTCATAAATGGTGAGTCCATAACGGATTATGCCGAGTTATAGCTCATTTATTATGACCATATCAAATCTTACATATAAAAAACAACAATTTTAGGGGATTAACATTTTTAACAAAAATAAATAAAAAACTGACTAGTATTAATTAGTTTAAATGCAAGATAAATAAAAAAAAAGTTATTCGGCATCATTATCATAATATAGTATTTGTTTTCTTCCTGTTTTCTAACAATCGTTCTCATGTACAATGATTAACACTGGTTATTTACATAACATATATGTATTAAAGTAAGCCATAACTATTATTACTCCTCTGTGGTTTTACATATAACTTGTGTATAGACTAATAATAAGACCAAGGAGTTGCGCATAGGAGAAATGGTTGTGTGAGCATAGTAGAGTAGTAGACCAACTTGAATATTTTTCAAGAATTAAGATCACTCAATAAATGATCTTTTAATCTTAATTAATACTTAATTAAAATATATTGATCTTGGTATTCGATGTTTACCAAATATGGACGGTAAAATGCATACTTATTACTTAAAATTGCATGTGCATAAAAAAAACTGTTTTTCACCGTCCATATATTTAAATTAAATTGTTTTTCAGTTCATTAGATCATATTATAGTTAACAAAAAGTACGTGAAGGCTGAAAACCTCAACATCATAACTCGTGATGAGGTACACACATTGTTCATGTGAACTGAATCAAACCATGCGCCGTGATTATAAAGCTATGGACTATGTCCAAGGTTTGAACTTTCTTAATATTTTTCTGAACTTTTTTTTTTTTCAACATCTGTTAAACGTTTTATTCATTATGTTCTATTTAAGGAACATGCAAAGTGATTTTAACTAAAACTAAACATGATTGTTTTTAAAATTTAAAAATATATGTATGAGCTTTAAACTTATTGAAGGGAATGTTAAGTTAGTTAGTCAAAAACAGAATGCAAGTTATGTTTCTGTTTTTGGAAGTTAATTAGTTAGTGTAGTAGTGCTTTTCTTGATTCTTGATTAGTCTAGGCTAAGCTCATCTACGTGTGAGTGTATGTGAAGAGTGTAATGGTAGATTGATTCACTAATTCATAATTCAAGTCGTTCACTTTCTGTTTTCATTCCTTGCTGAGCTTTACACTTTTTTCTGCCATTTCTGTTAGAATTTTTATTTTATTTGTAGTATAATTTATTAATATAAAAATTAGTTTAGGTGGTATTATAAATTTTAAGAAATTATACTAATTAATTGTATTAACAGTTGGTTTGTTTTTTATTAAAAGAATGCGACTGTCCAAAATGATATAATTTGGGTCCTTAATTTTGATCATTACACAACAAACAAATACATTTTGATTCTATCTAGTTTAATGATTCAAGAATTGAAAATTTTAAATTAAATCAAAGATTTTATAACTATAACTGGAGGTACGTAAATTACTGATTTTATAAAATATCTAACATGTGGTGTTAGAGCTAAAGTATTATCTCTGTCTTGCCATTTCAAAATTTAATGACTGTACATTCTTTTAAAAAAAATGCATAGTATAAATTAAAAAAATATTAAAATTAAAATTAATGCATTATAAAAAAAAGAATAATAAATAATATTCTCTGAAAGAATCTTTTAAATTTTTGCAATAATTGTTCTTCATATTAGCATAACTTTCCATTATTAATTCTTATTCTTCATGTTGTCTTTTAATGTTTGGTTCATATTATCCCTCTTCATTCACGCTGAGTGTGTTTTAGTTTCACCATTTAAAATTTAAAATTTTTAATAAAAATGCAAATTTTATTTGGAGTGAATGTTGAATTTGGATGCTCTATCTGTAAATTCTGCAAAATTAATAAATAATTAGTCAATAAATTAATTTGTAAAAAAGAAATTAAGATTGTGAATTTTACGGTTTAATAAGATAGAGCTAATTAAAATAAGAATTTTGACACTAATTTCAAAGAATTTGACCTAAAATTAGGCCGAACGGGTCGAATCAGACCCAAATCGAATCCATGGGCCCAACCCTCACCCCAACACAAAAAAATTCAGCACTCTCTCTCTTCTCATTCACTCAAATCCGCTGGGAAAGCTTGAAGGAAGAGGATGAGGGTTCCAAAACCTAACCTCCCACTAAATTCTAAATAACTTTTGATCCGAAGTTTCGATCACCGCACCGTTTGCGGCCACGCAACCAGCGCGTCGAGCTCTACAAAGTCCATGGGATAATTTGGTATGTATGTCACTATTTCCTTTCCAAGCTCTCTCTTTATAATTTCAAAAATTAGGGGTTTTATTTTAAAGAATTATGTGATTTTGGTGCTTTAAGATTGAATTAACCTTGTGGACTTGCCAGGTCTTGTCCCAAATCTCCGTCAGTAAGGTGAGAAAATATTAACTCTTGTAAACCATTAACGATTATGAACTATAGTTGATTTTTGTGGAATTTATGTGGAACTAGAGTGAAATATATGTGTTCGAGGCAAATTGGGTGATATCAGTGACTAGGAAGCGGACCGTGTAGGTTGGATCTTCGTTCAGTGAGGATTCGAGACTTTGGACATTTGAGGAGCGGAGGTATTTTGTGGTGTTTTGGCATTAGGGAGAAATCAACCAAGGTATGGTCTCGGTTTCTCGTATTTAATATGTAATATCCTGTGAATACTTAGTCTAGATGACTATAAGATAAGTTGGAATGTATGAGTATGTTTAATGCTGAACACCTTTGATGATGATTGTGATATGAATTGAGTATTTATCGTTGGATGATTGTTGTTTAGGATGATAATAGGATGTTAAGTGATGAATTAATGATGATCGACATAATGATATTAATATATATTGAGTAGGTGAATGATAATCTTGTTGGTATATTTGAGAAATTAAAGGTATGAGATTGTTAAAATTGAGGAAGAATGAGATGTGGAGGTTGTTGAGGTACCGAAAGAGTATGTTGTGTGATGATTTTGTGTGTGGTATGTTGAGTTTGAGTTGGTATATGTAGATTGTTGTTATATGATTCGTGATGAATATTGATTTGAAGTATGTTAAAGTGAGAATCTTAAATGAGTTGATAGTGGTTTGGTTTGAAAATGAAAATTTGGTAAAAATAGAGATTGGTGTTTTTGAGAAAAAATCTGGTTTTTAGCTAAACTTTGGTGGGCCATAAGTTAGTTTCCGGACTCTCAAATTGTTTCAAACTTATTTAATATAAAAACTGGGTCTGCGAAGTTTACGCCGTTCGAAGAATGAATGAAAAATGTTTTAAAACGAAAAAGTTATGCATGTCGGAAGTTTGGAGTACAAAGTTGAAAATTCTGTAGCATTTAGCATTTTTGCTGTTCTGCATAACTTGCATACGCGACCACTGTACATGACGCGACCAACCTATTCGAGTTAGGTATCTCGCGTACGCGAGCATAGAAAATTGTACACCTACGCGTGCGTGTAGATCACGCGTTCGCGTGGCCCACGCGTACGCGTGACCTTTCAGAAATGCACTCCCACGCGTACGCATGGCCCACGCATACGCGTGACCCCTGTTTCCAGCAAACTTAATTTTATGTTTTAAAAACCTAATTTTGAACCTTTAAACCTCTATTTTTACTTTTTTAGCCCCTAAACCTTAGCTGGGTACTTAGTGATGAGATGTAATTAAGAAGAGAAAGTAACTTGGGAATGAAGCAAGTTGTGGAGTAATGAACTAATGATTGTAAAGGGGATATTTTAAGCTTGAGAAGTATTAACTGAATTTATATAATTATGAAGAAGATAATAATGAATTTCAATTGAGTGAAAGATGGGTTGAAAATGATGATGACCTCAAAGTGTGATGGTGATTGAAGCGATAGTGATGAGTTGTGATTGTTAGGATGGATGAGTAATTCCTATCCAAGCTACGATTATGAGTTTGAGATATTGAGATATGATTAATGATAAGAACCGAGTTTAATTATGGATTATTTTGAGATGTCGAGGTATGACTGTGAGGGTAGATGAGTAATTCCTATCCGAGATGTAATTTTGAGGATAGACGAGTAATTTCTATCCAAGTCATGGCCTGTGGATAGACGAGTAATTCCTACCCGGGTTATGGTTTGAGGCACCTACCTGAGTAGACGAGTAATACCTATTTTGGGTTGGGTGAAACACCGGCATGGGAAGACGAGTAATACCTGTTCCATGTTGTGGTGTTCTGTCCAGGGTTAGCTACTGGACATGTCGAGTTGGCTTTATAACTGACAGATGAGACTCATCAGCCATAGGACAGGCATATATCATGTGCATATTATTTTCATTCCTTGCTTGTCTATTAATTGGGAATGCCTAATTGCTTATAATATGCTAATTGTTACACTTGCTATCTGTATTAATTGTATTCTACCTGTGTCTGCCTTTGTTTGCTTGTCTGTCTGTGCAAATTCACCGGAGATAGAGGTACAGAAGAAAGGTGGGAAGATTTAGTGTTCAAGTTAAGTTGTAGTTAAACTTAGAAATCCTTAGAAGACAACCCGCTTATCGTTTCTGTTTTTAGTCCTTTAAGCTTTATTATCTAAGTGTCGACGTTCTAGGATTGCCTGTGGCATTCCCAGGACCTTATATATTATGCGCGTGGCACCTTTACCATGCTGAAAACCTCCAGTTCTCATCCCATACTATGTTGTTATTTTTTTCAAATGCAGGTCGAGAGGCACCTCGGTAGGCATCTGGAGTTCTGCAGCGAAGTGGTTTCTAGGATGTCATTTTGGTGTATAGTCTTTCACTTAGGGTATGCAGACCTTGACTATGCTCTTCGTAGGGAAGAGCCTCTGGCACCTACTGATGCTAGTACTCGGATTGAGGTAGCATTATACGAACGGTGGAAGAAATACAACCTTTTAAGTATGATGTTCATTAAGTATTGTATCTCAACTAGTATTCGGGGTTCAATTCCTAATTGCAGGAATGTCAAGGATTACATGAAGTCTATTGATAAACAATTTGAGTTGTCTAGTAAGGTACTTGTAAGCACCTTAATGGAACAATTGATATCCATGAAGCTTACCAGTGTAAGGAGTATGCGTGAGCACATCATGAGATTAAGAGATATAGCAGCACAACTAAAGGTGTTAGAGGTTGATATCTTTAACTCATTTCTAGTACATCTTATTCTAGATTTTCTTTCTATCCAGTACAGACCATTTAAGATTTCTTACAACACACATAAAGAAAAGTGGTCCATCAATGAATTACTGGTAATGTGTGTGCAAGAGGGAGGAGGGCTAGTTCAGGAGCTTGGTAAAAGTGCACTGTTGGTAACAAATAAGGATGGTAAGAAGCGAGCTCACAAGAAGAAAAGAAAGGGTATTGTATCCCATCCTACGAAGAAAGAAGGTGTATGATGTTTCTTTTGTAAAAAGAAAGGACACATGAAGAAGGAGTGCCCAAGATTAAAACTTGGCTTGAAAAGAAAGGCACTAACCTTTATGATCTTATTCCTTCAGTATGTTTTGAATTTAATTTTATTGAAATATGTCATGACACTTGGTGGATTATTCTGGTGCTGAAATTCATATTTCAAATACCATGCAGGATTTCATAAGGAAAAGAAAATCGATAGGAAGTGAACTGAGAATCTATATGGGCAATCGGATACATTCACATGTGAAAGCCGTTAGAATATTTAGGCTTGTATAAAGTACTGGTTGTATTTTAGATTTAGAAAGAACATTTTATATTTTATATTTTTCTAAAAATTTGATTTCTTTATCTAAGCTTGTAAAATAAGGATTATGTATAAATTTTTATGATGATGATGTTGACATTATTAAAAAATTTAATATTAGTGGATGTGGTACTTTAATTGGTGATTATTTAAAGTACATTTAGCTAATATTTTTCTATCAGGTTTAATGGTTATGCATGGTAATGGTATGAACAAAAAATCCTCCATATTGTAGAACTGAAGGTTGGGACACATCTCTATTGGGAGAATGAAGAAATTAGTAAGTGATGGGGTTCTTGAACCTCTAAACTTTACTAATTTTAATACTTGTGTGTATTGCGTTAAGGGAAAGCAAACCAAAAAGTCTCAAAAAGGTGCTAAGAGGAGTTCTGACATATTAAAAAAAATTTACACTAACATATGTTGTTCTGATATGTCCTCAAGTGGTCAGAAATACTTCATCTGTTTTATTGATGATTATTCACAATATATATATATATATATATATATATATATATATATATATATACGCTTCATAATAAATATGAGGCATTGGACGCTTTTAAGATTTATAAAGTTGAAGTAGAGAAACAATGCGAAAAACAAATTAAGATCGTGATATCAAAAAGAGGTAAAAAATTTTATGGGAGAGATACTAAAAATGGACAAGCACCTAGTCCATTTGCAAAGTTTCTTCAAGAGCATGGTTTAAATTACAATCTTTAATTCATGCTCCTCAGATTACCAAAAATATGGTTAGTATGTCCAAATTATTAAGGATGATGTAGTATTTTTTTTGGATTTTATGACTATTTTTGTTTTGTGAAGTGAAAGTACACTAAGAAAACTTTATTGCATGGTTTTCGTAATGAAAGCCTTTATCAATTTCACAATGTTACTATTCCATAACTAAATTATAATATAAAGCCTACAATTTTATCTATTTCTTGTTCTAATCTTTATCTATGGCATAAAAGATTAGGTCATGCTACTTCCAAAATAATTAAATTTATTCTTACTCATTGTAGTTTTTTTTTTTCTTTAAACAATAATGATGATTCTGATCGGTATCAATATTGTGACAATTGTGCAAGTGCTAAGATATACAAGTTGCTTTTTTCAAATTCTACAACTCAATATAATGAACTTTTACTATAATTAATATATATATTGAGATGCTTGGGATCCAAGTGCTATGACCTCACATTTAGGCTATTGTTATTATGTGATTTTTATTGATGCATATCCTAGATATACATGTCTATTCTAGTTGGTTAATAAATCATAACTTCATAATGCCTTTGTTCAATGTAAAGCTTATATTGAAAATCTTACTGGCTATATATATATATATATTATATTATTAAATGCTTGCAATCTGATAATGCCAAAAATATGTATCCAATGTGTGCACTTCTCTTTTACACTAATATGAAATAGAGCAAAGACTCTCATGTTCATATATTCATGAGAAAAATGGTAAAGCAAAATGTAAGCAATGCCATCTCACTAAGATAGCTTTAGCTATGCTCTCCATTGTTCCAATATCACTTTTTTTTTTTTTGGATGAGGCAGTGCTTATTATTGCTTATATTATTATTATCAACAAGCTGCCTATCATTGTCTTGGATAATAAGTCCCCTTTTGAGGTGTTATTTGATCATAAATCTGATTATATTCATTTAAAGGTTTTTAGAAGTTCTTATTATCCTAATTTAAGACCTTATAATAAAAACAAAATTAGCTATAAATCACAGCAATGTATTTTCTTAGATAATGCACAAAATTATAAGGGTTATATATGTTTGTCTTTGACAATAAAAAATGTTAACATTTTAAGGAATGTGTTATTTGATAAAAAGATATACCTATGCATCTTTATTTTCTATCACTAATTCATAAGTCAAGGCGTTCACTTTCAGTTTTCATTCTTTGCTGAGCTTTGCACTTTTTTCTGCAATTTTTTCATTGCCAAGTTACTCAATGAAACACTTTCCTATCAAAAATAATTACTAACCGAGTAATAATATAATTGATTAGCTTTTC
The DNA here is from genome assembly GCF_003086295.3 of Arachis hypogaea. Classification (NCBI taxonomy): domain Eukaryota; kingdom Viridiplantae; phylum Streptophyta; class Magnoliopsida; order Fabales; family Fabaceae; genus Arachis; species Arachis hypogaea. The sequence goes on from NC_092052.1 coordinate 72,650,290, forward strand.
CCTGTATGTAGTTTAGCCTCTACAACACATAGCAAAATTCTTTTTTTGCTATAGTTTTTAAAATAAAATCAAACTATTGTTGACCACTGATGACTTGTTTTCTATATATAAACAAGTTATCAAGAGGTATTATTGTTCTATTTCAACATAAATTTAAAATACCCATAAATATTAAAATCATCGACATATAAAAAAAATGATTATATTATTGCAGAAAAATTTTATTATTCTAATAGAAATAAGACAGTAATCTAAAGAGTGTATTCTATATAAAGAGCGTATGTATACATCTGTGCGTACACACAAGAGGGAAATTCAGCAATTGTGCGTACACACGTCTGTGCGTATGCACAAGTCCCTGCGCGTGACTTTATTAAAAAGTCATGTGGCTCGCGTTTTGGGAGGCTTTTTGGCCCATTTCTGAAGGCTTTGGAGCATATAAGGAGGGCTAGCAACACACCATAAATACCATACAATATACTACACACTTAGGATAGTTTTAGGTAGTTTAGTTTAGGTTTTCTCTCAATTTTCCTTAGGGTTTATACTACAAGTTTGTAATTTTCTATTTTTGATCTTGGATTTTAGCAATTTCCGTTGTAAGTATTTCTTAATGTTCTCTTTTATTACATTACTTGTTCTACACTTTCTTATATTTTAATTTCCTTTATATATATATATATATGCTTTTGCAATCTTGAATTCTTGTTCATGAATTTGATGTTTGATGGTTATTTTATGTTTATTGAGTTGCCTTCGTTGATTTTGATCATTGGTTGTTCATAGTTTAAAGTAATTTTACAATTTTGTCATGTTTTGTGAATATGCCTACCATGTGTTTGATGAAATGCCAAATTTGATTATGGAGTAGATTTCCACTCCTTGACTTGGTAAAATGAATTTATGGAATATTAGAGTCATAATGTTCGACATTTAGTGATAATTCTTGGGTTGTTAGTTGTTATTGTTTCCACTAATGCTAGCTTTTACTAAGGTAATTAGTAAGTTAGTAAGGATTTGTGGATTAATAATAATTATGCTCACTTGACTTACTCTTCGATGTTAAGGGTTGACTAGATGACATTAACCCATCATAATTATCATAGTTATGGTTATGGCAAGGAAGGGATTCCATAACTCATCCCAAGTCAAGGTTTCATTTATGTTTTGAACCACATTTCCATCTTTTTGAGCTTTACTTGTTCATATTATATACATAGTTCTTTTATTCCTTTATTAGTTTATTAATTGAAATTTTAAGTGTTCTTTTATTTCTTAATTGTTTGCTTCAACCATCGAAAATCCCTTGCTTTTCACAACCAAAATTGTGTGCTTATTGTCATTAGTTCCTAGGGAAGATGACCCAAGGTTTAATTACTCTCGGTTATTTTTATTTGAAATCAAACTTTGATTGAGAGGATCCATTGTCGGTTTGGACTATGCTACTAACGAAGAAATTATTTTGCTAAATTTCTGAACCAGCATAATTCTCTTCATCACCATCATCTGTGGATATGACCTCGAGACCAAAGAAATAATTGAGGAAACCAAGATCTTTCATTTCAAAAGTATGGTAAGGGGAGTCTTTGAGATCAGAGATAACATCAACATCATCTCCAGTAATGATCCTGTCATCAGCATGCAAAAGCAGAAGAACAACTCCACGTTTACTTTCACAAATAAAGAGAGAATTCTCATGAGGGCAGCAAGAGAAACCGAAATTTCATATAGTGGTGATGAACTTGTCAAACCATTCACGAGGAGCTTGCTTAAGACCATAAAGTGCCTTACCAAGGAGATAGACTTTGCTAGAAGGACAATGATAATCTGGAGGTGGTTTCATATAGACCTTCTTTTTTAAATCCCCATTAAGAAATGCATTCTTCACGTTCATTTGACTAAGAGACCATTTTTTGACCGCAGCAATGGCAAGGAGAGCTCAAATAGATGTGAGATGTGCAACATGAGCAAAAGTCTCTTCACAGTCAATACCATACTCTTGCGTACAACCTTGAGCAACCAATCGTACCTTATAACGATCAATAGAACCATCATAGTAAGTCTTGATTTTGTATACCCATCTACTACCCACAACTTTCTGATAAGAAGGAGGATCAACCAAATTCTAAGTGTGTGCTTTTTCAAGTGCTTGGATTTCTTCATGCATTGCTTGCTGCCATTTTAGATTTGTGGAGGCTTCTCTGAATGACCTAGGTTCATGTTGATGAAGAATAGTGGAAAAATAATGATAATCAAGAAGATGAGGAGGTGGATTCCTTACCCTAGAAGAACGAGTGGAAGGAAGACGTATGACAACAGGAGCAAGATCATGGTCCGACGGGAATCATCGGGAGGTAGAGAAGGCGGAAGAGTAGGAGACCGTAGCGGTGGACTCGAGATAGAACCTATAGAATCATCACTAGGGAAAAGACCAATATTAAGGTTAGTGAAAAAGGGTGATTGAGTAGGTGATACGGAATTTGATGAACAATATTCCTCCGGCAAGTATATCGGGTCGTAAACAAGTAATAACTCACTTAGAGCGAGGTCGATCCCGTGAGAATTGATTGATTAGGAAACTTTAATCTATTGGTTATTCTAGTTAAACAAGCAAGATAATGAGAATTGAGTGACTTAGCAAAAATTTAAATGACTGAATTGTAAAGAGCAGGAAATGATGCCAGGGCATCTTAGACTAGTTTCACTATCCTTTTTCCTTGATTTTAATAGCTTTTATGCACTTTCTTGAGCTATAAGTAAGCAAATTGGGTAGAAATTTATGTATGCCTAGATTCATTCAACTATGAGTAATTTGTTGCAATTTCATGATGATTCATGCTATGATTACTTGTATGCTAAGAATGATAAGAATTCTCATGACTTTAGCAAGTCTTTGATGCATTTATTGGTTGATGATAGGTGAAGAAAAGCATGGAAGAAGGTTGAAGAAGGAGCATGGAAAAGATGAAGAGGAAGCAACGTTGGTGGCCAAGTTAGACCACCAACGTTACCTCAAACGTTGGAAGAGAAGCAGAGTAATTCTCTACATATTTTGCTGATGCTCACGTTGGAGGGAGCGTTGGAGGTCCAACGTTACCCCCAACGTGGTGATAAAATGACCAATTCTGGGGCTGAATGATTTCCAAGCGACGCGTACGCATCTATGACGCGTACGCGTGAAAAAACAAAATTTTCGTATCCACGCGCAAGCGTGAGTCACGCACACGCGTGGAATGGCAAACTTGACCATCCACATGTTCGCATGGGTCACGCGTACGCGTCATTACACGAACGTTGGAGTCCAATGTTGCCTCAAACGCTAGCTTCCAACGTCCACGATGCCAAGCCCAGACTTTGGATTTGAAAAACTTGAATCGACGCGTACGCGTCAGTGACGCGTACGCGTGGATGGGAAAAAGAGCGATTCACGCGTAAGCGTGGAGTACGCGCATGCGTGAAAATGCCAACGTTGGAGGAAACGTTGGAGGTCCAGCGCTGAGGCCAACGTCCCCTACATGGTTTTGAAGCTGTAAAATGAAATCTTCGCATCCACGCGCACGCGTGAAGCACGCGTACGCGTGGATGATAATTTTTGCCCCTTGTGCACAAACGCGCAAAGCACACGTACGCGTGGATAGCGGGATGTTGGCCCTCCAATGTTGAGTCAAACGCCAATGACAACAAGTTTCTCTGGTTTTTCTGAAGAGCGTTTGAGTCAACGTTGGCCATCAAACGTTGACCCCAACGTGAAGCATCAGACTCTGCAATTCAAACCAATCTCTTCTCAACAGCAAAGGAAACCAATTGGAGCCAATTCAACCCAATTCCACCAAGGCCAAAATCCCAATTCAGAGATTGAAGATCAATGGAAGAGAGTGTATAAATTGTTTAGAATTTAAGTTAGAGGGACCTTTTTTCCGATTTCAATTTTTCTTTTACTGACTATTGCACATTTTACTTTCTGTGGATTTTTATTTTGCAATGTATCTCTTACTTCCAATTTCCATTTTGAGAGCTATGAACAACTAAACCTCTTTCATTGGGTTAGGGAGCTCTGTGTAATTCAATGGATCAATAGTAATTTTCATTCATCTTCTTCTTTCTTTTCTCTTGATTTTGCTAGAAAGCTTTCGGTCTTCATCAAATTGGATATTTATCTTGGGAAAGAAGCTATTCATAATTGGATCTCCTTGGAACCTTGGAAGAGGAACGAGGAGATCATGCTAGAAATGCTTTCTCACATTGGATTAGATTGGGGTTTGGACGGATATAGTGACATGTAATCCTACCAAAACTTTGGTATATGAATTTGTGTGGTATAATCAGTAACCAAACTTCATCTCTTCCCATGAGTACTTAAATCAAGGAATTGGGCAATTGTTCATGCTTAGAGAGATTGGTGAGCCAAGGAATTGGGATCCAATCAATTAAGATTGCCAAGGAGATCAATGAATGCATTGATTGTGGAAAAGATGAAAATGAATTTGATCTGGAGAATTATACATCTCCTAAACCCAATGATTCCTCCATCTCTGATCTACCCATTCTATTTACATTCAGTTTCTTTAATTTCATGTTAAATCCCCATTCCCTTTTAATTTCTTGCAATTTAATTTCTTGTTCTTTAATTCCAACAATTTAATTCTCTGTCATTTAATTTCTTGCAATTTAAGTTTCCTGCCAATTTTACTTTCTGCAAGTCTCAATTCACATCCAATTTCGCTCAACTAGCATAATTCTCCAATTAAAATTGATCAATCTACCAATCCCTGTGGGATTTGACCTCACTCTACAGTGAGTTTTTACTTGACGACAATCCGGTGCACTTGACGAAAGAAAATTTGTTGAGAGGTAAATTCCCGCGCATCAGGAAATTAAATGACTGAAATTAAAGAGTGGGAAGTAAATGACTAGAAATTTAAAGTGCATAAAAGTAAATTGCTGAAAGATAAATGACAAGAAAATTAAATTGCAGAAATATAAAGAAAATGTAAAGGAATTACAATCAGGGAAGGAATTAAAGCAAGTAAAGATGAAATAAGGGAATGCTAATGGATAAAGGTTATTAGGGATCGAAGATGCTAGATCTTCCTGAGTCAATGAACTTTTTCTTCCTCTTGTTCATGCAATGTTAGATCTCTGGTGGATCATGAGTAATTGAGCTCCAATTCCTTGGTTACTCAATTTCTCTAATCATGATCAAATGCCAATTATTGATCCAATGCTTACAAAAAGAGGTAAAGTTTAATTTCTAAACCAAAGCCACACAACTCCTAAGATCCCAATTTCAAAGTGATTATATGTTACATATCAACTTTGAATCAAAATCAAATTCATTGTAAGAAGAGAGTTTCAAACTAAATTACTAGGATTCCTTTTCCAAGGTTCACATAGAATTCTAATAGATCTAATCCCTCTTCCGATTGAATTGGATCTTTGAAGAACGGAAACTCTCTCTTAGATAAACAAAGATAGAATCAAAAAGAAGAGAAGATGAACATTAATTCATTCCAATTGTTGTAGAGCTCCTCCCCCTAATGAAGTGGCGGTAAAGTGACTCATAGCTCTTTTACAAAGAACTAAGACTGGAATCGTAAAACTTGAAAAGTAAACTAAGAATTAAGTACAAGTGAAATTCTCTAAGCAAGTGCAAAAGAAAGAAGTCTTGTAGCCATCCCCTTACAGTTCAAAGTCCCCTCCTATTTATACTAATTCTCTGCTCCTTAGATGGCTTCAAATTATGCTTCCATAATGAGGAATGGGTTTTGCTGGACTTGGAATTGAGGTTCTGAAAGGCCTGGGCGTTATTTGCTCACTAACTCCCCTTATGTTGGTGTTGCCAATGCCCAGCTGGCGTTGTTCAAATTGGGCACCCTTTATCTTGGGCGTTATTGGTAGTTCACGTGTACGCGTGACCTTCGTATCATGCATATTCTTCCAGGAACAAAGTTTCTCCTCACGTGTACGCGTGCCTTCATCGCAGGCATTGTTCTAGAATAATGCCAGTTATATTTTGCCATTGCCAATGCCAGAGCCCTTCTTCCAGGAGTAAAAATCTCATTCTCACGTGTACGCGTCGCCACGCGTACGCATGGCCTTCATTGCTGGCGTTGTTCCAGATAACTCCAGTTATATCTTAGCATTATTGGCTCTTATCTCGCGTACGCGTGGGTCATGCCTACGCGTGGCCATTGAAATATGCAGCTTCACAAAATCATTGCAGGCGTGTTTTAGGATAACTCCATGTATTCCTGGTGTTGCCAATGCCAGCTCCAACTCCCAGGGCTTCATATTGGCGTGTTTTAGGATAACTCCAGGCATTCCTGGCATTGCCAATGCCAGCTCCAACTCTCAGGGCTTCATCTTGGCATTGCTAACGTCAGGGTCTTCCAAATGCTTCTCCTCATGCATGGCGTTGTCCTAGCTAACTCATTTGTGCATGGGTGCTGTCTTAATGTGCCTGGCGTTATTTGAAGGCAACATCGGTTGAGTTGCGCATTGCTAACGCCAGGCCACTATCCAGGGTTTGCTTAGGGGTTAGCTTGAGTAACTCTAGTGATAGTGGGTGTTGCCAATGCCCCTTGTCCTCCCATATTAGGCGTTGCTTGAGGTAACGCCCCTTGACGATCGAGATTTTATGTCGGTAAAGAATTCACAATAAATTCCCGTTGCAAGTACAATTTCTAAACCGACAAAGAATCCTTTCGTATAAAAATTTGGTTGTCACAAGTAACAAACCCCTAATAAAATTGATAAAAAAAGTATTTAAACCTCGGGTCGTCTCTCAAGGAATTGCAGGGAGGTGTATTTATTATTGGTTATGGAAGATTATCTTTTTGGGATTTTTGAATAAGGAACAAGAAAAGTAAATTGCAAGAAATTTAAATAATAACTAATAAAGCTCTTAGCAAGGTATGAGAACTGGAAATCCTATCCTAGTTACTCTTATCAATTGTGATGAGAATTGTTCATTATTCCCACTTAGTTAACCCTTACTAAATAAAGGAAAGTCAAGTGTACTAATTAATTTGATTCCTCAAGTCCTAGTCAACTCCTAAAGAAAGACTAGCTTTAGAGGGATCCAAATCAACCAGCGAATTCTAATTATCAATCAACAAAGGAGTTTGATAACTCAAGTGTCACCAATTAATCAATTAAAGCTAAGAATGTAAAAAGCTAAATTAAAATCATAAATCTGAAATACCTCAAATTGCATTAAATTGAAATTCAAATCTAACATGAAGAGTTCATTAACCAATTTTGCAACATAAGTAATTAACAAGAGAAATAGAAAAACCAAAGTGCTAGAATAAATAAAAGTAGAAGAGAAAACTAAATTAAAGAAACATTGAACCTGGAATGGAGAAGAAGTAAACCTAACCTAAGAGAAATCCTAAATCCTAAAACTACATCTAAAACCTAAATTGTGAATAATGAATTGATTATTGAATATCTCCTTGATTTCCCCACTTTGTAGCCTCTAATCTATGTTTTCTGGGTCGAGAACTGGGTCAAAAATATCCCAGAAATCGCTGGGGGCGATTTCTGATACGTACAAGTCGCTGATTTTTCTGCAGAACGATGCGTGCGCGTGATGCACGTGTGCGCATCATTTTTCTGTATGGACACTATAGCAAATTATATATTATTTCGAAGTCCCGGATGTTAGCTTTCCAACGCAAATAGAACCACCTCATTTGGACCTCTGTAGCTCAAGTTATGATCGATTTAGTGCGAGGAGGTCAGGTTAGACAGCTTTGCAATTCCTTCAATTTCTTGTATTCCTTCCACTTTTTCATGCTTCCTTTCCATCCTCTAAGCCATTCCTACCCTATAATCTCTGAAAACACTTAACACACATATCATGGCATTGAATGGTAATAAGAGAGGATTAAATTTAGCTAAATTAAGACCAAAGAAACATGTTTTCAATTATAGCACAAAGTTAGGAAAGGAAAATGTAAAACATGCGAATTATATGAACAACTGTGATTTTAGTGGATAAAATCCACTCAAAGTACAAAATGTACCACGAAATAGTGGTGCATCATCCCTTTTGCCAGGTGTTGCCACGCCATGTTGGCCTACTCTAGGGCTCTATTTCAGGGCTTTGCTTCCTCTATCTCTGCTTCTTCTATCATCAACCAAATAAATTGCATCAAAGTTGGATATTTCATGAATCAATACAAGATATTTCATCCCATCTGTCCATACACCGGTCCAAGTTCTAAGGCCAAGTTGGAGGATGACAAAGGGACCGACCTCATGAAAGGTTGGCCCATCGCCGACCTCTTCGCCAAAGAGCTCAGACAAATGCACTGAGGCCCAAGAAGGCCCAGAGACAAAGAACCGCCGACCACTAGAAGGCGGTTGACCCAAAGATATGATCTCACCCCTAAAAGATAAGATAAGATAACAACTTATCTCAAAGGAAGATCATCAAGCATTACTATAAATACACTGGAGCACCCAGGTATAACTCATACTCCAATTCTACAAAAACCTGCCTAAAGCCCGTACTAACTTAAGCATCAGAGTCTCTTGCAGTTACCACCCCCCTTCCGGTGATCGAGGACCAGCAACATCTCAAGCTCCACCAAGTCGGGCACGGCAGCCCTAGCCAGATCAGAAGATCTTATCCGAGATCGACCTCCCTGTTTCAGCTAACCCTCGGAACATTGGCGCCGTTGCCGGGGAACCTGGAAGTCATCCTCTCACCATGGCGAGCAACCTTGCCAACGACCTCAACTCTGGATTAGAAGAAGGAATGCCACTCAAGAACACGAACCCAATAGCAAACTCCCCAAAGGATACACACCAATCCAAGGGAGACAAGCAGACTTAGAACGCTAAAATTTTAGATGCCATTCGTGAACAGCAAGATCGCCTCAAACAGCTCGAACAAGAAGCCGAATGTCAGCGTGAAGCCGAGCGAGATCTCCGGAGAGAAACAAGACGGCGTCGAGAGCTGGAAGACAAACTCTTAAATCTCGAAGCCGACCTCAAAACTAAAGCCACTCGGTCCAACCGCGAAGATGGCCCCCACAGGAACCAAGATCCATTCGCAAAAGAAATCATGAAGGCTAAAGTCCCGAAGGACTTCAGAGCCCCTGACATGACCCCATATGATGGTACGTCCGACTTGAGTAATCACCTCAGCAACTTCAGAAGTCGTATGTACCTCACGGATGCCTCAGACGCAACCCGGTGCAAGGCTTTTCCGACCACTTTGACTAAAACGGCTATAAAGTGGTTTGACAGCTTGCCACCAAGGTCAATCACAAGCTTTGATGACCTCGCCAAGAAGTTCTTAGCCAGGTTCTCCATCCAGAGAGACAAAGCCAAACACGCTCCAAGCCTGTTAGGGATTAAGCATGCCTTGACATACAGAATCTCCCTACAGAAGCAGCAATTATGGGACTCATCAACGGACTACGGGAAGGACCCTTTAGCCACTCCATATCCAAGAAACACCCGACATCGTTGAATGAGGTACAAGAACAGGCGAAAAAGTACATCAATATGGAGGAGAACTCCCGATTAGGAGAAGCCTCAAAAATCAGACTCTCCTACCCACCTCGGGATAAGGATAAAGAGTCCAGGAAAAAAGAAGACCAACCTACTGAGAAACCTAGAAAGTACCACAACTACACCTCTCTTCGGGTGACCCTTGTAGATGTTTACCGAGAGATATGCAACACTGAGAAGATCCCACCCCCTCGCCGGATTAAACACAAGAAAGGTGGAAGTCGGACAGAATATTGCGAATACCACCGAATTAATGGACATTCTACTAACGAGTGCTACGACCTGAAGAATGTCATAGAAAAATTGGCACGAGAGGGGAGACTAGTGATGAACAAAAATTGTGTCGGTATAGAATTTCACAAATGAAATCTCGTTGCAAATATAGTTCTAAACCAACAAACAATCCTCACATACAAAAATTTGGTTGTCACAAGTAACAAACCCCAATAAAAAAAATAATCGAAGTATTCAAACCTCGGGTCGTTTCTCAAAGGAATTGCAGGGAAGTGTTCTTGTTATTGGTTATGGATAGTATATTTTGGGGTTTTGGATTAGGGACATGAAAGATAAATTGCAAGAAAGTAAAAGAGACTCAAATGATAAAAGGTCTTGGCAAGGGTTGATGGTTAAGGATCTTTATCTTTGTTACTAACCACAACATGATAATTGTAAGGATCAATCTCATTAAGTCATCCTCTAACAAGTGAAGGAAAGTCAAATGAGCTACACCAATCCTAATCCATAAGTCCTAGCCACTCATTAATTAACTTAGTAGAAGCTAGAGTCAATGGACACCAATTATCAAGTCTTGGACATTAGCAACTCAATTTCACCTAAGTTACCATCCCAAGTTAAGAACACAAAAATCTACTCTAACATCCTTCCAAGTATTTAATCAAAACTTGGAAGGCATAAAAGGAAAGCAATATAAAATTGCAAGAAAAGTAAATCTACACTACCAATTGCAAGGAAAGTAATGACAATAATTCAAATCAACAATAAAACAAATAAAACATAAATTGCATTAAAGGAAAATAAAAGAAACAAAAGTGCATCAACAACAAAGTAAACAATTACAAAGAATGAAATGCTAAACTAGGAAAGCAAAGGTAAAGGAACAAGAAATTAGAAGGGAAAAGTAAATTAAAGCATAAATTAAACCTAGATCTAAGAAATCCTAATATACATCTAACCTAATTCTAGAGAGAAGAGAGAGCTTCTCTCTGTAGAAACTAACTAAAGCATGGTGAAACCTCAACTATATGCTCCCCCCTTAACTCCTCTTGAATTCTGCATGTAATAGGCTCAGAAAATGAGTTAGATTTGGGCTTGGGAAGCTCAGAAATCACCCCCAGCGTTTTCACTTTAATGAGGTCATGTGCGAGATGCGACGCGTACGCATGGGTCACGTGCACACATCGATCGGCATTTTTACTTCCCACACGTACGCCTCATGTCACGCGTACGCGTCGCCATGCGACTCCATATTCACGCGTTTGCGTCGGTGAATGCACTCCCAATCCTTGATTTTCCATGATTTCTCCACTTTGCATGCTTTTCTCTTCATTCTTTTGATCCATTCCTAACCTTTTGCACCTGAATTTACTAACAAACACATCAAGGCATCTAGTGGAATCAAAGGTGAATTAAAATTAACCAATTAAGGGCCTAAAAAGTATATTTTCACTCTTAAGCACAAATTAGGGAGAATATACAAAACCATGCTATTTTAGTAAATAAATGTGGGAAAAGGTGATAAAATCTCCTAAATTCAAGATAAAATGCACCACGAAAAAGTGGTGCATCAAATCTCCCCACACTTAAACCAAGCATGTCCTCATGCTAAACCAAGAAGGAAACAAAGGGTATCATCATTTATTCTAATGTAAACTATCTAAATGCAATCTATCTAAATGAATGCAACTACTTGGTCAAAATAAATTAATTCCCAAGAAAACCAATATAAGCATAAGGGCTAAAGGTATTAACAACCAAGCCAAACCCATAATTGAATTGAGTTATCGAAAGATTTTTGCAAACTTGCAAGGAAAGTGATGATTATATGTGAAAACATGTAATTGAGCGATCGAACCCTCACCGGATGTATATTCGCTCTAATCACTCAAGTGTATGGGGTTGATTCACTCAATTCTCCCCTATTCATGCTTTCCAAGATTTGTTTTTCATATAACAATCAACAATTATTTCATGCATACATACAAATATCATGAGGTCTTTTCCATAGGTTGTAATGGGGCTAGGGTCAAGGTAGGATGCATATGGTTAAGTGGACTTGAAATTTGAATATTTGATTAACCTAAGCTTCCCACCTAACCTATATAGCAACCTATACAATTCTAAACAAACCTAATTACCCATTCTTCACTTTTCCACACACTCATGCATTCTTTTCTTGATCACAACTCATATGCATTGATTATTATTGAGCTTCACTGTGCGGCATATTGTCCCATTTTTATTGCTTTGCTTTTTCTTTCTTTTTCTGTTATTTATTTTTCTTTTCATATCTATATATATATATATTTTTTTTTTCTTTTTATTTTCTCATTTTTTTTTCTTTTCAAACCAAAATATATACAAAAGTATCAATGCATATGGTTTTACATTTAATTAACACATGAGTATGTAACCAATTCCCATGATTTTCAACAAAGATACAACACACACCTTTTTCTCAACCAATGTCCCAAGTTTCCCCACACTTGAATGATACACACTGATAAACCCATATTTTATGATATATCTTGTGCTTAATTTGAGTGATTTATTCAATCCTTCACCCACTTATTCATATTAATTGCATGGTTTTACTTTCCCTTCCTTATTATGTGATGTATGTGAAAAACATGTTTTCTATGCTTAAAAATAATTATTTTGATTACCCTTTATTTTCATTCGATGCCGTCATTTGTGTGTTCAGTAGTTTTAGATCTTCTAAGGCAGGAATGACTTAAAGGATGGAAAGGAAACATACAAAAATGGAAGGAAAGCACAAAACGGAGTTTTTGAAGAAACTGGCATCCACGCGATCGCATGGGTGACGCGGCCGCATGCCAGCGCGAATCAACAGCGACGCGACCGCATGACTGATGCGATCGCGCGCCACAAGCAGAACACATATGATGCGGCCGCATGGCTGAAGCGACCGCGTGACAAGGAAAACTCCGAATGACGCGACCGCGTGACCCACACGGACGCGTGACAGAGGCCACGCACCAGAAATTGCAGAAAATGCTCATAGCGATTTTTGTAGCCCTTTTTGGCCCAAATCCAAGTCCAGAAGGTATAGACCAGAGGTTATGAAGTGGGAGAACGCATCCATTTAGGGAGAGTCTCCAATTAGTTAGTTTTCCATGATTTAGATTTAGTTTTGAGAGGGTGATTCTCTCCTCTCTCTTTAGGATTAGGATTTAGATTTAGGATCTTATTCGCTTTCCGGATTATCTCTTTACCAGGTTCAATATTCCTTTTTATTTTGTTCTCAATTTAATTATGAATTCTTCTATGTTGCAGATTACTCTTTGAATTAATGTTATTTGAGGTATTTCAGTTTAATATTGCTTTCTTTTATTTATGTTACTTTTATCCCTAATCTGAAGACATTTTTATTTCAGTAGATTTACTTTTCCCCTTTTTGGTCTTGGTTAAGAAATCAGTAACTCAGGAGTTATCAAACTCAACATGATTGATAATCGCTATCTTTACTAATTGAATTGAACTTTAATAATCCCAATCTTTCCTTAGGGATTAACTAGGATTTGAGGATCTAACTAATTAGTAACTTGACTTTCCTTTGCTCTAGCAAAGGTTAACTAAGTGGAATTAAGATTCAATTTTCATCATCATTGATAAGGATAACTAGGATAGGACTTCTAATTTCTCATACCTCGCCAAAAGTTTATTTTACAAGTTATTTATTTATTTTACAGTCATTTACTTATTTTAATTGTAATTTAAATTACTTGTTCCTCATCTTCAAAACCCCAATTTACAATCTTCATAACCAATAATAAGAACATACTTCCCTGCAGTTCCTTGAGAAGACGACCCGAGGTTTGAATACTTCGGTTATCAATTTATTTAGGGGTTTGTTACTTGTGACAACCAAAACATTTGTATGAAAGGACTTTTGTTGGTTTAGAAACTATACTTGCAACGAGGATTTATCTGCGAATTTCTAGACCACGCAAAAGTTCCTCTCACCAAAATGGCGCCGTTGCCGGGGAGCTGCAACTGTGTGCCTTATTATTGGTTATTGTAAATATTTTTCTTTTACTTGTCTATTGGTTTTTATTTTTCCCTTTTATTTTTATTAGTCACTATAAATTCTTACCCCTCTTGCTTTGAGTTTGGTTCTAATATTGTTGAAAGGAATGAAAGTTATAACAGGAACATGCATCAAGGTCAGAGCAATCAAAGATGGATGGAGCCAAGAGGATCTGATCAACCCTTTAGGCAGCAACACCCTCCAAGATATCATGGACAAAGACCATTCTACAATGCATACCAAGGCAATAGACATAGTGGACAACCTTGTAGTTACCAACAAGCCCCACCCTATGCTTATAGGCCATCCTTTCAACACAACCTTGAACCACCACACTCACAAGCTCCTTTTCACCATTCGCCACCATATGATCCTCATTTACCCCGATTCCAATCCAATTACTCCCAAACACCACCACTTCCCAATGTACCACGTCCAAATCCATCACCCCGAGAATCAGAAGTTCACCTCAAGGGAACAGTAAATCAACTTCAAACAACCCTTCATCAACTGGAGCAAGCAATAAGTCAATTATCTTCTAGACGTTCGAATATTCAAGGGCCTCTCAGAGCCCTATGTGGACAATCTAAGGAAGGGCGTAACATGAAGGAGATATTAGAAACTCCAGTGGACAAGACAGAGCATGACTTTGTACTAGAACAAGTAGAGGAAGTTGTCATTATACAAGAAGATGAGTTGGTTGAAGACTTAGGAGACGCTGAACTTCCATGGGAACCCAGAGCTGTGGAGAATTCTGTCAAGGACGTTACAACTGATGCTAAGAAGGATAGTGCACAATCCCCAAGTAATGAACTTGCATCCGCGAGTGAATTCTCTGAGATCGAAGAATCTTCCCCAAGCGAGTACGAAGATGATACGGAGGTAGATTTCTCTCAACCTCCAGTTTATGACTTAAGTGACGAGGAAGACATAGAAGGCTTTGATCAGGACATGGATACATTTGAAGAATCTTGCAAAGAAGTGAAGAATTTCATAGAAGAGCACAAGGGAGTAGAACTCATAGAACTACTGGAACCACCTATCCCAAGGCCATTACCACCTAATACAAGCTTCAAGTGGATACAATCCTTAACCTTTAGCTTTATTTTTCCACTTGAATATGGTTTGCTTGAAACAGATGGCCAGCTTAGAGCTCTCTGCGACTTTAAGAGTAAGAGGGAAATGGCTCGTGCTCAGAGCTGGTGCACAAAGTTCAATAAGGTTCCACGCTTCAACTCGAAGTGTGCGGATTGGCATCATGATCTATCAAATGGATCTTGGAAAACGTTTGGTTATTCTGGTGAGAATCTAATTTCTAAACCACCCGGATGAAAAAATATAGATCAAGACGAAGGTGGATTTAAAAGCCATGGTATGGTCGTTTCTTTTTCAGTTTTATTTCGTGTTATTTATTTTTATTTCCTTTTCAATTGAACCTGAATATTCTTCATTTGCATTGCATCCTGCATAATTGCATACCAGTTAAAAAAAAGGGTGCGCGACGCGACTGCATCATTCATGCGATCGCGTCAAGTTGCGAAAACACTCCCCACGCGTCCGCGTCATTCACGCGGCCGCGTGATCTGGAGATCGGCGTAAAGATCCAACGTCCAGAAAGTTAGGCTGGAATCGTGCGGCCATTGTGCGTTTTGCACAAAACGGCCATTGTGCGTCCCTGACGCGATCGCGTCACTTGCACAACATCAATCCCACGCGACAGCGTGAGCGACGCGATCGCGTCGCATGAATTACACAACATCCCAAAAGGAGACAGAGAGTTGCACTGAAACGACGCTGGAATTGTGTGTTTAGCACAATTTCCAGCGACGCAATTGCATGCCCCAGGCGATCGCGTCATTCACTCTTTTAGCTATTCCATGCGATCGCGCCACTCATGCGATCGCGTCAACCACCATTTCAGTCCAACCACGCGACCGCGTGCCCCACGCGATCCCATGATTCAAATTTATAACCCCCCAGTCACGCGAATCCTACCATTCGCGCCCCCTCAACCCCTTCTCCTTCCGTTCTTCTTCTCCAACCACCCAACCACCACCCAGCCACCATCACCAACCGCCGCCATCCCGCCGACCACCCAGACCCCGCCACCACGCCACCCCCTTCCTCCTTCCCCTTCTTTCTTCTTCTTCCTTCTTCTTCCTCCCTCCACCGCCACTGCCCCCCTTCGCAACCACCACCCACCGCCGCCGCCCCGTCCCAACCGCGCCCCCCCATCCGCCACCCACGCCCCCTTCCCTTCCTCCCCTTTCTCTCCGCTCTACCCCCATTACCCTTCCCGAAGCCCCTGCCTCCGAACAGCACCCGCCGCCGTCGCACCACCGCCAACCGCCGCTCCAGCCGCCACCGCCACCATCCCCCAGCCACCTCTTTGCCCCACTCTCCTTAATTCGCCTACCAGGTTCCGACGAACACCACCCTTCTATCCATTCGTAGTTAATTCATATTTTTCTGTTTATGTTCATATTTAGGCTAGTTAGATATGCATGTTGTAGTGGATTTTAGGTTGTTAGGTAGCCTAGGATGTGGTTAGTGGATTTAGGCCTGATTAATTGCGCTGTTCGTGTTTCTTGTTTTCTACTTTTCGCAATTCTGCTGTTACTGTTAGTATTATTCATATGCTGTAATTTCTTGTTTCATGCTGCTCTTTACACTGCTTTTCCATGTTCATATTCCTTATATGTAACTGCAGCTATATTTTTAACTCATATGAACTCTTATGACTGCTGTTTATTTTCCGGGACAATCCAATTTTAGCAGGAATGCTGTCCAATTTTCTGTAAAACTGTTCTGCTTTCATTCATGTTTTGGTTTTAGCACTTTTAAATTCTGCTTCACTCTGCTTTTACCAAACCAATTCATGAATGCTAGGGCAAGCTTTCTTATCCTTTTTGATTTCCTGGTTCTTAATCTGCATTTTTGATGATTAGATTCCAATTTTTGCTATTTCTATATCTATCTGAATCATCATCAACCTAATTTCCTTGTTTGGATATGAGTTACCTATATCTTCTCATTGTGAATGCCTGTTACTTGGAATATGATCATTATGCCACTTTCTTTGAACCACTTTTTACTAACTCCCTAATTTTAACTTCCTAAACTCTTTTTCAATTCTAACCAACCTAACCTTTCGAAACATCTCTTCTGGTTTTTCACTTTCTTTTAACCTTCTAACCAAGGCATAATGTTAATTTTTCTAATTAACATGACTTCCATTACATTTTGGATTGTGAATTCTTTTTTTCGGACTTTTCACTCCTATACAATCCTTAATGCAAATTTACTTAACTCAATTTCTTCTTCTATTGCTTCTTTGTCACTTTGTGTTTCTTTTGATTATTTGCCTATTTGTTTTCCTATTTTTATTATATCATGGTTTTCTATTTTTCAGGATGTCTGCCAGCCAAAGAAAAGGAAAAGCAAAGGCAACTACTGGCAAACGTAAAAGAGGAGAATCCTCCATGTCCATCCTGGATATCATGCACGATGACTCCTGGCGGGAGAAATACTTTACCCCACAGGAGAAGGCTGACCAGCTACTCCCTGCCACTGATCCCCTTAGATTTGCAAACCGATACTTTGAGCTGAAATATCCGGTGTTTGCAACCTCCAGGAACCTGTACCTGGAGCGGACTTTGAAAATCCCAGAAGAACTCCAGCAATACACCTCTGAGCAAATCAAACAAAGAGGCTGGTTCTTCTTAGAGAGAAACCTGACTGAGGTCAATGCATCTTGGGTAAGGAAATTCTACTACAATTACTTCAAAACTTCCCTAGATGCAGTGAACCTTAGGGGGAAGCAGATTCTGGTCACTGAAGAGACCATAGAGGATGTTCTGAAGCTTCTGCCTAAATCTGATCAGCTGGATGGCTATCAAAGAGCTGAGGAGGATATGCGCTTCATGAAATTTGATTGGGATGCAGTCAAGGCTAGGATAGCCCTTAACCCAATTGTTCCATGGATCATGGGTCAGAACACCACCATGCCAAAGGGAATCAAGCGGATTTACTTAAATGATGAGGCTCGGCTATGGCACCAGATCCTGAGCAATTTTGTCATGCCGAGTACCCATGAGACAGAGATACCTGCCGCTATGATCACCCTCCTATGGTGTGTGATGGAGGGTAAGGACCTGTACCTGCCACGCTTTATCCGGTACTATATGGCCAAGGTCCACGTCCGAGGCACTCTCCCCTTCCCTTATCTGATTACACAGCTAGGCCGTCGAGCTGACGTGCCTTGGGAGGATGCTGATGAGAAGCCACCTGCTGCAGAATGCAAGAAGATTATCCCTCACAGCAGGAACTTTCTGGCTTTGGGCTACAGACCTCCATTCCTCACTGCTACTACTGAGACAGCCACACCATCTGCTGGCCCCTCTTCTTCCACAGCTACCCCTGCTACCACCACTGCACCTCCACTTGCCTCAGACCCCATCTATCACCTAGTGCACCGCCTGTTTCGATGGCTTGACCAGATGGAGCGTCGCAACAAGCGACGCTATGAGCACCTGAAGCTGATGATACGATCTGGAGATATCCCCTCCGAGCCTGACACACCATCTGAGGCATCTGAGGAGGAGGCGGATGATCACGAGGCAGAGACCCATCCACGGAGCGAGGCTGCGCAGGCAGGCACAGAGCAGGCCGCATCACATTAGGAGGCTCTGCCTCAGATTCAGGCTGTAGACTTAGAGATCCCTATCCAGTCAGCATCTCCTCTGCAACAGGCAGATCCTAAGACCACCACCACAGAGACTCCAGCTACCCATCCTTCCAGTGATGACACCCCTTCACACCCTGCTTGAGTGAGCATCAGGGACGATGCTTCATTTTAAGTGTGGGGAGGTCTCCATCTCTGGTGTATTCTTTTGTTGAACCACTACAGACTCTTTCATTTTATTTTGCTATTTTTCTGTATTTTTCTCTTTATTTTTATTTTTATTCTCCCAGTACTTATACATTACTCTTTTCATGTATTTTTACTCTATTTCTGTATTTTGTATTTTTAGTTCATATTTTAGCCATTTAGTTTAGTAGCAATTCTAACTTATTAGTTATAGAAATTGTGGATTAATTAGTATAGTTTACCCTTTTTAGCATAAGATAGCTTAGTTTAATTTGAAAATATAAAAAGGAAGTAAACTAGAGACTTGAACATAATAGAAACAACGCACACCTTGTATATATAGCATTCTATGTTAGCTAGTTAACAACATTTCATCAAGGAGAAACACAAACTTTAAAGCCATTCAAAATAAATTTTACATTGAGAATAATGGGAACTTTTAATTTTACTTGCATGACATACATAATTGATAAATGATTTTTGAGCTAGAGAATACACAGCTTGTGAGTTTTGAGCCTAATTGTATGGTTACATTCAAACCATAATTTTTATTCCTGTGTGTTCCGCCCTTCTTATTTATTCTGGTGTTCTTTACTTTGTTTTAATCTATATGTCCGATTATAGAATAGAAGTACATACCAAGAGAGTGATTGAGGCCATTGTTTGATTTTAGCTCACTTATCCTAAATTAGCCTACCTTTTACATCACCCTTGTCAGCCCCCTTGAACCTTTAAACCCCCTCTTATTCTATAAACCACAATACTAGCCTTAAGCAGAAAAACAAAATAAAAATCCTAAGTAGAATCCTTGGTTAGCTTAAGATAGAAAGTGTGTAATTGTTTAAGTGTGGGAAACCTATTGGGAACATGGATGATAAAAACAAAAGGTAGAAAAGTTGAAAAGAACAAAATAATTCAAATAAAAATTTTGGGAAGCATGCTCATGTAAAATCAAATAATTGAATTACCATGTGCATTAAAAAAAAGTTATTTTTCAGTATTTGAATAAAGGGGATACAAAAGAATCCCCCAAATGCAAAATAAATGCACATGGGACAAAAGTTAAAGTATGAGCATGTAACATCAAAAGTGGGAAAAAGTGGGAAAATAGGTAAAGAAGTTTTGCTTTACAAAGTATGTATGTTAGGTGAGATCTTAGACTAATCAAGGATTCACTTAATTAGCTCACTTAGCCTTATACATATACCCTTACCTTTACCTTGGCCCCATTACAACCTTAACTAAAGACCTCATGACTTTTGTATGCCTATATTCTATAATTGTTGATTGGTTAGATGAAGAACAAAGTTATAGAAAGGAAGGATAAAAAGAAGAATAGAGTGATTAACCCAATAAACACTGAGTGACTAGAGAGTAAACACAAAATCCAGTGAGGGTTCAATAGCTCATTAACATATATCTCTGCTTAATTTATTAATTGTCTTGCAAGTTTATAAAACATTTTTTCTCTCCCATCTCAATTGTAAAGGCACTTTATCACTATCTAAGGCTTGGCTATATATATATGATGATTCCTTGAGAATGTGAATTAATTCAACTCCATGTAAGCTTTATATACAAGTGAATAAAAATAAGAATTGCATGATGCATGTAGGTAGTTGCATTTAGAGTAGATTGCATTGCATGAGATTCCACCACTTTAACATTAACTTACTCTTTATCTTGGACTTAGCATGAGGACATGCTATTGTTTAAGTGTGGGGAGGTTGATGAACCCATATTTTATGATATATCTTGTGCTTAATTTGAGTGATTTATTCAATCCTTCACCCACTTATTCATATTAATTGCATGGTTTTACTTTTCCTTCCTTATTATATGATGTATGTGAAAAACATGTTTTCTATGCTTAAAAATAATTATTTTGATTACCCTTTATTTCCATTCGATGCCGTGATTCATGTGTTGAGTAGTTTCAGATCTTCTAAGGCAGGAATGACTTAAAGGATGGAAAGGAAACATACAAAAATGGAAGGAAAGCACAAAACGGAGTTTTTGAAAAAACTGGCATCCACGCGATCGCATGGGCGACGTGGCCGCATGCCAGCACGAATCAACAGCGACGCGACGGCATGACTAACGCGATCGCGCGCCACAAGCAGAACACATATGACGCGGCCGCATGACTGAAGCGACTGTGTGACAAGGAAAACTCCGAATGACGCGACCGCGTAACCCACGCGGACGCGTGACAGAGGCCACGCACCAGAAATTGCAAAAACGCTCAAAGCGATTTCTGAAGCCCTTTTTTGCCCAAATCCAAGTCCAGAAGGCATAGACCAGAGGTTATGAAGTGGGGGAACGCATCTATTCAGGGAGAGTCTCCAATTAGTTAGTTTTCCATGATTTAGATTTAGTTTTGAGAGGGAGATTATCTCCTCTCTCTTTAGGATTAGGATTTAGATTTAGGATCTTATTCGCTTTCTGGATTATCTCTTTACCAGGTTCAATATTCCTTTTTATTTTGTTCTCAATTTAATTATGAATTCTTCTATGTTGCAGATTACTCTTTGAATTAATGTTATTTGAGGTATTTCAGTTTAATATTGGTTTCTTTTATTTATGTTACTTTTATCCCTAATCTGAAGACATTTTTATTTCAGTAGATTTACTTTTCCCCTTTTGGTCTTGGTTAAGAAATCAGTAACTCAGGAGTTATCGAACTCAACATGATTGATAATCGCTATCTTTACTAATTGAATTGAACTTCATTAATCCCAATCTTTCCTTAGGGATTAACTAGGATTTGAGGATCTAACTAATTAGTCACTTGACTTTTCTTTGCTCTAGAAAAGGTTAACTAAGTGGAATTAAGATTCAATTTTCATCATCATTGATAAGGATAACTAGGATAGGACTTCTAATTTCTCATACCTCGCCAAAAGTTTATTTTACAAGTTATTTATTTATTTTACAGTCATTTACTTATTTTAATTGCAATTTAAATTACTTGTTCCTCATCTTCAAAACCCCAATTTACAATCTTCATAACCAATACTAAGAACATACTTCCCTGCAGTTCCTTAAGAAGACGACCCGAGGTTTGAATACTTCGGTTATCAATTTATTTAGGGGTTTGTTACTTGTGACAACCAAAACATTTGTATGAAAAGACTTTTGTTGGTTTAGAAACTATACTTGCAACGAGGATTTATCTGCGAATTTCTAGACCATGCAAAAGTTCCTCTCACCACACACTCACTAGCCTAAGTTAATCAAAGATCCAAATAAAGGACATTTATTGTTTTTCGCTTTAAGGCTTATAATGTGTTAAAATTAAGAACAAGTGGATTAATCGTAGGCTCAAAGTTGGCTAACAATGGAAGATAAGAGGTAAGGCTATTTGGGTAAGTGAGCTAAATGAAATAATGGCCTCAATCATATAAATGCATGCATACACAAAATAATGGACATAAAGAATCAAACAAATCAAATATTACAATCATAGAAAAAGAATAATGCACATAAGAATGAAAATAAGTGGTTATAAGATGTAACCACACAATTAGGCTCAAATCTCACATGCTTGTGTTCTTAGCTCAAAACATGATCTACAATGTATGCTAAATAAGAAAATGCAGCAAAAAATCCTAAAAGACCTAAAAATAAAATGCAAAAGTGTTGAGATTAGAAATTTGTCACCTAAAAATGCTGATTCGGTCGAGGTATCTAGTGGAATCAAATGTGAATTAAAATTAACCAATTAAGGGCCTAGAAAGCATGTTTTCACTCTTAAGCACAAATTAGGGAGAATATACAGAACCATGCTATTTTAGTGAATAAATGTGGGAAAAGGTGATAAAATCCCCTAAATTCAAGATAAAATGCACCACAAAATAGTGGTGCATCAAATCTCCCTACACTTAAACCAAGCATGTCCTCATGCTAAACCAAGAAGGAAACAAAGGGTATCATCATTTATTCTAATGTATACTATCTAAATGCAATCTATCTAAATGGATACAATTACTTGGTCAAAATAAATCAACTTCCAAGAATACATATTGTTCATACCCTAGGTCGATTATGCGACCCGGGCTGATTGAAGACAAGAGTGACTGACCTCTTCAGGTTGGGTCGCCCCCGATCTCTCCTTAAAGAGTTTGGCCAAATCGTCATAGAGGCCCAAGCAGGCCCAAATGAAGGAACGCAGCCCATTCTAAAGGCGGCAAAGCCTAGAAAGATAAGGCGGCTCCCCTAAAAGATAAGATAAGATAAGATAACTAACTTATCTTAAAGGACACCCCACACTACTATAAATATATTAGAGCACCCAGGTATAACTCATACTCTGATTTTACTTAAAAACCTGCTGAAAGCCCATGATAACTTAAGCATCGGAGTCTCTTGCAGGTACCACCCCCCTCCGGTGATCAAGGATCAGCAACATCTCAAGGATCAGCAAGTCGGACGTGTCAGCACCGACCAGCACAGAAGATCTCGTCCGAGATCGACCCTCAGTTTCAGATAACCGTCGGAACATTGGCGTCGTTACCGGGGAACTTGGAAGTCATCCCATCATCATGGCAGACAACCTTGACAACGATCACAACTCCAGTTTAGAAGAAAGAACCTCGCTTAAAAATACGGATGCCGCATCAAAGGATGTGCCTCAAACCAAGGGGGACAAGCAATCTCCAAACACCGAAATCTTAGATGCCCTCCATGAACAGCAGAATCGCCTCAAATAACTAGAACAAGAGGCCGAACATCAGTGCGAGGGCGAGAGAGACTCCGAAGAGAAACGAGACGTCACAGAGAGTTAGAGGACAAACTCACAAAGCTCGAGGCCAATCTCAAAACCAAAGCTGCCCATTCCAACCGTGAAGATAACTCCCGCAAGGATCAAGATCCATTCGCTAAAGCTTTCCCGACTACCATGACACGAACAACAATAAAGTGGTTCGACATTTTGCCTACAAGATCAATTGCAAGTTTTGACGACCTAGCCAAAAAGTTCCTCGTCAGGTTCTCCATCCAAAAAGACAAGACCAGACATGCTCCAAGCTTACTGGGAGTTAAACAAGGAGATCGAGAAAGCCTTCACAGCTACATGGAAAGGTTTAACAAAGCATGTCTCGACATACAAAATCTCCCAACAAAAGCCGCCATCATGGGGCTCATCAACGGCCTGAGAGAGGGACCTTTTAGCCAATCAATATCCAAAAAACATCCAACGTCTCTAAACGAGATACAAGAACAGGCAGAAAAGTATATCAATATGGAGGAAAATTATTGATTAAGAGAAACCTCAAAATCCGGATTCTCCCACCAACCTCGAGATAAGGATAAAGAGTCCAGGAAAAAGGAGGATCAGCCTACTGAAAAATATCGAAAGTACCACAACTACACTCCGCTCAGAGTGTCCCTTGTGGATGTATACAGAGAGATATGCAACACTGAAAAGATCCCGCCCCCTCGTCCGATTAAACATAAAAGAGGAGGAGGAAATCAGACAGAGTATTGCGAATCCCACCAAATCTACGGGCATTCCACCAATGACTTCTTTGACCTAAAAATGCCATTGAAAAACTGGCACGAGACGGGCGACTAGATCGGTTTCTAGGCAACATAGCAAACGAACCAAGAAAAAGAAGAAGGGATGAAGAGATTGGATGAGATGAACGCCCCAATCGCACCCCTGAAAGGCATGTCCACATGATCAATGGAGGATTCGCAGGAGGAGGGATCTCTAAGTCGTCACGCAAAAGACACCTTAAGGAGGTGTATCATGTTGGAAAAGGAGACAGGTTGGTTGACCTCGCCAATATTACCTTCACACAAGAGGACGCTGCGGGCATCATCCCAGGGCATGATAACCCCATGGTCATTACCATAATACTCGCCAATGCCAACCTCCACAAAACACTAATTGACCAGAGAAGTTATGCGGATATCTTGTTCAAATCCGCCTTCGACAAGCTCGGCCTACAAGAAAAAGAGCTTAGAGGGTATCCGAATAGCTTGTTCGGACTTGGAGACACCCCGATTCAACCACTAGGATACATCTCCCTCCATACAACCTTTGGGAAAGGAACTCGGTCCAGGACGTTGAGCATAGACTATATTGTAGTCGACGTGAGCTCAACTTACAACGCGTTAATAGGTCAGACAACGTTAAACCAGCTCGCCGCTGTGGTCTCCACTCCACACCTATGCATGAAGTTCCCCACTCCGGAGGGGATCGCTACCACAAAGAGAGAACAATAACTCGGGCGACGTTGTTACAATGAAAGTCTAATCTTAAAGGAGACTCCAGAGGAAAGAAACCAACACTATAGAACTCGGGAGAATTCGAGCTCGTGAGGAACTCCGCCCTCAGCCAGAAGGTGAAACTCAAGAAGTTCAAATTGGAGACAATCCAAACAAAAAAACAAGTATAGGAGCAAATCTGAGAGAAGACTTAAAGGAACTGCTAATAAAGCTCTTAAAAGATAACTCCGACCTCTTTGCATGGAAGGCCGCCGACATGCCTGGTATTGATCCCGGACTAATGTGCCACAAGTTAGCCGTATACCAAGGGTCTCGGCCAGTACAACAAAAATGTAGGAAGCTCGGCCCAGAAAGGTCCCAAGCTGTAGAGGAGCAGGTACAAGCCTTGCTGGAGGCAGGGTTCATAAGGGAGGTAAAATACCCACTATGGCTAGCCAATGTGGTGTTGGTCAAAAAGTAAAATGGGAAGTGGCGGATGTGCACCGATTACACTGACCTCAATAAAGCCTGCCCAAAAGATCCCTACCCACTCCCAAACATCGACACACTAGTCGACCCTTCGTCAGGCTATCAGTACCTCTCCTTCATGGACGCTTACTCAGGATACAACCAGATCCCAATGTATCAACCCGACCAAGAGAAGACATCATTCTTAACCCCAAAAGCAAACTATTGCTAATAATTATGCCTTTCAGACTTAAGAACGCAGAGCTACCTACCAAAGACTGATGAACAAAGTCTTCGCTAATCACATTGGAAAGCTAATGGAGGTTTATGTATACGACATGCGGGTAAAAACACAAAGTGAGGAATCGTTGTTACCCGACTTCACTAAAGTGTTCGACACCAAAAGAAAACATGGCATGTGACTTAACCTTGCAAAGTGCGGTAGAAGCTAGCAAATTCCTGGGATTCATGCTCACCCAAAGAGGAATCGAAGCAAACCCAGATAAGTGCCAGGCCATACTTCACATGAAAAATCCAACCTGTGTCAAAGAGGTCCAGCAGCTCAATGGAAGACTAGCAGCTCTATCTAGGTTCCTAGCTGGATCAGCCTTAAGATCTCTCCCCTTCTATGCAACATTAAGGAAGGAAAAGAGGTTCGAATGGACCCCAGAATGCGAACAAGCATTCCAAGATTTCAAGAAATTTCTGGGGCAACCACCTGTCCTTACTCGACCTCAAGAAGGTGAAGAGCTCATACTATACCTCACCGTAAGAAGTCGGGCAATAGCATCAGCACTAGTCAGAGAAGACGAAAGTGGGCAACAACCCATCTACTTCATCAGTAAGGCTTTACAAGGGGGTGAATTAAACTATAAAAAGATAGAAAAGTTAGCCTACGCCCTCATACTCACTTCCCGACGACTCCGACCATACTTTCAAGCTCACACCATCAAAGTACGGACCAATCAACCCATAAAGGGGATCTTACAGAAAACAGACTTAGCTAGAAGTATCCTACAATGGGTAGTAGAGTTGTCTGAATTCGACATCAAGTATGAAGCTCGGACAGCTATTAATCTCAGTACCTGGCCGTCTTCATCGCAGAGTATACTAACACCTCGGGTATCCCCACAAAGTGGAGCCTTTATGTATATGGCTCCTCAAACAAAACCGGGAGTGGTGCAGGCGTCATTTTAGAAAGTGATAAGGGAACCCAAATCGAGCTCTCCTTAAAGTTCGAGTTTCCTGCCTCAAATAATCAAGCTGAATATGAAGCACTACTGGCCGGTTTGAGGCTGTCTAGGAAAGTGGGAGCTCAAAGACTTACCATCTTTAGCGACTTCCAAGTAGTCACTTCGCAAATAAAAGGGAGCTATCAAGCTAAGGATCCCACTAAGAAAAAATACCTTGACAAAACCAAAGAACAGCTCGGACAATTCAAGGGATATGAGGTTCGACACATACCCTAAGAGCAGAATGCCCAAGCTGATGCACTCTCAAAACTAGCCAGCACCAAACCAG
The DNA here is from genome assembly GCF_003086295.3 of Arachis hypogaea. Classification (NCBI taxonomy): domain Eukaryota; kingdom Viridiplantae; phylum Streptophyta; class Magnoliopsida; order Fabales; family Fabaceae; genus Arachis; species Arachis hypogaea. Next base: position 72,677,178 of record NC_092052.1, read on the forward strand.
AGGGCAACAATAGAAGTCTCATCCAAGAAACACTCCAAAGTCCATCAACCTTGGAGGAAGAAAAGATCCTAGCCATATCAGGACATGATCAAGGATGGATGACGCCCATAGTCAACTACCTCAAGTCAGAAACACTTCCCACAGACAAAAAGGAGGCAAAAAGGCTAGTACAAGAAGCACAATACTACACCATAATACAAGATATCCTATATAAGGGAGGAATCTCTACACCTTTCCTAAAATGCATCCCGACCTCCGCTACAAGGGAAGTTCTCGAAGAAGTCTACAGTGGCATGTGTGGCAATCACCTCTGAGCACGAGCCCTCTGGTTTTTACTGGCCGACCTTGCCAAAGGAAGCAACAGAGTTCGTCAAGACATGCCCACCATGCCAAAAGCACGCCAATTTCCACATAGCCCCACCCGAGGAGCTCATCTGCGTCACTTCACCCTGGCCATTCGCAAAGTGGGGACTCGACCTCCTTGGACCTTTCCCCCAGGGGTCCGAACAAGTCAAGTTTCTCATTATGGGCATAGACTATTTCACAAAGTGGATTGAAGCAGAGTCATTAGCTAATGCCACAGCCCAAAGAAGTCAGAAATTTCTATACAGAAACATTATCACAAGGTTTGGGGTCCCATGCTCTATCACCACAGATAATGGTACTCAATTCACCGACACAGGCTTTAGAAATCTGGTAGCTGATCTAAAGATCAAGCACCAGTTTACCTCTGTAGAGCACCCACAAGCCAATGGACAGGCGAAAGCCGCCAACAAAGTCATACTGGCCGGGTTAAAACGAAGATTACAGGACGCCAAGGGAGTTTGGGCTGAAGAGCTCCCGCAAGTCTTATGGGCATATCGGACAACACCACATTCAACCACAGGAGAATCACCTTTCTAACTTGCTTATGGAATGGAGGCAATGATTCCAGTGGAAATAGAAGAAGGATCTCCCAGAGTAATCCTCTACAATGAAGAGACCAACTCCCAAATTCAAAGGGAGGAGCTCGACCTACTTCCGGAAGCCCAAAAAAAGCTCGGATTGGAGAGGAAACACTAAAGTGTCGAATAGCTTTAAGATATAATCAGTAGGTAGTCCAGCGAAGTTTTGCCACCAACGATCTCATCTTAATCCGAAATGACATCGGAGCAGGTCGATCAGGAGAAGGGAAGCTAGCAGCCAACTGGAAAGGACCTTACAGAGTTGTGGAAGTATTGGGAAAAGGTTACTACAAGGTGTCTGACCTCGATGGGTGAGAGCTACCAAGGTCATGACATGCCTGTAACTTAAGAAGGTACTATAGTTAGAGATAATAAAGATCTAAGGTCAAGGTGCACTCTTTTTCCTGAAAAAGTTTTTTTAATGAGGCGCTAGGCCAAGATCTACCGACTTAGAAGGGTAAGCACTCATATGTATATACTCCTGTTTATATTTCTATCTTCTATTTGAATAAATTTTTTAGATTCCCTAAAAAGTTTCCTACCAAGACGCATTAATCTAAGCTCATAAAAACGCAAAAATTCATCGTCCGATTACAAAGAGGTCGGCAAGGTGAAAACCAAATTCATCGTCCGATTACAAAGAGGTCGGCAAGGTGAAAATCAAATTCATCGACCGATTACAAAAAGGTCGGCAAGGTGAAAATCAAATTCATCGACTGATTACAAAGAGGTCGGCAAGGTAACCAAATTCATCGTCCGATTACAAAGAGGTCGGCAAGGCAAAAGAGTAGAAGCAGATTAATGCAAGAAGTTATAAAAAGTAATCCATAGAAAGCGACCTGACGAGGTCTGACTAAAAATGAATTGCTAAAAATAACTTAAGAAGGCCCGACAGAGAAGTCAAACCAGTGAAAGGATCACTAAAAAGGGACGACATCTCGCAAAGGCCAAAGAAAGACCAAAAGTGCTTCGCTGAAAGGTACAAGTCTTGCGAAAAAAGACATTACTTAAAAAGCAAAGCCACAAGTCAGAATAGAGCTAAAAAGTCATCCAAGCAAACTATAAAGAAAAGGTTCCCCTTGGATCACTACCTAAAAAGTTCTTGGAACTTGACTAAAAAGCTCACGTCAACATCAACTCAAGGCGCGACCTAGCAAAGCAAGCACGACCCCGAGAAATTAGTAAAAGCCAGAAAGGTTAGAAAGAACTTAAGGCTCAAACATGCTTAGTAAAAAGGGGAACAATTACGCTCAAACAGAGGAACGATCTCAACGCAGGGCTACAAAGAAGACGATAACTAAAAAGGTTCTATAAGAACACTAAAAAGTTGTCAGACAAGTTAGCCCGGCCACCAAAGGATCACCTTGCCCAAGCAGAGAGCAAGGCATGATCCAAAAAGGGACAAAAACCCACACTGCGAAAGAGGTCGGACAGGAAAGGTATCAAAACCTCTGTAAAGATCCAAAAGAATTGCGAATGTATATATCAACAAAAGCATATCTATCACAAAGCATTAAAGACCCACAAGGCCACCCAAAAAGGCAGCCTTAGAGTTTAAAGTGTTTTGTTTAGCAAAATAAAGTTGCTAGGAAGCAACCAAGTGTCAATAAAGTCAACCATAAAGAAATTTACAAAAAACAAGTCTAAAGTCCACAAACCAGACTATAATACAAGCAACAGAAATTATGAAGGATCTAAATTCTCTCCAGTAGTGGCATCCTTGGCTGGAGGAGGAGGAATGGTCGTGATCGGGACGGCATCAACAGTTCCATCCGGCCTGTTCAAGATCTACACGTCGGGATCAGACTCTGGCTGGTCGGCCTCAGAAGGAACAGAGGAGGCTGAAGTAGCTACGGCTTTCCCTGGCGGCACAAGAGGAGGGCTCTCATCCTCATCATCAGGGACAGGCACAATCTTGCCATTCTCGACCACATTATCCAAACTAAAAAGAGTCAGGTCAAGCTCAGGGGCCAGAACTCGAACTTGGGCTTTCAAGTTCTCATATGCATCAGTCACACTGCCCACCAGATGACCCTGGAGCTCCGCATAATTGGCCTGGGAAGACTCAAGCCTTTCCTTAAATTCCAACAGCTCGCCATAAGTACGAGTATAGCTTTCCTTATATTTTTTTGCCGCCTCCTCAGCCAGGTTTGTAGAAGCCTCAGCAGCAGTAGCTCGGAGTTTCTCCCTTTCCACATCCAGCTCCAACTTAGCCACCCTAGCATCCAGTTCATCTTTCAAGCCTTTAATCCTGTCAAACTCAGCCTTGGCTTCCTCCATAAAAGCCTTAGTGGCACAAATAGGGGACTCCTTGATAACCCGGGAAAGGGCCGCCCCAACATTGGCCACTCGGATACTACTACTCATAACAAAATCAAGATGACGAAGAATGAACACATCATCCAAAGGAATACTACCATGGGGAGCAATTAGTTCAGTAGCAAAACCCACACCATCAAAGTCATTGGCATTCCAATAATAAGAAATAGCAGTTTTTTGACATTTTAGGGGAGGACCAGTGACAGTGGCAGCACCAGAAGATGGTTGAATAGGGTCAGAAGAAATTGTCCAAACTTGAGGAGTCAGAATGGTTTTCTTTGGCCCGGAAGCATCAGAAGTCAGCTACTGCACCTGAGAAGACCTTCCCCCGAAGCCTTCGCTGACAAGTTCTGTACAGCTGTCGCCTTCTTAGCCCTATGAAAGGCCTTCATGGAATCTGTTGATTTCACCATTTCTGAAAAAGGAATCAGGGAAACAATGTTACAAATCTGTAAGGAATAAATCGGCAAATAAACAAAAGAAAGCCATTATAAAATGAAGTCGAACACTACCCAGCTCAGCACGAAGGAGGGAAGGATCTCCTAGAAACCTTTTCGTGTCCAAATAAGGAGGTTCTCCCCAGTTCTCCTCTAAAACACCAAAAAAAGCTTGTTCTAACTCTCTCAAGCTCTCCCAGGAATACTTAACAACTAATGGGTCTTTTTGCCACAACAATGGAAAGGTGGGTTCATCATTTTCGTCTAAAAGGAAAAGCCGAGCACCCTCAACAGCTCGGACCTTGAAGTAATAATTCTTGAAATCACGGAAATACTCATCATACATAGAAAACACTTTCTTCCCTTTAGTAGCTCAGAAAGAAATCCAATAGGCTTTCTTCTTAGCTACCCCAGGCTTTGTCAACATAAAAAGATATAGAAAGAGAGTCTGGGTAGGTCAGACACCCAACTCCTGACACAACAGTTGAAAAATCTTTATGAAACCCAATGAGTTCGGATGAAGCTGGGAAAGGGCCACATTACAAGATCATAGCAGGTCGGTCTCAAAGGTGGAAAAAGGGATGGTAATGTTCAGCTGACTAAAAAAGTATTCGTAAACGTAGAAGAAGGGCCGCTCTCCATGAATCAAAGAAGGAAAACTAACCCTTTCCTCAGGGTTAGGTGACACCAATTCATAATTCTTCTCTTCGTCCCTATCACTATAAATTCTATGGAACCTCCTAAGCCTTACACAGTACTCGGGATCAGCCACTGTAACACACATTAGGACTATAGAGTCCAGCCAGTCAGACATGACATCAGGAATCTTGGTAGACATCTCAACAATATTTTTTCGTGAAGACATACGTCAAACTATACCTACAGCAAAGGAAGATAACAGGGGTCACTACTAAAAAACTCGGACAAAATCAAAAAAGAGAAGGAACAACCAATAAACAGAGGTGGGGCAACAAAAAGGGCACCCCTAGCAGTAACCCAGGGGCACCCTTTGGAGGCAACAACACAGCAAAGAAAAGGGAAAAGCGACGCAAAAATCAGAAGCCCTAACCACCAGTAACCCCCTCGAAACATGCAAGGAATTCAACCTAAGTGCCAGTGTTTTTTCATACAAATGGCAAACAAAAGCAAAAGGCTTTACGAAAGCAAAAAACACCAAGAAACCTAAAAGGCGCACATCTTCCCCAAACAGGAGCAGTAAAGAAAATCACAACATCAACCAGGCACAAAGAGACAATCTCTTACAAGAAAGAATCAAGCTTCTCAAGGCAAATGCAATAAAAATCAAACATACAATAGTGAAAACATACATGAAGACGGCTATCGAAAAGGAAGGAAATACCAACCTGTGGAAGAAGAGGAAACAAGCGCGAGGGAAGAAGCAAACGACGAAATCCACACCAACAATCACTTCCGAGCAAAACAAATGGGAAACAGAGAAAACAAGACGAATGAAGCACTTCAAGTAAAAAGCAAAGAGAAAGGAAAGAAGAAACTGAAAATGTGGTAAACCCCAATTTTGTGGTTTATCTTGCTTATTTAAGGGGATTTTATCACCTTTTTCCACATTTATTCAATGAAATAGCATGGTTTTGTAATTATCCCTTAAATTATGCTTAAGTGTAAAAACATGCTTTGTAGGCCTCTAAATTGGTAATTTTAACTCATTTTAATTCGATTCAATGCCTTGATGTGTTTGTTGAGGGATTTCAAGTTCATAAGGCAAGTATTGGATGGATGAAATGAGGAGAAAAGCATACAAAGTGGAGAATGCATGAGGAAATAAGAATTGGGAATGCATCGATGGGCGCGCAAGCGTACAAGGTGCCCGCGTACAGAAGTGACATCGCATAGCGACGCGCACGCGTACATGACGCGTACGCGCAGATGAAGAAACAGCCAATCGACGCGCACGTGCACACGGCGCGTATGCGCCGATACTCACACGTGACCCATTTAAAGGCAAAATGCTGGGAGCGATTTCTGAGCTGTCCAAGCCCAAATCCAACTTGTTTCTAAGTGTATTTCATGCAGAATTGAAGTCCAAGCAAGGGGGAGCAATTAGTTAGTCAACATGAGCCTTTAGTTAGTTTTCTAGAGAGAGAAGCTCCCTCTTCTCTCTAGAATTAGGTTAGTATTAGTTTAATATCTTGTAGATATTGATTCAATTTCATGATTCCATCTTGTTTCTCTTACAATTCCTCATTTCTACATCTTGTTTCTTTAGTTGTAGTGTTAAATTCTCATTTTGCTATCTTTTATGTTGATGAACATTTTTGGATCTAATTTCCTTTTAATACAATTTTATGTTTCCATGTCTCTTTTATGTTTATCTTCATTGTTATTGTTGATTTCTTGTTTATGTTAGTTATGGGTTTCCCTAATTTTAGCATTTGGTGATGTTTACCTTTATTACACATTAGGTGTTTGATAGAATGTTTCCTATAATTTTTGAGTAGTTCTCTTGACCCTTGGCCTAGGCTAAGGGAATTGAGTGATCTTGAGTCCTTGGACTTCATTGAATTGGTAATTCCAGAACCCTTGGGGATCAATTTGATAACCATTGACTCTACCCTACTACTAAGTTGATTAGTAGCTAGGTTGGGACTTATGGATTGATGTTGATCAAGCCATTCGACGTACTCCAAGCCTAGGAGTAGACATTACGTACTTAAGGCTTTAGTGAGTAGACATAATGCGCTCGGTTCCTCATAATTATTAATATTTGAATTGTTGACAAGGATAATGATCTCAGTTACCTAAGTCTTAGCCAAGAGTTCTTTATCTTGCTTTCTTTAATTACTTGTTTAATTTACTTTTTCTTGTTCCTCTTATAAACCAAAACCCTTTTGCCCCTTTATAGCCAATAATTGACCACTTCATTGCAATTCCTTGTGAGACGACCCGGAGTTCAAATACTTCGGTTAATTCTTATTTGGGGTTTGTTATTTGTGACAACCAATATTTTTGCATGAGAGGATTCTTTGTCGGTGTAGAACTATACTTGCAACGAGAATTCATTCAAAATTGAGGAAATTCTATACCGTACAAGGAAGCGCCATCATCAAAATGATTCTTTAAATTTCAAAATGAAATGCAAAAGGGGGAAAAGGGGGAACGGCAAAGGAAAATTAGTGAGCTTTTAAAACCCTGGCACGTTCCCAAGGAAGCGCAACGCACGCTGCAATTAAAAAAGAAAAAGAAAGAAAACGTTTTGCATTCAAGGAATCCTAGCAGGAGCTATACAGGAGATCGAGTAAAAGCAAAATGCTCGAGCACGACTTCCTCAAAGGGGTTGAAGTCTAAAGACACCACCTCAAGCGAAAGATCGAACTCGAGCAGGGGCACTGTTCATACCCTGGGTCGAGCTATGCAACCCGGGCTGATTGAAGACAAGAGTGACCGACTGATAAACCCATATTTTATGATATATATTGTTCTCAATTCAAGAGATTTATTCAATCCTTCACCCACCTATTCATAAAATTTGCATGGTTTTACTTTCCCTTCCTTATTATGTGATATATGTGAAATACATGTTTCCTATGCTTTGAAATTATTTATTTTAATTACCTTTTATTACCATTCGATGCCGTGATTTGCGTGTTGAGTAGTTTCAGATCTTCTAAGGCAGGAATGACTTAAAGGATGGAAAGGAAACATACAAAAATGGAAGGAAAGCATAAAACAGAGTTTTTGAAGAAACTGGCAGCGACGCGAATGCATGGACGACGCGGCCGCATGCCTAGCACGAAAAGACAGCGACGCGAATGCGTGACTGACGCAGACGCGCGCCATGAGCAGAACACAGATGACGCGGACGCATGACCGAAGCGAACGCGTGACAAGGAAAACTCCAGATGACGCGACCGCGTGACCCACACGGACGCGTGACAGACGCCACGCACCAGAAATTATAGAAAATGCTCCCAGCGATTTCTGAAAGCCTTTTTTGCCCAGATCCAAGTTCAGAAGACACAGATTAGAGGTTATGAAGTGGGGGAATGCATCCATTCAGGAAGAGATCTCCAATTATTCACTTTTCATAGTTTAGATGTAGCTTTTAGAGAGAGAGGTTCTCTCCTCTCTCTTAGGTTTTAGGATTAGGATTTCTTATTATTTCAATTTAGTATTCCAACTCCTTATCAGGTTCAATATTCCTTTTGCTTTATATTTCTCTTTTACTTTCAGATCTTTTAACGCTTTCTTTTAATTACTTTTGTTGCCAAATTGGCTTATGAACCATTCATGTTTAGATTTGATTTTCTATTTAATATAATTTGAGGTATTTCAGAATTATGATTGCTTTCCTTTATTTACATTAATAATTTGTATTTTCTTCTTCTTAGCTTTGGTTGATTAATTGGCAACTCTTGAGTTATCAAACTCAACGTGATTGATAATTGTTGTCTTTGCTAATTGAATTGAACTTCAATAAACTCCAGTCCTTTCTTAGGAATTGACTAGGACCTGAGGATCAAACTAATTAGTCACTTGACCTTCCTTTGCTTTAGTAAAGGCTAACTAAGTGGGATTAAAACTCAATTCTCATCACCATTGATAAGGATAACTAGGATAGGACTTCCAATTTCTCATACCTTGCCAAGAGTTTATTTTACAGTTATTTATTTATTTTATTTATCATTTAAATTACTTGTTCCTTACTTTCAAAACCCCAATTTACAAAACTCATAATCAATAATAAGAGCATACGTCTCTGCAGTTCCATGAGAAGACGACCCGAGATTTAAATACTTCGCTTATCAATTTATTTAGGGGTTTGTTACTTGTGACAACCAAAACGTTTGTACGAAAGGGATTCCTTGCCGGTTTAGAAGCTATACTTGCAACGAGGGTTTATTTTTAGAAAATTCTAGATCGCGCAGGAATTCAGTTCGTCAAAATGGCACCGTTGCCGGGGAACTGCAAACGTGTCCCTTATTATTGGTTATTATAAGTATTTTTCTTTTACTTGTTTATTTGTTTTTTGTTTTCTCCTTTTATTTCCATTAGCTACTATGAATTCTCACCCCTCTCGCTTTGAGTTTGGTTCTAATATTGTTGAAGGGAACGGAAGTTATAGCAGGAACATGCATCAAGGTCAGAGAAATCAAAGATGGATGGAGCCAAGAGGATTTGATAAACCCTTTAGGCAACAACACCCTCCAAGATATCATGGACAAAGACCATTCTACAATACATACCAAGCTGATAGATATGGTGGACAACCTTGTAACTACCAACAAGCCCCACCCTGTGCCTATAGACCATCCTCTCAACATAACTTTGAACCACCACATTCACAAGCTCCTTTTCACCATTCACCACCGTATGATCCTTATTTACCCCAATTCCAATCCAATTACTCCCAAACACCACCACTTCCCTATGTACCATGTCCAAATCCATCACCTCGAGAATCACAGGCTCGCCTCAAGGAAACAGTAGATCAACTTCATACAACCCTTCATCAGCTGGAGCAAGCAATACATCAATTATCTTCCAGACGTTTAAACCCTCAAGGAACTCCAATAACTTTTTGTGGAGAATCTAATGACGAACGTAGCATGAAGGAGACACTAGAAACCCCAGTGGGCAGTAATGAGCATAACTTTGTTCTGGAACAATTGGAGGAAGCTCAAATTATCTAAGAAGAAGAGTACTGATTGAAGATTTAGGAGATGCTGAACCTCCATGGGAATCCAGAGTTGTGAAAAATTTCGTCAAGGACATTACAATTAATGCTAAGGAGGGTAGTGCATAACCCCCAAAGCAGGTATTTCATGCAAAACTAGACGGAATAACCCAAGACGCACATTTCCTTGATGATGATAGTCTCAAGTCAAGTTCTCCTAGAAATGAACTTGCATCCGCAAGTGAATTCTCTAAGATTGAGGAATCTTCCCCAAGTGAATACGAAGATGATGCGGAGGTAGATTTATCTCAACCTCCAACTTATGACTTGAGTGATGCGGAAGATGTCGACGACTTTGATCAAGATGTGGTTGCATTTGAAGAAGTTTGCAAGGAAGTGGAGGAATTTGCAGAAGATTGCAAAGGAGTAGAACTTACGAAACCACTGGAAACACCTACCCCAAGGCCATTACCACCCAATACAAGCTTCAAGTGGGTACAATTCTTAACCTTTAACTTTATTTTTCCACTTGAATATGGTTTGTTTTAAATAGATGGCCAGTTTAGAGCTCTCTGCGGCTTTAAGAGTAAGAGGGAAATGGCTCGTACTCAGAGCTGGTGCACAAGGTTCAATAAGGTTCCACGCTTCAATTCGAAGTGCACGGATTGGTATCATGTTCAATCGAATGGATCTCGGAAAACGTTTGGTCATCTTGGTGAGAATCTAATTTCTAAACCGCCCGGATGGAAAAATATAGATCAAGACGAAGGCGGATTTAAAAGCAAAGTTTGGGATCCTGGAAAATATTCTGAAATTCGTCATCCCGGGAGCCTGAGAACCTGTTTGAAGATACTCAAAGGCTTCACATGCCTAGTTTGGGACCCCGGAGGCTGTTGGCATTCCAAACATTGGTGGAGATTTTTGGATGAATTTAAGCATAAGCCGCCATAACAGGAAGCTCATCCAATGTCCAACTTAAGGACTTTAACTAAAAGTGCTAGGTGGGAGACAACCCACTATGGTATGATCGTTCCTGTTTCCATTTTATTTCGTTTTATTTATTTTTATATTGTTTTATTTTCATTGAACCTGGATAGTATTCATAAGCATTTGCATTATCATTACATACTGCATAACTGCATAATTGCATAAAAAAAGGAAAGTGTGCGACGCGATCGCATCACTAAAGCGTTCGCGACAGTTGCGAAAAACACCTCCCACGCGTCTGCGTCAATCACGCGAATGCGTGATCTGGAAATCGGCGTCAAAATCCAATGCCCAGAAATCTGGGCTGGAATCGTGCAGCTGTTGTGCATTTAGCACAAAACGGCCCACGCGTTCGCGTCCCTGACGCGAACGCGTCACTTGCAAAACACCCATCCCACGCGAAAGCGTGAGCGACGCGTTCGCGTTGCGTGGATTGCACAACACCCCAAAGGAGACAGAGAGTTGCGCTGAAATGACGCTGGAATTATGCGTTTAGCACAATTTCCAGCGACACGGTCGCATGCCTCACGCGACCGCGTCATGCATCCTTTTACCCATTCCATGCGATCGCGTCAACCCCCGTCCACGCTAGCCACGCGACCGCGTGCCCCACGCGTTCGCGTGGATTCAAATTTACTAACCCCCAGTAACGTGAAACCCTACCCGTCGCGCTCCCCATTCCCCTTCTTCTTCCTTTCTTCTCTGCAACCCACCCCCCAACCACCACCACTCCCAGCCAACCACCTCCAACCGCCGCACCACCCTCGACCACCCAGCCACAACCGCGACGCCACCCCCTTCTTCCTTCCCTCTCTTTCTTCTCTTTCTCTTCTCTTCTTCCCTCCACCACCACTGCCCCCTCCGCGACCACCACCACCACCGCGCCGTCACCGCTGCGCCACCCACCACCATCACCCTCACTCCTTCCTTTCCCCCTGCACCCCCCTCCACCATTACCCCCACCCGGAACCCCCTGCCACCAAACAGCCACCAACCGCCGCGCCAACCACCCTGTTCTGCCACCGCGCCACCGTGCCCCTCCCAGCACCACCGCAACCATACCACCGCCATCTCTCAGTCCCCTAGCTTAGTTCATACACCTACCAGGTTCCGCCGAACGCCACCTTTCTTTCATTCATAGTTATTTGCATTTTTTTCAGTTTATATTTAAATTTAGGATAGTTAGAGATGTATGTTGTAGTGGATTCTAGGTGGTTAGGTAGCTAGGATGTGGTTAGTGGATTTAGGCCTGATTCATTGCGCTGTTCTTGCTACTTGTTTTATAATTTTCGCAATTCTGCTATTGCTGTGATGTTAGTATTGTTCATATGCTATTCTTTCCTATTTCACGCTGCTTTTTACACTGCTTTTTCATGATTCATATTCCGTATATGTAATTGCAGCTTTACTTTAATTTATATGAACTATTCTGCTTGCTGTTTATTACCCGGGAACATCCAATTTTAGCCGGAATGCTGCCCAATTTTCCGTAAATTGTTTTGATATTCATTCTTGTTTTGGTTTTGGCAATTTGAGTTTGGCACTTCTCAGCTTTTACCAAACCAATTCATGAATGCACGGGCTAGCATTCCTATTCATCTATTTTTCCCGGTTAATAAATCACATTATTGATGATTAGATTTTACTTTTCGCTATTTCTATATCTATATGAATCATCCACAACTTAATTTCCTTGCTTGAATATGAGTTGTCTATTGCTTCAACTTGTGAAATTCCTGTTACTTAGAAACCAATCATCATGCCACTTACTCTGACTTTCTTTTTACTAACTCACTGATTTTTGCTTTCTAACCTCTTTTTCAATTTAAAACCACTTTTAACTTTCTAACAACCCCCTCTGCTTTTTGACTAACTCTTTCAATTTTTAACTCATGGCATGATTATTATTGATCCTAATTAACAAGTATTCTCCTTATAATACATTTTGGATTGAAATCTCTCATCTCAGCTTTTTAACTCCGAAACAAATCCAAAATGCACAATTATTCAACTCATTTCATAATTCTATTACTCCTTTGCCACTTTGTGCTTATCTTGTTATCTGCCTACCTGTTTTCCTGCTTTTATTATATCTTAGATTTCTGTTTTTCAGGATGTCTGACCCTCAAAGAAAGGAAAAAGGAAAGGCAACAACTAGCAAACGAAAAAGAGGTGAATCCTCTATGTCTCTCCTGGAGTTTATTCATGATGACTCTTGGCGGGAAAAGCACTTTACCCTGCAGGAGAAGGCTGACCAGCTCCTCCCTTCTAATGATCCAATTAAGTTTGCAAACCGATACTATGAGCTGAAGTATCCAGTGTTTGCTACCTCCAGAAATCTGTACCTGGAGAGGACTTTGAAAATTACAGAAGAACTACAACAGTACACCTCCGATTAGATCAAACAAAGAGGCTGGTTCTTCTTGGAGAGAAATTTGACTGAGGTCAATGCTTCCTGAGTAAGAGAGTTTTACTGCAATTATTTCAAGACTTTCCTGGATGTAGTGCACCTCAGAGGGAAATAGATACTGGTCACTGAAGAGGCCATTGAGGATATTCTGTGCCTTCAGCCTAAGTTAGATCAGCCTGACAGTTACCAAAAGGCTGAAGAGGACATGCGCTTTTTGAGATTTGACTGGGATGCTGTCAAGGAGAGGATAGCCCTTGACCCTACTGTCCCATGGGTCATGGGTAAAAACACCACCATGCCTAAAGGATTCAAGCGAATATACTTGAATGATGAGGCTCCATTCTAGCACCAGATCCTGAGTATCTTTATTATGCCAAGCACTCATGAGACAAAGCTGCCTGCTGCTATGATCACCCTCCTCTGGTGTGTGATGGAGGGTAAGGACCTGTATCTGCCTCGTTTCATCCGGCACTATATGGCCAGGGTCCATGTCAGAGGCACCCTCCCTTTCCCTTACCTGGTAACCCAGCTAGGCCGTCGAGCTGACGTGCCTTGGGAGGATGCTGATGAGAAGCCACCTGCTGTGGACTGCAAGAAGATCATTCCTCACAGCAGGAACTTTCTGGCTTTAGGCTACAGACCTCCATTCCTTACTGCTTCTGATGAGACAGCCACACCTTCAGCTGCCCCCTCTTCTTCCACTGCCGTACCTGCCCCACCCACTGCACCTCCAGCTGCTCCTGAGCCTATTTACCATTTGGTGCATCGACTCTTCGCCCGCTTGGATCGTATGGAGCGTCGCAACAAGCGACGCTATGAGCACGTCAAGTTGATGATCCGTTCCGGCGGCGACATCCCCTCCGAGCCTGACACCCCTTCTGATACATCTAAGGTGGAGGAGGACGATCATGAGGAGGAGACACCCACCCAGGCTGCACAGACAGGACCGGAGCAGGCTGTGCCACAGCAGGAGCCATAGCAGATTCAGGCCGCAGATCTAGAGATTCCTATCCAGTCAGAGCCTCCACTGCAGCAGACAGATCCTCCTACCCTCATCCAGTCTGCAGATCCTCAGGCCACCACCGAGACTCCAGCAGCCCATCCTTCCAGTGATGACACTCCTTCACACCCGGCTTGAGTGAGCATCGAGGACGATGCTTTATTTTAAGTGTGGGGAGGTCACCATCTCTGGCGTATTTCTTGGTGAACCACTATAGACTCTTTTATTTTATTTTGGTTATTTTTCTATATTTTTATCTTTATTTTTATTTTTATCTTTCAGTACTTATACATTATTCTTTTCATGTGTTTTTACTTTTATTTCTGCATTTTGCACCTTAGTTCATATTTTAGCCATTTAGTTAAAGTTTGCAATTCTAACTTATTAGTTATAGAATATGTGGATTAATTAGTATAGTTTACCCCTTTTAGCATATGATAGTTTGGTTTAAATTGAAAATAAAAAGGAAGTAAACTAGAGACTTTAACATAATCAAAAACAATCCACACACCTTGTATATAGAACATAACATCTTAGTTAGTTAATGTTCATACCCTGGGTCGAGCTATCCGACCTGGGATGATTGACGACAAAGCGACCGACCTCTTCAGGTCAAGCGGACCGACTTCTTCTTAAAGAACTCGGCCAAATCGACAGGAAAGCCCATAAAGGGCCTAAGTAGAGGAACACAACCCAAATCCAAAGGCCGTCCAAGCCTATAGAGATAAGGGGGATTCCCTTGAAGATAAGCTGACCTCAACTCAAAGATAAAGATAAAATAAGATAACTAACTTATCTTATCTAGAAAGGTCACTCTACAACTACTATAAATACACTGGAGCACCCAGGTATAACTCATACTCTGATTCTACTAAAAACCTGTTTAATACCCATGCTAACTTAAGCATCAGAGTCTCTTGCAGGTACCCCCCACCCTCCGGTGACGAAGGATCAGCAGTGTAGCTAGATCAACAAGTCGGACACGACAGCTCCGGCCGTCTCTCACCAGCCGGACACGTCGGTACCAATCTGTACAGAGGATCTCAACCAAGATCGACCTCCAGTTTCAGGTAACCCTCGGAACATTGGCGCCGTTGTCGGGGACCTGGAAGTCATCCCATCACCATGGCGGACAACCATGACAACGACCGCAATTCAGGTCTGGAAGAGAGAACATCGCACAAGAATGCGGATGTCACGCTACAAGATACTCCGGAAACCAACAAGGACAAAGACTCGCCAAATCCAGGGGCAATAAAAGCGCTCCTAGATCGCCTAAAACAACTGGAAAAAGAAACTCAACAACAACAGAAAATCGGAAGAGATCTACAAAGAGAGGTGCGGCGACGTCGGGAGTTGGAGGAAAAACTACAGCAATTAGAAGCCGATCTCAAATCAAAAGCCCCTCGGGCCAATCTCGAAGAAAATTCACGCAAAGAGCAAGACCCATTCACCAGGGAAATCATGCAAACCAAAATTCCAAAAGACTTCAAACTCCCGGATATGACCCTGTATGATGGCACCACGGATCCCAACCACCACCTGAGTAACTTCAGAAGCAGAATGTACCTCACCGACGCCCCAGATGCTGTTCGCTGCAAAGCCTTTCCAACAACTCTCACAAAGACAGCCATTCGATGGTTCGACAACCTACCCCCAAAGTCCATCTCAAGCTTTGATGACCTAGCTAAAAAATTCCTAGCCAGATTCTCCATTCAGAAAGATAAAGCCAAGCACGCCCCCAATTTACTAGGGATCAAACAAGGAGATCGGGAGAGCCTCCGCAACTATATGGAGAGATTCAATAAAACATGCATGGACATACAAAGTTTACCCACAGAGGCCGCCATCATGGGACTCATCAACGGCCTACGAGAAGGACCTTTCAGCCAATCTATATCAAAAAAGTACCCGACCTCCTTGGATGAAGTGCAGGAACGAGCAAAAAAATACATCAACATGGAAGAAAACGCTCGGTTAGGAGAGACCTCAAAATCGGGGGCCTCTTACCGAGATAGAGACATGGAATCCAAGAGGAAAGAAGATCGACAAGGGGAGAAAATCAAAAAATACCATAATTACACTCCTCTCAGGGCATCCTTGGTCGAGATATACAAAGAAGTCTGCCATACAGAAAAAATCCCCCCAGCACGGCCACTCAAAGGAAAAAAGGGAGGAGGAAACCGGAAGGAATATTGCGAATACCATCGAGTCTGAGGACACTCCACAAACGAATGTTTCGACTTAAAAAATATCATAGAAAAATTGGTGAGAGAAGGAAAGTTAGATCGATTCCTGGCCACCCGAGATGATGATCAAAGAAAGAGACGAAGGGATGAAGATACCGAACGAACAGAACGATCACCTCGGACACCAGAAAGACATGTCCACATGATACATGGCAGATTCACAGCAGGTGGGATCTCCAAATCCTCTCGCAAAAGATATCTCAAAGAAGTATATCATGTCGAAGGAGAGGAGGAAGCACTCAACATCCCGGCAATAACATTCACTAAAGAGGACGCATCCGGCATCATCGCAGAACACGACGATCCCATGGTCATCACCATCATATTAGCAAACGCCAACCTACATCGCACCTTAATAGACCAAGGGAGTTCTGCCGACATCTTATTCAAAACAGCCTTTGATAAACTCGGCTTAGAAGAAAAAGAACTTCAAGCATATCCAAACAGTCTGTTTGGACTAGGAGACACCCCGGTTTGACCACTAGGATACATACCACTACATACAACCTTCGGAAAAGGGAACTAATCCAGGACCCTCAAAATAGACTACATTGTGGTCGATGTAAGTTCAGCTTACAATTCTCTCATAGGTCGGACAACACTCAACCAACTCGGCGCAATAGTCTCGACCCCACACCTATGTATGAAATTCCCAACACCAAAAGGGATAGCCACGATAAAAGCAGATAAAAAAATGGCACGTCGCTGTTACAACGAAAGCCTAAACCTCAGAGGCAAAAGAGAAGAGTTCTACACAATCGAGCTGGGCGGAGTTCAACGACGAGAAGAACTTCGTCCCCAGCCAGAGGGTGAGATAGAAAAGATTCAGATCGGGGACACCTCAGAAAAAATAACTAATATCGGCACAATCCTAAAAGGAGATTCAAAGGAATTACTAATACAATTCTTGCGAGATAATGTCGATCTCTTCGCGTGGAAAGCCACAGATATGCCAGGCATAGACCCTAAGCTGATGTGTCACAAGTTGGCGGTCTATCCAGGATCTCGGCCGGTACAGCAGAGACGAAGAAAACTTGGGCCAGAGCGATCCCAGGCTGTGGAAGAACAAGTACAGGCACTACTGGAAGCAGGAGTCATAAGAGAAGTCAAATATCCACTATGGCTAGCCAACGTTGTCTTGGTGAAAAAATCAAATGGGAAGTGGCGAATGTGCACCGATTACACCGATCTCAACAAGGCTTGTCCAAAAGATCCTTACCCACTCCCAAATATCGACGCTCTGGTAGACGCTTCCTCCGGATATAAATATCTCTCGTTTATGGACGCATACTCCGGATACAACCAGATACCCATGTATCCACCAGATCAAGAAAAGACTTCGTTCCTAACACCGAAAGCAAACTACTGCTACATTGTGATGCCTTTCGGTCTCAAGAACGCAGGAGCTACTTATCAAAGGCTAATGAATAAAGTCTTCTCGGATCACATCGGAAAGATCATGGAAGTCTACGTGGACGACATGCTAATAAAAACACAAAGTGAAGAGACATTATTGTCCGACCTGGCCCAAGTTTTCGACACCATAAGGAAGCATGACATGCGACTCAATCCCGCGAAGTGCACCTTTGCAGTAGAAGCAGGCAAATTCTTAGGTTTCATGCTCACACAAAGAGGAATTGAAGCAAACCCAGACAAATGTCAGGCCATACTCAACATGAAGAGCCCAACCTGTGTCAAAGAAGTACAGCAACTCAATGGGAGATTGGCCGCCCTATCCCGATTCTTAGCAGGAGCTGCGATAAGATCTCTCCCCTTCTATGCTACTTTAAGAAAGGGAAAGCAGTTCGAATGGACGACAGAATGTGAGCAAGTCTTCCAAGACTTTAAGAAATTCTTAGGACAGCCACCTATCCTCTCTCGACCACGAGAAGGAGAACCACTCATATTATATCTCGCAGTAGGAAGCCGGGCAGTAGTGTCAGCACTAGTCAGAGAAGACGAAAACGGACAACAACCCATCTACTTCATTAGTAAAGCACTGCAGGGATCCGAGTTGAACTATCAGAAAATAGAAAAATTTTCCTATACTCTCATTCTAACATCTCGACGACTCCGCCCTTACTTCCAGGCCCACACCATCAAAGTTCGCACTAACCAGCCCTTGAAAGGAATATTGCAGAAAACAGATTTAGCAGGTAGAATTCTACAATGGGCAGTCGAGCTGTAAGAGTTCGACCTCCAATATGAAGCTCGGACGGCCATTAAGTCACAATATCTGGCCGACTTTATCGCAGAATTCACAGATGCCCTGGAAACCCTCACAGAGTGGAATCTCTATGTGGACGGTTCTTCAAATAAAACTGGAAGCGGCGCAGGAGTGATAATAGAAAGCAACCAGGGAACCCAAGTTGAGCTCTCCCTCAAGTTCGGGTTCCCAGCTTCAAATAACCAGGCGGAATACGAAGCACTGCTAGCTGGCTTAAAGCTGGCTGAAGAGGTTGGAGCTCGGAAACTCAACATTTACATCGATTCGCAAGTTTTCACATCACAAATAACAGGGAGCTACCAAGCCAAAGATCCCACCATGAAAAGGTGTTTGGATAAGACCAAGGAACAGCTCGGACAAATCGGGGAATATAAGATCTACCACATACCCCAAGAACAAAATGCCCGAGCTGATGCACTCTCGAAATTAGCCAGCACCAAACCGGGGGGCAACAATAGAAGTCTCATCCAGGAAATACTACAGAGCCCGTCGATCTCGGAGGAACAAAAAGTCCTAACCATAACAGGCCAAGACCAAGGATGGATGACCCCCATAATCAACTACCTCAAAACAGGAACACTCCCCACCGAAGAAAAGGAGGCAAAGAGGCTAAAAAGGGAGGCACAGTATTACACCATTATAAACAACATCCTGTACAAAAGAGGGATCTCAGTACCATTACTGAAATGCGTACCGACCTCCCACACAAAGGAAGTATTAGAAGAAGTACACGGCGGCATTTGTGGCAACCATCTCGGAGCACGAGCTCTCAACAAAAAAGTACTCCGAGCGGGATTTTATTGGCCAACTCTATAGAAAGAAGCTACAGAATTTGTAAGACATGCCCACCATGTCAGAAACATGCCAACTATCACATCGCCCCGCCAGAAGAGCTCATCAGCGTAACTTCGCCTTGGCCGTTTGCAAGGTGGGGGCTCGACCTTCTCGGCCCCTTCCCCCAGGGGTCAGGACAAGTTAAATTTCTCATAGTAGGGGTAGACTATTTCACAAAGTGGATCGAGGTAGAGCCCCTAGCCAATGCCACCGCTCAAAGAAGCCGGAAATTCCTATATAGAAACATCGTCACAAGGTTCGGGGTTCCATATTCGATAACCACAGACAATGACACTCAATTCACAGATGCAGGCTTCAGAAAACTAGTAGCCGACTTAAATATAAAACATCAGTACACCTCCGTTGAACATCCACAAGCCAATGGACAGGCCGAAGCTGCCAACAAAGTCATATTGGCCGGATTAAAACGGAGATTACAAGATGCAAAGGGAGCTTGGGCAGAAGATCTTCCACAGGTCCTATGGGAATATCGAACAACGCCACACTCCACCACGAAGGAATCCCCCTTCCGGTTAGCATATGGAATAGAGACAATGATTCCAGTAGAAATTGAGGAAGGATCGCCTAGAGTAGTTCATTACAATGAGGGAGAAAACTCCCAACTTCAGAGGGAAGAGCTCGACCTACTACCTGAAATCCAAGAAAGAGATCGGATCAGGGAAAAAACTCTAAAGCGCCAAATGGCTTCCAGATATAATCAAAGGGTAGTGCCAAGAAGTTTCGCAGAAAATGATCTCATCCTAATCCGAAATGATATTGGAACAACTCAACCAGGAGAAGAAAAGCTGGAAGCAAACTGGAAGGGACCCTACCGAGTTGTAGAAGTACTTGGGAAGGGCTACTACAGACTGTCCGATCTCGATGGACGAGAGCTTCCTAGATCATGGCACGCTTGCAACCTAAGAAGGTACTACAGTTAGGAAGGTAACAGATCTCATTATTGGATGCACTCTTTTTCCTAAGAAGGTTTTTTAATGAGGCACCAAGTTGAAACCCAGACACTATCCGACTTAAAGGGATGAAAAAATTCCCACATGTATATATTTGCACTTTTACTTTGAATAAAGTTTATTTAGATATGCTTCAAAAATTCAAGACGCATTAATCTGAAGAATTCATCATCCGATTATAAAGCAACAGGTCAGCAGAAAGTGAAAAATAATTTCACTGTATGACCACGATAAAGATAAACCGTCCGATAAAGGTGAAAGCGCGATTCACCCAAAGGACGATCTAAAGATGCCAACCACTTTCTACAAATCGGCAAAGATGAACATAGAATAATGTAAGAAGTTATCGAAAGCAATCCAAAAAAGAACCTGACGAGGTCTTACGGATAGCTAAAATAATAACTTAAAGACTGGCCGACGTCTAGAAGTCGGACCAAGTCAACCCAAGTTATAAGTAAACCCTGGAAAGAGGTCTGGCCAACCCTATTAAAGATGATTACTTTAACTTAGAAGGACTCGACCTAACAAAGTCAGCCCAAAATAAAAAGGTTATAAAAGTAATCCCTGAAAGAGACCTGACAAAGGTCCAAGAAAGAGGATTACAAAAATAACCTAGAAAGAGGTCGACCTAACGAAGTCGATCTCCTACAAAATAAAAAAGGTTATAAAAGTAATCCCTGAAAGAGACCCGACAAAGGTCCAAGAAAGAGGATTACAAAAATAACTTAAAAAGAGATCGACCTAACGAAGTCAATCTCCTACAAAATGAAAAGGTTATAAAAGCAATCCCTGAAAGAGACCTGACAAAGGTCCAAGAAAAGGGATTACAAAAATAACCTAGAAAGAGATCGACCTAACGAAGTCGATCTCCTACAAACAAGTTACAAAAGTAATCCCCGAAAAGAGACCTGACAAAGCTCCAAAAAAGAGGATTACAGAAATAACATAAAAAGGGGACCAGCGTAAAAGAACCACCAAGAAATAAGTTGGACCCATAAATCACAACCTCAAAGGATCCAAGCTACAAACAATAAAACAAAGCAATCCGAGGAAGTCGAGATGCAAGATTTTAAACATCAGTAGAAAACAGAAAAGATGCCAAGTCAAAAAACTACTTCTTTTACTCTACAAAAGTTATAAGGCCCGGAAGGCCACCAAAACCTACCATGAAGGGATAGCGAGCTACCTTTTGCTTTTCAAAATAAAAAGTTGCTAAACAAACAACCAAGAAATGTCAGCAATTAAATAAAAAGTTAAAAAAAAAAACCCACAAGCCGGACCAACTACATATCCAGAAAGAGATCAGCAGACATCAGGAGCCTTCTTGGCAGCATCGGGACAAGGAGAAGGAGGACGAGTCTGAATCGGCACAGCATCCACAGTTCCATCCTCCCGGTTCTGAATTTGGCAATCCGAGTCAGGCACAACCGGAGGAGCAAAAGAGGTCGACACTTTGGCAGAGGACGCAGGGGGAGGAGCAACCTCATCATCATCATCCTTATCATCAGGGACAATCTTGCCATCCCTGACAATGTTATCCAGGCTAAAGGGGGTGAGATCGGCCTCGGGAGCAATGACCCGAACTTGCTCCTTCAAGTTCTCATAAGCAGCAGTCACGCTGCCAACGAGATGAGTTTGGAGCTCAGAATAATCTTCCCGGACATTGTCGAGCTCCCCCCTCAGGCGCATCATCTCCCGATAGGATGTAACGTAACTATCCTTATGCATCATGGCTGTGTCCTCAGCCAACCTCAAAGAAGCTGCCAGTGATTGAGAACTCGCCTTCTCGTTCTCTAAGTCATTCTCCAGCTTGGCTACCTTTACCTCAAGTTCCTCCTTCAACTCCCTCATCCGATCAAACTCTTGTTTTGCCTCCTCCATAAACGCTTTAGTGGTATGGAGAGGGAGATTCTGAGCAGTCTGATATATGGCAGCCGCCATATACGCCATCTTTACGTGATTTCGGGCCATAAATTCCAAGTGATGGAGGATGGACACATCATCCATGGAGAGGGAGCCATAGGGACCGATTTGCTGATCTACAAATTCAATGGCATTAAAATCAGGAGCATCGAGGTCGAAGGGCTCAGCTGTTTTTTGTTTTTTATTGGGAGGAGCAACAGATGGAGCGGCAGAAGTGGGGTGAGAATCCACCAAATGGACTCGGGGTGTAGGGATCACCTTCTTCACCCCAGGAGAACTCGGCACTGATGGCTTCTCGCGCACTTGGGAGGACCCCTCCCCAGCCGCCTTGGCCACAATAATTCTGGCAGCAGTCGCCCTCTGCGTCCTCTTAAAAGCTTTTATGGATTCATTATTCTTCATTGCCTCTGCAAATAAAACAGAAATTAAGCTACAAGTCGGATAAGTCGGAAAGACAGCTACAAGCAACATAAACAGATAATAAAGGAAACACAAGATACCCAGTTCAGTTTGAAGAAGAGAAGGATTGGTTAGAAATTTCTTTGTGTCAAGATGGGGAGGATGACCCCAGCGTTCCTCCAAGACAGTCACAAAAGCTCGCTCTGCCTCATCCAACATTTCCCACGCATATCTGAAGACCCTCACATCTTTTTGCCATTCCAAGGGAAAAGCAGGTTCGTCGTTTTCATCCAGAAAAAGGGCCGAGCTCCTTCAACAGCTCGGACCTTGAAAAAGTAGTTTTTAAAATCACAGAATGACTTGTCAAACATGGAAAATACCTTCTTTCCCTGGGTGGAACGAAAGGAGACCCAAGCCGACTTCTTTTTTACCACACCGGGCTTAGTCAAGACAAACAGATAGAAAAAGAGAGATTGGGAAGCAGGAATACCAAACCATTGCACAACAATTGGAAAATTTTTATGAAACCCCAGGAATTGGGGTGAAGTTGAGAGGGGGCAACATTACAGGACCATAACAGGTTGGTTTCAAATCGAGTAAAAGGAAGGGTGATACCCAGCTGACCGAAGAAAAAATCATAAACATAAAAGAAAGGGCGATCATCAACAACCCGAGTAAAAAAGCAGACTCTCTTGTCAGAAGAGGGAGTGACAAGCTCATAGTTCTTCTCATCACTGGGATTACTACAAACACTATTAAACTGCCTAAGCTGCGCACAAAACTCAAAATTAACCAGAGAGACACACATAAGAACCATCGAGTCCACCCAATCGGCTATACCCTCAGGAACCTGGGAAGGCATCTCTACAATGTTATTTCGGGAAGACATGAGGCCAACTAAATCCTACAAAAATAAAAGAAGAATGAATTACTCAAAAATATCTCAGACAAAGGGGCAAAACACCTCGACGGGCGAATACACAGAAAAGGAAAAACCCCAAGACTCAAACTGAAAGTCTTGGGGCATCCTTTGGAGGCTACAAAGCAAGGAGAAAGATAAAACACAAACAAAACAGAAAGTCATCTTCCTACAGTCTATCAGCAAGAAACAAACATCAAACATACCAGGCAAAAATCGTTAAAGATGCAACCTTTTTTCAGAATCAAACAAAATTATCATTCCAAGGCTTCAAAATCAAAAGCATTTCACAACATGCAAAAGCCCTAAAGGTATCAAGCAATAGGAGAAGCGAAAAAGACCATACAAAAGACGAAGAAACTACGAGACACACAGTGATCAGGCACAACGAAAAGCAGAAAGATCCAAACTTTTCCCAACTAAGATAAAAACTTTCTCAAAACAGACACAAAAAATGGCATAGAGGGAGGAAGAAAGAAGAACAAAACCTGGAAAAATGAGAGAAAGCTGCAAAGAAAAGCAGAAAGGCGGAAGGCAAAATCCAGAATCTCCCCTTCCCCCACGAAAAAGCAAAGTCACAAAGCAACGTCGCTGGGCTGAAACGCGAAAGCTACGGGCGGAGGCTTCAGAAAAATCAAAGGAAAAGCTGAAAGTGAGAAGGTGAAGGGAGAAGTTACAAAGAAGAAGCGAAACCGTTTTTGATCGATAAATTCAAAATAAAAGCCAAGAGAGAGTGGGGGCAATTAAATGCCAATTAAATGCGGATATTAAAACCGCTTGCGTTCCCAAAAAAGCGCTGATATAAAAGCGCGCGCTTTTAGAGAAAAACGTTCTACATTCAAAAGCTGCTACAAAAAGGAGTCGACAAAATGCTTGAGTTCGGCTTCGCTACGAGAAGGACCGAAGTCAAGGACTCGACCTTAAGACCGAGCTCAAGCAGGGGCACTGTTCATACCCTGAGTCGAGCTATCCGACCTGGGATGATTGACGACAAAGCGACCGACCTCTTCAGGTCAAGCGGACCGACTTCTTCTTAAAGAACTCGGCCAAATCGACAGGAAAGCCCATAAAGGGCCCAAGTAGAGGAACACGACCCAAATCCAAAGGCCGTCCAAGCCTATAGAGATAAGGGGGGTTCCCTTGAAGATAAGCTGACCTCAACTCAAAGATAAAGATAAGATAAGATAACTAACTTATCTTATCTAGAAAGGTCACTCTACAACTACTATAAATACACTGGAGCACCCAGGTATAACTCATACTCTGATTCTACTAAAAACCTGTTTAATACCCATGCTAACTTAAGCATCGGAGTCTCTTGCAGGTACCCCCCACCCTCCGGTGACGAAGGATCAGCAGTGTAGCTAGATCAACAAGTCGGACACGACAGCTCCGGCCGTCTCCCACCAGCCGGACACGTTGGTACCGATCTGTACAGAGGATCTCAACCAAGATCGACCTCCAGTTTCAGGTAACCCTCGGAACAGTTAACAACGTTTCATCAAGGAGGAACACTAAAAATTTAAAGCGACCCAAGAAATTTTACATTGAGAATAATGGGAGCTCTTAAAATTTTACTTGCATGACATGTATAACTGATATATGAATTTTGAGCTAGAGAACACACAGCCTGTGAGTTTTGAGCTTAATTGTATGGTTATATTCAAACCATAATTTTTATTCCTGTGCATTTCGCCCTTCTTTTTATTCTGATGTTCTTTGCTTTGTTTTAATCTATATGTCCAATATAGAATATAGATACATACTAAGAAATGATTGAGGCCATCATTTGATTTTTTTCCTCACTCATCCCAAATTAGCCTACCTTTTACATCACCCTTGTTAGTCCCCTTGAGCTTTTTAAATACCCTCTTGTTCTATAAATCACATTACTAGCCTTAAGCAGAAAAATAAAATAAAAATCCCAAGTTGAATCCTTGGTTAGCTTAAGATAGAAATTGTGTATTGTTTAAGTGTGGGGAACTTTATGGGAATATGGATGATAGAAACAAAGGTGGAAAGTTAAAAAGAATAAAAGATGTTTCAAAATAAAAATTTGGGAAGCATCCTCATGTGAAATCAAAACAATTGAATTACCATGTGCATTAAAAAAAATTTTTATTTTCGGTATTTGATTAAGGGGATACAAAAAATTCTCCAATTGCAAAATAAAAAGAATCAATGCACATGGGATAAAATTTAAGTTAATGCATGAGCTTGCCATACAAAGTGAGAAAAGTTGGGCAAATAGGTTAAGAAACTTTGAATTACAAAATATGTATGTTAGGCGAGATCTTGGACTAGTCAAGGATTCACTTATTAGCTCACTTAGTCTCATACATATACCCTTACCTTTACCTTGGCCCCATTACAACCTGTAAAAAGACCTCATGATTTTTCTATGACTGTATTATATAATTGTTGATTGGTTAGATGAAGAACAAAGTTATAGAAAGTAAGAATAAAAAGAAGAATAGAGTGATTAACCCAATAAGCACTGAGTGACTAGAGAGTAAACACAAAATCCAGTGAGGGTTCAATAGCTTATCACCATATATCTCTGCTTAAATTGTTAATTGTCTTGCAAGCTTGAAAAATATTTTTTACCCATCTCAATTGTAAAAGTGCTTTAACATTATCCAGGGTTTGGCTATGCATATATAATTCCTTCAGAATGTGAATTAATTTAACTACATGTAAGTTTTATATACAGGTGAATAACAATTAGAATTGCATGATTCATTTAGATAGTTGCATTTAGGATAGATTACATTGCATGAGATTCCACCACTTTAACCTTACCTTACTCTTTATCTTGGATTTAGCATGAGGACATGCTATTGTTTAAGTGTGGGGAGGTTGATAAACCCATATTTTAGGATATATATTGTGCTCAATTCAAGAGATTTATTCAATCCTTCACCCACTTATTCATAAAAATTGCATGGTTTTACTTTTCCTTCCTTATTATGTGATATATGTGAAATACATGTTTCCTATGCTTTGAAATTATTTATTTTAAATACCTTTTATTACCATTCAACGCCGTGATTTGTGTGTTGAGTAGTTTCAGATCTTCTAAGGCAGGAATGACTTAAATGATGGAAAGAAAACATACAAAAATGGAAGGAAAGCACAAAACGGAGTTTTTGAAGAAACTGGCAACGACGTGAACGCATGGACGACGCGGCCGCATGTCTAGCGCAAAAAGACAGCGACGCGAACGCGTGACTGATGCGGACGCGCGCCATGAGCAGAACACAGATGACGCGGACGCATGACCGAAGCGAATGCGTGACAAGGAAAACTCCAGATGACGCGACCGCGTGACCCACGCGGACGCGTGACAGACGTTACGCACCAGAAATTACAGAAAACGCTCCCAGCGATTTCTGAAACCTTTTTTGGCCCAGATCCAAGTCCAGAAGGCACAGATTAGAGGTTATGAAGTGGGGGAATGCATCCATTCAGGAAGAGATCTCCAATTATTCACTTTTCATAGTTTAGATGTAGTTTTTAGAGAGAGAGGTTCTCTCCTCTCTCTTAGGTTTTAGGATTAGGATTTCTTATTATTTCAATTTAGTATTCCAACTCCTTATCAGGTTCAATATTCCTTTTGCTTTATATTTCTCTTTTACTTTCAGATCTTTTAAAGTTTTCTTTTAATTACTTTTGTTGCCAAATTAGCTTATGAACCATTCATGTTTAGATTTGATATTCTATTTAATATAATTTGAGGTATTTCAGAATTATGATTGCTTTCCTTTATTTACATTAATAATTTGTATTTTCTTCTTCTTAGCTTTGGTTGATTAATTGGCAACTCTTGAGTTATCAAACTCAACGTGATTGATAACTGTTGTCTTTGCTAATTGAATTGAACTTCAATAAACTTCAGTCCTTTCTTAGGAATTGACTAGGACCCAGTGGCGGAGCCACGTTTGTGGGAAAGGGGGCAATGGCCCCTCCCAAACCTTTAATTTTTTAGTTTAGTTTCCTTTAAATTTTCAATTTTTCTCTCTTCTTAACTTATAGTTTCTGAGGATCAAACTAATTAGTCACTTGACCTTCCTTTGCTTTAGTAAAGGCTAACTAAGTGGGATTAAAACTCAATTCTCATCACCATTGATAAGGATAACTAGGATAGGACTTCCAATTTCTCATACCTTGCCAAGAGTTTATTTTACAGTTATTTATTTATTTTATTTATCATTTAAATTACTTGTTCCTTACTTTCAAAACCCCAATTTACAAAACTCATAATCAATAATAAGAACATACCTCCCTGCAGTTCCTTGAGAAGACGACCCGAGGTTTAAATACTTCGGTTATCAATTTATTTAGGGGTTTATTACTTGTGACAATCAAAATGTTTGTACGAAAGGGATTCCTTGTCGGTTTAGAAGCTATACTTGCAACGAGGATTTATTTTTAGAAAATTCTAGATCGCGCAGGAATTCAGTTCGTCACCGACCTCTTCATGTTGGGTCATCCCCGATCTCTTCTTAAAGAGTTCGGCCAAATCACCATAGAGGCCCAAGCAGGCCCAAATGAAGGAACGCAGCCCATTCTAAAGGCGGCAAAGCCAAGAAAGATAAGGTGGCTCTCCTAAAAGATAAGATAAGATAAGATAACTAACTTATCTTAAAGGACACCCCACACTACTATAAATACACTAGAGCAACCAGGTATAACTCATACTCTGATTCTACATAAAAATCTGCTCAAAGCCCATGCTAACTTAAGCATCGGAGTCTCTTGCAGGTACCACTCCCCTCCGGTGATCAAGGATCAGCAACATCTTAAGGATCAGCAAGTCGGATGTGACAGCACCGACCAGCACAGAAGATCTCGTCCGAGATCGACCGTCAGTTTCAGGTAATCCTCGGAACACATATATAAGTGTAAGGGCTAAAAGTATTAACAACCAAGCCAAACCAAAATTGAATTGAGTTATTAAAGATTTTACAAACTTGCAAGAAAAGTGATGATTCTAGGTGAAAACATGTAATTGAGCGATCGAACCCTCACCGAATGTGTATCCGCTCTTATCACTCAAGTGTATGGGGTTGATTCACTCAATTCTCCCCTAATCATGCTTTCTAAGATTTGTTTTTCATCTAACAATCAACAATTATTTCATGCAAGCATACAAATATCATGAGGTCTTTTTCATAGGTTGTAATAGGGCTAGGATTAAGGTAGGATACATATGGTTAAGTGGACTTGAAATTTGAATGTTTGATTAACCTAAGCTTCCCACCTAACCTATATAGCAACCTATACATTTCTAAACAAACCTAATTACCCATTCTTCACTTTTTCACACACTCATGCATTCTTTTCTTGATCACAACTCATATGCATTGATTATTATTGAGCTTCACTATAGGACATTTTGTCCCCTTTTTATTGCTTTTCTTTTTTTCTTTCTTTTTCTATTTTTTCTTTTCTATATATATATATATTCTTTTTATTTTCTTATTTTTTTTCTTTTCAAACCAAAATATATACAAAAGTATCAATGCATATGATTTTATATTTAATTAACACATGAGTATGTACCCAATTCCCATGATTTTTGTTCATACACCGGTCCGAGCTATAAGATCCGAGATGATCTAAAGCAAATAGGCTGACCTCTTGGAAGGTTGGTCCCTTACCGACCTCTGGAAAGCTTGGTCCATTACCGACCTCTTGGAAGGTTGGTCCATTACCGACCTCTTCGCAAAGAGCTCGGACAAACGCCTTAGAGGCCCAAGTAGTCCAAAATAAAAGGACGCAGCCCACTCTAAAGGCGGCTGGCCTAAAAGATAAGGTGACTTCGCTCAAAGATAAGATAAGATAACTAACTTATCTCCAGAAAGGTCACTCTACACTACTATAAATACACTGGAGCACCCAGGTATAACTCATACTCTGATTCTACATAAAAACCTACTAAAAGCCCATGCTAACTTAGTCATCATAGTCTCTTGCAGGTGCCACCCCCCTCCGGTGATCAAGGATCAGCAGCACCACCAGATCCAACAAGTCGGACACGACAGCTCCGACCACAATAACAGATCTCATCCGAGATTGACCTCCAGTTTTAGGTAAACCTCGGAACATTGGCGCCATTGCCAGGGACCTGGAAGTCATCCCCTCATCATGGCGGACAACCTTGACAACAATCACAACTCCGGTTTGGAAGAAAAAATCCCGCTTAAAAATACAGATGCCGCATCAAAGGATGTGCCTCAAACCAAGGGGGACAAGCAATCTCCAAACACCGAAATCTTAGATGCCCTCTGTGAACAGTAGAATCACCCCAAACAGCTGGAACAAGAGGCCGAACATCATCGCGAGGCCGAGAGAGACCTCCGAAGAGAAGCGAGACGTCGCCGAAAGCTAGAGGACAAGCTCGCAAAGTTCGAAGCCGATCTCAAAACCAAAACTACTCATTCCAACCATGAAGATAACTCCCACAAGGATCAAGATCCATTCACTAAAGAGATCATGAAAGCTAAAGTCCCAAAGGACTTCAAAGCTCCTAACTAAAGAGATCATCTCAGCAATTTCAGAAGCAGGATGTATCTCACAGACGCTTCAGATGCAATTCGATGCAAAGCTTTCTCGACTACCCTGACAAAAATAGCAACAAAGTGATTTGACAGTTTGCCTCCAAGATCAATCACAAGTTTTGACGACCTAGCCAAAAAGTTCCTCGCCAGGTTCTCTATCCAAAAGGACAAGACCAGACACGCTCCAAGCTTACTAGGAGTTAAACAAGGAGATCGAGAAAGCCTTGGTAGCTACATGGAAAGGTTTAACAAAGCATGTCTCGACATACAAAGTCTCCCAATAGAAGCAGCCATCATGGGGCTCATCAACGGCCTGAGAGAGGGACCTTTTAGCCACTCAATATCCAAAAAACATTCAACATCTCTGAACGAGATACAAGAACGGGCAGAAAAGTATATCAATATGGAGGAAAATTCTCAACTAGGAGAAACCTCAAAATCCGGATTCTCCCACCCACCTCGAGACAAGGATAAAGAGTCCAGGAAAAAGGAGGATCAGCCTGCTAAAAAACCTCGAAAGTACCACAACTACACTCCACTCAGAGTGTCCCTTGTGGATGTATACAGAGAGATATGCAACATTGAAAAGATTCCGTCCCCTTGTTCGATTAAACATAAAAGAGGAGGAGACAGGTCTGTCGATCTCCCCACTATTACCTTCACGTAAGAAGACGCTGCGGGCATCATCCTGGGGCACGATGATCCTATGGTTATTACCATAATACTTGCCAACGCCAACTACCTGTCCTTACTCGACCTCGGGAAGGTGAAGAGCTCATACTATACCTCGTTGTAGGAAGTCAGGCAATAGCATCAGCACTAGTCAGAGAAGACGAAAGTGGGCAATAACCCATC
The DNA here is from genome assembly GCF_003086295.3 of Arachis hypogaea. Classification (NCBI taxonomy): domain Eukaryota; kingdom Viridiplantae; phylum Streptophyta; class Magnoliopsida; order Fabales; family Fabaceae; genus Arachis; species Arachis hypogaea. The sequence continues at coordinate 72,707,868 of NC_092052.1, forward strand.
TACTTCATCAGTAAGGCTTTACAAAGGGCTGAATTGAAGTATCAAAAGATAGAAAAATTTTCCTACTCCCTCATACTCACTTCCCAACGACTCCAACCATACTTTCAATCTCACACCATCAGAGTACGGACCAACCAACCCATAAAGGGGATCTTTCAGAAAACATATTTAGATGGAAGAATCCTACAATGGGCAGTTGAGTGATAAATCCCAATTTTGTGATTTATCTTGTGCTTAATTTGGGAGATTTTATCACCTTTTTCCACATTTATTCAATGAAATAGCATGGTTTTGCAATTCTCCCTTGATTTGTGCTTAAATGTGAAAACATGCTTTTTAGGCCTTAAAATAACTAAATTCAATTCACTTTAATTCCATTCGATGTCTTGATGTATTTGTTGAGTGATTTCAGGTTCATAGGGCAAGTATTGGATGGAAGAAGTGAGGAGAAAAGCATGCAAAGTGGGAGAACTCAGGAAGAAATGAAGGAACCGTAAAGTTGTCAAGTCCGACCTCTTCGCACTCAATCGACCATAACTTGAGCTACAGAGGTCCAAATGAGGCGTTCTAGTTGCGTTCAAAAGCTAACATCCGGGGCTTCGAAATGATATAAAATTTTCCATATGTTGCTTCGCGTTAAGGGGCACACACGCGCCATGTATGCATGCGCGCTGATTGAACACGTGGTCCACTAAAGTGAAATCTTCCCCAGCGATTTCTGAAGCACTTTGGGCCCAACCCAACTCATTTCTAATGCTATTTCATGCAGAATTCAAGCTTGGGCAAAAGGGGGAGCAATTGTTTGAAGTTTTTACATCATGTAGTTTAGTTTCTAGAGAGAGAAGCTCCCTCTTCTCTCTAGAATTAGGTTAGGTTAATCCATCTTAGATCTAGGCATGATTTCTTGATTTCATCTTGTTTTTTTCCAATTTCTTGTTTCTACTACTCTTCCTCTCTCTAATTTTGTATTTCATTCTTGTAATTGCTTGCTTTGTTGTTGATGCACTCTTCCTTCTTCTATTTTCTTTTAATGCAATTTATGATTCATGTTCTTTTATCATTGATTTGCTTTATTGTTGTTTAATTCCTTGCAATTGAGTAGTGTAGATTTATATTCCTTGCAATTTTGCTATATTTTCCTTTTATGCCTTCCAAGTGTTTGATAAAATGCTTGGTTGGATCTTAGAGTAGAATTTTGTGCTCTTGGCTTGGGAAGGTAACTTAGGAACTCTTGAGTTACTAATGTCCAAGTGATTGACGATTGGGAGCCATTAATGCTAGATCTCACCAATTGATTAGGTGTAGAACTAGGACTTATGGACTTGGATTGATATAGCTCACTTGACTTTCCTCTACTATTAGTTAGGGGTTAACTTAGTGGGATTGATCCTTGCCAATTCTCATGTTGTGGTTAGTGATTAGGATAGAGATCCTTGACCACCTAACCTTGCCAAGACCTTTTTGTTAGTTTATTTCCTTTGCCATTTATATTTCTTGTCCATCATCTCAAAAACCCTAAAACATACTCCATAACCAATAACAAGGCACTTTATTACAATTCCTAGGGAGAACAACCCGAGGTTTAAATACTTCGGTTTAATAAATTTAGGGGTTTGTACTTGCGACAAACAAATTTTTGTATGAAAGGACTACTGTTTGGTTTATAAACTATACTTTACAACGAGAATTCATTAGTAGAATTCTAGACCACACAAAAGTCTTTTCATCATTAAGTTATCTGAATTCGACCTCAAATATGAAGCCCGGACAGCTATCAAATTTTAGTACCTGGCCGACTTCATCGCAGAATACACTGACACCCTGGGCACCCCCACAGAGTGGAGCCTCTATGTGGACAGCTCCTCAAACAAAATCAGGAGTGGTGCAGAAGTCATCTTAGAGAGCGATCAGGGAACACAAATCGAGCTCTCCTTAAAGTTTGAGTTCCCTGCTTCAAATAATCAAGCTGAGTATGAAGCACTACTGGCTGGTTTGAGGCTGGCTAGGGAAGTGGGAGCTCAAAGACTTACCATTTTTAGCGACTCCCAAGTAGTCACTTCGCAAATAGAAGGGAGCTATCAAGCCAAGGATCCCACCATGAAAAAATACCTTGACAACACCAAAGAACAGCTTAGACAATTCAGGGGATATGAGGTCCGACACATACCCCGGGAATAGAATGCCCGAGTTGATGCACTTTCAAAACTAGCCAGCACCAAACCAGGGGGTAATAATAGAAGCCTCATCCAAGAAACACTTCGAAGTCCATCGACCTTGGAGGAAGAAAAGATCCTAGCCATATCAGGACAGGACCAAGGATGGATGTTGCCCATAATCAACTACCTCAAGGAGGAAATAGTTCCCGCAGACATAAAGGAGGCAAAAAGGCTAGTACGAGAAGCACAGTACTACACCATGGTATAGGACGTCCTATATAGGAAAGGAATCTCTACGCCCCTCCTAAAATGCGTCCCGACCTTCGCTACAAGGGAAGTTCTCGAAGAAGTCCACGGTGGCATGTGTGGCAATCACCTCGGGGCAAGAGCTCTTTTCAAAAAGGTACTCCGAGCCGGTTTCTACTGGCCGACCTTGCAGAGGGAAGCGACAGACCGAAAAGGACCATACCGAGTATCAGAAGTACTGGGGAAAGGTTACTACAAGGTGTCCGACCTCGATGGGCGAGAGCTACCAAGGTCATGGCATGCCTGTAATCTAAGAAGGTACTATAGCCAGAGAAAAGTAAAGATCGTAGGTCAAGGGACACTCTTTTTCCTGAAAAGGTTTTCTAATAAGGTGCCTGTCCGAGATCTAAGAAACTGCCTGACCTCTAAGGGTAAGCACTCATATGTACATACTTATATTTATGTTTTTATTTCATTTATTATTCAAATAAAAGTCGCCAATTCCCTAAAAAGTTTCCTACCAAGACGCATTAATCTAAGTTCACGCAAAATTTATCGCCCGATTACAAAGAGGTCGGCAACGTGAAAACCAAATTCATCGCCCGATTACAAAGAGGTCGGAAAGGTTTAGGTGAAAACCAAATTCATCGATCGATTGCAAAGAGGTCGGCAAGGTGAAAACCAAATTCATCGACCGATTATCAAGAGGTCGGCAAGGTGAAAATCAAATTCATCGACCGATTACAAAGAGGTCGGCAAGGTGAAAATCAAATTTATCGATCGATTACAAAGAGGTCGGCAAGGTGAAAATCAAATTCATCAACCAATTACAAAGAGGTTGGCAAGGTGAAAATCAAATTCATCGACCGATTACAAAGAGGTCGGTAAGGTGAAAGCGTAGAAGCAGATTAATGCAAGAAGTTATAAAAAGTAATCCATAGAAAGCGACTTAACGAGGTCTGACTAAAAATGGATTGCTAAAAATAACTTAAGAAGGCCCGACATAGAAGTCAGACCAGTGAAAGGATCACTAAAAAGGGACAAAGACATCTCGCAAATGCCAAAGAAAGACCAGAAGTACTTTGCTGAAAGGTAAGAAGTATTGAAAAAAGATACTACTTAAAAAGCAAAAGCACAAAACGAAATGGCGCTAAAAAAGTCATCCAAACAAACTATAAAGAAAAGGTTCCCCTTAGAACACTACCTGAAAAGTTGTTGGAATATGACTAAAAAGCCCGGACGGGTCGACATTAGCCAAAGGCGCGATCCAAAGCAACAATCTCGAAAAGAGAACGAGTCAAAAGCCAAAAAGGTTGAAGACAACTTACGGCTCAAAAGTGCTTAGCCAAAAGGGATACAACTCCGCTCAAAGAAGGATGGAGCTCAAAACAGGGCTACAAAGAAAACGATAACTAAAAAGGTTCTATAAAGAACACTAGAAAGTTATCGGACAAGTCACTAAAAGCTCGGACACTAAGCCACAAGGACAACTCCGCCAAATCAGAGGGTTGACAACACAAACTCAAAGCAAGGCATGATCCCAAAAGGCAAGGATAAAAAACCCACATTACCACTCAAAGGCAGATCGGATACGAACCAAGAAAGATGCTTGAACATGAATTCCTAAAGAGGTCGAAGCTTAAAAGCACGTCCTCATAAGAAGGTCAAAGCTCAAGCAAGGGCACTGTTCATACACCGGTCCGAGCTATAAGATTCGAGATGATCTAAAGCAGATAGGCCGACCTCTTGGAAGGTTGGTCCCTTACCGACCTCTTGAAAGGTTGGTCCATTACCGACCTCTTAGAAGGTTGGTCCATTACCGACCTCTTCGCAAAGAGCTCAGACAAACGCCTGAGAGGCTCAAGTAGGCCCAAATAAAAGGACGCAACACACTCTAAAGGCGACTGGCCTAAAAGATAAGGTGACTTCGCTCAAAGATAAGATAAGATAAGATAACTAACTTATCTCCAAAAAGGTCACTCTACACTACTATAAATACACTGGAGCACCCAGGTATAACTCATACTCCGATTCTACATAAAAACCTGCTAAAAGCCCGTGCTAACTTAGGCATCGGAGTCTCCTGCAGGTACCACCCCCTCCGGTGATCAAGGATCAGCAGCACCACCAGATCCAACAAGTCAGACACGACAGCTCCGACCACAATAACAGATCTCATCTGAGATTGACCTCCAGTTTTAGGTAACCCTCGGAACAATTTTCAACAAAGATACAACACACACCTTTTTCTCAACCAATGTCCCAAGTTTCCCCACACTTGAATGATACACACTCACTAGCCTAAGCTAATCAAAGATCCAAATAAAGGACATTTATTATTTTTCACTTTAAGGCTTATAATGTGCTAAAATTAAGAACAAATGGGTTAATCGTAGGCTCAAAGTTGGCTAACAATAGAAGATAAGAGGTAACGTTATTTGGGTAAGTGAGCTAAATGAAATAATGGCCTCAATCATATAAATGCATGTATACACAAAATAATGGACACAAAGAATCAAACAAATCAAAGATTACAATCATAGAAAGAGAATAATGCACACAAGAATGAAAATAAGTGGTTATAAGATGTAACCACACAATTAGGCTCAAATTTCACATGCTTATTTTCTTAGCTCAAAACATGATCCACAATGTATAGTTCAAGCAAGTTCGATAAAAATTTTTTACTCAAATCAATTGGGGTGCCTAATAGATAAAATTCTTGAAAAAAAAATATTCATTATTTTGACTAAGCTTATTATGTATATATATGCTAAATAAGAAAATGCAACAAAAAATCCTAAAAGACCTAAAAATGAAATGCAAAAGTGATAGGATTAGAAATTTGTCACCCAAAAATGCCGATTCGGTCGAGGCATCTGGTGGAATCAAAGGTGAATTAAAATTAACTAATTAAGGACCTAAAAAGCATGTTTTCACTCTTAAGCACAAATTAGGGATACAAAACCATTCTATTTTAGTGAATAAATGTGGGAAAAGGTGATAAAATCCCCTAAATTTAAGATAAAATGCACCACGAAATAGTGGTGCATCAAATCTTTCCACACTTAAACCAAGCATGTCCTCATGCTAAATCAAGAAGGAAACAAAGGGTATCATCATTTATTCTAATGTAAACTATCTAAATGCAATCTATCTATGTGTAATCTATTTAAATGGATGCAATTACTTGGTCAATATAAATCAACTTCCAAGAATACATATATAAGCGTAAGGGCTAAAAGTATTAACAACGAAGCCAAAACCACAATTGAATTGAGTTATTAAATATTTTATAAACTTGCAAGAAAAGTGATGATTCTAGGTGAAAACATGTAATTGAGCAATTGAACCCTCACCGGATGTGTATCCGCTCTAATCACTCAAGTGTACGGGATTGATTCACTCAATTATCCCCTAATCATACTTTCCAAGATTTGTTTTTCATCTAACAATCAATAATTATTTCATGCATGCATAAAAATATCATGAGGTCTTTTTCATAGGTTGTAATGGGGCTAGGGTCAATGTAGGATGCATATGGTTAAGTGGACTTGAAATTTGAATCTTTGATTAACCTAAGCTTCCCACCTAACCTATATAGCAACCTATACAATTCTAAATAAACCTAATTACACATTCTTCACTTTTCCACACACTCATGCATTCTTTTCTTGATCACAACTCATATGCATTGATTATTATTGAGCTTCACTGTGGGGCATTTTATCCCCTTTTTATTGTTTTTCTTTTTTTTTTCTTTTTCTATTTTTTTTTGTTTTCTATATATATATATTTTCTTTTTATTTTCTCATTTTTTTTCTTTTCAAACCAAAATATATACAAAAGTATCAATGCATATGGTTTTACATTTAATTAACACATGAGTATGTACCCAATTCACATGATTTTCAACAAAGATACAACACACACCTTTTTCTCAACCAATGTCCCAAGTTTTCCCACACTTGAATGATACACACTCACTAGCCTAAGCTAATCAAAGATCCAAATAAAGGACATTTATTGTTTTTCACTTTAAGGCTTATAATGTGCTTAAATTAAGAACAAGTGGGTTAATCGTAGGCTCAAAGTTGGCTAACAATAAAAGATAAGAGGTAAAAGGCTATTTGGGTAAGTGAGCTAAATGAAATAATGGCCTCAATCATATAAATGCATATATACACAAAATAATGGACATAAAGAATCAGACAAGTCAAAGATTACAATCATAGAAAGAGAATAATGCACACAAGAATGAAAATAAGTGGTTATAAGATGTAACCACACAATTAGGCTCAAATCTCACATGTTTGTGTTCTTAGCTGAAAACATGATCCACAATGTATAATTCAAGCAAGTTCAATGAAAAATTTTTACTCAAATCAATTGGGGTGCCCAATAGATAAAATTCTTGAAAAAAAATATTCGTTATTTTGACTAAGCTTATTATGTATATATATGCTAAATAAGAAAATGCAACAAAAAATCCTAAAAGACCTAAAAATGAAATGCGAAAGTGTTGGGATTAGAAATTTGTCACCCAAAAATGCCGATTCGGTCGGATGACCTCCCCACACTTAAAAGTTTGCACCATCCTCGATGCATTCAAAGATGAGCAAGGGGGTATGGCGACTTTCTGAGTTGCCACCTTCAGCTGGTGGATCAACCGGTTGCTACATGTTCTGTTTCCAATTTCCATTTTTGCCTATAATGACTCATCCTGGAAATAGAAGACGGGATAGTGAGAAAAATAAATGCAAAAGCAAGGAAGCATACTTTGTTGGAATGAGGTAGTAATCACTAGAATGCAGTGAGTGACAGAATATGTGACATGGATAAAAGTGATTGTGCATTCTAAGTTGCACACAATTTAGAACACACACACTAACATAGAAAGCTATGTCACGGTTGCACAAAAGGGAACATGTATTTCACTCATCCGAATGTGCTTGAGATGTTCTAAACTCGTAGGTTAAAACAACCAAACAAGCAATGAAGAAGCATGAAAGCATTCAAGCCAAAAACATATGGATGCATATGATCAAGAAACACAATGCATTAAGATAAATGCACAACATCCATCAAGAAATTTTCTAATCAAAGAAAAGAATTCAAATCACATGGTGGCCAAATCATGCAATTCAAAAAAATTTAACATGCGTTAAAAGCTATTCTCATGTACTTGGTATTCACAAAGGTTAAGCATGAAAAATTCAAAACCAAGTAATACATTGTAACCTCAACAAGAGAATCAAACAATGAAAATTAGCAACAATGATGTTAAACTAACATCGCATCAAGAATCAGCAGCAAAAGATAGTAAACAAGATTAACAATCCAACAATTATTATGAAAAACAGAAAATTAAACAAAAATCAAACTAACTAAATAGCTAAGTAACTAAACTAACTAATGATTGATGGTGTGTGGCAGTGTCGGATGATGGGTGAGGAAGGAAAAGAAAAGAAGAGAAGAGAGAAAAAGGAAAGAAATGGAAGGAAGATGAGAAAAGAAGAGTGGTGAAGAAGGGCGATCCACGCGTACACGTGGGTTATGCGTGCACGTGGTGAGGTGAAATGGGAGCGACGCATATGCGTGGGTCACGCGTACGCGTGATGGGTTATTCAAAGCGGTGACGCATACGCGTGAGATGACGCGTAAGTGTGGGTGGGTTTGTTCCAAAGGCACAAAACGCGCACAAAGTAGGCATAACTCTTTGGATTTTGTATGGAGGTGGAAATTTTGGATTCACGTGTACGCGTGGGTGACGCGTGCGCGTGGATGGTTGAAAAGCTTGGGGGCACGCGTACGCGTGGGGGTGCTCTATTTTTCAAAATTTTTCCATGTTTTTGCACCAAACCAAGCATTCCAAACCTCCAAACCCCCAAACAGCTACCAAAACACCTTAAAACCATATTTAACATACTAGACTACCAAATAAGCTCAATAAACCAATCAAAACATGAAATTAAACTAATTCTATGAATATTTACAAAAGAGAAAAAGGAAAGATGTTACCATGGCAGGGTCTCCCACCTAGCACTTTTATTTATTATCCTTAAGTTGGACTTATGGGGAGCTCCTCATCAAGGTGGCTTGTACTTGAAGCCATCCTTGAATATCCACCAATACTTGGACTTCCAATAAGCTTCATTCTTCAAATTGATTCTCAAACCATGAGCTCCCAAAATTGATCCTCCTTGTACGATCCGGGATCCCACACTTTGTTTTGACACCTGATAAACCCATATTTTATGATATATTCTATGCCTAATTTGAGTGATTTATTCAATCCTTCACCCACTTATTCATATTAATTGCATGGTTTTACTTTTCCTCCCTTATATTGTAATGTATGTGAAAAACATGTTTCCTATGCTTTAAAAGTAATAATTTTAATTACCCTTTAATGCCATTCGATGCCGTGATTCGTGTGTTGAGTAGTTTCAGATCTTCTAAGGCAGGAATGACTTAAAGGATGAAAAGAAAACATACAAAAATGGAAGGAAAGCACAAAACGGAGTTTTTGAAGAAACTGGCAACGACGCGATCGCATGGACGACTCGGCCGCATGCCAGCGCGAATTAACAGCGACGCGACCGTGTGATTGACGCGGACGCATGACTAACGCGACCGCGCAACAAGGAAAACTCCAATTGACGCAACCGTGTGACCCACGCGGCCGCGTGACAGAGGCCACGCACCAGAAATTACAGAAATTCCTCCCAGCGATTTCTGAAGCCCTTTTTGGCCCAAATCCAAGTCCAGAAGGCACAGATCAGAGGTTATGAAGTGGGGAAATGCATCCATTCAGAGGAGAGTCTCCAATTAGTTAGTATTCATGACTTAGATGTAGTTTTGAGGGAGAGGTTCTCTCTCCTCTCTCTTTTAGGATTTTATTCACTTTCAGGATTATCTCTTTCTATCAGGTTCAACATTCCTTTTTATTTATCTTTTCAATTTAATTTATGAATTCTGCTATGTTACAGATTACTCTTTTGAATTAATATTATTTGAGGTATTTCAGTTTACAATTGTTTCTTTTATTTATATCGCTGTTGCTTTCCATCTGAAGACATTTTTATTCCGGTAGATTTACTTTTCCCTTTTGGTCTTGGTTAAGAAATCAGTAACTCAGGAGTTATCAAACTCAAACATGATTGATAATTGTTATCTTTGCTAATTGAATTGAACTTCAATAATCCCAATCTTTCCTTAGGGATTAACTAGGATTTGAGGATCTAACTAATTAGTCACTTGACTTTTCTTCACTTTAAGTAAAGACTAACTGAGTGGAATTAAGATTCAACTTTCATCATCATTGATAAGGGTAACTAGGATAGGACTTCTAATTTCTCATACCTTGCCAAAAGTTTATTTTACAGTTATTTATTTATTTTACAGTCTTTTACTTAATTCAATTGCAATTTAAACTACTTGTTCCTCATCTTAAAAACCCCAATTTACAATCTTCATAACCAATAATAAGAACATACTTTCCTGTAGTTCCTTGAGAAGACGACCCAAGGTTTAAATACTTCGGTTATCAATTTATTTAGGGGTTTGTTACTTGTGACAACCAAAACGTTTGTAAGAAAGGTTGATTGCTTGGTTTAGTAACTATACTTGCAACGAGAGTTGCGCTGAAACGACGCTGGATTGTGCGTTTAGCACAATTTCCAGCGACGCGGTCGCATGCCTCACGCGACCGCATCATTCATAATTTACTCATTCCATGTGATCGCATCACTCACGCGATCGCGTCGACCCCCATTTCACCCCGGCCACGCGACCGCATGCCCACGCGATCGCGTAGATTCAAATTTAATAACCCCCAACCACACGAAACCCTACCCATTCGCGCCCCCCAGCCCCCTCTCCTTCCTCTCTTCTCTCCACAACCACCACCCACAACTTCCAGCCACCACCACCGCCCACCGCAACCCCCGATGACCACCCAGAAGCCGCCGCCATGCAATCCCCCTTCCTCCTTCCCCCTCTTTCTTCTTCTTCTTTCCTCTTCTCCCTCACCGCACCGCCGTTACCACCTCACCGCGCCGCCATCACAACCGCACCACCCACCACCACAGAGACTCCAGCTACCCACCCTTCTAGTGATGACACCCCTTCACACCCTGCTTGAGTGAGCATCAGGAACGATGCTTCATTTTAAGTGTGGGGAGGTCGCCATCTCTAGCGTTCTTTTTTGGTGAACCACTACAGACTCTTTCATTTTATTTTGCTATTTTTCTGTATTTTTCTCTTTTATTTTTATTTTTATTTTCTCAGTACTTATACATTGCTATTTTCATGTATTTTGACTCTATTTCTGCATGTTGCACCTTAGTTCATATTTTAGCTATTTAGTTTAGTTGCAATTCTAACTTATTAGTTATAGAAATTGTGGATTGATTAGTATAGTTTACCCTTTTTTTTAGCATAAGATAACTTAGTTTAATTTGAAAATATAAAAAGGAAGTAAACTAGATACTTGAACATAATAGAAACAACCCACACCTTGTATATATAGCATTCCATGTTAGTTAGTTAACAACATTTCATCAAGGAGAAACACAAACTTTAAAGCCACTCAAAATAAATTTTACATTGAGAATAATGGGAACTCTTGATTTTTACTTGCATGACATATATAACTGATATATGATTTCTGAGTTAGAGAACATAGAGCCTGTGAGTTTTGAGCTTAATTGTATGGTTACATTCAAACCATAATTTTTATTCCTGTGTGTTCCACCCTTCTTATTTATTCTGGTGTTCTTTACTTTGTTTTAATCTATATGTCCGATTATAGAATAGAAATACATACCAAAAGAGTGATTGAGGCCATTGTTGATTTTAGCTCACTTATTCTAAATTAGCCTACCTTTTACATCACCCTTGTTAGCCCCCTTGAGCCTTTAAATCCCCTCTTATTCTACAAACCACATTACTAGCCTTAAGCAGAAAAACAAAATAAAAATTCTAAGTTGAATCCTTGGTTAGCTTAGGATAGAAATTGTGTAATTGTTTAAGTGTGGAAAACCTATTGGGAACATGGATGATAAAAACAAAGGGTAGAAAGTTGAAAAGAATAAAATAATTCAAAATAAAATTTTTTTTTGGGAAGCATGCTCATGTGAAATCAAAATAATTGAATTACCATGTGCATTAAATATATATATATATATTTATTTATTTTTCAGTATTTGAATAAAGGAACAAAAGAATTCCCCAAATGCAAAATAAAGCAATGCACATAGGACAAAATTAAAACTAATGCATGAGCATGTAACATCAAAAGTGGGAAAAATATGGGAAAATAGGTAAAGAAGCTTTGCTTTACAAGTTATGTATGTTAGGTGAGATCTTAGACTAATCAAGGATTCGCTCAATTAGCTCACTTAGCCTTATACATATACCCTTACCTTTACCTTGGCCCCATTACAACCTTAATTAAAGACCTCATGACTTTTGTATGCCTATATTCTATAATTGTTGATTGGTTAGATGAAGAACAAAGTTATAGAAAGTAAGGATAAAAAGAAGAATAGAGTGATTAACCCAATAAACACTGAGTGACCAGAGAGTAAACACAAAATCCAGTGAGGGTTCAATAGCTCATTAACATATATCTCTGCTTGAATTATTAATCGTCTTGCAAGTTTATAAAATATTTTCCCATCTCAATTGTAAAAGTGCTTTATCATTATATGAGGTCTGGCTATATATATGATTCCTTGAGAAATGTGAATTAATTCAACTACATGTGAGCTTTATATACAAGTGAATAAAAATAATTAGAATTACATGATGCATTTAGGTAGTATTGCATGAGATTCCACCACTTCAACCTTACCTTACTCTTTATCTTGGATTTAGCATGAGGACATGCTATTGTTTAAGTGTGGGGAGGTTGATAAACCCATATTTTATGATATATTCTGTGCCTAATTTGAGTGATTTATTCAATCCTTCACCCACTTATTCATATTAATTGCATGGTTTTACTTTTCCTCCCTTATATTGTGATGTATGTGAAAAACATGTTTCCTATGCTTTAAAAGTAATAATTTTAATTACCCTTTATTACCATTCGATGTCGTGATTCGTGTGTTGAGTAGTTTCAGATCTTCTGAGGCAGGAATGACTTAAAGGATGAAAAGAAAACATACAAAAATGGAAAGAAAGCACAAAACGGAGTTTTTGAAGAAACTGGCAATGACGCGATCGCATGGACGACGCGGCCGTATGCCAGTCCGAATTAACAGCGATGCGACCGCGTGATTGACACAATCGCGCGCCTTAAGCGAAACGCATATGACGCGGACGCATGACTGACGTGACCGCGCGACAAGGAAAACTTCAATTGACGCGACCGCGTGACCCACGCGGCCGCGTGACAGAGGCTACGCACCAGAAATTACAGAAAATGCTCCCAGTGATTTCTGAAGCTCTTTTTGGCCCAAATCCAAGTCCAGAAGGCACAGATCAGAGGTTATGTAGTGGGGGAATGCATCCATTCAGAGGAGAGTCTCCAATTAGTTAGTATTCATGACTTAGATGTAGTTTTGAGGGAGAGGTTCTCTCTCCTCTCTCTTTTAGGATTTAGATTTAGGATTTTATTCGCTTTCAGGATTATCTCTTTCTATCAGGTTCAACATTCCTTTTTATTTATCTTTTCAATTTAATTTATGAATTCTTCTATGTTACAGATTACTCTTTTGAATTAATGTTATTTGAGGTATTTCAGTTTACAATTGTTTCTTTTATTTATATCGCTGTTGCTTTCCATCTGAAGACATTTTTATTTCGGTAGATTTACTTTTCCCTTTTGGTCTTGGTTAAGAAATCAGTAACTCAGGAGTTATCAAACTCAAATATGATTGATAATTGTTACCTTTGCTAATTGAATTGAACTTCAATAATCCAAATCTTTCCTTAGGGATTAACTAGGATTTGAGGATCTAACTAATTAGTCACTTGACTTTTCTTCACTTTAAGTAAAGACTAACTGAGTGGAATTAAGATTCAACTTTCATCATCATTGATAAGGGTAACTAGGATAGGACTTCTAATTTCTCATACCTTGCCAAAAGTTTATTTTACAGTTATTTATTTATTTTACAGTCTTTTACTTAATTCAATTGCAATTTAAACTACTTGTTCCTCATCTTAAAAACCCCAATTTACAATCTTCATAACCAATAATAAGAACATACTTCCCTGCAGTTCCTTGAGAAGACGACCCGAGGTTTAAATACTTCGGTTATCAATTTATTTAGGGTTTTGTTACTTGTGACAACCAAAAGGTTTGTAAGAAAGGTTGATTGCTTGGTTTAGTAACTATATTTGCAACGAGAGTTTATTATAACTTCTAAACCATCAATCTTCTAGTTCTCTTTCAACACCCATCTTCAAGTTGATTCTCATTAGACCATCTGGGTGGCAAGCAAGATGAATTCTCAATGAAGTGCCAAATTCTCCTTCTAGACCCACCTAATTGAGCACTAGCCAAACCTTTGTACCTCATCTTTGATGTGTCAACCAAAATGAGCCTTGATTTGCAAAGCTAACCACGAAACATCCTTCTTTTGTGCTGCATCCCGCAAAGTTCTCTAAGTTGACCATCCATTTCATGCAAGCCATATTCGAGTGGGACAATAAAGCAAATAGAAATGAATTTTACCCACTCAAATGTAGGAGTAGATGACAACCTAGGCAAAGAAGCTTCCAAGGATCTTGACAAAGCATATTCAACTCCCGTCCTTCCTTTTCTAAGGACTTCCACCTCTTCACAAGATTTCTCAATTTCAATCTTTTGTTCATCAATTTCATCCAACCATTCTCCATCACTCAAATCATAAATGGGAGGATGAGAGAAATTTACCTCCACATTGCTTTTTATTTCACCGGGAGAAGATTCTTCAAGTTCAAAGGATTCACCACCAAGAAGTTTTGATGCTTGATCTTCATTGCCATGGGAACTCAATTCTTGCTCTATCCCGTCCAATTCTTCATATGGAAAATTCCTTGGAGGTTGTGCACTTTCTTCCTCAACATCAACTTCAATCTTGTTGGAGGGGTTTTCCTTAACTCTAGGTTCCCATGGAGGCTCCGCATCTCCTAAGTCTTCAACCAATTCTTCCTCTTTTTCAATGAGCATAGGTTCCTCCAATTGTTCTAACACAAAGCAACATTCCTCATTTTTCATCGGAGTTTCCAATCTCTCCTTCATGTTATACTCTTCATTTGATTCTCCACATGTGGCCATGGGAGTTCCTTGAGTGTTCAAGCATTGGGAGGCCAATCGGTTTACTACCGCATCTAAGGTGGCTGTGAATTCTAGTACCTCCCTTTTCATCTCTTCTTGCCCTTGAAGGATAAGACTAAAGGTTTCATACATTGGAGCTTGGGGTGGATAGGAGGGTTCATTATTTGGGAGGAGGGGTTCATAATAGGAAGGTGGTTCTTCTTGGTAAGGGTATGGAGGTAGTGTATATGAAATTTGTGGTCCTTGGGAGATTGATGTTGTATTTGTGGTGGCTCTACGGATTTTCTTACATAATGTTACACGGATGAGGTAAGGGTGATTGGTTATATGATGGATGAGGGTCATAGGAAGGCATTTGGTAGAAAGGGGCTTGTGAGTATGGTTGGGGACTATGTTGAGGATGAGGCTCATAGGCATGTGGTGGTAGTTGTTGACGAGTACAATGAAGATTACCACATCCAGTAGATTGATATGCACAAGGAGTGGAATTATACCTATACGAAACCGGAGGGGGTTGTTGCCATGAAGATTGAGCATATTCTTGAGGCTCCTCCCACCTTTGATTATTCCATCCTTGATGCACATTCTCATTGAAATTCCCATTTCTTACAACATAATTGTGACCAAACTCATAGCCAAAGTGAGAATTCATAATAGCAAGAGAAAATGAAAACAAAATCAAATAAGAAACAAGAAAACTAAATCCTAAAACTAGCAAAAACTAACAAAGAGACAAGAGGCAAACATATTCACAATATCCACATATATACAATAACCAATAACAAGGCACACATTTGCAATTCCCCGGCAATGGTGCCATTTTGATGAAGAGAATTTTCGTATGGTTTAGAATTTCATAAATGAAATCTTGTTGCAAGTATAGTTCTAAACCAACAAACAATCCTCTTATGCAAAGATTTGTTTGTCACAAGTACAAACCCCAATAAAAGAAAAGTAAGATAAAATTGCAAGAAGTATAAATCTACAATTACTAATTGCAAGGAATTAACAACAATAAAGCAATTAAACAATAAAAGAAATCAAACATAAATTGCATTAAAGGAATATAGAAGAAACAAGAGTGCATCAACAACAAAGTAAACAATTACAAGGAGTAAAGTACAAAACTAGGAAAGTAAAGGTAGAAGAACAAGAAATTGTAAAGGAAAAATAAATCAAAGTATGAATTAAAACTAGATCTAAGAAATCCTAATCTACATCTAACCTAATTCTAGAGAGAAGAGTGAGCTTCTCTCTCTAGAAACTAACTAAAGCATGATGAAAACTCAACTATGTGCTCCTCCCCCTTTTCTCCTCTTGGTGAATGCACTCCCAATCCTTGATTTTTCATGATTTCTCCACTTTGCATGCTTTTCTCTTCATTCCTTTGATCCATTTCTAGCCTTTTGAACCTAAATTCACTAACAAACACATCAAGGAATCTAGCGAAATCAAAGGTGAATTAAAATTAACCAATTAAGGGCCTAAAAAGCATGTTTTTACTCTTAAGCACAAATTAGGGAGAATATACAAAACCATTCTATTTTAGTGAATAAATGTGGGAAAAGGTGATAAAATCCCCTAAATTCAAGATAAAATGCACTACGAAATAGTGGTACATCAAATCTCCCCACACTTAAACCAAGCACGTCCTCATGCTAAACCAAGAAGGAAACAAAGGTTATCATCATTTATTCTAATGTAAACTATCTAAATGCAATCTATCTACATGCAATCTATCTAAATGAATGCAACTACTTAGTCAAAATAAATCAATTCCTAAGAAAACCAATATAAGCATAAGGGCTAAAGGTATTAACAACCAAGCCAAACCCACAATTGAATTGAGTTATCGAAATATTTTTGCAAACTTGCAAGGAAAGTGATGATTCTAGGTGAAAATATGTAATTGAGCGATCGAACCCTCACCAGATGTGTATCCGCTCTAATCACTCAAGTATATGGGGTTGATTCACTTAATTCTCCCCTAATCATGCTTTCCAAGATTTATTTTTCATATAACAATCAACAATTATTTCATGCATGCATACAAATATAATGAGGTCTTTTTCATAGGTTGTAATGGGGCTAGGGTCAAGGTAGGATGCATATGGTTAAGTGGACTTGAAATTTGAATCTTTGATTAACCTAAGCTTCCCACCTAACCTATATAGCAACCTATACAATTCTAAACAAACCTAATTACCCATTCTTCAATTTTTCACACACTCATGCATTCTTTTCTTGATCACAACTCATATGCATTGATTATTATTGAGCTTCATTGTGGGGCATTTTGTCCCTTTTTTATTATTTTGCTTTTTCTTTCATTTTCTGTTATTTATTTTTCTTTGCATATCTATATTTATATTTTTTTTTCTTTTTATTTTCTCATTTTTTTTTCTTTTCAAACCAAAATATATACAAAAGTATCAATGCATATGGTTTTACATTTAATTAACACATGAGTATATACCTAATTCCCATGATTTTCAACAAAGATACAACACACACCTTTTTCTCAACCAATGTTCCAAGTTTCCCCACACTTGAATGATACACACTCACTAGCCTAAGCTAGTCAAAGATCCAAATAAAGGACATTTATTGTTTTTCGCTTTAAGGCTAGTAATGTGCTTAAAATTAAGAACAAATGGGTCTATCGTAGGCTCAAAGTTGGCTAACAATGGAAGATAAAAGGTAAGACTATTTGGGTAAGTGAGCTAATTGAAATAATGGCCTCAATCATATAAATGCATGTATACACAAAATAATGGACATAAAGAATCAAACAAATCAAATATTACAATCAAAGAAAGAGAATAATGCACACAAGAATGGAAATAAGTGGTTATATGATGTAACCACACAATTAGGCTCAAATCTCACATGCTTGTGTTCTTAGCTGAAAACATGATCCACAATGTATAGTTCAAGAAAGTTCAATGAAAAATGTTTACTCAAATCAATTGGGGTGCCCTATAGATAAATTCTTGAAAAAATTTCATTATTTTGACTAAGCTTATTATGTATATATATATATATATATATGCAAAAATAAGAAAATGCAACTAAAATCCTAAAAGACTAAAAATGAAATGTAAAAGTGTTGGAATTAGAAATTTGTCACCCAAAAATGCCGACTGGTCGGACGACTGTCCCACGCATCCGCGTCATGTCACGCGTACGCGTCGCCATGCGACTCCATATTCACGCGTGCGCGTAAGCCACGCATGCGCGTCGGTGAATGCACTCCCAATCCTTGATTTTCTATAATTTCTCCACTTTGCATGCTTTTCCCTTCATTCCTTTGATCCATTCCCAGCCTTTTGAACCTGAATTCACTAATAAACACATCAAGGCATCTAGTGGAATCAAAGGTGAATTAAAATTAACCAATTAAGGGCCGAAAAAGCATGTTTTCACTCTTAAGCACAAATTAGAGAGAATATACAAAACCATGCTATTTTGGTGAATAAATGTAGGAAAAGATGATAAAATCCCCTAAATTCAAGATAAAATTCACCATGAAATAGTGGTGCATCAACTAGATCGGTTCTTAGCCAATAGAGCAGACGAACCAAAGAAGAGAAGAAGGGATGAAGAGGGCGAATGAGCTGAACGTCTCCCACACACCCTTGAGAGACATATTCACATGATAAACGGAGGATTCGCAGGTGGAAGGATCTCAAAGTCATCCCGCAAAAGACACCTTAAAGAGGTGTACCATGTCGGATGAAGGGACAGGTCAGTCGACCTCCCCACTATTACCTTCACTCAAGAAGACACCACATGCATCATCTCGGGGCATGATGACCCCGTGGTCGTTACCATCATACTCGCCAATGCCAATATCCACCGAACACTGGTAGACCAAGGAAGCTCCGCAGATATCCTATTCAAATCTTCCAATGACAAACTTGTCCTACAAGAAACAGAGCTCATAGCATATCCTAATAGCCTATTCGGGCTCGGAGATACCCCAATCCAACCACTTGGGTACATTCCACTGCACACAACCTTCAGAAAAGAAACACGGTCTAGAACGCTAAGTATATACTACATCATAGTCAACGTGAGCTCTGCATACAATGCCCTCATAAGTCAGACAACGCTGAACCAGCTCGGTGTAGTGGTCTCCACTCCACACCTGTGTATGAAGTTCCCAACACCTGAAGGGATCGCCACTGTAAAGGGAGACCAAAAACTAGCGCGACGCTGCTACAACGAAAGTCTAAACCTCAAGGGTGACCCCGAAGGAAAAGAAACCAACACTATTGAACTTGAGGGAACCCGAGCTCGTGAAGAACTTCGGCCCCAACCAGAAGGCGAGACCGAAGAAGCTCAGAACGGAGATATCCAAGACAAAACAACAAACATAGGGGCGAACCTAAAGGAGACCTAAAGGAGCTGCTGACAAAGTTCTTAAGGGCGAGTTCTGACCTATTCGCCTGGAAGGCCATGGACCTGCTTGGTATCAATCCCGAGCTAATGTTCCATTGATGAGCAGATAATTTATACCCTTTTTGGCATTGTTTTTACATAGTTTTTAGTATGTTTTAATTACTTTTTATTATATTTTTATTATTTTTCATTCAAAAATCACATTTCTGGACTTTACTATGATTTTGTGTGTTTTTCTATGATTTCAGGTATTTTCTGGCTGAAATTGAGGGACCTAAGCAAAAATCTGATTCAGAGGCTGAAAAAGGACTGTAGATGCTGTTGGATTCTGACCCTCCTGCACTCGAAGTGGATTTTTTGGAGCTACAGAAGCCTAATTGGCGCGCTTTTGATTGCATTGGAAAGTAGACATCCTAGGCTTTCCAGCAATATATAATAGATCATACTTTGCCCAAGATTTGATGGCCCAAACTGACATTCAAAGTCAGCCTAAAACATCTTGGCGTAAAACGCCCAAACTGGCACCAGAATTGGAGTTAAACGCCCAAACTGGCACCAAAGCTGGCGTTTAACCCCAGGAACAGCCTATGCACGACAAAGCTTCAATGCTCAGCCCAAGCACACACCAAGTGGGCCCCGGAAGTGGATTTCTGCACTATCTGCACTTAGTTACTCATTTCTGTAACCCTAGGTTACTAGTTTAGTACAAAAACTACTTTTAGAGATTTATTTTAGGTCTTTAGTTAGTCTTTTGCTAATCTTATGCTATTGTACATGTTTGGCGGTTGGCCTCACGGCCATGCCTAGACCTTTTGCTTATGTATTTTCTACGGTGGAGTTTCTACACCTCATAGATTAAGGTGTGGAGCTCTGCTGTTCTTCATAAATTAATACAAGTACTATTATTTTTCTATTCAACTCACGCCTACTTCTTCTCTAAGATATTCACTCGCACTTCAACCTGATGAATGTGACGACCCGTGACACTCATCATCATTCTCACTTATGAACGCATGCCTGACAACCACTTACGTTCTATCTGCAATAGCTTGAGTGTGTATCTCTTGGCCTCCTGGTTCACAACGCATGATTGCCTCTCCTGACAACAGAGCATTCCATTCCGTGAGATCAGAGTCTTCGTGGTATAGGCTAGAACCATTAGCAGCATTCCTGAGATTCGTAAAGTCTAAACCTTGTCTGTGATATTCCGAGTAGGATCTGGGAAGGGATGATTGTGACAAGCTTCAAACTTGCGAATGTTGGGTGCAGTGATAGTGTGCAAAAGGACAATGGTCCTATTCTGACGCTAGTGGGATCCGACAGATAATTAGCCGTGCGGTGACGGCGCATATGGATTTGTTTTCATCCGAGAGGATCATACAGTTTGCCATGGAAGGAGGTAACGCATGGTTGGAAGAAGGCAGTAGGAAAGCAGAGGTTCAGAAGCAACAAAGCATCTTCATACGGTTATTTGAAATTCCCACCAATGAATTACATTAGTATCTCTATCTTATTTCCTGTTTTATTTATATTTTAATTATCAAAACCTCAGAACCATTTGAATCCGCCTGACTGAGATTTACAAGAATGACCATAGCTTGCTTCAAGCCGACAATCTCCGTGGGATCGACCCTTACTCACGTAAGGTTTATTACTTGGACGACCCAGTGCACTTGCTGGTCAGTTACACGAAATTGTGAAGAAGTCTTGAAATCACGTTCTCCCATACCAAGTTTTTGGCGCTATAGCCAGGGAATGAACAATCACGATTCCAGCGTACCAAGTTTTTGGCGCCGTTGTCGGGGATTGTTCGAGTTTGGACAACTGACGGTTCATCTTGTTGCTCAGATTAGTTAATTTTATTTTAATTTTAAGCTTTTTGTTTTTATTCTTTTTATTTTCGAGAAAATTTCAAAAAAAAGTAATATATAATTTATATTTGTTCTACATAATTTTTAAGAATGAATTCTAGAGTTTCAGATGATATGTTGAAGCCTGGCTGGCTGTTAAGCCATGTCTAATTTTTTTTGGACTGAGGCTTCCACTTATCATTGCAAGAGCCTTTCGATTCCCATCTAATTGGCTGTTGTATGTCTGATTTATATGCTGAAGCTTGGCTGGTCATTTGGCCATGTTTAATCTTTTGGACCGAAGCTTTCACATAAAGCTTGGCTGGCTATTTAGCCATGTCTAAATTTTTGGACCGAAGTTTTAGACTAACATTGCATGATTCTTGGAATTCCTATTAAAAATTTTGAATTTATTTATTTTCTTTTTCCAAATTAATTTTCGAAAAATTTAAAAAATTTAATAAAATCATAAAAACTAAAAAAAAAAATTTGTGTTTCTTGTTTGAGTCTTGTGTCAAATTTTAAGTTTAGTGTCAATTGCATCTTTTTAATCTTTCTTCAAAAGTTTTTGAAAATCCATGCATTGAGTTTTGTTCTTCATTGATCTTCAAGTTGTTCTTGATGATTGTCTTTGTTTGATCTTTACATTTTCTTGTTTTGTGTCTTTTCTTGTTTTTCATATGCATTCCTGAATTATTAGTGTCTAAAGTTTAAAAATTTTTAATTTTGGTGTCTTGCATGTTTTTCTTTTCTTAAAAATTTTCAAAAATAAGTTCTTGGTGTTCATCTTGACATTCAAAGTGTTCTTGCATGCATTTTTGTTTTGATCTTAAATTTTTATGTTTTGTGTCATTTTTATGTTTTTCTCCTTTCTCATTAATTTCAAAAATAAAAAAATATCTTTTCCTTTATTTTGCTCATAAATTTTTGAAATTTTGAATTGATTTGGTCAAAAATTTTTAAAATTTAGTTATTTCTTGTTAGTCAAGTAAAAATTTCAAATTAAAAATTCTATCTTATTCAAAAATAAAATCTTTTTCATTTTTTTCAATATTTTTGAAAATTCTAAAAATTTGTTTTTCAAAATTTTTTTCTTATTTTTATTTCATATTTTCGAAATTAATGCTAACATTTAATGTTTTGATTTAAAAATTTTCAAGTTGTTACTTGCCTATTAAGAAAGAATCAATCTTTAAATTCTAAAATCATATCTTTTAGTTTCTTATTAGTCAAGTAATCAACTTTAATTTCAAAAATCAAATCTTTTTAATTTCCTTTTCAAATCTTTTTCAAAATAAATTTCAATCATATATTTTTTAAAATCAATTTCAAAATCTTCTCTAACTTCTTATCTTTTCAAAATTGATTTTCAAATCTTTCTCAATTAACTACTTGACTTTTTTTTTATTTTAAAAGTTTACTATTTCAATCATATCTTTTTCAAAACCACCTAACTACCTTTTTCTCTCTCCAATTTTCAAAAACTGCTCACCACTTTTTCAAAATTCTTTTTAAATTAACTAATTCTTTTAAATTTTAATTTAATTTTATTCCTTTTTATAATTTTCGAATACTAACCAATAATTAAAATAAAAACAAAAATATTTTCCTTTTATTTTTATTTAAAATTTGAATTCTCTCTCTCTCTCTCATCTCTTTCTATTTATTTATTTATTTACTAACACTTCTCTTCTTTTTATAATTCGAACCCTCTCTCCCTCTCTGTGTTCGAATTCTTCATCTTCTCTCTTCTTCATTCTACTCTTCTATTCTTCTACTCACATAAAGGAATCTCTATATTGTGACATAGAGGATTTCTATTTTTTTTGTTCTCTTCTTTTTCATATGAGCAGGAGCAAGGATAAGAACATTCTTGTTGAAGCTGATCCGAAACCTGAAAGGACTCTAAAGAGGAAGCTAAGATAAGCTAAAGCACAACACTCTGGAGAGGACCTGACAGAATTTTTCAAAAAAGAAGAAGAGATGGCCGAACCCAACAACAATAGTGGAGATGCAAGGAAGATGCTTGGTGACTTTATTGCACCCTCTTCTGACTTCTGTGGAAGGAGCATCTCAATTCTTGCAATTGGAGCAAACAACTTTGAGCTTAAGCCTCAATTAGTTTCTCTGATGCAGCAGAATTGCAAGTTTCATGGACTTCCATTGGAAGATCCTCATCAGTTCTTAGCTGAATTCTTATAAATCTGTGACATTGTTAAGACCAATGGGGTTAATCCTGAGGTCTACAGACTTATGCTTTTCCCCTTTGTTGTAAGAGACAGAGCTAGGACATGGTTGGACTCACAACCTAAAGATAGCCTGAACTCTTTGGAAAAGTTAGTCAATGCTTTCTTGGCCAAATTCTTTCCACCTCAGAAGTTGAGCAAGCTTAGAGTGAAAGTCCAAACCTTTAGACAGAAGGAAGGTGAATCCCTCTATAAAGCTTGGGAAAGATACAAGCAATTGATCAGAAGGTGTCCTTCTGACATGTTTTCAGAATGGAGTATCATATGTATATTCTATGATGGTCTGTCTGAATTGTCCAAGATGTCATTGGACCACTCTGCTGGAGGATCTCTTTATCTGAAGAAGACGCCTGCAGAAGCCCAGGAACTCATTGAAATGGTTGCAAATAACCAGTTCATGTACACTTCTGAAAGGAATCTTGTAAATAATGGGACAACTCAGAAGAAAGGAGTTCTTGAGATTGATACTCTGAATGCCATATTGGCTCAGAACAAAATATTGACTCAGCAAGTCAATATGATTTCTCCGAGTCTGTCTGGAATGCAAGCTACATCGGGTAGTACTAAGGAGGCTTCCTCTGAAGAAGAAGCCTATGATCCTGAGAACCCTGGAATGGAAGAAGTGAATTACATGGGAGATTCCTATGGAAACACTTACAATCCTTCATGGAGGAATCATCCTAATCTCTCATGGAAGGATCAACAGAAGCCTAATCAAGGCTTCAATAATAATAATGGTGGAAGAAATAGGTTTGGCAATAGCAAACCTTTTCCATCATCTTCTCAGCAACAGAGAGAATTCTAAGCAGAGCCACTCTGACTTAGCAACTGTAGTCTCTGATCTATCTAAGACCACTCTCAGTTTCATGACTGAAGCAAGGTCCTCCATTAGAAATTTGGAGGCACAAGTGGGTCAGCTGAGTAAAAGAGTTACTGAACTCCCTCCTAGTACTCTCCCAAGCAATACAGAAGAAAATCCAAAAAGAGAGTGCAAGGCCATAATTATAACCAACATGGCCGAACCTGGAGAGGAAGAAAAGGTAGTGATTTCCAATGAGGAAGACCTCAATAGACGTCCACTAGCCACTAAGGAGTTCCCTAATGAGGAACCCAAGGAATCTGAGGTTCATATAGAGACCATAGAGATTCCATTGAACTTACTGTTGCCATTCATTAGCTCTGATGAGTATTCTTCATCTGAAGAGGATGAAGATATTGCTGAAGAGCAAGTTGCTCAATATCTAGGAGCAATCATAAAGCTGAATGCCTAGTTATTTGGTAATGAGACTTGGGAGGATGAACCCTTATTGCTCATCAATTTACTAAATAATCTGCTTCAACTGAAATTACCCCAGAAGAAACAGGATCCTAGAAAGTTTTTAATACCTTGTACCATAGGCACCATGACCTTTAAGAAGGCTCTATGTGACCTTGGGTCAAGTATAAACCTCATGCCCCTCTCTGTAATGGAGAAACTAGGGATCTTTGAGGTGCAAGCTACAAGAATCTCACTAGAGATGGCAGACAATTCAAGGAAACAGGCTTATGGACTTGTAGAGGATGTCTTAGTGAAGGTTGAAGGCTATTACATCCCTTCTGACTTTATAATCCTAGATACTGGGAAGGATGAAGATGAATCCATCATCCTTGGAAGACCCTTCCTAGCCACAGCAAGAGCTGTGATTGATGTGGATAGAGGAGAGTTAGTCCTTCAAGTGAATGAGGACTACCTTGTGTTTAAGGCTTAAGGATCTTCTTCTGTAACCATGAAGAGGAAGCATGAAAAGCTTCTCTCAATATAGAGTCAAACAGAGCCCCAACACTCAACTTCTAAGTTTGGTGTTGGGAGGCCAACATCAAGCTCTGAGTCTCTGTGAAGCTCTCTAAGAGCTCACTGTCAAGCTATTGACATTAAAGAAGCACTTGTTGGGAGGCAACCCAATGTTATTTAATTATATTTATTTATTTTCCATTGCTATTTTATGTTTTCTTTAGGTTGATGATCATGTGAAGTCACAAAAACAACAAAAAATTCAAAAACAGAATGAAAAATAGCATTAAAAACAGCACACCCTAGAGGACAAACTTACTAGGGATTAAACGCTAGTAAGGATAGCAGAATGGGCCTTTAACGCCAAGCCTGGCAGCATTCTGGGCGTTAAACACCAGAATGGGAAGCACTCTGGGCGTTTAACGCCAGAAAGAGCTGTCTGGCATCTGGCTGGCATTAAATGCCAGAAATGGGCATCTGGTTGGCATTTAACGCCAGAAATGGGCAGCAGAGTGGCGTTTAACGCCAGGAAAGGTAGCAGAGCTGGTGTTAAATGCTAGAATTGGCACAGAATGGGCGTTTGAATGCCAGAATGGTGCAGGGACTCAAACTCCTTGACACCTCAGGATCTGTGGACCCCGCAGGATCTCCACCTACCCCACCTCTTCTTCTCTCCTCTTCACACCTTTCCATAACACTCTTCCCCAAACACCATTGACCAATCCCATCAATAACTCTTCCCCAAACACCTCTCACCTATCAAATCCTACCCTCTTCCTCACAACCTCTTCACCACTCACATCCATCCATCATTAAACCCTACCTACCTCACCATTCAAATTCAAACCATTTCCCTCCCAAATCTACCCATACATGGCCGAATTCCCTCTCTCACTCACCCTATAAATACCCCTCCTTACCACCTTCAATTTCATACATCATACACAATACACCCTCTTTGGCCGGACCCTCTCCTCACCTCCATCTCCTTCATTTCTTCTTCTTCTACTCCTTTCTTTCTTCTTTTGCTCGAGGACGAGCAACCATTCTAAGTTTGGTGTGGGAAAAGCTAAAGCTTTTTGTTTTCCGTAACCACTAATGGCACCTAAGGCCGGAGAAACCTCTAGAAAGAGGAAAGGAAAGGCAATTGCTTCCACCTCCGAGTCATGGGAGATAGAGAGATTCATCTCAAAGGTCCATCAAGACCATTTCTATGAAGTTGTGGCCAAGAAAAAGGTGATCCCCAAGGTCCCCTTTAAGCTCAAAAAGAGTGAATATCCGGAGATCCGACATGAAGTTCGAAGAAGACGTTGGAAAATCCTCACCAACCCCATTCAACAAGTCGGGATCTTAATAGTTCAAGGGTTCTATGCCAATGCATGGATCACTAAGAACCATGATCAAAGTGTGAACCCGAACCCAAAGAATTGGCTCGCAATGGTTCGGGGGAACTACTTGGATTTTAGTCTGGAAAATGTGAGGCTAGCATTTAACTTGCCAATGATGCAAGGAGATCCTCACCCTTTCACTAGAAGGGTCAACTTTGATCAAAAGTTGGACCAAGTCCTTTGGGACATTTGTGTGGAAGGCGTTCAATGGAAGAGAGATTCAAGAGGCAAGCCGGTTCAACTAAGAAGGCTCGACCTCAAACCCGTGGCTAGGGGATGGATGGAGTTCATCCAACGCTCTATCATTCCTACTAGCAACCGGTCTGAAGTTACAATAGACCGGGCTATCATGATCCATAGTATCATGAATAGAGAGAAAGTAGAAGTTCATGAGATCATATCCCTAGAACTCTACAAGGTGGCGGATAAGCCCTCTACTTTGGCAAGGTTAGCCTTTCCTCATCTCATTTGTCACCTATGCAATTCAGCTGGAGTTGTCATAGAGGAAGACACCCTCATTGAAGAGGATAAACCCATCACTACGAAAAGGATGGAGCAAACAAGAGAGCCCACTCATGGACCTCAACAAGAGCATGAGGAAGTTCCTCATCATGAAATCCCTGAGATGCCTCAAGGGATGCACTTTCCTCCACAAAACTATTGGGAGCAAATCAACACCTCCCTAGGAGAATTAAGTTCCAACATGGGACAACTAAGGGTGGAGCACCAAGAGCATTCTATCCTCTGCCATGAAATTAGAGAAGACCAAAGAGCCATGAGGGAGGAGTAACAAAGGCAAGGAAGAGACATTGAGGAGCTCAAGCACTCCATATGATCTTCAAGAGGAAGAACTAGCCGCCATCACTAAGGTGGACCCGTTCTTTAATTTCCTTTTCTTATTTTTCTGTTTTTCGAATTATATGCCCTATGTTTTATTTATGTTTGTGTCTTTATTACATGATCATTAGTGTCTAGTGTCTATGCCTTAAAGCTATGAATGCCCTATGAATCCATCACCTTTCTTAAATGAAACATGTTTTTAATTGCAAAAGAACAAGAAGTACATGGTTTCGAATTCTATCTTGAAATTAGTTTAATTATTTTGATGTGGTGGCAATACCTCTTGTTTTCTGAATGAATGCTTGAACAGTGCATATTTTTGAATTTGTTGTTTATGAATGTTAAAATTGTTGGCTCTTGAAAGAATAAAGAAAAAGGAAAAATGTTATTTGATAATCTGAAAAATCATAAAATTGATTCTTGAAGCAAGAAAAAGCAGTGAATAAGCAAGGCTTGCAAAAAAAAAAGAGAAAAAAGTGGCAAAAAAATAAAAAAAAAAAAGAGAAAAAAAAAGAAAAAGCAAGCAGAAAAAGCCAATAGCCCTTTAAACCAAAAGGCAAGGGTAAATAGGATCCAAGGCTTTGGGCATTAATGGATAGGAGGGTCCAAAGGAATAAAATCCTGGCCTAAGCGGCTAAACCAAGCTGTCCCTAACCATGTGCTTGTGGCATGAAGGTGTCAAGTGAAAAGCTTGAGACTGAGCAGTTAAAGTCGTGGTTCAAAGAAAAAAGAGTGTGCTTAAGAGCTCTGGATACCTATAACTGGGGACTCTAGCAAAGCTGAGTCACAATCTGAAAAGGTTCACCCAGTTATGTGTCTGTGGCATTTATGTATCTGGTGGTAATACTGGAAAACAAAATGCTTAGGGTCACGGCCAAGACTCATAAAGTAGCTGTGTTCAAGAATCAACATACTGAACTAAGAGAATCAATAACACTATCTGAATTCTGAGTTCCTATAGATGCCAATCATTCTAAACTTCAAAGGATAAAGTGAGATGCCAAAACTGTTCAGAAGCAAAAAGGCTACAAGTCCCGCTCATCTAATTGAAGCTAATCTTCATTGATAAGTTTGGAATTCATTGTATATTCTCTTCTTTTTATCCTATTTTGTTTTTAGTTGCTTGGGGACAAGCAACAATTTAAGTTTGGTGTTGTTATGAGCGGATAATTTATACCCTTTTTGGTATTATTTTTACATAGTTTTTAGTAGGTTTTAATTACTTTTGATTATATTTTTATTAGTTTTCATTGAAAAATTATATTTCTGGACTTTACTATGAGTTTGTGTGTTTTTCTGTGATTTCAGGTATTTTCTGGCTGAAATTAAGGGACTTGAGCAAAAATCTGATTCACAGGCTGAAAAAGAACTGCAGATGCTATTGGATTCTGACCCTCATGCACTCGAAGTGGATTTTCTGGAGCTATAGAAACCCAATTGGTGCGCTTTTAATTGAGTTGGAAAGTAGACATCCTGGGCTTTCCAGCAATATAAAATAGTTCATACTTTGTCCGAGATTTGATGGCCCAAACTGACGTTCAAAGTCAGCCTAAAACATCTTGGCGTAAAATGCCCAAACTGGCACTAGAATTGGAGTTAAACGCCCAAACTAGCACCAAAGCTGGCGTTTAACTCCAGAAACAGCCTATGCACGAAAAAGCTTCAATGCTCAGCCCAAGCACACACCAAGTGGGCCCCGGAAGTGGATTTCTGCACTATCTGCACTTAGTTACTCATTTTCTGTAACCCTAAGTTACTAGTTTAGTATAAAAACTACTTTTAGAGATTTATTTTAGGTGTTTAGTTAGTCTTTTGTTAATCTTATGCTATTGTACACGTTCGGAGGCTGGCCTCACGGCCATGCCTAGACCTTTCACTTATGTATTTTCTATGATGGAGTTTCTACACCTTAAAGATTAAGGTGTGGAGCTCTGCTGTTCTTCATGAATTAATACAAGTACTATTATTTTTCTATTCAACCCACGCCTACTTCTTCTCTAAGATATTCACCCGCACTTAAACCTGATGAATGTGATGACCCGTGACACTTATCATCATTCTCACTTATGAATGCGTGCTTGACAACCACTTCCGTTCTATCTGCAATAGCTTGAGTGTGTATCTCTTGGCCTCCTGGTTCACGATGCATGATTGCCTCTCCTAACAACAGAGCATTCCATTCCGTGAGATTAGAGTCTTCGTGGTATAGGCTAGAACCATTGACAGCATTCCTGAGATCCGGAAAGTCTAAACCTTGTCTGTGGTATTCCAAGTAGGATCTGGGAAGGGATGACTGTGACGAGCTTCAAATTTGCGAATGTTGGGCACAGTGACAATGTGAAAAAGGACAATGGTCCTATTCCGACGCTAGCGGGAACCGACAGATGATTAGCCGTGCGGTGACAGCGCATATGGATTTGTTTTCATCCGAGAGGATCATACAGCTTGTCATAGAAGGAGGTAACGCATGGTTCGAAGAAGGCAGTAGGAAAGCAGAGGTTCAGAAGCAACAAAGCATCTTCATACGATTATCTGAAATTCCCACCAATGAATTACATAAGTATCTCTATCTTATTTCCTGTTTTATTTATATTTTAATTATCAAAACCTCATAACCATTTGAATCCGCCTGACTGAGATTTACAAGGATGACCATAGCTTGCTTCAAGCCGACAATCTTCGTGGGATCGACCCTTACTCACGTAAGGTTTATTACTTGGATGACCCAGTGTACTTGCTGGTCAGTTACACAAAATTTTGAAGAAGTCTTGAAATCACGTTCTCCCACACCAATTTTTTGGCGCTATAGCCAGGGAATGAACAATCACAATTCTGGCGTAACAGCCATAAATTGGCAGTATATCCTGGATCTCGGCCAGTACAACAGAAATGCAGGAAGCTCGGCCCAGAGAGATAGCAAGCTGTGGAAGAACTGGTACAGGCCTTATTAAAAGCGGTGTGAATAATGGAGGTTAAGTACCCATTATGGCTGGCCAATGTTGTACTGGTCAAAAAGTCAAATGGGAAGTGGCAGATGTGCACTGATTACACCAACCACAACAAAGCTTGCCCAAAAGATCCCTATCCACTCCCGAATATAGATACCCTAGTCGATGCATCATCGGGATACAAGTACCTTTCCTTTATGGACGCCTACTCAGGGTACAACCAAATCCCGATGTATCAACCGGACCAAGAGAAGACCTCATTCATAACCCCAAAGGCAAACTACTGCTACATAGTCATGCCGTTCGGACTCAAGAACGCAGGAGCTATATACCAAAGGTTGATGAACAAAATTTTTGCCAACTACATCGGAAAACTGATGGAGGTCTATGTCGACGATATGTTGATAAAGACGCAAAAGGAAGAATCGCTACTACTCGAACTTGCCGAAGTGTTTGACACTATAAGAAAGCACGGGATAAGGTTAAATCTCGCAAAGTGCACTTTCGCGGTAGAGGCCGGCAAATTCTTGGGCTTCATGCTCACACAGAGAGGAATTGAAGCAAATCCAGATAAATTTCAGGCCATACTCAGCATGAAAAGCCCGTCCTGTGTCAAAGAGGTGCAGCAGCTAAATGGAAAATTAGCGGCCCTGTCTAGATTCCTAGCTGGATCGGCCTTACGATCTCTTCCTTTCTATGCAACATTAAGAAAAGGAAAGAGGTTTGAATGGACCCCAGAATGTGAACAAGCCTTCCAGGACTTCAAGTTATTTCTGAGACAGCCACCCATCCTAACTCGACCCCGGCCAGGAGAGGAATTAATCCTTTACCTCGCTGTGGGAAATCAGGCAATAGCCTCGGCCCTAGTCAGGGAGGACAAAAACAGACAACAACCCATCTACTTCATTAGTAAGGCTTTATAAGGGGCTGGACTAAACTACCAAAAGATAGAGAAGTTCACCTACGCTCTTATACTCTCCTCCTGATGGCTCTGACCAACTTTCAGGCCCACACCATCAGAATACAGACCAACCATATCCTACAAAAAATCGACTTAGCTGGAAGAATCTTGCAATGGGAAGTGGAAATGTCAGAATTTGACCTTAAGTATGAAGCTCGGACAGCCATCAAGTCGCAATACCTGGCCAACTTTGCCACCGAGTATATTGACACCCCAGACACCCCCGCTAATTGGAACCTCTATGTCGACGGCTTATCAAACAAAGCTGGAAGTGGAGCAGGTGTCATCCTGGAAAGTGACCAGGGAATCCAACTCGAACTCTCTCTAAGGTTCGAGTTCCCTGCCTCAAACAACCATGCCGAGTATGAGGCCCTACTAGCTGGTTTAAAACTGGCTAGGGAAATTGGAGCTCAAAAGCTTACAATATTCAGCGACTCGGAAGTGGTCACCTCACAAATAGAAGGGAGCTATCAGGCCAAGGATCCCACCATGAAGAAGTACCTAGACAAAACAAAAGAACAGCTCGCAAAATTCATGGAATACGAGATCCGACATATACCTCGGGAACAAAATGCCCGAGCAGATGCACTTTCAAAGCTAGCCAGCACCAAACCAGGGGGCAACAACAGAAGCCTCATCCAAGAAATATTGCAAAATCTGTCAACCTCCAAAGAAGCGAAGGTCCTAACCATATCGGACCAAGACCAAGGATGGATGAATCCCAAAATCAACTACCTCAAATTTGAAATACTCCCCGCAGACAAAAAGGAAGCGAAAAGGCTCATAAAGGAGGCACAGTACTACACCTTGATGGATAACATCCTATACAGAAGAGGGATCTCAACACCCCTCCTCAAGTGCGTCCCGACCTCTGCCACAAAAAAGGTCATAGAGGAAGTCTACAGTGGCATGTGCGGAAACCACCTTGGTGCACGAGCTCTTTCTAAGAAGGTACTCCGAATTGGTTTCTATTGGCCGACCTTACAAAAAGAAGCAACAAAATTTGTCAAGATATGTCCCCCATGTCAGAAGCACGCCAACTTCCATATAGCTCCGCCTGAAGAACTCATCTGCGTCACCTCACCCTGGCCATTTGCAAAATGGGGGCTCGACCTCCTTGGACCATTCTCCCAAGGGTCAGGACAAGTCAAGTTCCTCATTGTAGGAATCGACTATTTCACAAAATGGATTGAGGCAGAACTGTTAACAAAGTTATATTGGGTGGGTTAAAATGGAAGCTACAGAATGCAAAGGGAGCTTGGGCTGAAGAGCTCCCGCAAGTCCAATGGGCATGTCGGACAACATCACACTCTACAAGCGGAGAATCACCTTTCTGACTTGCTTACGGAATGAAAGCAATGATTCCTGTAGAAATAGAAGAAGGATCCCCTAGAGTGATCCTTTACAATGACAACACCAACTCCCGAGCACAAAGGGATCGGAGGAGCTCAACCTACTTCCAGAAGTTCAAGAAAGAGTCTGGATTAGAGAGGAAGCGCTAAAGCGTCGAATGGCTTTAAGGTATAATCGGAAGGTAATGCGGCGAAGCTTCGCTACCAACGATCTCGTCCTAATCTGAAATGATATCGGAGTAAGTCGGTCAGGGGAAGGGAAGATAGCAGCCAACTGGAAAGGGCCATACCGAGTAACAGAAGTACTAGGTAAAGGCTACTACAAGGTGGCTGACCTAGAAGGGCAGGAGCTACCAAGGTCATGGCACGCCTGTAACCTAAGAAGGTTCGATAGCTAGAAAGAGATCTCAGGCTAAGGAGCACTCTTTTTCCTAAAAAGGTTTTTTAATGAGGTGCCGAGCCAAGATCTACAAGCTGCCCAAAATAGAAGGGTAAGAACTCACATGTACATACTCATTTATACTTTTATCTTATCACTTGAATAAACTTTTTTAGATTCCCTAAAAAGTTTCCTATCAAGACGCATGAATTTACGCTAAAAAATGCGAAATTCATCGCCCGGCCATAAGAGGTCGGCATGGTGAAGCGACAAAGCTCAAGATTAATGTAAGAAGTTATAAAAAGTAAACCATATAAAGCGACCTGACGAGGTCAGACTAGAAATGGGATTACTAAAAATAACTTGAGAAGAACCGACAGAGAAGTCGGACCAAGAGAAAGGATCACTAAAAAAGGGGAACAAACATCATACAAAGGCCAAAAGGGTTGAAAAACCTAACGCCAAAGTGCTTAGCCAAAAGGGGCATTACCTAAAAGGCAAAAGTACGATCCCAATGCTAGGCTACAAAGTCGTCACAAAAGCTAAAAAGGTTCTATGCAAAGAACACAAAAAAGTTATTAGACATCGACTAGAAGCCCGGGCTGCAAAGACAGGTATAACTGATTGAAGAAAGAATGTCAAGGCAGCCAAAGAAAAGGCATAGTGAAAAAGGCCAAAAAGGGAAACCCATAAGGCAAACACCACCTCAAAGGGTGTCGAACCAAGGAAACCCAAAGCACCTACATAAAGGTTGAAGAGCAACCTCCAAACAAAGGTTGAAAAACAACCTCCAAATACAAGCATATCGACACTAGCAAAGTCAATGCATCACTCAACACAAATTAAAACATTAAGGGTAAAGTATATTTTTTGTCCTTGAAGTTTGGCAAAAATTTCAAAAATATTCCTAAGTTTTATTTTGTTTCAATTTTGTCCTAGAAGTTTTCAATTTGCATCAAATATACCCTCGATGACTAAATTTTCAAAACAACTAAGATCAATCTAACAATAATGCATGAAAATTATGCTTGATTTGCTTGTGTTGAGTGTTGTTCTTATGAAATTGTTGTTGAATAGATCTTTAATTTTTTGAAAAATTAGCCGTCATGGGTATATTTGATGCAAATAAAAAACTTTTGGGATAAAATTGAAATAAAATAAAACTTAGGGGTATTTTTAAAACTTTTGTCAAACTTCAGGGACAAAAAATATACTTTACCCAAACATTAAAAACTTAAAGGATGCCCAAATGGTAGCCCAATAGTTTAAAGTGTTTTTTAAAGTTGCTGGAAAGCAACCAAATATCAAAGAGTTATCCATCAGAAACATTACAAAACTAGAAGTTAAGGTCCACAGACCGAACCACATCAAAATACACATTAAAAGAGATATAAAAAGAGAATTATAAGGGCTCCTGGTCTGCCCCAGTAGCTACATCCTTGGAAGGAGGGGGAATCATTGAGATCGAGGTGGCTCCAACAACTCCGTCCTGGCCATTAAGGATCTCCACATTAGGATTGGGCCCAGGAGGGATCACCTCGGCAGAAGAAGTAGCAGTAGCAGAAGCTGAGGAAGCCTTAGTTGGCGGCACAAGAGGAGGACCTTCATCTTCATCATCTGGAGCAGGCACAATCTTGCCATCTTCCACCATGTTGTCCATACTAAATAAAGAAAGGTCGACGTCAGGAGCAAGAACTCAGACCTGGGCCTTCAGGTTTTCATACATGTCGGTCATACTGCTCACCATATGGCCCTGCAGCTCGGCATAATCATCCTGAGCAGATTGAAGTCTCTCTCTAGTCTCCAACAGCCCGCTATAAGTCCGAGTATAGCTCTCCTTGTATTTTTTAGCTGTCTCCTCGGACAGGTTAGCAGCTGCCTCCGCTGCAGTAGCCCGAGCCTTCTCCTTCTCTACATCAATCTCCAACTTAGCAACCTTGGCATCCATCTCGTCCTTCAGACTCTTCACCCTGTCATATTCAGCCTTGGCATCCTCCATAAAGGCCTTGGTAGCATAGAGTGGGGTCTCCCGGATAACTCGAGATAAGGCCACGCTAAGGTTGGCCATCCGAATACTGTTGCTTGATATAAAATCAAGATGGTGGAGGATTGATACGTCGTCCAGAGGAACCTTTCCATGAGGAGCAATCAACTCCGTGGCAAAAACCATACCATCAAACTCTTTATCATTCAAATTATAAGTCCCAACAATCTTTGGTTTCTTAGGAGGGGGACCAGCAATAGTAGGGGAGGAGGCAGCACCTGAGGTCGACTGAGGTGGTTTAGAAGAGGCCGGCTGAACTCGCGGGGTCGGGATAATCTTCCTTGGCACCTAAGACTCAATTACCGGTTTCTTTAGAGGCATCTGCTCTGAAGAACCCTCCTCTGAAGTCTTCCGTGACAAGTTCTGGGCAGCCACTGCTTTCTTTGCTTTGCGAAACATTTTCATTGAATCGGAAGAAGACACCATCTCTGAAAAGAAGCCAGCAAAATAGTCTTACAGTGGAATGACAAGATCACAATCAATAAAAGAAAACTAATATGAAAAAGAAGGTCGAACACTACCTAGAGGCAATAGTACAGAACATAGAAAAAGAAATATCGCAGAAAAATAAAACCCTAAGTCCCGACACCAAAACCCAAAGAGAAAAGGCAAACGGTTCACCCAAGCATTGACATTTTCGCAAAAATGAAGCAACAAAGGTAAAAAGATTTTAGAGAAACAAAGCATGCAACAACCATCAGAAGGAAAACAGAACAGTAAGGTAATACAAAGAGATAGCAAATAGAAGAACCAACCTGGAAGGCAGGAGGACAAATGTGCAAGCAGCAAGTCACAAACAACCACCACTAAGAGATGAAAACTTCGAAAGACTAAGAAAGAAACAAAATCTTGGGTGCTGGGTGATGAGCGGATAATTTATACACTTTTTGGCATTATTTTTAGTATATTTTTAGTATATTTTAGTTAGTTTTTATTATATTTTTATTAGTTTTTATTTAAAATTCACTTTTCTGGACTTTACTATGAGTTTGAGTGTTTTTCTGTGATTTCAGGTATTTTCTGGCTGAAATTGAGGGACCTGAGCAAAAATCTGATTCAGAGGCTGAAAAAGGACTGTAGATGCTGTTAGATTCTGACCTCCCTGCACTCGAAGTGGATTTTCTGGAGCTACAGAAACCCAATTGGTGCGCTCTCAATTGCGTTGGAAAGTAGACATCCTGGGATTTCCAACAATATATAATAGACCATACTTTCATAGACCTTTTCACGTTTGGGGACTGGCCTCACGGCCATGCCTAAACCCTTTTGTTCTTATGTATTCTCAATGGTGGAGTTTCTACACACCATAGATTAAGGTGTGGAGCTCTGCTGTTCTTCATGAATTAATACAATTACTATTGTTCTTCTATTCAATTCACGCTTGCTTCTTCTCTAAGATATTCATTCGTTCTTCAACTTGATGAATGTGATGATCCGTGACACTCATCATCATTCTCACCTATGAACATGTGCTTGACAACCACCTCTGTTCTACTAGCAATGGCTTGAATGCGTAACTCTTGGGTTTCTAATCTAAAATTGGAACTTTCGTGGTATAGGCTAGAATTATTGGCGGTCATTCTTGAGATCCGGAAAGTCTAAACCTTGTCTGTGGTATTCCGAGTAGGATCTGGGAAGGGATGACTGTGACAAGCTTCAAACTCGCGATTGTTGGGCGTGTGACAGACGCAAAAGGATCAATGGATCCTATTCCAACATGATCGAGAACCGACAGATGATTAGCCGTGAGGTGACAGTACATTTGGAACATTTTCACTGAGAGGACGGGAAGTAGCCATTGACAACGGTGATGCCCAACATAAAGCTTGCCATGGAAGGGAGTATGAATGATTGGATGAAGGCCATAGGAAAGCAGAGGTTCAAGAGGAACAAAGCATCTACATACGCTTATCTGAAATTCCTACCAATGAATTACATAAGTATCTCTATCTTAGTTTATGTTTTATTCATCTTTTAATTATCAATTCTCCATAACCATTTGAATCTGCCTGACTGAGATTTACAAGGTGACCATAGCTTGCTTCAAGCCGACAGTCTCCGTGGGATCGACCCTTACTCACGTAAGGTATTACTTAGACGATCCAGTGCACTTGCTGGTTAGTTGTGCGGAATTGTGACAAAGTGTGATTCACGTTTGAGAGCTCCTAGTCTTTGGTGCCATTGTTGATGATCACAATTTTGTGCACCAAGTTTTTGGCGCCGTTGCCGGGGATTGTTCGAGTTTGGACAACTGACGGTTCATCTTGTTGCTTAGATTAGGTAATTTTACTTTTTATTTTCGAAAAAAAATTTTTCTATTTTGTTCTTCAGAGTTTTTAAGAATGAATTCTAGAGTTTCATGATGATCTATTGAAGTCTGGCTGGCTGTGAAGCCATGTCTAATCTTATTGGACCGAGGTTTCAACTTATCATCACAAGAGCTTGTTGATTTCTATCAATTTTGCTGTTGTGAGCAACGATCTGCTAAAGCTTGGCTGGCCATTGGCCATGTCTAGTCTTTTGGACCAAAGCTTTCATTGAAAGCTTGGCTGGCTAGTAAGCCATGTCTAATTCCTGGACCGGAGTCTTAGACTAGCATTGCAATGATTCCTGGAACTCTTATTAAAAATTTTGAATCCCTTTATTTTCTTTTCCACTCAATTTTCAAACAATCACAAAAAAAAATTATAAAACCATAAAAATAAAAAAATATTTTATGTTTCTTGTTCGAGTCTAATATCAATTTTTAAGTTTGGTTTCAATTACATGTCTTTATTCTTCTTGCATTTTTCGAATATATGCATTATGTTCTTCATTGATCTTCAAGATGTTCTTGATGATTTCAGTGCTCTGATCTTTAATTTCTCTTATTTTGTGTCTTTTGTTGTTTATTATATTCATTTTCAAATTGTTATGGTCCTTAGTATACAAACTTCTAAGTTTGGTGTCTTGCATGCATTGTTTATTTGATCTTAGTTGCATTTCTATTGTTTCTCATCATTAAAAATTCAAAAAAATTTTTAAAATTGTGTCTTTTCAAGTCAATAATACAGAGAATTAAAGATTCAGAACATGCAGCAGAGGAATCACATAGAAAAAGCTGGGTGTTCAGAACGCCCAGTGAAGAAGGAAAACTGGCGTTTAAACGCCAGTCAGGGTACCTGTCTGGGCATTAAACGCCCAAAAAGGTAGCATTTTGGGCGTTAAACGCCAGAATGGATGTCATTCTGGGCGTTTAATGCCAGAAGGACACTAGAGGGAAGATTTTGTTTTTAATTCAAATCTTTTTCAAATATTCATAATTTTTCAATATCAAATCTTTTTCAAATCATATCTTTTCAATCATATCTTTTTAAATTCAATTTCTTTCCATTTTTTTATTTATTACTATTTTCGAAAATCCTTGCTACAATTAGTGATTTAATTCAAAATTTTCAAGTTGTTACTTGCCTATTAAGAAAGGATCAACAGTTTTAATTCTTGAATCATATCTCCTAATTTCTTGTTAGTCAAGTAATCAACTTTAATTTTAAAAAAAACTTTCCTTTTTTTTATTATCAATCATATCTTCTCAATCATAACTTCTCAATTACATCTTTTTCAAACTTAATTTTCAATCATATCTTTTTTATTTCTAATTTCAAAATATTTTTCAAAAATCACTTAATTTCTTTCCCAATCTTAATTTTCGAAAATCCTTTACCAAAATTTCAAAATTTCTTTTAATTATTTAAAAATCTTTTACTTTATTTTCAAAAATTCCTTCCCTCTTCTCACATCCTTCTATTTAAAGGACTAACACTCCTCCACTATCAACAATTTGAACTCTATCCCTCTTGATAAGTTCGAATTCTTCTCTTTCTACCTTCTTCTTCTATTCTTCTTTTCCTCTGATACTTCAAGGAATCTCTATACTGTGACATAGAGGATTCCATACTTTCTTGTTCTCTTCTCTTTCAAATGAGCAGGAGCAAGGACAAAAGCATTCTTGTTGAGGCTGATCCTGAACCTGAAAGGACCTTGAAGAGAAAGCTGAGAGAAGCTAAAGTACAACTCTCTGTAGAGGACCTAACCGAAAATTTCAAACAAGAAGAAGCCATGGCTGCCGAAAATAACAACAATGCCAACAATGCAAGGAAGGTGCTTGGTGACTTTACTGCACCTACTCCCGACTTCTATAGGAGAAGCATCTCAATCCCTGCCATTGGAGCAAACAACTTTGAGCTCAAGCCTCAAATAGTTTCTCTGATGCAACAGAATTGCAAGTTTCATGGACTTCCAATGGAAGATCCTCATTAGTTCTTAGCTGAAGTCCTACAAATCTGTGACACTGTCAAGACCAATGGGGTTGATCCCGAGGTCTACAAGCTTATGCTCTTTCCTTTTGCTGTAAGAGACAGAGCTAGGATATGGTTAGATTAACAACCTAAGAAAAGCCTGAACTCTTGGGAAAAGCTAGTCAATGCCTTCTTGGCAAAGTTTTTTTCACCTCAAAAATTGAGTAAGCTTAGAGTGGAAGTCCAAACCTTCAGATAGAAGGAAGGTGAATCCCTCTATGAAGCTTGGGAAAGATACAAGCAATTAATCAGAAGGTGCCCTTCTGACATGCTTTCAGAATGGAGCATCATAGGTATCTTCTATGATGGTCTGTCTGAACTGTCCAAGATGTCATTGGACAGCTCTGCTGGAAGATCTCTTCATCTGGAGAAGACACCTGCAGAAGCTCAGGAATCATTAAAATGGTTGCAAATAACTAATTCATGTAGACCTCTGAAAGGAATCATGTGAATAATAGGACAAATCAAAAGAAAGGAGTTCTTGAGATTGAAACTCTGAATGCCATACTGGCTCTGAACAAAATATTGACTCAACAAGTCAATATGATTTCTCAGAGTCTGTCTGGAATGCAAGCTGCACCGGGCAGTACTAAGGAAGCTTCATTTGAAGAAGAAGCTTATGATCCTGAGAACCCAGCAATGGAAGCGGTGAATTACATGGGAGAACCCTATGGAAACACCTATAATCCTTCATGGAGAAATCATCCAAATCTCTTATGGAAGGATCAACAGAGGCCTCAACAAGGCTTCAATAACAATAATGATGGAAGAAACAGGTTTAGAAATAGCAAACCTTTTCCATCATCTTCTCAACAACAGATAGAGAATTCTAAGCAGAGCCACTATAAATTAGCAACTGTAGTCTCTGATCTAATTAAAACCACTCAAAGTTTCATGACTGAAACAAGGTCCTCCATTGGAAATTTGGAGGCACAAGTGGGTTAGCTGAGTAAGAAAGTTACTGAACTCCCTCCTAGTACTCTTCCAAGCAATACAGAAGAGAATCCAAAAGGAGAGTGCAAGGCCATCACCATGACCCACACGGCCGAATCTGAAGAGGAGGAAGAGGCAGTGATCTCCACTAAGGAAGATCTCACTGGACGTCCACTGGCCTCCAACGGGTTCCCTCATGAGGAACCATGGGAATCTGAGGCTCACACTGAGACCATAGAGATTCTATTGAATTTACTTCTGCCATTCATGAGCTCTGATGAGTATTCTTCCTTTGAAGAGGATGAAGATGTTACTGAAGAGCAAGTTGCTAAGTACCTTGGAGCAATCATGAAACTAAATGCCAAGTTATTTGGTAATGAGACTTGGGAGGATGAACCCCCCTTGCTCACTAAAGAACTGGATGACTTGACTAGGCAGAGATTACCCCAAAAGAGACAAGATCCTGGAAAGTTCTCAATACCTTGCACCATAGGCACCATGACCTTTGAAAAGGCTCTGTATGACCTAGGGTCAAGCATAAACCTCATGCCTCTCTCTGTAATGGAGAAACTAGGAATTTTTGAGGTGCAAGCTGCAAGAATCCCATTAGAGATGGCAGACAATTCAAGGAAACAGGCTTATGGACTTGTAGAGGATGTCTTGGTAAAGGTTAAAGACCATTACATCCCTGCTGATTTCATAATCTTAGAGATTGGGAAGTGTATGGATGAATCCATCACCCTTGGCAGACCCTTCCTAGCCACAGCAAAAGCTGTGATTGATGTTGACAGAGGAGAATTAATCCTTCAAGTGAATGAGGACTCCCTTGTGTTTAAAGCTCAAGGATCTCCCTCTGTAACCATGGAGAGAAAGCATGAAAAGCTTCTCTCAATGCAGAGTCAAACAAAATTCCCACATTCAAACTCTAAGTTTGGTGTTGGGAGGCCACAACTAAACTCTAAGTTTGGTGTTGAGAGGCCATCATCATGCTCTGAGTATCTGTGAGGCTCCATGAGAGCCCACTGTCAAGCTATTGACATTAAAGAAGCGCTTGTTGGGAAGTAACCCAATTTTTACTTATCTATGTTAAATTTCTATTTGTTATTTTATGTTTTTTGTAGGTTGATGATCATGTGAAGTCACAAAAACAATTGAAAAAGCAAAAACAAACTGAAAAATAGAATGAAAAATAGCACACCCTGGAGGAGAAGACTACTGGCGTTTAAACACCAGTAAAGGCAACAGAATGGGCGTTAAACGCCCAGTCTGGCACCATTCAGGGCATTTAACGCCAGAAAGGGGCACAGAGCTGGCGTTTAACGCCAAAAAAGGGCAAGAAGCTGGCGTTAAACACCAGAAACGGGCAGCAACCTGGCGTTAACGCCAGGATTGGCAGAAAAAGGCGTTTTGCACGTCACTGGGTGCAGGGATGAAAAATCCTTGACACCTCAGGATCTGTGGACCCACAGGATCCCCACCTACCCCACCTCTCTCTCTCTCTCTTCTTCACCCATTCACCAATCACCTCAATACATCCTCCCCAAAAACCTCTCACCTATCAAATCCTACCCTCGTCTCCATAAACCCTTCACCAATCCACATCCATCCATCATAAAACCCCACCTACCTCACCATTCATATTCAAACCACTTTCCCTCCCAAACCCACCCTATATGGCCGAACCCTAACCCTCCCTCCACTCCTATATAAACCCATCTTCACTCCCTCATTTTCACACATCTTCAACACTACTTCTCCCCCTTGGCCGGATCACTCCCACTTCTCCATCTCCTCCATTTACTTCTTCTTCTACTCCTTTCTTTCTTCTTTTGCTCGAAGACAAGCAAACCTTCTAAGTTTGGTGTGGTAAAAGCGTTGCTTTTTGTTTTTCCATAACCATTTATGGCACCTAAGGCCGGAGAAACCTCTAGAAAGAGGAAAGGGAAGGCAAAAGCTTCCACCTCCGAGTCATGGAAGATGGAGAGATTCATCTCAAGGGTACATCAAGACCACTTCTATGAATTCGTGGCCAAGAAGAAGGTGATCCCCGAGGTCCCTTTCAAACTCAAAAAGGGTGAATATCCGGAGATCTGACATGAGATTTGAAGAAGAGGTTGGGAAGTTCTCACCAACCCCATTCAACAAGTCAGAATCTTAATGGTTCAAGAGTTCTATGCCAATGCATGGATCACCAAGAACCATGATCAAAGTGTGAACCCGGACCCAAAGAATTGGCTTACAATGGTTTGGGGAAAATGCTTAGATTTTAGTCCAGAGAATGTAAGGTTGGC
Organism: Arachis hypogaea; assembly: GCF_003086295.3. Taxonomy (NCBI): domain Eukaryota; kingdom Viridiplantae; phylum Streptophyta; class Magnoliopsida; order Fabales; family Fabaceae; genus Arachis; species Arachis hypogaea. Next base: position 72,750,288 of record NC_092052.1, read on the forward strand.
ATTCAACTTGTCAATGATGCAAGGAGATGCACACCCCTACACTAGAAGGGTCAACTTTGATCAAAGGTTGGACCAAATCCTCATAGACATTTGTGAAGAGGGCGCTCAATGGAAGAGAGATTCAAGAGGGAAGCCGGTTCAACTAAGAAGGCATGACCTCAAGCCCGTGGCTAGGGGATGGTTGGAGTTCATCCAATGCTTAATCATTCCCACTAGCAACCGGTCTGAAGTTACTATAGACCGGGCGATCATGATCCATAGCATCATGATTGGAGAGGAAGTAGAAGTTCATGAGGTTATATCCCAAGAACTCTACAAGGTGGCGGACAAGTCCTCCACTTTGGCAAGGTTAGCCTTCCCTCATCTCATTTGTTACCTTTGCAATTCGGCTGGAATTGACATAGAGAAAGACACCCTCATTGATGAGGACAAGCCCATCACTAAGAAAAGGATGGAGCAAACAAGAGATCCCACTCATGGACAAGAGCATGAGGAAATTTCTCATCATGAAATTCCTGAGATACCTCAAGGGATGTATTTTCCTCCACAAAACTATTGGGAGCAAATCAACACCTCCCTAGGAGAATTAAGTTCCAACATGGGACAACTAAGGGTGGAGCACCAAGAGCATTCTATCCTCCTTCATGAAGTTAGAGAAGATCAAAGAATCATGAGAGAGGAGCAACAAAGGCAAGGAAGAGACATTGAGGAGTTCAAGCACTCTATAAGATCTTCAAGAGGAAGAACAAGCCGCCATCACTAAGGTGGACCCGTTCTTTAATTTCCTTGTTCTTTATTTTCTGTTTTTTGAATTTTTATGCTTTATGTTTATCTATGTTTGTGTCTTTATTACATAATCATTAGTGTCTTAGTGTCTATGCCTTAAAGTTATGAATGTCCTATGAATCCATCACCTTTCTTAAATAAAGAGTGTCCTAATTGAAAAGGAAAAGAAGTGCATGAATTTCAAATTTTAAAACCGTTTAATTATTCTGATGTGGTGGCAATAATTCTTGTCTTCTGAATGAATGCTTGAACAGTGCATATTTTTAAATTTGTTGTTTATGAATGTTAAAACTGTTGGCTCTTGAAAGAATGATGGAAAAGGAGAAATGTTATTTGATGATCTGAAAAATCATAAAATTGATTCTTGAAGCAAGAAAAAGCAGTGAAAAGCTTGCAAAAAAAAAGAGAAAAAAATGCGAAAAAAAGAGAGAGAAAAAGAAAGAAAAAGAAAAAGCAAGCAGAAAAAGCCAATAGCCCTTTAAACCAAATGGCAAGGGTAAAATAAAAAGGATCCAAGGCTTTGAGCATCAGTGGATAGGAGGGTCCACAGGAATAAAATACTGGCGTAAGCAGCTAAACCAAGCTATCCCTAACCATGTGCTTGTGGCTTGAAGGTGTCAAGTGAAAACTTGAGACTGAGCGGTTAAAGTTGTGGTCCAAAGCAAAAAAAAAAAAGAGTGTGCTTAAGAGCTCTGGACACCTCTAATTGGGGACTCTAGCAAAGCTGAGTCACAATCTGAAAAGGTTCACCTAGTTATGTGTCTGTGGCATTTATGTATCCGGTGGTAATACTGGAAAACAAAATGCTTAGGGTCACGACCAAGACTCATAAAGTAGCTGTGTTCAAGAATCAACATACTTAACTAGGAGAATCAATAACACTATCTGAATTCTGAGTTCCTATAGATGCCAATCATTCTGAACTTCAAGGGATAAAGTGAGATGCCAAAACTATTCAGAAGCAAAAAGCTAAAAGTCCCGCTCATCTAATTATGACTGATCTTCATAGATGTTTTTGGAATTCATTGTATATTCTCTTCTTTTTATCCTATTTGATTTTTAGTTGCTTGGGGACAAGCAACAATTTAAGTTTGGTGTTGTGATGAGCGGATAATTTATACGCTTTTTGGCATTATTTTTAGTATGTTTTTAGTATATTTTATTTAGTTTTTATTATATTTTTATTAGTTTATATTTAAAATTCACTTTTCTGGACTTTACTATAAGTTTGTGTGTTTTTCTGTGATTTCAGATATTTTCTGGCTGAAATTGAAGGACCTGAGCAAAAATCTGATTCAGAGGCTAAAAAAGGACTGCAGATGCTATTGGATTCTGACCTCCCTGCACTCAAAGTAGATTTTCTGGAGCTACAGAAGCCCAATTGGCACGCTCTCAATTGCGTTGGAAAGTAGACATCCTGGTCTTTCCAGCAATATATAATAGACCATACTTTCATAGACCTTTTCACATTTGGGGGCTGGCCTCACGGCCATGCCTAAACCCTTTTGTTCTTATGTATTCTCAACAGTGGAGTTTCTACACACCATAGATTAAGGTGTGGAGCTCTGCTGTTCTTCATGAATTAATACAATTACTATTTTTCTTTTATTCAATTCACGCCTGCTTCTTCTCTAAGATATTCATTCGTTCTTCAACTTGATGAATGTGATGATCCGTGACACTCATCATCATTCTCACCTATGATCATGTGCCTGACAACCACCTCTGTTCTACTAGCAATGGCTTGAATGCGTATCTCTTGGGTTTTTAATATAAGATTGGAACCTTCGTGGTATAGGCTAGAATTATTGGCGGTCATTCTTGAGATCCGGAAAGTCTAAACCTTGTCTGTGGTATTTCGAGTAGGATCTGGGAAGGGATGACTGTGACGAGCTTCAAACTCGCGATTGTTGGGCGTGTGACAGATGCAAAAGGATCAATGGATCCTATTCCAACATGATCGAGAACTGACAGATGATTAGCCGTGCGGTGACAGTGCATTTGGAACATTTTCACTGAGAGGACGGAAAGTAGCCATTGACAACGGTGATGCCCAACATAAAGCTTGCCATGGAAGGGAGTATGAATGATTGGATGAAGGCCATAGGAAAGCAGAGGTTCAAGAGGAACAAAGCATCTACATACGCTTATCTGAAATTCCTACCAATGAATTACATAAGTATCTCTATCTTATTTTATGTTTTATTCATCTTTTAATTATCAGTTCTCCATAACCATTTGAATCTGCCTGACTGAGATTTACAAGGTGACCATAGCTTACTTCAAGCCGACAGTCTCCGTGGAATCGACCCTTACTCACGTAAGGTATTACTTGGATGACCCAGTGCACTTGCTGGTTAGTTGTGCGGAATTGTGACAAAGTGTGATTCACGTTTGAGAGCTTCAAGTCTTTGGCGCCATTGTTGATGATCACAATTTCGTGCACCACTGGGGCAAATAGAGGATGAAGGAAAGTAAGCTTCTTTCGCTGAGCAAATGAAATGCATGAACGATCCAAGAGCAGAACTCCAGGTATGAAGCGAGCTTGGGGAAATATCGAAGGGGTCAGACAAACGAAGTTTTGCAAAGAAGCAAAGAAGCAGGGAAGCAAAAGAGAGAAGGAAACGGAAAAAGCAAAACATCTTCTTTGATTTCAAATAAAGTTTAAAGAGGGAAAAGAAACGGCAAAACAAAATAAAAGCCCAATCAATAGGTATTAAAATTGCGAGCGTATTCCCAAGGAAGTAAAAACACAGCAATAAAAAAGCAAAAGCAAAACGTTTTGCATTAAAGCAAAAACAACGCCAGACTCGCACAAGGAGGAGCAAATCAAAATCAACCAAGTCAAATGCTCGAGCACGACTCCCCAAAAGGATCAAAGGTGGGAAGCACGACCTCATGGGTCGATCGAAGCTCGAGCAAGGGCACTGTTCATACACCGGTCTGACTTCTAAGGCCGAGTTGGAGGCTGACAAAGCGACCGACCTCATGAAAGGTTGGCCCATCGCCGACCTCTTCGCCAAAGAGCTCAGACAAATGCACTGAGGCCCAAGAAGGCCCTGAGAAAAGGAATTGCCGACCACTAGAAGGCGGTTGACCCAAAGATATGATCTCACCCCTAAAAGATAAGATAAGATAACAACTTATCTCAAAGGAAGATCACCAAGCGTTACTATAAATACACCGGAGCACCCAGGTATAACTCATACTCCAATTCTACAAAAAACCTGCCTAAAGTCCGTACTAACTTAAGCATCGGAGTGTCTTGCAGGTACCACCCCTGGTGCACGGAATTGTGATCACACTTTTCACAACTCCGGTACAACTAACCAGCAAGTGCACTGGGTCGTCCAAGTAATAAAACCTTACGTGAGTAAGGGTCGATCCCACAGAGATTGTCGGCTTGAAGCAAGCTTTGGTCATCTTGTAAATCTTAGTTAGGCGGATTTAAATGGTTATGAGGTTTTGATAATTAAAAGATAAATAAAACATAAAATAAAATAAGATACTTTTGTAATTCATTGGTGGGAATTTCAGATAAGCGTTTGGAGATCCTTTGTTGCTTCTGAACCACTGCTTTTCTATTGTCTTCTTCCAATCATGCATGCTCCCTTCCATGGCAAGCTGTATGATCCTCTCAGTGAAAATGGTCCAAGTACGATTTCTGCACGGCTAATCAACTATCAGATTTCTCGTCTCGGATGAAAAATACCAAGTACAGCTACCGCACGGCTAATCATCTGTCGGTTCTCACTTGTGTCGGAATAGGATCTCTCTATCCTTTTGCACACCGTCACTGTACCCAACATTCGCGAGTTTGAAGCTCGTCACAGTCATCCCTTCCCAGATTCTACTCGGAATACCACAGACAAGGTTTAAACTTTCCGGATCTCAGGAATGCTGCCAATTGGTTCTAGCCTATACCACGAAGGTTCTAATATCATAGATTCGGTCCATGGATTAGAGACCCAAGAGAATATACTCCGGCTGTCGTCCAATGACTGCGTTGAACATCATGTAGACCGCTTGTGGTTGTCAGGCACGCAGATCTTGGCTAAGCGAGTAACGAAGATAGTGGGTGATTGTCACAGGTCACCCCTTCATTCTGACTTAACTGAATTAAGTACGAGAGTATATCTTAGAGAAGAAGTAAGCGTGAATTAAAAGAAAAGCAATAGTACTTGCATTAATTCATGAAGAACAGCAGAGCTCCGCACCTTAATCTATGAGGTGTAAAAACTCCACTGTAGAAAATACATAAGAAAAAGGTCTAGGCATGGCCGAATGGCCAGCCTCCCAAATGTAACATAAAAATTCCTAAAGTGTAAAGTCGTGCAAATACAATAGTAAAAAGTGCTATTTATACTAAACTAGTTACTAGGGATTACAGAAAATAAGTAACTAAGTACAAATAGTGCAGAAATCCACTTTCGGGGCCCACTTGGTGTGTGCTTGGACTGAGAATTGAGCTTTACACGTGCATAGGCCTTCTCTTGAGCTAAACGCCAGCTTGGATGCCAGTTTGGTCGTTTAACTCCAGTTCTAGTGCTAGTTCTGGCGTTTTACGCCAGAAAAAGGTCTTTGGCTGGCGTTTAGACGCCAGTTTGGGCCATCAAATCTCGGGCAAAGTATGGACTATTATACATTGCTGGAAAGCCCAAGATGTCTACTTCCCAACGCATTTGAGAGTGCACCAAGTGGGCTTCTGTAGCACCAGAAAATCCACTTCGAGTGCAGGAGGGTCAGAATCCAACAACATCTGCAGTCCTTTTTCAGCCTCTGAATCAGACTTTTGCTCAGATCCCTCAATTTCAGCCAGAAAATACCTGAAATTACAGAAAAATACACAAACTCATAGTAAAGTCCAGAAATGTGATTTTTGCATAACAAATAATAAAAATATAATAAAAAGTAACTAAAACATACTAAAAACTATGTAAAAACAATGCCAAAAAGGGTATAAATTATTCGCTCATCAAGCCCGCTTCCGATAATCGAGGACCAATAGCGTCTCAAGCTCCACCAAGTCAGGCACGGCAGCCCTGGCCAGATCAGAAGATCTCATCCGAGATCGACCTCCCTGTTTCAGGTAACCCTTGGAACACCATCTAAGTGTAATATAATATCCTTTTGATCAATACATTCATTTAGCATCACTTATTGCATCAAATTATTCTTGTATTTTCATGGAATAATCATAATTTCAACTCATGCTTGATGAACGAATGCATGCAGAGATATTTCATGAATTCACTTGTTTATTAACTAGAAAATACATGAAAATAAACTAAAAACTAACTTAACTAGCTAGCTAAAATGGCTAAGATGCACATGCATCAGTAGGAGGAATGTACGCAAAGGAGGAGAAACGAGAAAACATATGATGCTCCTAAAATACAACATGATGAGATATACGAATACGGCTAGAGAGAGGATCCCAACAACGATAATCCTTGTGTTTAGTGCCATAACCAAGAAAACAACACATGCGAGCCCGAGGTTCAAGTTTACTATGTTCATGAGATTAAAGAAGAATAAAACAGACACAACCAAAAACTCGAAGAGAACTATAATCGGGAATGGTATGATAAAGATGCTCAAAGGGGGTAATATTACCAAAGATAGAAGAAGAAAGTCTATTGATAACATGCACAGCAGTAAAAATAGCCTTACCCCAAGTACGCTCGGACACGAAGAAGAAAGAAGCATTGCACGAACAGAGTCAAGAATGTGACTGTGTTTGCATTTAGCTCGTCCATTCTGTTGAGACGTACCAGGGCAAGAAAACTCAGACAAGGTACCCTATTCTGCAAGAAAGGTGAAAAGTTTGGAATCACGGTATTCCATAACATTATCGCGTTGAAAAAACCTTAATGACCTTGGAAAACTAATTTTTAATCATAGTGGCAAAGTTAATATAAATATGAGGTAGCTTATCAATTAGTCATCAAATAAATCCAAGTAAAACATGAATAATTATCAATAAAAATGACAAAGTATCAAGCTCCTCCCATAGAAGCGATGGGAGTGGGGTCACAAACATCAGAGTGGATAAGATCAAAAGGAGAGCAAGCAAGAGATGAATTATTGTGAAAAGTTAAAGCAGGTTGTTTGGCAGTTTGACAAGAAATACAACCAAAAAAATCATTTTGAACCTGGACCAAAATACCCTGGGACACAAGAGGATGCAATTTCACTAAGAAGCTGTGGGCAAGACGGTGATGCCACAAGTGAAAGCTAGATGGAAAAGAAGCAGCATAAAAATTTGGCACGGGAAGAATATGAAAATTCTCTAGTTCAAACAATCTTCCAACCTTATATTTAGTTCCGATGATTTGTCTTGTCCGACGATCCTGTACATGATAACTAGAAATGGAAAAATTGACATTAAAATCGAGTTCAACAAGTTGACTAACAGAAATATGATTGAAGTTCAATTTGGGAATCTAATAAGTATCTAGGAGATTAAGAGTTGACTGGGAGATAGAACCCTTGTGTGTCACGTTCAAGAGGGAACCATTAGCAGTATTGATAGAAGGGGCATTTGTAGTGGTAGACAAAGGTGAAAAAAGATGACGCAAAGAAAACATGTAATTAAAGCAACCAGAGTCAAAATAACATTTAGAATTACCTAGAAGTGTGATAAACCCCGTTTTTAGGGTTTATCATGTATAGGTTTTAAAGGTTTTATCAATGATCTTCCACACTTATTCATATAAAATTACATGATTTTGTGTTCCTTTCCCAACTTTGCTTCATAGATGAAAACATGCTTCTTTTGCATCAAAATTGATATATTATAATCCTCTTCTATTACCATTCGATGCCGTGATCCGTTTGTTAAGTGGTTTCAGAAGTTATAGCGTAAAAATGGCTAAGAAGAGTGAAGGAAGCATACATGAATGGAAGGAGCATGGAATAAAGTAGAATTTTGGAATTTGGGCATGTGCGCGCACATGCACCATACGCAGACGTGCGGATGTGCACCCCCAGAGCCGGCCAGATGGAGCCGAAGCGAGAAGCTAGCACGCTTATATGGCTGGACCATAATTCCTTTGACGCGCGCGCGCACTGTACGCCTGCTCGTAGGTCGTGAAAAACCCCAGGTGCGTGTACGCGTACTGTGCGCGTACGCGCCGATGTGTGCACGTGATTTTTTAAGAGGAAAATGTGACCAGCGATTTTCGGTAGTCCCAGGCTCTGTTATGGAGCAGAATTTTGGAGGGAAAAGCATAAGAAGACCAAGGATTAGGGGGGTTAGGACAATTAGTCATAATTCTAGATATTTTGGGGTAGTTAGTTACAGTTTTCTTTTAGAGAGAGAAACTTCAACTTCTTTCTAGGATTTCACTTTCTCCATTGTAATTCTCTTTGATTTCTTGCTGAGATCCATTGCTAATTCACTTTTACTTTGATACAAGTTGTAGATCTACTCTTCTTCTACTCTCAATTAGTGTTCTCTTGATTCTATCTCTTGGATCTAGATTTGTGACTTTGTTACTTTGAATTTTGATTAATGAATTGAGGACTTTCATTCAATTGCTTGATTGTTGATGATTGTTTGGATTAGATAGCTTTACTTCAATTCTTTTCTCTCAATTACATCATGTCTTTTATGATTGCCTACCAATTTTTTGTGATAAAGACAACCCTAGTTGTGGAGTAGATTTCTCTCACTTGGCTTAGGGGTTGAATTATTGGAGACACTTGAGTAGTGGATATCAATTGTTGATTAGGAATTGAGAATTGCTAATTGACTTGGAGTGCACTAAAGCTAGACTTCCCTAGGGTGAGACTAGGACTTGTGACTCAAGTTAGTTATTTTCACTTGACTTTCCTCCATTATTAGGGGGTTAACTAAGTGAAGCAACAATCAATTCTTATCTCAATTGAAGGAAACTATAATGATGGAACTTCCAATGCTTACCCCTAGCCAAGGCTTTTATTCCAATTAATTGCTTGTCTACTTTTGTTAGCTTGAATTCTTGCACCAACTCTCAAAACCACAAAAGACCTCCTAATCAATGATGTGCATTCCAAGGCAATTCCTAGGGAGAACGACCCGAGATCAATACTCTCGGTCATAGATTTTAGAATTATTTGATGCGATATTTGCGTGTTGGTTAGACTATACTCACGATTGGATTCATTGCTAATTTCTAACCGGCATAAGAATATTACGTACATCAAGGTGTCAAAAAAGCAATAGGAGTATTACCTGAAAGATAGAGAAGATGCTTAAGAAGAGAAGAAATATCAGAGAAAGACACAAAAGATGGGTTGAGAAGAGCATATGTGGTAGATTCAGTAGTAGCAGCCACAACAGAAGAGACAGTCTTGAGATGATCAGGACGTGGTGGGCGAGTAGGACGGGTAGTAATAACATGTCTCGAGGGCTTGTAGTAATGGCAGAATAGTTATGAACAATTGTATCTAATGTGACCATTCTGTTGGCTTTTACGACATTCATTAGAAGGACAGTCTAAGAAAATATATCCAGAACGGTTACAGTTTTGACAGAATCTACCCTTTTTATCTGTGGCAGCAAAAACATCTGATTTTTCTATAACAATAGATACAAAGATCAAAGAGAGGAGAGAAAACTACAAATTCAGAGCCGAAAATGAGAAAATAGACGTCAAAATCGGAAAGAGCTCACCAAAAAATCTTAGAGAGGGTCCCACTATCGGGCACGTCAGCCAAGGGAGGACATGTGGCAGTGTCTGAATGGAGGGAGGAAACACGTCAGTGCTGAGTCACAGCACGCGGGTCAACCAATCAGACCGGGTTGAGTCCAGGAGGGGATGTCGGGTCAGTGTGGAGCAGTGGCGGGGCGACACGTGGAGAGGTCTGGGCCGTTGATCGGGGGCCCAATCTAACAGCGTAGGATGAATCTGGAAAGGAGAAGAACACTGGTATGACAGCGTCTTGCGGCGGTGAGTGGCGATGCGTCCGTAAGAGGATGGCCATGATTCTGGATGCATTGGAATCACAACAACGAGATGAACACGGTGGTAACGGCGGTGATGAACTAAAGCGTCGGGAAAGGATCAAACAACGAGGCCAAAGAATACTACCAGAAGAGAAAAAACAAAGGGGCTATAAATGAATTTTCATAAAGAAAAGAAAACCTATGCTCTTGATACCATGTTAGAAATAAGAGAGTAATCTGAAGAGTGTATTATATAGTGTGTCCCAAAGGTAAAATACATAGGGATATATATAGGTGCTAGAAGAATCAAAGTAATAAAAGCATATAATCCTATAATTAATATACAGATATTCTATATAATATAAATTATACTAATTGATCTAACCCTACAACATTCTTTATCTATTGCAACATATATTCAAGACAATTCTTAAAAAGAGTTGTCAAAAATAGTTAAAAGCAACACTTTATGTTTGTTGCAAGAAAATAAGGCTATTGCAACCCTATTTTAACCAACACCTTATGAGCACTTTTTTTAATCAATTAGGAAACATATTTAAAGCATTGCTTCAGTAAATTAAATACGCAACACTTATAGCCTTTATATATTACAATTAAAAAAAGTTGCTTAAATTTTTAATAAGTTTTCCGTTGTAAGTGTTGCCTAAAATGAATAATTAACTCTAAATCTCAACCCTATGAAATTTTCCTAATAATGTTCCATTCTCCATTTGGATTAGCGTGTTCTCTAAACAATCCTATAGAGAGGAAAACTAGAACTCCATCTATTTACCCAAAAAAAAAATTAGACCTGCTAGAACCCAATCTTCTAAAATTTCATGAAATTTCAAAAAATCCTACAAACTCTAAGAGACCAGAACTTTCCCTAACCCTATTTCACCTCGCATAACGTGAAATCCTCCTTGGAGCTTTGTTAGGGTTCAATATTTTATCCATCTCTGTGTACACGACTGGAAGATGGTTCTCGCCAGCTCTCCGGCCACCAGAAAACCTACCGATGGTGAATCCTCCTCTCGGCAGCCTCCAAATAATTAATTCAATCGATTCCTCATCAATTGAACCCAACATCAACAAATCCTAATCCGAAGGAAGCTTGTATCGACACATAGGGCACCGAATTGAAAGCATGGAACGATGCAATTGGTGTGGTATATGTGCTTACATGGAAGCTCATGTGCCTCCGCCCGTAGTTCAAATGCTTCCTTACACATGACGCAATGCGCTCCAGCAGGCACGTGCATCTCCACGATCTCTTCCGTCGTCATCGACTCTATCGCTGCTCTGCCTTGTTTCTTCTGTTCGCACTGTTATGAAACATCTGATCTGCTCCACCGCTCTAAAACCTCTGCTCTACTCCACCATTCTAAAACCTCTGATATGCTCTAATCGATTGAAGAAGCTCACATAATCCTTTTCTTTTTTTCATTATTTTTGCAGTTTGGAATTCGAACATGTCGAAGGACAAATACTCTACCAATTTGTCGCGCACCTTCAAGTGCATCTTAGGTTTCGATTTAAATTATTATTTCTTTTTTAGTAATCACAATTTTGCAATGTGATTTTAATTTAACTGTTTCAGATTTTCGATTAAATAGTATTTCATTCTTTCTTTCTTTTTTTCTGATGCTACCTTACATAACATGGCTTGCTGTTCTTCTTTCTTAGTGTGTGGAATGCGAATATCATGATTTCAGCTACTTAATTCTTATCAATAGGAATTCCATTTATTTTCAATACATGGATTGTTGTTGTGTGCATTATGCTGCATGTTGGTTTTTGCGTGTTGGTTTGGTAGTAGCCACTTATGCTGCTGTATAGTAGTGGTTGCAGTCATAAATTCTAAGAACATGTCTCAGTTTATGTGTAAGAAGTCTTTTCATAGATATATTTAAGATTTAACAATAATGTATTGCCACCATTGTTGTACTATTTTCATACTTATCTTCCAACAAAAATGTTACTTCTCTTCACTCTAATCCTATCCTCCAGTAGTATTTGATAGTAAATATATGCTCTGATATGTGTGCATTTGACATTGCGGATCTTAATTAATTTACTTCGGAGGATGTTACAATTCACGTTGCCTTTTTGGTTACTTTGATGGATTTGTTACAGTTATGTCATGTTAGATATACGTTTACAAATTAATTCTTCTTTTATGGTTGAATTAGGATAAGATGTCTCACAAGAAGTTCGATCACCCGAGACATGGTTCTCTTGGCTTTCTTCCAAGGTAGCTAGCTTCTCGTCATCATGAAAAAGGTTATCTAGGTTTTTGTATTTATTTTTTGTATTTGGTTTTCTTTTTTGAGAAATTTTGGTTAAACTTGTTGCTGTGTGCATTAATTTTAAACTTGTGAGCATGTATCCCTACTTATTTATTCAGAATTAGCTGTGATATCATGTCCTACATGTTGATACTATGACCCTATGAAGACTGATTTACAGTTGATGCATATGATGCCATAGTTGATTTTTAGATAATAGAGGTACATTATTAACACCAAATTTTAATATTAAAATTTCTTCATTGTTAAATAGCTAAGTTGTACACATAATTAAAGCTTACTTTCTTTCTAGGTTGTTTTTCCACTTTCAGTAAGTTAGCTCAAAAATTAATTAGGATGGATATGAGTTAGGTAGTGATGAATCTACTCGTCACCAACATAATAATATGATTTTTAGTTTGGAAATCAGATTTCAAGCAAATGTAATGGTTAAAAAGTAGCATGACGAAGAATAAAGTGTGATGGATAGTAATGAGAGTGGAGTAGTGGTATTAATATATTGAAAAAAGATTAATTAGCATAATAAGCTTATAGTGCAGGTTGAGATTTCGAGGCAGGAGATTTTTTAGACAGAATAAAGGAAACTATTTTCTTATTTTATTTTAAATATTAAGCTTCCTAAGAATTTATGTTGATTATTCCTTCTTGTCTTTTGGCTAAAAAATCAAGCTACTCCAAAAGACTGAGGCAACATTTTTTGACTAAGCTCTGAGACTCTATATTTAGACTGAAGTTTCTCTGTAAAATTTAAAATTGGACATTATTGTGTAAATTTATGTTTTTCATGTGTGCAATGCTGATTTTGAGTATTAGCTTATTTTTATTCTATGTACTCTGTAGAAATAAATATATAAAGTATATGTGTAGTGCTAATTTTGATTATTAAGCTTCCTAAGCACTTTTCTTATTAGACAACATGTGCATTATTTATGTGAAGCTGAAGTACTTAGTTATTCTGTTTTTCTAATTTTCTCTAGATAGGCTCTAAAGAAACACTACAAGATTTCTGCTTGTTTATGGGAATTTTTTCGTGGAAGTTTTAGAAAACCTCCATAACATATTTTATTTATGGTAAAATATGAAACCCCCATTGATTAATACTAGTTTAAATTTCTAAGCCCATTTTTCCAAAAAAATAATGAGTCCCTAATCTACTCTGATCAAACCCAAACAAATTTCACTCCAAACAAAACTTGTCCAAAAAATTAGAAGAAGAAGAAGAGTAAGATCTAATGAAACCTTAGATCTACTTGACGCATCTCTTCGCCATTGTCACCATCAAGCTCGCCGTAGCATTTGAGATCAGAGGGAGAGTAAGCTCGTCGCTCCTAACATTCATCATTGTTGCTACCATTCATGTCCTCGTCGTTGTCCCCATCAAGCTTCTATATCAATGTGTTGTATCCTTTGTCTACATGAAATAACTTCATCATTGTATACTTTCCAATTCTTTCAACTCTTCAACTACATTAACACTTAATTTTCGCATTTTCAATTACAGCGCATGAGTCTCACCGCAGTCAAAGATACCGACGAAGTCATGGAGAGGTACGTCGAGGACTCGCTCGCGATCCTCCCTCCTCTTAGGGATTGCTACCGCACGTGCTGCAGGGGCGCGCCGTCACATGAGAAGCTTAGCCTCGTGGACGTTGGAACAGGTGCTAGTCTTCCCGGAGTTGTTTTTGCCATAGCTTGTCCAGGTGAATTTTTTGCTACTTTTTTTCCTTGTGTAATTAGATTCAGTTCCTTTTTTCTCTCAGATCTAAAGCTTGAGTCTAATGTGGCTTTCGTTGGTAGGTTGCATCTGTGGATGATCAGGGTCCGCCAGCCTGTTCCCTGTCCAATGGCACCATCTTCTCTTTCTTTTTCTCTTGCTTCTTCTTTGTTGCATGTCTTTTGTGCTTCTTTGCTGCCTCTTAAAACCGTCTCCATTGGCATGCGCCGATACTTTCCTCCTAATTTTGCTTTGTGCTAGGTTGTTGCTTTGATTATTTTTTATTCTTGATTTTTGTTTGGTTAGATTTTTTGTTCCATTAAGATATGTTATTGAGTTCTAAGTTTGTTGATCTATGTTTGGGTTCCTTTGATTGCGAATCAACTTGATTTAAAAGCTCCGAAATTTTTTTGATTGTTGTTTATCTTGGAAGATTTATTATACAAAGGTGCTCCCCATTGAAAACTATTGTTAGCATCTTTGATAGAAATCTAGGAATTTTTGGTTAAATTATTTGGTGTGGTTTATTTGGTTTGGGGTTTGTGCTGTGATAATTAGGAATTGAGTTAGATTAATGGTAACCGATTAATGTTAGTGCATCTGTATTTTTGGATTTCCTGAAATTGTATGATAAAATCATTGTCCCTTATTTATCATTTATTCTGAACTCATCGTGCTCGATTTTCATCTTTCATTGGAACATTTCAGTTTTTTTACATATTTACCAATGTCCCGGGATAACTAACCTATACTTATTTGTTTATGATATTTAGACCTCTCTTTTTATGTTCTTCTTCAGGTTTTTTATGATTGTTGTTACTGATAGGAGCATGGTTCTGGGACTTGGAGATCTTGGAGTTCATGGTTACTTGATCTGTATGTTGATTTTTTTATTTATTTTGACTACTTGGTCATTGTTTATATAGCTTATTAGCTGCATTAAGCTCTGTTATTCAGTTCTAGGTTTCCAAATCTCTGTTTGGGTTCCTTGGACTACCTGTCTACTTGAATTTAAAGTTTGAGAGTTTATAGTTATTTGATTATGATATTTATATCTCTCTTTTTGCGTTCTTTTTTAGGTTTTTATGATTGTTGTTACTGATAGGAGCAGAGTTCCAGGACATGGTGATCTTGGGAGTTCGTAGAATTGGCATCTTCATTAGGATGCTTGATTTGTATTTTGCTTTTTTTTCTTTTTTTTTTACTACTTGGTCTTTGTATATATTATTGGCTGCATTAAGCTCTGTTATTCAGTTTTGAGTTTCCTGATCTTTGTTTGGTTACATTCGATTTCCTGTGCATTTGAGTCTAATAGTTTGGAGTTTTATAGTTAATTGATTATGATATTTAGAGCTCTTTTTTACGTTCTTTTCCAGGTTTTTATGATTTTTGTTACCGATGGCAAGAAAGTTTCACGCCAAGACATTGATCTTGTAAGCAAATCCTACTAGCTTGTCAGGAAGCTAATTTATATATATATATATATATATATATAATCTTAAAACAAAATTGTTTACAGATGTAGAATTTGATAGAAAGGTGCCTATAATTATATATGAACAAAGATGAAGTTGTGAAAACATTTTTTACCAGAGCAAGGATAGATCCTGGATTTACAACTCTAGGTATCCATCTTGACATTCTATGTAATGTAATTTACCCTTTTCATCCTTTTAGTAATATAAATAGTTGATTGTATGAGTTATTCAATTTTTATTTGAACAGAATGGTTATCTATTACCTAAATTATTGATGTAATTTGTTTGATTTTTCCACCTTGTATTTAGTATGGCAGAAGCTGAATGAAGAGAATGATGATTTGTTCAATCATTTCCACCGCTATAAACACATTTTTGCTCTCATTTTCTGGTACTTTTTTTAAGTCTACCTTTTGCTATGATTGATGTCATAACCTGATGTATTGTTCAATTTTCTTTGAAGTGGTATCTTCCTTACTAGCAATCATTGTGAAGAATAATTTTCTTTATTAGGTTTTGATCAACACAATGTAGAAAATGCTATCTAAATTATTCCTAATATGTTGTTAGCTCTACCGTGTACCTTCAGAAGAAGGTGGTTTAAGAAAATGGTTGGTTCTACTTTTCTAGTACTTGCTACAAAATTAGGGGTAAAAAAATATGAATTTTCTATAGACATTGGATGTTTATTCGGGGATACAAGTGAGCATTGCAGGTTTTCCTTGCCATCTGTTCATTCTTGTTTACTCTTTAGTTTTACCACACTTCTGCTTTTAAAATTTCACGTCTATGAACCTACTTAAATACTAATGGATTTTATATATTTAAAATTCTAGCACTTTCAAAGGCACCCAAACAAGAGGTGCTCTTATATTTATTCTTGGTTCTGGATGCTGGATCTTGCCAATGTAACACCCTACCATACAGAGTCTTATGCTTAAGTCATAATTCAGAGATGGCAAGGTATTACAACCTCTAAAAATAAAATTTAGTACGTATAGTAGTGTGAAAAATATTTATACTAGGAGCCTTTAAAGAAAAAGGGGATAAAACAAAATCGTAACTCGAAAGTGCAACACTCCAACCGATAACATAACGAACAAGGATAAGATAACGCGAGATTATATATATACCAAAGAGTGTCAAAAACAAGAATATCAAAACTCAAAATTCAGTTGCGAAGATAACCAGCCCGAGCATAGCAATATATACATGTAAATAAAGTAAGAGACCCCAAAGGAAATCCAAAGGGACATAAATACAAAAAAACTATTCTGCAAAATCTCCTATAAGAGGAGTCATCACAGTTTGTATTATTTAATGGAAATAAAAGTATCTAAGAAAAACATATAAACCAAAATAGAGTCCCGAGAACAAAGGATCTTCGCTAATCCAGAAGCCTCCATCATGCTTCAGTGAGAAGCCTCACGTCCTTCATCTGAAAACCACAAAATCCGCATGGGTGAGAACCGGAGGTTCTCAGTATGGTAACAGTACCCACATATCTAACATGTAATATCCTGGGAAAGCCGAAGGCAATCCTAGAACTTCCCCAACTTGAGTTATACTCAACAAAATCATGATCATAATCATAATCCATATCCAACGACCCTCACTGGCGTATATTCACGGGGGCGAGCTCATCCGAAACTTTCATAGTGTCCGGCCACACTTACGACATGGGGTCAGCAGAGTATCGAGTCTCTACCTGAAGCACGTGTTGGCTAGCCACTGCTTTCACCCAGGAAAACTCGTATCTCAGATAGTGGAGGTGCAATATTCACATTTCATTCAATAGCATATATGCATTTATACTCGGCCATAATCAATAATGGCTCCGCCGTAACCCGACAATAACTCAGCCATCCGGCTCACACTTCAATCCAGAACCAGCCAATTTATTAACAAATACAGCCTATCAGCCCATGGCACATACAGTAGTTCCACCGCCATCTTCCGTATCTCATATACTATCTTTGATCATCATTAATCATAAGTTTTCCCTTTCTTCATTCACAAGTTACCACATCCCCTAGCCCATTTCTCATTGCTAGAGATATTATAATGATTTAAGAGATAATGGGTGAGATCGGAGACATAGAAGTATGAAATTTGGCTTTTAAAACTCAAAAATCAACTTTAGGATGAAAACAGGGACACGCGTACGCGTCCTCCACGCGCACGCGTGGATGGCCAAAAGTTCATCGACGCGTATGCGTCACCCACATGCATGCGTGGATGGAAAAACAACCAAGTGACGCCTACGCATCAGCCACGCATACGCGTGGGTGCGTTTGTGCCCCCACGCGTAAAACTGGCACAATTCTGGCATAACTCTCGGGAAAATGGCTGGGCATTTGGTGCAACGCATCGACGCACACGCGTGGGCCACGCACACGCGTCGACCACGCGCACGCGTGGATGGTGCGTTTTTGAAAAACGATGTGTGCACGTTAGGCACGCCTACGCGTGGGGAGTATTCTGCTGAAATTTTTTCTAAGTTAAAAGCTGCAGAATTCACAAATTAAACCCCCAATCTTGCAACGGACATAACTTCTTCATTTTAAATCATTTTTTGCCCGTCCTTCGAACGGCATGAACATCCCGGATCCAATTTCATTTATAAACAAGTTTGGCACGAAATGGGGATCCGGAGTCCAAGTTATGTCCCATCAAAGTATGCCAAAAAACCATATTTTCATACAAAATCACAAAGTGCCATTTCAAAACAAACCAATTTCATCCCTTTTAAAAATCAACCAAAACATACCAATTTCAACCCTTTTGAAATCAATCCAAAACATACCAAAAATCAACCTCAAGCCTCCTCAACTCATACATTAACATTTTTATCAAAAATCACAACCACCATGCCACCATTTTAACACATCTCAATCAAATGGCTAAAAATTCAAACACATTAACATGTCATACATCCTTCCTCATCCCAATTTCCAATAATCCCATTTCCCATCAACCATCATTATACATAGTCAATATCATACCCACTATCAACATGGTTTCACTCACAAAACCACCTTAATCATTCATCAAGCATATATCATAATATGCATTTTTTCTCACATATCACACCATCAAGGCATCATTATTCATAATCACATATATGACCACATCATATATCTCAACCATTCCATAATATCAATAATTCAATGCCTATCTTAGGGCCTCTAGCCTAAGTTTTCACACCACATTACATTTTAGATACAAGAAACCGAGATCATACTTTAGCTGATTTCCCACGCTCAACCGGAGCACTTTCAAACCACTTTTCCACAAGCTCTCAAGGTCTCAACACCTCCAAGAACAGATTTTTGCACACCAAAGCCCTCTTCCAACCTTTCCAAAATCTCAATCAAGCTTCAATATTCACATACAAACTACCTAAGCCACAATTATTATACCCAAACACAACATCTCAATACCCAAGCATCATAAAACAACAAATTACACTAGGGTTGAGAATATTATCACACCCAAGGTTCAAGGAGACAAGATTACTCTTCTCCTTCAAGAGAGTTGGGTCCTATAACATCAAAGAGCCCAAAATCTCAACACATTTCTCCATAAAACTCGAAATTTAGGGATGAAGAACTAAAATAATTTCGTGGCTTACCTTAAGAATAAAGTAGTGGGTTTTGTATAGCTCTTCGCAGTGAATGCGTGACTGCAAACGGTGTGGCAATCGGAGCTCTAGATCAAAAGTTATGGTAGTTTGAAGATCAAATGAGAGAAAGAACTTTAGAGAGTGTTCTTCCCCCTTTCCCTTCCATTTCAGCGTGTAAATGTGTTATGTGAGGAGAGAGAGTGCTGAAAATTAGGGTTTTAGGTTTAGTTTAGTTGGGTCAAGGGCCCACTATGGGTCCAGTTGGCCCGGTTTGGCCCGTTCAGTCCAATCTTGGTCCAATTTCTACAAAATTGGTATCGAAAATCTCGTCTCAATCTCCTCTATCATATTAAGCCATAAAAATCACATTTTTGGCTTTCTATAATAAATTCTCATTTATGGGTTAATTAGCCATTAATTAACCGGGTTTTACATTCTACCCACCTAATTAGGAATTTTGCCCACAAAATTTAAGTTCAATTACCTAAGAATAAGTGCAGATAATCCGTTCGCATCTCCGACTCAAGTTCCCAAGTGTGTTCCTCAACACGCTATCCCATGTTTACTCACCACGTGACCCAGAAATTTCACCTCACTCTTCCAGAATTCACATTTAGACAGTTTCGCATAGAGTTTTTTTTTCCTTTAGTATCTGCAACACGGTCCTCAAGTGTTCCGCATGCTCCTCTTCGGTCTTGGAATAAATCAGTATGTCGTCAATGAAGACAACAACGAATTTATCCCGAAACGGACGGAAAACTCTGTTCATGTAATCCATAAACACTACATGAGCGTTTGTCAACCCAAAAGACATTACAGTGTACTCGTAATAACCGTAACGAGTCCTGAAAGCGGTTTTAGGGATGTCCTCACTCCTTACACTTATCTGGTGATAACCGAATTGCAAGTCGATCTTGGAGAAAATCCCAGCTCCTTGTAACTGATCCATGAGATCGTCAATCCTTAGCAGTGGGTACTTATTCGTTACTGTGACCTTTTTCAGCTGCCTGTAATCCACACAGAGTCGCATACTCCTATCTTTCTTCTTCACCAGCAACACTGGTGCTCCCCACGGAGAAATACTTGGTCGGATGAAGTTTTTACCCAACAAATCCTCTAGTTGAGACTTTAGCTCGGCCGTTTCTAGCGGTGACATCCTATAAGGAGCACTCGAGATTGGTCCAGCCCCAGGCACCAACTCGATAGCAAACTCAACCTCTCGGTTAGGTGGAAATTCATCAATGTCATCGGAAAACACCTCTGGAAACTCACACACAACCAGAATTTGTTCCAATCTTTGATCATCACCCAAAACACCCGCGGTTAACAACAAGATGCCCTGACATTTGGTCCCCAAACAATTCACCATCATAGTATTCAAGTAATAACTATTCAACACAACCGGCCCTTCCGTATCTTCTGGCATGAAGTACACCGATTTTGCAGAACAGTCGAGCAGAACATGGTTCTTAGATAACCAGTCCAAACCCAGGATAAGATCAAGATTGATCATTGGTAAACAGATTAAATCATGAATAAAACCATGTTGTTGGACCCTAAATGAAATTTATGGGCATCCTAGCCTAGTTACCATGGCCTCATGGGTGGCATTATACACCTTTAGGTCATAACCTAAGACTACAATCTTTAATCCTAACTCATGAGATTTTTCGAATGCAATGAATGAATGGGTTGCTCCCGAATCAAATAAAGCATTTAAAGTTTGACCAACCATTTCACAGTTACCTCGGATAAGTGTCTCCCATCCCTCGGCACCTATAGTTGAGGTGGTGAACACTTGACCAGTCTGTTGTGCCTTCCTGGTACCTTGTTTCTGCCTCTCTGGACAGTTCGTGGCCTTATGTCCCGCCTTACCACAAGAATAGCACAAGCCCCACCCGGCCTTGCACGGGCCTTCCAGATGGTGACTTCCACAACTAGCATAAGCTTGATCATTCTGAAGCTGCTTCCCAAACTTTTTCTCTTGGGAGTTATTGTTGGGCCTCCTGAAAGAGTATCCCCGCTTGAAAGGCGAACCTCTAGGGGCAAAGCTCTTCCCTCGGCTCTGTGGAAATGATCCCTTATGGCTTCCTCTCTCCGTAGCCGCCTTCTTTACACACTCCTCAGCAACCCTGCTCTTGTTCACCAACTCTGAGAAAGTCCTAATCTCCATTGGTCCCACTGAGCTGAAGATATCACTCCAGAGTCCTCCTTCATACTCAATGCATTTTCATTCCTCAAAATCTCCCGGAGCTCCTTGACACATACGAGAAAACCTGAATAGCTCCTCAAACTTGTCTGTAGACTCAGATGCGGACATGATACCCTGCTTCAGTTGCAGAAACTCAAGTTCCTTGGCCGTCTTGGCAGAATTTGGAAAGTACTTTTTATAGAACTCATCCTAGAAGGCATCCTAGGTGATAGGGTCATCACCCTGCTGCAGGAGACATTGGACTCCTTGCCACAAATGTGACGCTTCCCCATTGAGCAGATAGGTGGCAAACTCAACACACTGCACGTACCATCTGTGCTTGCAGTACTCGCTCCATAGCCTGAAACCAGGTATCGGCTTCAGTCGGACTAGTGGTTCCCTTGAACTTAGGTTGATTAAGCTTTAAAAAGGTTGCCAATGTCATCGGGCTCTGAGCTCCACCTCTGTCATTGCCATGGTTGTTCATATGTTGTCCAAGGACCGTAGCAGTGTCCTGCATAGCAGTAGCCATATTCTCCAACGCCACCATGAAATCTACCGAGTTATTTGGGTTAGCTCCCGATCCCTGAGTACTAGTACGACCTCTCCCATTACCTCGACCGCATCCTCGAGGCGCCATCTGGTTCCTATACACACCAAACAATCGATATTAAGTTGATCAGTCTCAATATCGGAAGTCTAGTACTTCAAAGTCCCAAATGCATACTCATGAACGTTTATGACAGGTATATCAATCAGATATTCTAATAGCACATAAACACTGGTGCACGAAATTGTGATTACACTTTTCACAACTCTGCACAACTAACCAACAAGTGCACTGGGTCGTCCAAGTAATACCTTACGCGAGTAAAGGTCGATCCCACGGAGATTGTCGGCTTGAAGCCAGCTATGGTTATCTTGTAAATCTTAGTCAGGATATCAATGATAAAAATGATTTTGTTAAGAAAAGTAAATAACATGAAATAAATGGTACTTGTGATTCAGTAATGAGGAACAGGTTAAAGTTCTGTAGATACTCTGTCACCTGAATCTCTGCTTTCCTACTGTCTTCTTCTCCAAACACGCATGGCTTCCTTCAATGACAAGTTGTATGATCCTCTCAGATGAAAAATACCAGATACGATCTCTGCACAGCTAATCAACTGTCGGATTTCTCGTCTCGGATGAAAAATACCAAGTATAGCTACCGCACGGCTAATCATCTGTCGGTTTTCGCTAGCGTCGGAATAGGACCCTTGTCCTTTTGCACATTGTCACTACGCCCAACATTCCCAAGTTTGAAGCACTTCACAGTCATCCCTTCCCAGATCCTACTCGGAATACCACAGATAATGTTTAGACTTTTCGGATCCCAGGAATGCTGCCAATTGGTTCTAGCCTATACCACGAAGGTTCTGATCTCACAGACTCGGTCCGTGAATCAGAGACCCAAGAGATATGTACTCAAGTTGTCACCCAATGACTACATTGAGCTCAGATAGAATGGGAGTGGTTGTCAGGCACGCGTTCATAGAATTGAGGATAATGATGAGTGTCACGGATCATCATCTTCTCCAGATTAAAGAACGAGTGGGTATCTTAGAATAAAATCAAGCGTTATTGAATAGAAAATAGTAGTAATTGCATTAATCCATTGAAACACAGCAGAGCTCCTCACCCCCACCTATGAAATTTGCGGGCATCCTAGCCTAGTTACAATGGCCTCATGGGTGGCATTATACACCTTTAGGTCATAACCTAAGACTAAAATCTTCAATCCTAACTCATGAGATTTTTCGAATGCAATGAATGAATGGGTTGCTCCCGAATCAAATAAAGCATTTAAAGTTTGACCAACCATTTCACAATTACCTCGGATAAGTGTCTCCCATCCCTCGGCACCTGTAGCTGAGGTGGTGAACACTTGACCAGTCTGTTGTGCCTTCCTGGCACCTTGTTTCTGCCTCTCTGGACAGTTCGTGGCCTTATGTCCCACTTTACCACAGGAATAGCACAAACCCCACCCGGCCTTGCACGGGCCTTCCGGATGGTGACTTCCACAACTAGCACAAGCTTGATCATTCTGAAGCTGCTTCCCAAACTTTTTCCCTTGGGAGTTGTTGTTGGGCCTCCTGAAAGAGCCTCCCCACTTGAAAGACGGACCTCTAGGGGCAAAGCTCTTCCCTCGGCTCTGTGGAAATGATCCCTTATGGCTTCCTCTCTCCGCAGCCGCCTTCTTTACACACTCCTCAGCAACCCTGCTCTTGTTCACCAACTCTGAGAAAGTCTTAATCTCCATTGGTTCCACTGAGCTGAAGATATCACTCTAGAGTCCTCCTTCATACTCAATGCATTTCCATTCCTCAAAATCTCCCGCAGCTCTCTAACACATACGAGAAAACCTGAATAGCTCCTCAAACTTGTCTGTATACTCAGATGCAGACATGGTACCCTGCTTCAGTTGCAGAAACTCAAGTTCCTTGGCCGTCTTGGCAGAATTCGGAAAGTACTTTTTATAGAACTCATCCTAGAAGGCATCCTAGGTGATAGGGTCATCACCCTGCTGCAGGAGACGTCGGACTCCTTGCCACCAATGCGACGCTTCCCTAGTGAGCAGATAGGTGGCAAACTCAACACACTGCACGTACCATCTGTGCTTGCAATACTCGCTCCATAGCCTGAAACCAGGTATCGGCTTCAGTCGGACTAGTGGTTCCCTTGAACTTAGGTGGATTAACCTTCAAAAAGGTTGCCAGTGTCATCGGGCCCTGAGCTCCACCTCTGTCGTTGCCATGGTTGTTCAAATGTTGTCCAAGGACCGTAGCAGTGGCCTGCATAGCAGTAGCCATATTCTCCAACGCCGCCATGAAATCTACCAGGTTATTTGGGTTAGCTCCCGATCCCTGAGTACTAGTACGACCTCTCCCATTACCTCGACCGCGTCCTCGAGGCGCCATCTGGTTTCTATACACACCAAACAATCGATATTAAGTTGATCAGTCTCAATATCCGAAGTCTAGTGCTTCAAAGTCCCAAATGCATGCTCATGAACGTTTATGACAGGTATATCAATAAGATATTCTAATAGCACATAAACACTGGTGCACGAAATTGTGATTACACTTTTCACAACTCCACACAACTAACCAACAAGTGCACTGGGTCATCCAAGTAATACCTTACGTGAGTAAAGGTCGATCCCACGGAGATTGTCGGCTTGAAGCAAGCTATGGTTATTTTGTAAATCTTAGTCAGGATATCAATGATAAAAATGATTTTGTTAAGAAAAGTAAATAACATGAAATAAATGGTACTTGTGATTCAGTAATGAGGAACAGGTTGAGGTTCTGTAAATACTCTGTCACCTGAATCTCTGCTTTCCTACTGTCTTCTTCTCCAAACACGCATGGCTTCCTTCAATGACAAGTTGTATGATCCTCTCGGATGAAAAATACCAGGTACGATCTCTGCACAGCTAATCAACTGTCGGATTTCTCGTCTCGGATGAAAAATACCAAGTATAGCTACCGCACGGCTAATCATCTGTCGGTTTCAAATAGCGTCGGAATAGGACCCTTGTCCTTTTGCACACTATCACTACGCCCAACATTCGCAAGTTTGAAGCACTTCACAGTCATCCCTTCCCAGATCCTACTCGGAATACCACAGACAATGTTTAGACTTTTCGGATCCCAGGAATGCTGCCAATTGGTTCTAGCCTATACCACGAAGGTTCTGATCTCATGAACTCGGTCCGTGAATCAGAGACCCAAGAGATATGCACTCAAGCTGTCGCCCAATGACTACGTTGAGCTCAGATAGAACGGGAGTGGTTGTCAGGCACGCGTTCATAGAATTGAGGATAATGATGAGTGTCACGGATCATCATCTTCTCCAGATTGAAGAACGAGTGGGTATCTTAGAATAAAATCGAGGTGATTGAATAGAAAATAGTAGTAATTGCATTAATCCATTGAAACACAGCAGAGCTCCTCACCCCCACCTATGGGGTTTAGAGACTCATGCCGTCAAAGATATAATATGGAATGTAAAAAATGTCATGAGTTGCTAAATGAATCTCTAAAAGTAGTTTTTATACTAAACTAGTAACTTAGGGTTACAGAAAATGAGTAAATAGGTGTAGATAGTGCAGAATTCCACTTCCGGGGCCCACTTGGTGAGTGTTTGCACTGAGCTTTCAAGCTTCCATGTGCATATGCCTCATATTGGAGTTAAATGCCACCCTGGGTGCCAAAATGGGGCGTTTAACGCCAAAAAGTATGCCAGTTCTGGCATTTTACGCCAGAAAATTTTTGGATGGCTTTTAACGCCAGTTTGGGCCATTAAATCTCGGGCAAAGTATGGACTATTATATATTGCTGGAAAGCCCAAGATGTCTACTTTCCAAAAAATCCATTTCGAGTGCAGGAGGGTCAGAATTCAACAGCATTTGCAGTCCTTTCTCATCCTCTGAATCAGATTTTTGCTCAGGTCCCTCAATTTCAGCCAGAAAATACCTGAAATTACAGAAAAATACACAAACTCATAGTAAAGCCCAGAAATGTGATTTTTGAATAAAAACTAATAAAAATATAATAAAAATTAACTAAAATATACTAAAAACTACCTAAAAATAATGCCAAAAAGTGTATAAATTATCCGCTCATCACAACACCAAACTTAAATTGTTGCTTGTCCCCAAGCAACTAAAAACAAAATAGGATAAAAAGAAGAGAATATACAATAAATTCCAAAAACATCAATGAAGATTAGCTTCAATTAGATGAACGGGACTAGTATCTCTTTGCTTCTGAACAGTTTTGGCATCTCCCTTTATCCTTTGAAGTTCAGAATGATTGGCATCCATAGGAACTCAGAATTCAGATAGTGTTATTAATTCTCCTAGTTCAGTATGTTGATTGTTGAACACAGCTACTTTATGAGTCTTGGCCGTGACCCTAAGCATTTTATTTTCCAGTATTACTACCGGATACATAAATACCACAGACGCATAACTGGGTGAAGCTTTTCAGATTGTGACTCAGCTTTGCTAGAGTTCTCAGTTAGAGGTGCCCAGAGCTCTTAAGCACACTCTTTTTGCTTTAGACCATGACTTTAACCGCTCAGTCTCAAGCTTTTCACTTGACACCTTAACGCCACAAGCACATGGTTAGGGACAGCTTGGTTTAGCCGCTTAGGCCAGGATTTTATTCCTTTAGGCCCTCCTATCCATTAATGCTCAAAGCCTTGGATCCTTTTTACCCTTGCCTTTTGGTTTAAAAGGTTATTGGCTTTTTCTGCTTGCTTTTTTTCGCCATTTTTTTCGCAAGCTTTTGTTTTTCACTGCTTTTTCTTGCTTCAAGAATCAATTTTATGATTTTTTAGATTATCAATAATATTTCTCTTTTTTCATTATTCTTTCAAGAGCCAACAATTTTAACATTTATAAACTTCACTATAAAAAATATGCACTGTTCAAGCATTCATTCAGAAAACAAAAAGTATTGCCACCACATCAAAATAATTAAACTATTTTCAAGAAAGAATTCAAAATTCATGTGCTTTTTTTTCTTTTTCAGAAAAAATTTTTCATGTAAGAAAGGTGAAAGATTCATGGAACATTCATAGCTTTAAGGCATAGACTCTAAACACTAATGATCATGTAATGAAGACACAAACATAGACAAAACATAAAGCATATAAATCGAAAAAAATAGAAAAATAAGAACAAGGAAATTAAAGAACGGGTCCACTTTAGTGATGGCGGCTAGTTCTTCCTCTTGAAGATCTTATGGAGTGCTTTAGCTCCTCAATATCTCTTCCTTGCCTTTGTTGCTCTTCCTTCATGGCTCTTGTTGAGGTCTATGAGTGGGCTCTCTTGTTTGCTCCATCCTCTTTCTAGTGATGGGCTTTTGAGATGAATCTCTCCATCTCTCATGACTCGGAATTGGAAGCAACTGCCTTCCCTTTCCTCTTCCTAGAGGTTTCTCCGGCCTTAGGTGTCATTAATGGTTATGGAAAAACAAAAAGCAAAGCTTTTTCCATACCAAACTTAGAAGGTTTGCTCGTCCTCGAGCAAAAGAAGATAGAAGGGAGCAGAAGAAGAATGATGCAATTAATTTTGAAAACTTATTACCTTATGCAAGAAAAATTAAAAAGAGTTGAAAAGAATTTGAAAAGATATGTAAGTTTTGAAAACGTTTTGGAAGGATTTGAAAATAATTGAAAAAGAATTAAAAAGAGTTGGAAAGATTATTAATTTTTGAAAATAGAAATTGAAAGATGAACGTTTAAAATATTTTTGTTGCAAAAAATTATGAATTAAAACATGAAAAATTGAAAAAAATCGAATTGGAAACAAAACTACCTCCCTTGTGTCATCCTGGCATTAAACGCCCAGAATGCTATCCATTCTGGCGTTTAACGCCCACTTGACTACCTCTTTGGGCGTTTAACGCCCAGCCAGATACCCTGGCTGGCGTTAAACGCCAGGAATCCTTCTTTATTGGGCATTTTTCTGAACGCCCAGAATGCTACCTGCATCGGCGTTAAACGCCCATTCTGCTATCCTTACTGGCATTTAAACGCCAGTAAGGCTATCCTCCCGGGTGTGCTGTTTTTGATCCTATTTTTGATTTCGCTTTAATTCTGCAGCTGTTTTTGTGACTCTACATGATCATCAACCTAAAGAAAACATAAACTAACAATGGAAAATGAAATGAAGAAGTAATTAGCATGGATAAATAAGATTGGGTTGCCTCCCAATAAGAGCTTCTATAATGTCTTTAGCTGGACTTTTACTGAGCTTTTTAATTTAGTCTCAGTTTTGAGCACTCTTGCTCAACGTTGCCTTCAAGATAATGTTTGACTCTCTGTCCATTAACAATGAACTTTTTGTCAGAGTCAATATCCTAAAGCTCTACATAACCATATGGTGACACACTTGTAATCACATATGGTCCCTTCCATCGGGATTTCATCTTCCCAGGGAACAATCTGAGCCTAGAGTTAAAGAGCAGGACCTTCTGTCCTGGCTCAAAGACTCTAGATGATAGCTTTCTGTCATGCCACCTTTTTGCTTTCTCCTTGTAAATTTTAGCATTTTTGAAAGCATTGAGTCTGAACTCCTCCAGCTCATTCAACTGGAGTAATCTTTTCTCTCCAGCTACCTTAGCATCAAGGTTTAGGAACCTAGTTGCCCAGTAGGCCTTGTGTTCCAGTTCCACTGGCAGATGACAGGCTTTCCATACACAATCTGGTATGGAGAGGTCCCCATAGGAGTCTTGAATGCGGTTCTGTATGCCCACAGAGCATCATCCAGACTTCTTGCCCAATCCCTTCTACGGGTACTTACGGTCCATTCCAGGATTCATTTTAGTTCTCTATTTAAGACTTCAGCTTGCCCATTTGTCTGTGGATGATATGGAGTGGCCACTTTATGGTTAATTCCATATCGGACCAGAGCAGAGTCAAGCTGTTTATTGCAGAAATGAGTGCCTCCATCACTGATCAGTATCCTAGGGACACCGAACCTGCTGAAGATATGCTTTTGGAGGAACTTCATCACTATCTTAGTATCATTAGTGGGTGTTACAATTTCCTCTACCTATTTAGATACATAGTCTACTACCACCAAAATATAAGTGTTTGAGTATGATGGTGAGAAAGGCCCCATGAAGTCAATACCGCATACATCAAACAACTCAATCTCTAAGATCTCTTGCTGAGGTATGGCATAACCGTGAGGTAGATTACCAGCTCTCTGGCAACTGTCACAGTTACGTACAAACTCTCGGGAGTCTTTATGGAGAGTAGGCCAGCAGAAGCCACATTGGAGAACCTTTGTGGCTGTTCGCTCACCTCTAAAATGTCCTCCATATTATGATCCATGGCAATGCCATAGGATTTTCTGTGCCTCTTCTCTAGGCACGCATCTACGGATCATTCCGTCTGCACACCTCTTAAAGAGATATGGTTCATCCCACAAGTAGTACTTTACATCAGTAACCAATTTTTTTGTTTGCTGCTTACTGTACTCCTTGGGTATGAATCTCACAGCTTTATAGTTTGCAATGTCTACAAACCACGGTACTTCCTGAATGGCAAAGAGTTGCTCATCTGAAAAGGTTTCAGAGATGTCAGTAGGAGGGAGGGACACTCCTGCTACTGGTTCTATCCGCGATAGGTGATCTGCTACTTGGTTCTCTGTCCCTTTTCTGTCTCTTATCTCTATATCAAACTCTTGCAGAAGCAGCACCCATCTTATGAGTCTGGGTTTTGAATCATGCTTTGTGAGGGGATATTTTAGAGCAGTATGGTTAGTGTACATAATCAGTTTTGATCCTACTAAATAAGACCTGAACTTGTCAATGGCATAAACCACTGCAAGCAACTCCTTTTCTGTGGTTGTGTAATTCTTCTGCGCGTCATTTAAAACATGGATAGCATAATAAATGACATACAGAAGCTTGTCATGCCTTTGTCCCAATACTGCACCAATGGCATGGTCACTGGCATCACACATTAGTTCAAATGGTAATGTCTAGTCTGGTGCAGAAATGACTGGTGCTGTGACCATCTTAGCTTTCAGAGTCTCAAATCCCTGCAGACACTCTGTGTCAAAGATAAATGGTGTGTCAGCAGTTAGTAGATTGCTCAGAGGTTTCGTAATTTTTGAAAAATCCTTTATAAACCTCCTATAGAATCCTGCATGCCCCAGAAAGCTTCTGATTGCCTTAACATTGGCAAGTGGTGGTAATTTTCCAATTACCTCTACCTTAGCTTGATCCACCTCTATCCCCTTGTTTAAAATTTTGTGCCCAAGGACAATTACTTCAGTCACCATAAAGTGACATTTCTCCCAGTTTAAAACCAGGTTAGTCTCTTGGCACCTTTTCAGAACAAGTGCTAGATGGTCAAGACAGGAGCTGAATGAGTCTCCAAATACTGAGAAGTCATCCATAAAAACTTTCAGAAATTTTTCTACCTTATCAGAGAAGATAGAGAGTATGCACCTCTGAAAGGTTGCAGGTGCATTGCACAGACCAAATGGCATCCTTCTGTAGGCAAATACTCCAGAAAGACATGTGAATGTTGTTTTCTCTTGGTCCTGAGGATCTACTGCAATTTAGTTGTAACCTGAATAGCCATCCAAAAAGCAGTAGTATTCATGACCTGCTAGTCTCTCTAGCATCTAGTCTATGAATGGTAAAGGAAAATGATCCTTTTTGGTGGCTGTATTGAATCTTCTGTAGTCAATACACATACGCCACCCTGTAACTATTCTTGTAGGAACTAGTTCATTTTTTTTCATTATGAACCACTGTCATGCCTCCCTTCTTGGGGACAACTTGGACAGGGCTCATCTAGGGGCTATCAGAAATAGGATAAATAATCCCAGCCTCTAGTAGCTTAGTGACCTCTTTCTGCACCACCTCCTTCATGGCTGGATTCAGCCACCTCTGTGGTTGAACCACTGGCTTAGCATCATCCTCTAATAAGATCTTATGTATGCATCTAGCCGGGCTAATGCCCATAAGATCACTTATGGACGACCCAAGAGCTGTCTTGTGTGTCCTTAGCACCTGAATTGATGCTTTCTCTTCCTGTGGTTCTAAAGTAGAGCTGATGATCACAGAAAAAGTGTCATCTTCTCCCAGAAATGCATATTTTAAGGATGGTGAGTAGTTTGAGCTCGGGTTTAGGAGGCTTCTCCTCTTCCTGAGGAGTTGTCAGAGGTTCTTCTGTTTTCTCTGGTTCCTCTAGATCAGGCTGAACATCTTTAAAAATGTCCTCTAGTTCTGATTCAAGACTCTCAGTCATGTTGACCTCTTCTACTAGGGAGCCAATAATATCAGTGCTCATGCAGTCTTTTGATGTGTTTGGATGCTGCATAGCTTTGACAGCATTCAACTTAAACTCATCCTCATTGACTCTCAGGGTTATCTCCCCTTTTTGGACATCAATGAGGGTTCGTCTAGTTGCTAGGAAAGGTCTTCCTAGAATGAGAGTTGCACTCTTGTGCTCCTCCATTTCCATCACTACAAAGTCAGTGGGAAAGGCAAATGGCCCAACCTTGACAATCATGTCCTCAATTACGCCTGATGGAATCTTAATAGAGCCATCAGCAAGTTAGAGGCATACCCGAGTTGGTTTAACCTCATCAGTCAAACCAAGCTTTTTGATAATGGATGCAGGTATTAGGTTGATACTTGCCCCAAGATCACATAGAGCTGTCTTGGTACAAGCACCCTCTAATGTGCATGGTATCATAAAGCTTCCAGGATCTTTAAGCTTCTCTGGTAAGCTTTTCAGAATGACTGCACTGCTTTCTTCAGTGAGGAAAACTTTTTCATTTTCTCTCCAATCCTTCTTATGACTTAAGATCTCTTTCATGAACTTAGCATAAGAGGGTATTTGCTCAAGTGTCTCTACAAACAGAATCTTTATTTCAAGAGTCCTGAGATAGTCTGCAAAGCGAGCAAATTGTTTATCCTGTTCCGCTTGGCGGAGTTTCTAAGGATAAGGCATCTTAGCCTTATATTCTTCAACCTTAGTTGCTACAGGTTTATTTCCTACAGAAGTGGTTGGAGAAGCCTGCTTAAGGGGGTTGTTGTCAGCACTTGCAGGTGTCTGATCCCTTATTGGCATTTGAACGCCAGAATTGGGTGCTGTATGGGCGTTTAACGCCAGATTGCCACCCTTTTCTGGCATTTAGACGCCAGAACTGGCCATCCCTTGGGTGTTTAACGCCACTTTTTTACCCTTTTCTAGTGTTTGAATGCCAGAATCATTCCTCTCTGGGCTCTTACTGTCTTCAGAGGGATTTTAAGCAGTGGGTTGGTCATCCTCTATCAGTTGTTTCTTTCTTGGCTTTTTGCTGCTTTGATTTGAGACATTCAATGTCTTCCCACTCCTTAATTGAACAGCTTGGCATTCTTCTGTTATCTGTTTAGATAGCTGCTGTCTTGTCTGATCCAATTGTGCTTCCATATTCTTGTTAGTATTTTTAGTATCTTGGAGCATCTCTTTGAATTCTGCGATCTATTTTGTTATAATAAGCAATTGCTGATTGAGTTCAGCAACTTGTTCTTGAGGACTAAGTTCAGTGGATACTGCTTTAGCTTCTTCTTTCATGGAGGACCCACTACTTAAGTATAGATATTGATTTCTAGCAACTATATCAATGAGCTCTTGAGCCTCTTCAATTGTCTTTCTCATGTGCATAGATCCACCAGCTGAGTGGTCTAGAGACATCTGGGTATTTTCTGTAAGCCCGTAGTAGAAGATGTCTAACTGCATCCATTCTGAAAATATTTCAGAGGGGCATTTCCTTAGCATCCCTCTGTACCTCTCCTAGGCATTATAAAGAGATTCATTATCCTCTTGTTTAAAGCCTTGGATGTCCAGCCTTAGCTGTGTCATCCTTTTTGGAGGGAAATACTGATTCAGGAATTTGTCTGATAACTGTTTTCATGTTCTTATGCTTGCAGTGGGTTGGTTATTTAACCACCTCTAAGCTTGATCCTTTACAGCAAATGGAAACAGTAATAATCTGTAGACATCCTGATCTACTTCCTTTTCACGTACTGTGTCAGCAATTTGTAAGAACTGTGCCAGAAACACAGTAGGTTCTTCCTGTGGAAGACCGGAATACTAGTAATTTTGCTACACCATGATAATGAGCTGAGGGTTTAGCAAAACTGCTGGCTCTGATGGGGGGTATACAGATACTACTCCCATATGAAGCAGTAGTAGGGTTAGCATATGACCCCAGAGTCCTTCTGGACTGTTCATTTCCACTTAGGTCCATGATGGAGAAAGGGAGATGATGTGGATTGTAAATAAAAATAGAATAAAATAAAAATTAAAATATTTTTGTTTTTATTTTATTTATTTAATGCTAATTTGAAATTAAAGAAATTAAAATAAAGTAAATGGGAAAAATGGTATAAGTTTCGAAAATTAAAAGAAAAGAAATAAAAGAAAATTAAAAACTAAAATAATTAATTAATTAAAAAGATTTGAAAAATTTTGAGTGTGATTTTTAAAAATGAAGAAATAGAAAGAGGTTAGGAAGTTTTGAAAAAGATATGTCTTAAATTTAGAGATACTTGTAAGAAAATAAATAAAAGAAAAGATAAGGCAAGTTAAGTAAGAGAAGATAAGGAATTTTAAATTAAAAAGTTTTGAAATTTAAATTTTAAATTTAAAAATTAAATTTTGAATTTTAAATTTTGAAATTTGAAATTTGAAATTTGAAATTTGAAATTTAAATTTTGAAATTTGAATTTTTAAAAAGTCAACACTATAATATAAAGATTTGAAAAAGATTTAAATTTTGAAAAGGTTTGATTTTTAAAATTTTAAATTTAAATTTTAAAATTTGAATTTTGAATTTTGAAATTTAATTGAAATTTGAAATAAGATAAGATAAGATTTTGAAAAAGATATGATTTTTAAAATTTAAAATTAAGATAAGATAAGATAAAAATTTTAAAACAAAAATCTGAATTTTTTTAAAGTAAATTTCGAAAATTTAATTAAAATAGAGAGAAAAGATAATTTTTTTTTAATTTAATGAGGAAAGAGAAAAACAATAAAATGACACCAAACTTAGAATTTTTAGATCAAAACAAAAAAAACAAACAAGAAAACTTTGAATGTCAAAATGAACACCAAGAACACTTTGAAGATCAAGATGAACACCAAAAACAAATTTTGAAAATTTTTAAGAAAATAAAAACACAAAGGACACCAAAATTAAAAATTTTTATACTCTAGACACTAATAATTCGAAAATGTATAAGATAAACAGCAACAGATACCAAACAAGAAAATTTTAAGATCAAATAAGGAAAACTATCAAGAACAATTTGAAGATCAATAAAGAACTAAGAACATGTAATTAAAAAAATATGAATAAAAATAAAAACATGCAACTGACACCAAACTTAAAACATGAAATTAAACTCAAACAAAAGATTCAATTATTAGTTTATTGGTTTTTTTTATTTATTTATATAGAAAATTTCGAAAAAAAATATCTAGAAAAAGGAAAACAAGGATTTTAAAATTTTAACCAAAAATAATAATAGAAGACGCAATTTTAGTGACTCTAAACCAAAAAAATAAATTTTTCCTAATCTAAGCAACAAAATAAACGGTCAGTTGTCCAAACTCGATCAATCCCCGGAAACGACGCCAAAAACTTGGTGCACGAAATCCATATGCGCTGTCATCGCACGGCTAATCATCTGTTGGTTCCCGCTAGCGTAGGAATAGGACCATTGTCCTTTTGCACACTGTCATTGTGCCCAACATTCTCAAGTTTGAAGTTCATCACAGTCATTCCTTCCCGGATTATACTCGGAATACCACAGGCAAGGTTTAGACTTTCTAGATCCAAGAAATACTGCCAATTGGTTCTAGCCTATACCACGAAGGTTCTAACCTCTGGACTCGGTCTGTGGATTAGAAACCCAAGAGATACGCACTCAAGCTGTCGCCCAATGACTATGTTGAGCTCAGATAGAATGGGAGTGGTTGTCAGGCACGCGTTCATAGGTTGAGGATAATGATGAGTGTCACAGATCATCATATTCTCTATATTGAAGTACGAGTAAGTATCTTAGAACAGAATCAAGCGTGATTGAATAAAAAATAGTAGTAATTGCATTAATCCATTAAAACACAGCAGAGCTCCTCACCCCCACCTATGGGGTTTAGAGACTCATGCCGTCAGATGTACAATATGAAATGTAAAAATGTCATAAGTTGCAAAATGAATCTCTAAAAGTAGTTTTATACTAAACTAGTAACTTAGGTTTACAGAAAATGAGTAACTAAGTGCAGATAGTGCAGAATTCCACTTCTGGGACCCACTTGGTGTGTGCCTATGTTGAGCTTTCAAGATTTTACGTTCATATGCCCAAAGTTGGCGTTAAACGCCACCCTGGGTGCCAGAATGGGCGTTTAACGCTGAAAAAGGTGCCAGTTCTGGCGTTTTATGCCAGAAAGTTTTAAGCTGACTTTGGACGCCAGTTTGGGCCATCAAATCATGGGAAAAGTATAGACTATTATATATTGCTGGAAAGCCCAAGATGTGTACTTTTCAACGCAATTAATAGCGCCCCGATTGGGCTTCTGTAGCTCCAGAAAATCTATTTCGAGTGCAGGAGGGTCAGAATCCAACAGCATCTGCAGTCCTTTTTCAGCCTCTGAATCAGATTTTTGCTCAGGTCCCTCAATTTCAGCCAGAATTTACCTGAAATTACAGAAAAACACACAAACTCATAGTAAAGTCCAGAAATGTAATTTTTGGATAAAAACTAATGAAAATATAATAAAAAGTAACTAAAACCTACCAAAAACTATGTAAAAACAATGCCAAAAAGGGTATAAATTATCCGCTCATCACAACACCAAACTTAAATTGTTGCTTGTCCCCAAGCAACTAAAAACAAAATATGATAAAAAAAAGAGAATATACAATAAATTTTAAATATCAATGAAGCTCAGTTCCAATTAGATGAGCGGGACTTGTAGCCTTTTTGCTTCTTAACAGTTTTGGCATCTCACTTTATCCTTTGAAGTTCAGAATGATTGGCATCTATAGGAACTCAGAATTCAGATAGTGTTATTGATTCTCCTAGTTCAGTATGTTGATTCTTGAACACAGTTACTTTATGAGTCTTGGCCATGACCCTAAGCATTTTGTTTTCCAGTATTGCCACCGGATACATAAATGCCACAGACACATAACTGGGTGAACCTTTTCAGATTGTGACTCAGCTTTGCTAGAGTTCCCAGTTAGAGGTGCCCAGAGCTTAACTGCTCAGTCTTTTTTTTTGGACCACGACTTTAACCGCTTAGTCTCAAGCTTTTCACTTGACACCTTCACGCTACAAGCACATGGTTAGGGACAGCTTGGTTTAGCCGCTTAGGCCAGGATTTTATTCCTTTAGGCCCTCCTATCCATTAATGCTCAAAGCCTTGGATCCTTTTTACCCTTGCCTTTTGGTTTAAAGGGTTATTGGCTTTTTCTGCTTGCTTTTTTTTCGCAAGCTTTTGTTTTTCACTGCTTTTTCTTGCTTCAAGAATCAATTTTATGATTTTTCAAATTATCAATAACATTTCCCTTTTTTCATTATTCTTTCAAGAGCCAACAGTTTTAACATTCATAAACAACAATATAAAAAATATGCACTGTTTAAGCATTCATCTAGAAAACAAAAAGTATTGCCACCACATCAAAATAATTAAGATTATTTTCAATATATAATTCGAAATTCATGTACTTCTTGTTCTTTTGCAAATAAAAATATTTTTCTTTTAAGAAAGGTGAGGAATTTATGAGATTATTCATAGCTTTAAGACATATACTCTAAATTTTATTGATCATGGAATAGAAATAAGACATGAAATAAGCATAAAAGCAGACAAATAATAATAAAAGAAAGAAAATTAAAGACATAAAAATAAATGACTCTAATACTAATGCTCATGTAACTCTTAAAATGGATCTCTAATAACAAAAGTTATCACAGAGTTAGGACTCAACAACCTGCATTGGGAGAGGCAAGTGCTCTTTCAATTTGTAGGACACCTGGCTCTTCATGGGACAGCTTCTGGCGCTTTAGTTTCTGTAGCTCATGCCCTTGCTTCTCTTGTTCTCTGAGCAGTTTGCAGAGCATGCTGTTCTGATTCTACTGCTCTTCTTTGAGTTGATCCATAGATTCTTGTAGCTTGTTGATAGATGCTTCTAAGCGGGCCCAATAGTCAAATTGAGGAATTTCTGGGAGGAGCTCATGCGCCCTCCTTTTGATGAGGATGTCTTGAATTTGAGGTCCATCCATCACCCTTTTGGTGATTGAGTGTTCGACTGGGATATACTCATCAACATCTATTTGTACTCCCGCATCTTTACATAACAGACTGATCAAGCTTGGGTAGGCCAATTTGGCTTCAGTGGATTCCTTGTTTGCAATTGTGTAAATTTCACAAGGAATTAATTGATGGACCTCCACTTCTTTTCCCAGCATAATACAGTGGATCATTACTGCTCTTTTGACAATGACTTTAGAGCGGTTACTGGTGGGAGGTATGGATCGCCCAATGAAATCCAGCCAGCCCCTAGCAACTGGCTTGAGGTCTCCTCTCTTCAGTTGGTTTGGGATACCTTTTGAATTGGTTATCCACTTGGTTCCAGGGAGGCATATGTCCTCTAGAACTTGATCCAACTTTTTATCTTTAGCCATTCTCCTGTTAAAGGATTCTGGATCATCCTGCAGTTGAGGAAGTTTGAGGACTTCTCTCATTTTGTCAAGATGGAAGTAGATAATCCTCCCTCTGACCATGGTTCCAAAAGTGTGGAAGGCAGTTCCCTTGATTCTTTGCTTATCTGTCAGCCACAGATTTGCATAGAATTCCTGGACCATATTTCTTCCCACATTCATCTCAGGATTAGCTAGGATTTCCCAGCCTCTGTTTCGAATCTGCTCTTGGATCTCTGGATATTCATCTTCTTTCAGATCAAACTTGACTTCCGGGATCACTGATCTTCTGCACACTATTTTGAAGTAATGATCTGCATGTTCTTTGGTGCAGAACCTCTCATGCATCCATTGAGGTTTTGGATTGTTTTCTTTCTTGCCTCTTGGAGTGGTTTGTTTTCCTTTAGGGGCCATGATCTTGGTCAGTGATCACGGAAAATCACAACAAACTTAGAGGTTTGCTTGTCCTCAAGCAAAAGCACAGAAAGAAGAAGAGTAGATGGAGAGAATGATTCGAATGATGAAGGAGGGGTGATGGTCGAATGTATAAATAGAGGGGAGGGAGGGTATGGTTTCAAAAATTTAAAAAGAAAAAGATATGATTGAAAGATATGATAGATAAAAGATAAACATGATATGCAAAAGAGAAGATTGTTTTCAAAATTTAAGATATATGAAGAAGATATGAGGAAGTTAAATCTGAATTTTTGTTTATGTATCTAAGAAATAAAAGATAATATGAATGAATTAAAAAGATTTGAAAAGAAATTGGGAAGTTAAATGAGTTTTTGAAAAAGATTTGCAAAGAATTTGAAGGAGAATTAAAAGGAATCTATAAGATTATGAATTTTTGTTAATGAAAGTTAGAAATTGAATGTTTTTAATGTTTAGATGCATAAAATTTTGGATTAAAACAAGAAAATTCGAAAAAATTTGGATCGAAAATGAAATTACCTCTCCCCTGTCTGTTCTGGCATTAAACGCCCAGAATGATATCCATTATGGCGTTTAACGCCCATCTGGTGGCCATTTTGGGCGTTTAACGCCCAGCCAGGTACCCTGGCTGGCGTTAAACGCCAGAAATCCTTATTCACTGGGCGTTTTTCTGAACGCCCAGAATGCTGCCAATTCTGGCGTTAAACGCCCAAAATGCTGCCTGTTCTGGCATTTAACGCCCAGAATGATACCTTTACTGGCGTTAAACGCCCAGAATGGTAGCCATTGTGGTGTTTAACGCCCAGATTGCCTCTTTACTGGCGTTTTGACGCCAGTGAGCTCCTTTCCTCTGTGATTTCTCTGTTTTATGTCTTGAACCTCTATTTTCCTGACTTTTTCACTGAAAATATATTAATTAACAAGGAAAAAAATTAAAAAGACTTATCTAACTGTTACAAACATCTAATTATTGATAATGGCTGGGTTGTTTCCCAGCAAGCGCTTCTTTATTGTCTTTAGCTGGACTTTACTGAGCTTTTAACTTAGTCTCAGCTAAGAGCATTCTTGCTCAACATTGCCTTCAAGATAATGTTTGATTCTTTGTCCATTAACAATGAACTTTTTGTCAGAATCAATATCTTGAAGTTCTACATAGCCATATGGTGACACACTTGTAATCACATATGGGCCCCTCCACCGGGATTTCAATTTCCTGGGGAACAATCTGAGCCTAGAGTTAAACAGCAGGACTTTTTGTCCTGTCTCAAAGACTCTAGATGATAGCCTTTTGTCATGCCATATTTTTGTTTTCTCCTTATAAATTTTGGCATTTTTGAAAGCATTGAGTCTGAATTCTTCCAGCTCATTCAACTGGAGTAATCTCCTCTCTCCAGCTACCTTAGTATCAAGGTTTAGGAACCTGGTTGCCGAGTAGGCCTTGTGTTCCAGTTCCACTGGTAGATGACAGGCTTTTCCATACAAAAGCTGGTATGGGAGGTCCCTATAGGAGTCTTGAATGCTGTTCTGTATGCCCACAGAGCATCATCGAGACCTCTTGTCCAATCCCTTCTACGGGCATTTACAGTCCGCTCCAGGATTCGCTTTAGTTCTCTAATTGAGACTTCAGCCTGCCCATTTGTCTGGGGATGATATGGAGTTGCCACTTTATGGTTTATTCCATATCGTACTAGAGCAGAGTCAAGCTGTTTATTGCAGAAATGAGTTCCTCCATCACTGATCAGTATCCTAGGGACGTCGAACCTGCTGAAGATATGCTTCTGGAGGAACTTCATCACTGTCTTAGTATCATTAGTGGGTGTTGTAATTGCCTCTACCCATTTAGATACATAGTCTACTGCCACCAAAATATAAGTGTTTGAGTATGAAGGTGGGAAAGGCCCCATGAAGTCAATACCCCATACATCAAACAACTCAATCTCTAAGATCCCTTGTTGAGGCATGGCATAACTGTGAGGCAGATTACCAGCTCTCTGGCAACTGTCACAGTTATGTACAAACTCTCGGAAGTCTCTATAGAGAGTAGGCCAGTAGAAGTCACACTGGAGAACCTTGGTGGCTATTCGCTCACCTCCGAAATGTCCTCTATATTGTGATCCATGGCAATGCCATAGGATCTTCTGTGCATCTTCTCTAGGCAGACATCTACGGATCATTCCGTCTGCGCACCTCTTAAAGAGGTATGGTTCATCCCACACGTAGTATTTTGTATCAGAAATCAATTTTTTCGTTTGCACCTTGATGTACTCTTTGGGTATGAATCTCACAGCTTTATAGTTTGTAATGTCTGCAAACCATGGTACTTCTGGAATGGCAAAGAGTTGCTCATCCGGGAAGGTTTCAGAGATCTCAGTTGGAGGGAGGGACGCTTGATCAATTCTTTGGCTTTTTGTGCTTCTCTCCACTTGCATGCTTCCTTCCTTGCTTTCTTTGATCCATGCCTGGCCTATTTCAATCCTGAAATTACTAGCAAACACATCAAGGCACCTTATGGAATCAAGGAGAAATCAAAATTCATCAAAATAAGGCCTAAAAAGCATGTTTTTACACTTAAGCACAAATACAGGAGAGATAACAAAACCATGCTAATTCATAGGTTAAATGCGAGAAAAGGTCATCAAAATACTCTAAATTCAATACAAGATAAACCCTAAAAATGGGGTTTATCAACGCTCCTACTACTGGTTCTATCCGGGACAGGTGATCTGCTACTTGGTTCTCTGTCCCTTTTTTGTCTCTTATTTCTATATCAAACTCTTGCAGAAGCAACACCCATCTTATGAGTCTGGGTTTTGAATCCTGCTTTGTGAGGAGATATTTTAGAGCAGCATGGTCAGTGTACACAATCACTTTTGATCCTACTAAATAAGATCTGAACTTGTCAATGGCATAGACCACTGTAAGCAACTCCTTTTCAGTGGTTGTGTAATTTTTCTGTGCATCATTTAAAACACGGTTAGCATAATAAATGACATGCAGAAGCTTGTTATGCCTCTGTCCCAACACTGCACCAATGGCATGGTCACTGGCATCACACATTAGTTCGAATAGTAATGTCCAGCTGGTGCCGGAATAACTGGTGCTGTGACCAGCTTAGCTTTCAGAGTTTCAAACGCCTGCATAACTCCGTGTCAAAGACAAACGGCATGTCAGCAGCTAGCAGATTGCTCAGAGGTTTTGTAATTTTTGAAAAATCCTTTATAAACCTCCTATAGAATCCTGCATGCCCCCAGAAAACTTCTAATTGCTTTAACATTGGTAGGTGGTGGTAATTTTTCAATTACCTCTACCTTAGCTTGATCAACCTCTATTCGCTTGTTTGAAATTTTGTGTCCA
Organism: Arachis hypogaea; assembly: GCF_003086295.3. Classification (NCBI taxonomy): domain Eukaryota; kingdom Viridiplantae; phylum Streptophyta; class Magnoliopsida; order Fabales; family Fabaceae; genus Arachis; species Arachis hypogaea. The sequence goes on from NC_092052.1 coordinate 72,791,389, forward strand.
AGGACAATTCCTTCAGTCACCATAAAGTGACATTTTTCCCAGTTTAAAATCAGGTTAGTCTCTTGGCACCTTTTCAGAACAAGTGCTAGATGGTCAAGACAGGAGCTGAATGAGTCTCCAAATACTGAGAAGTCATCCATGAAGACTTCCAGAAAATTATCTACCATATCAGAAAAGATAGAGAGCATGAACCTCTGAAAGGTTACAGGTGCATTGCACAGACCAAATGGCATCCTTCTATAGGCAAATACTCCAGAAGGACATGTGAATGCCATTTTCTCTTGGTCCTGAGGATCTACTACAATTTGGTTGTAACCTGAATAGCCATCCAAAAAACAGTAGTATTCATAACCTGCTAGTCTCTCTAGCATCTGGTCTATGAATGGTAAAGGAAAATAATCCTTTCTGGTGGTTGTATTGAGTCTTCTATAGTCAATACACATACACCACCCTGTAACTGTTCTTGTAGGAACCAGTTCATTTTTTTATTATGAACCACTATCATGCCTCCCTTCTTGGGGACAACTTGGACAGGGCTCACCCAAGGGCTATCAGAAATAGGATAAATAATCCTAGCCTCTAGTAATTTAGTGACCTCTTTCTGCACCACCTCCTTCATGGCTGGATTTAACCGCCTCTGTGGTTGAACCACTGGCTTAGCATCATCCTCCAATAGGATCTTGTGCATGCATCTTGCTGGGCTAATACCCTTAAGATCACTTATGGACCACCCAAGAGCTGTCTTGTATGTCCTTAGCACCTGAATTAGTGCTTTCTCTTCCTGTGGATTTAAAGCAGAGCTTATGATCACCGAAAAAGTGTCACCTTCTCCCAGAAATGCATATTTCAGGGATGGTGGTAGTGGTTTGAGCTCGGATTTAGGAGGCTTATCCTCTTCCTGAGGAATTTTTAGAGGTTCTTCTATTCTCTCTGGTTCTTCCAAATCAGGCTAAACATCTTTAAAAATGTCCTTTAGCTCTGATTCGAGACTCTCAGACATATTGATCTCTTCCACCAAGGAGTCAATAACATCTGTGCTCAGGCAGTCTTTTGGTGTGTCTGGATGCTGCATAACTTTGACAGCATTCAACTTAAACTCATCCTCATTGACTCTCAGAGTTATCTCTCCTCTTTGGACGTCAATGAGGGTTCGTCCAGTTGCTAGGAAAGGTCTTCCTAGAATAAGAGTTACATTCTTGTGCTCCACCATTTCCAGCACTACAAAGTCAGTAGGAAAGGCAAATGGTCCAACCTTGACAATCATGTCCTCAATTATGCCTGATGGGTTTTTGATGGAGCCATCAGCAAGTTGGAGGCATATCTGGGTTGGTTTAACTTCATCAGTCAAACCAAGCTTTTTGATAGTGGATGCAGGTATTAGGTTGATACTTGCCCCAAGGTCACACAGAGCTGTCTTGGTACAAGCATCCTCTAATGTGCACGGTATCATAAAACTTCCGGGATCCTTAAGCTTCTCTGGTAAGCTTTTCAGAATGACTGCACTGCATTCTTCAGTTAGGAAAACTTTTTTAGTTTCTCTCCAATCCTTCTTATGGCTTAAGATCTCTTTCATAAACTTAGCATAAGAGGGTATTTGCTCAAGTGCCTCTGCAAACAGAATCTTTATTTTAAGAGTCCTGAGGTAGTCTGCAAAGCAGGCAAATTGTTTATCCTGTTCAACCTTGGTTGCTGCAGGTTTATTTCCTACAGAAGTGGTTGAAGAAACCTGCTTAAGGGGGTTGTTGTCATCACTTGCAAGTGTCTGACCCCTTTGTAGCGTTTGAACGCCAGAATCATTCTTCTCTGGGCTCTTACTGTCCTCAGAGGGATTTTGGGCAGTGGTTTGGTTATCCTTTGTCAGTTGTTCCTTTCTTGGCTTCCTGCTACCTTGGATTGATACAGTCAGTGCTTTCCCACTCCTTAATTGAACAGCTTGGTATTCTTCTGTTATCTATTTAGATAGTTGTTGTCTTGTCTGATCCAATTGTGCTTCCATATTTTGGTTAGCAATTTTAGTATCTTGGAGCATCTCTTTGAATTCTGCGAATTATTTTGTTATGATGAGCAATTACTGATTGAGTTCAGCAACTTGTTCTTGAGGACTAAGTTCAGTGGATACTGCTTTAGCCTCTTCTTTCAGGGAGGACTCACTACTCAAGTACAGATGCTGATTTCTAGCAACTGTATCAATGAACTCTTGATTCTCTTCAATTGTCTTTCTCATATGTATAGATCCACCAGCTGAGTGATCTAGAGATATTTAAGCTTTTTTTGTAAGCCCATAGTAAAAGATGTCTAACTGCACCCACTCTGAAAATATTTTAGAGGGGCATTTCCTTAGCATCCCTCTGTACCTCTCCCAGGCATTATAAAGGGATTCATCATCCTCTTGTTTAAAGCCTCAGATGTCCAGCCTTAGCTGTGTCATTCTTTTTGGAGGGTAATATTGATTCAGGAATTTGTCTGATAAATGTTTCCATGTTCTTATGCTTGCTGTGGGTTGGTTATTCAACCACCTCTTAGCTTGATCTTTTATAGCAAATGGAAACAGTAATAATCTGTAGACATCCTGATCCACTTCTTTATCACGTACTGTGTCAGCGATTTGTAAGAACTGTGCCAGAAACTCAGTAGGTTCTTCCTGTGGAAGACCGGAATACTGGCAATTTTGCTGCACCATGATAATGAGCTGAGGATTTAGCTCAAAACTGCTTGCTCTGATGGGGGGTATACAGATACTACTCCCGTATGCAGCAGTAATGGGGTTAGCATATGACCCCAGAGTCCTTCTGGACTGTTCATTTCCACTTAGATCCATAATGGAGAAAAGGGAATTTATGTGAATTGCAAATAAAATATATTTTTATTTTTATTTTATTTAATTAAAAACAAACCGAATAAATAAAAAAATATAAGATAAAATAAAATAATTGGAGAATGAAATATAAATTTCAAAAACTAGAAGAAAAATAAAAGGAAATTTGAAAACTAAAATAATTAATTAATTAAGAAGATTTGAAAAACTTTGGATATGATTTTTGAAAAAGATTTTGAATTTTGAAATTTTAAAACTAAGATAAGATAAAATAAAAATTTTAAAATAAAAAAAATCTGAATTTATAAATGAAATTTTCGAAAATTCAATTTAATAAATAGAAAAGATATTTTTGAATTTAGTGAGGAAAGAGAAAAACAATAAAACAACACCAAACTTAGAATTTTTAGATCAAAACAAAGAAAATAAACAGGAAAACTTTGAATATCAAGATGAACACCAAGAACAAATTTTAAAAATTTTTAAGAAAATAGAAACACAAAGGGCACCAAACTTAAAAATTTATATATTTTGGACACTAATAATTCGAAAATGTATAAGATAAACAGCAACAAACACCAAACAAGAAATTTTAAAGATCAAATAAGGAAAATAAACAAGAACAACTTGAAGATCAAGAAAGAACTAAGAACATATAATTCAAAAAATTAAAAGAAAAATAAAATCATGCAATTGACACCAAACTTAAAACATGAAACTAAACTCAAACAGAAGACTAAAATTGAGGTTATTGGTTTAAAAAATTTTTGAAAACAATTTGGAAAAAGAAAATAAGAATTTTAAATTTTTTTTACCAAAGACAAAAATTGAAGACTCAATTTTAGTGACTCTAAACCAAAAAAATAATTTTTTCCTAATACAAGCAACAAAATAAACCGTCAGTTGTCCAAACTCGAACAATCCCCGGCAACGGCACAAAAAACTTGATGTGGGAAATCGTGATTACACTTTTCACAACTCCGCACAACTAACCAGCAAGTGCACTGGGTCGTCCAAGTAATACCTTACGTGAGTAAGGGTCGATCCCACGGAGATTGTCGGCTTGAAGCAAGCTATGGTTATTTTATAAATCTTAGTCAGGAGATTAATGATAAGAGTGATTGTATTTATGAAAAATAAATAACATGAAATAAATAGTACTTGTGATTCAGTAATGAGAAATAGGCTGAGGTTCCGGAAATGCTCTGTCGTCTAAATCTCTGCTTTCCTATTATCTTCTTCTCCAAACACGCATGGCTTCCTTCAATGGCAAGCTGTATGATCCTCTCGTATGAAAATAAATCCATATGCGCTGTCACCGCATGGCTAATCATCTGTTGGTTCCCGCTAGCGTCAGAATAGGACCATTGTCCTTTTGCACACTGTCACTGCGCCCAACATTCGCATGTTTGAAGTTCATCACAGTCATCCCTTCCCGAATCCTACTCGGAATACCACAGACAAGGTTTAGGAATGTTGCCAATTAGTTCTAGCCTATACCACGAAGGTTCTAACCTCCGGACTCGGTTTGTGGATTAGAAACCCAAGAGATACGCACTCAAGCTATCGTCCAATGACTACGTTGAGCTCAGATAGAACGAGAGTGGTTGTCAAGCACGCGTTCATAGGTTGAGGATAATGATGAGTGTCACAGATCATCATATTCTCTATATTGAAGTACGAGTGAGTATCTTAGAACAGAATCATGTGTGATTGAATAGAAAACAGTAGTAATTGCATTAATCTATTGAAACACAGCAGAGTTCCTCACCCCCACCTATGAGGTTTAGAGACTCATGCTGTCAGAGGTACAATATGAAATGTAAAAATGTCATAAGTTGCAAAATGAATCTCTAAAAGTAGTTTTTATACTAAACTAGTAACTTAGGTTTACAGAAAATGAGTAACTAAGTGCAGATAGTGCAGAATTCCACTTCTACGACTCACTTGGCGTTAAACGCCACCCCGGGTGCCAGAATGGGCGTTTAATGTCGAAAAGGTGCCAGTTCCGGCGTTTTACGCTAGAAAGTTTTAGGCTGACTTTGGACGCCAGTTTCGGCCATCAAATCACGAGAAAAGTATGGACTATTACATATTGCTGGAAAGCCCAAGATGTCTACTTTCCAAAGCAATTAAAAGCGCGCCAATTGGGCTTCTGTAGCTCCAGAAAATTCATTTCGAGTGCAGGAGGGTTAGAATCCAACAGCATCTGCAGTTCTTTTTCATCCTCTGAATTAGATTTTTTCTCAGGTCCCTCAATTTTAGCCAGAATTTACCTGAAATTATAGAAAAATACACAAACTCATAGTAAAGTCTAAAAATGTGATTTTTGAATAAAAACTAATGAAAATATAATAAAAACTAACTAAAACCTACCAAAAATTATGTAAAAACAATGCCAAAAAGGGTATAAATCATCCGCTCATCATTTGCCTAACATTAGCTAGCAATGGCTTTAACCCTTTTGGGAACATGAGCTCGAAGTACTCAATTTAGCCCGTGGTTCTTATCCCGTATAACATGCCGCCCTGGATTTGCATGAAACCCACTTCGTTTATCCTCTCTATGATTATTGCTGGTCCTAAAATGCCTGGAAATGACATAGATGTGTACCTAGAGCCGTTGATCACTGAGTTGAAGCAATTATGGAGGGGTGTTGAAACTTATGATGCAGTCGAGAAAAAAACCTTCAAGATGTATGCTGCGTTGATGTGGACAATCAGTGATTTTTCAGGTCTGGCAACTTATCTGGGTGGAACACATACGATGGGAGAGCCTGTCCTGCGTGCAATTTGGATGCTGAAACTAACCGGCTCACACACAGCCAGAAATGGTGTTTCATGGGTCATCGTCGCTTTCTGAATCATGACCACAAATACAGAAAAGACCGGTTCTCCTTTGATGGAAAGATAGAGGATAGAGATCCACCTATCAAAGTCTCTGGTGGAGACATTGTTCGGCAGTTAGAGGGTGTGCATGTCCAACTTGGCAAGGTGCAATCGGTTACGGAAAAAAGGACACGCGGACAGCAAACTGCAGTGCAAGACGAGACTCCTTGAAAGAAGAGGAGTATATTCTTTGAGCTGCCATATTGAGAGAATAATGGATTGCGTCACAACCTTGATGTCATGCACATAGAGAAGAATGTGTGCGACAACATAGTTTTCACCATAATGAACGAGAAAGGTAAGTCTAAAGATCACATTAAAGCTCGAAGAGACCTCCAGTTGATGGGAATAAAGCATGATTTGTGGCCACGGGACGACGGAAAGTACCCATCCGCCATCTTTACTATGACCAATCCACAGAAGGAGCTCTTTCTAAGGACTATCAAGAATGTCGTCTTTCCAGATGGATACTCTAGCAACATTTTCCGCTGTGTGGACTTACGACATCGCAAGTTGTCGGGCATGAAAAGCCACGACTGTCACATTCTAATGGAATATCTACTTTCAATCGCGTTAAAGAATGCATTGCCTGCCCCAGTGTCTTCTGTCCTGGTGGATTTATCATCCTTTTTTTGCCGATTATGCATCAAATCCATAGACCCTCAACAACTTCCTCTCCTTCAGAATCACGTGGTTCATACTCTGTGTCGCATGGAGATGATTTTCCCTCCTTCTTTCTTCACAGTGATGGTTCACTTGACAGTGCATTTGGTCGAGGAGGTGCGTCTCGGTGGCCCAGTGCATTATCGGTGGATGTACCCAATTGAACGGTAATTATCAAATAAAATTATCTATTTTACCCTTAATCAGTGCTTATGACACGTGTTATATTCCCAAAGGTACCTATGCTGTCTCAAGCAGTACGTGCGTAACAGATCACAACCAGAGGGCTCAATTGCAGAGGGATACTTATCTGAGGAGATTCTCGTATTCTGTTTAAGGTACTTAGATAATGTCGAGAGTAGGATTAATCAACCATTGCGTGTTGACGATCAACCGCGTGAAGTCATGTATGATGAGAGTGCAACCATGTTCCCAGAGGTTGGAAAGGCGGTCGGGGCTGCTTCTTTTTAAACCCTCACACCAACTGTAAAATTCCAAGCTCACCGTCACGTATTGGTCAATTGCCTGGCCGTGGAAAAATATCTTGAGTAAGTGCATTTAAAAGTATCGACTTCGTATGATCTTCTATAGTTGGAGAACCTGACATGACATTTTTTTGACATTTTCAGTGAGTTTAGGGTGATCACAAAGAGAAAGTTACGAAGTAAGACAAGGTCCCAGTCTCACGTAGACAGTGTTGTGCACAGAGAATTTCTCAATTGGTTCAAGTGTAAGGTGAATCCTGGTATCATTTATACACATACATATTAATAATGGTGTCATATTGTTCGTATCCCAAGATATTGAACATCTAATTTGTTTACTGCCAAGTCCCATTGGGAAGCAGCATGCATCCGAACGAATTGCAGTGGCTTGCATGTGGGCCCAATGTCCAAGTTAGCCGCTATACATTTTACAACGTAAATGGATTTAAGTTCATAACCCTCTCGAGAGAGGAAGGGTTGAAAACCCAAAATAGTAGGTTGTATGTCACTTCTGACACTAGGAGTTTAGCAAGCAAGCGCGATAGTAATGTTGCTGTTGGTAGCGTCTCGTATTACGGAAAACTAGTGGACATTATTGAGTTAAATTACAGTGGTCAATTCACAGTCGCCTTGTTTAGATGTATCTGGGCAAACACCACATCTGGCAGAGGCATAAAACAAGACTCTTTGGGACACACAGTGGTTAACTTCTCTCATCCAATTCATACCGGCGATCGAAAAGATGATGAACCGTACATTCTTGCATCCGAGGCTCGCCTAGTATACTATATGGAGGATGACGCTGATAAAGAATGGAGTGTGGTAGTCCATGTGAACCCAAGGGACATGTTTGAAATGGGTGAAGACATAGGACATTGTAATTTCGAACTTTCTCCCCAACCGATCCTGACTGGGTTGGCTGAGTTTGACGTGGAAGGTTTGTCATTGAGACGGGACGACGATTTAGAGGAACCAACCACTGATGCCATCGATAATTGCGAAGAGGCTGCCTATATATAGATGTCTTCAGATACTAATTTATTAGATGTGCGCTATTTTCCCGTATATATCACTGTTGAGGGTTATAAAATTGCATAATTATTAATTAGCAACTAGCATATAATAGATTCTTAGAACTTGGAAACAAATGATGTATATTCCTATTTATTTACAATTAATTTACCTGGAGAATGTGAGTTTTTAAAAATATTTTCTGCTCAATTTATTTAATCAAGTAAGATGTTACTAGATTGTAATTGACATTATATATTGACTGACATGATCTTTTTTGCCAGGGAAATTGGAAGAGAGGGACCTCTTTCTTTGTGCCTCTAGCGTCTTGGTCTGCAAAGCGATGATTGAGGCCTCCCCGTTCTCTTCACTGGAGCACGCAAGGTCATTCGCAAGAGACCTTTGGTTCAACACGTTGCCCATTCAGTCATGGCTGGACACATTCTCGGCACACAGGCACTTATGTGATGCTATTACTATTGCGCATGGGGATATTATGACGGTAGGTTGTCATGTGTCTGCTCGTATAAAGGCTGCTTAGCTTTATTTCAACCTGCCATAGCAAATCCAGATATTTTATTGTCTTTAATTAAAAAGCACTTTCGATAGGACCTAACCTATTTGAAACCCTGAACATTGCAGGGATTGCTTCAATTCGTAACAAAGTACCGTAAAAAATTCGGCTTCTAGTTCATCACTAGCACGAACCTGTTCCTTTCGCAACAAATACTAGAGGAGGTACAGGTAAAGTTTGGATTTATTGTGATTTGTTTAGCCATAAAGTTAGGTACAATTGTTCAGTTCAATGGTGATAGGGCCGGTTGCTGACCTAGGAATAAGATATTTACAATAGCAGCATTTAATTTTTTATATTCAAAATTATCTGCAATTTAAAAATACGAAAACTTATATAAACAAGTATGGAGAATCTTTAATCTTCTGGTAAATTCCATTTCTATGAAAGCTACTGGAAGGTATGGTTTCATGATGTAAAATAAATAAAATACTTATTACATATGTAAATTAAAATATTAGTAATGTTAGAAAGACAAAAATTAATCAGTTTAAATTGATTAAATTTATTTTATTTAAAGTATATATATCATTGACATGTTTTTGTAGTGCAATTAGATAGATAACTAAGGAAATTACTACTATTCCTATGATTTAAGAATCTCTTCTGAACATTAAATCATCATCACTACGTAATCTACCTAAATTTTGTAGGCTTATATATTAAATAAAGCTACAAATTAAGGTACTATTCAAAGCGAAATTTGAGAATTGACTTGGAGAACAACATAACTGAATCAACTTTAAAGAAATAATTAAAGGTGAGAAGAAAAAAGATCCATTTGTAATGGGTTGGATTCTAGCTCTTGTTGACTGTATGTAGTTACTGGCAGCCTGATAATTTGCTCTTTTTTTTTTTCCTCTTTTATTGAATAATCTGGTGTCTCTAAGATACATCCTGTACCCCTTTCTTCTGTTTAGTTCTTTGTGTGCTTGAATCAGTTTGATATCTTTCTTAGAATTTATTATGGAGATTGTTTTATTAATTTGATTCAGGATGGCTAAATACATTATTCCTCCTTATTGTACCTTGTCTTCTTTTGTTTTTCTTCTATCTTGTATTCTCCTTCCAGATTCCAGGAGTTGACCTTAAGCATGTTCATGTGTAGGTAGAATAGAACACCTATACCTGATTTATATTTCTGTTTGGTCTGGCGGATTTTGAGAATGAGAGATTTTGAATGGTACTTTATTAGTTACTTAGATACCTCGATGTCCATTTGACATGTTCTTAAGTTGAAACGTGAAGCATTAAATGTTGCTGAAGTATCTAGCAATTGCCTCTGGTTAGTGTTGTTGATGACTTTTAGCTACCAACTACTGCAGCTTATCAACTGTAACCTCATTAAATTTGTGTAGGCAGATATCAGAATAGTCTGTAGGTTGAACTTGAGATCGCATCTCGGGAGGAATTCACTCTTATAGAAAGAGGGCTTACAAAACTTTGGGAACGTAAGCCAAACCAGCAGTTTATAACATGGAGCTATTCTGTGATTTGGTTTTTGTAAAATTTGTGACTTCTAATAACTTGGTTGTTTATGGTGTATCCGTCAGGTTTGTCTCGGGAAAAGACTTAAGAAGTTTTGGAAGAGACTGGCGAGATAGTTCAAGATTCAATGCTCGAAGAAGACGTTGCGCCGGATAGTTCTGATGAGGTTGTCTCTAAAGGACATGAACCTTCCATCATATCCTTTAACCTCAATAAAACTCCAGAGGAGAATGATATCTGTTGACTCAACTCTTTATTATTAGTCTGAACAAAGTGACTGAATGTGTTTTTTCCTTTGGATGTTGAATTTGATGAAGTAGCTATGAATTTAGAGGAGATTGATCTCAAAATAGTATATAACTCTTGAATTAATTTATATTGTGACTTGTTGGATTAATCGTTCATACGAATTAATTTATATAATGTGTTTTATTAATTTATATTGTGACAACCTCTGACTTGTACCTTGTACTTTATAGAGGAGAACTTATTTATAGAATAATTCCCTAAAATTGATTCTACAAATATTGGATGGAAAATTTTTGTCCTAATTAATTTTTAATTTTTAAAAATGCATTAGAATTATTTTTGTGTGACAGGTCAATTCTGTATAATGTGAAAAAGATTAATTTATGTTACATTTTTTTGAAGATTTCGTTATCTTATAATAAAAATTATTAAAAATGTATTTTTCTCATATGTATATATATTATAAAATCAATTAAAAGAACAAGAGAGGACCATCTGCCTTAGTAAAAGGATATAAATTCACTTATCTAGATGCATATATTATTATACTACTTTTCAAGGACATGTACTTGATTTATAGGTGATTTTTTTATATGTGTGTGCTTGCAACCTCTCGATAATTCATGCAAAATATTTTCATATATTAGACTTTTAAATTTTTTTTATATTGCCATTCGCCTATTTTTTAAACGTTGCATTTATTTTTATTATTTTTAAACTGATTCTTAAATTTTCATAATTACTCTTTCAATATTTTTAAAAGATTAAAATTTACTAAAAATATACGGGTAAGATTAAAATAAAATAAAATAAACGTCGAAATATTAAAATAGTAATTAAGATCAATTTTTCATTTATACTTTTGTTTTTGTTAAACCGATTCAGAGATCAAACTTCAAACCACATTTTTGTTTATGCTTAAATTTCAAATCAGAAAAGCCACCGCCACCTTCAGAATCCTTATTATTCACCTAATAATAAACCATTCGATTTTGTTCAAACCACGAAGACACCTTCTTCGTCCTGGTTCTGCTCCTCAACGCCTGTCTCTGCGGCGCTCCTTCTTCGTCCTGATTTTGCTCCTCCACGACTGTCTCTGCGGCGCTCGATTGTCCTGGAGCCCCTTCTCGCTCTACCCGAAGCCCGGTGGTTCCACTCTCACCGTCAATCCAGTCATCCACCTGCGGGTAAGCACCACTGGATACCCTGTTCTATGTTGGATGTTTAGTGTTTGAAAAAGAGGCCAATAATGAGTTTTAAGTTGACATGCAAGTTTCTTCTAATGTGGTTAGCTGAGTTAATTTGTAAATTGGGAGTGGCTTTTGTTGATGAGGAGCATGAGTCCGTTAATGGTAGAGTCTGAGTTGAATATTAGGTCTCAGTTTGAATGCCTTTTTTATTTTCTCACTGTTAAATATTTGAATATTTTTGCTAAAAATGCATTGCCTGCGGTTTTTATTCTTAGTTGGACTGCGTTTAGTATTTTCTCAGTCAATACTAATAACGCTAAACCAATTTATCACGATTCTCAAGTCTCCTATTCCCTACTTACCATATAGGATCCTTTAATTGTTTTTTCATGCTAAAAAATATCTAATGCTTGGTGATGAAGCCACGAACAACTAGACCTTGGAAAAGGGAAAATTTTTCAATCTTTCAGAATTTAGTAACCATCAAATACAGGGGAGGTGATTTAAACTAGACCTTAGAAAAGGGGAAAACTTTCAATCTTTCAGAATTTAGTAACCATCAAATACAGGGGAGGTGATTTAAACTAATAAGAATGGGTATGGAGTATTATATACAAGAATTAGGATTCTAATTACCAAATATTGTTTGCTATGTATCAATTACTTTGTACTTTTGTTATGTATCCATGAGTATATATTTTGGGTCAAATGAATTGTCTTTTTTCAAAGTTAGAAAAAGTAGTGTTAGACATTCTACTGCACATTATTAGCAATTATTATGACTAAACATGATATTTTTCTAACGCCCAAAATTTTCCTCCAACCATGCGGTTTATTATGATGATTCTAGGCATTATAGAGTAATATGAATACGTCAATGGTTAACCTTCTTAGACCCAACTTTGAGTTCTTGGTTAATAGAGTCTCTCAATCCATTTACTCATGTACTCTCCTAATCTATATATGAGCTTGGAATACATATTGAATTGTGAATTAATAATCTATTTACTCATGTACTCTCCTAATCCATTTAGGATTCATTATGTACTCTCCTAATCTATTTACTCATATACTCTTCATGAATGACATTTTGAGAAAGGAACTACCCGTTGTATATTTTATTAAAAAATGCTAAAATTATTTTGAATAATCAAGTCTTTGGTTGAGGTGTGGTGTATTATTTTAATGTTCCTTATTTCTTACAACCAATGCTACTCATGATAAACTATATTTGTTTGTTGAAGTAAAGGGAGGCAGACGGGGGTATTTTTTATTCTTTTTGAATAATTTTTGAGTAGTACATATTAAGTTTATTTCTTATTATGGCTAGATATATATAGCTAAATTTACATTATCCTCAAACATAATTAATAATTCGTAGAATGAGTTTAATAGGGATTTTATATATTTATGAGATAGGGATTTTACAAAGCAAGAATATATTGTCCACTTGTGCTTGTAGCTTCGAGTGGAAACAAATTGACATCAACTACTTGTTGAGTAACAAGCTAGGAGAATTGAAAATGAATTGTCTTTATGTCTTTGTATATATTATGTATTAAATTATCTATTATCACTATTAATTGCGGTCTTCGGTCTCATTTTATAAATTGTTTAGTATCAATATGGCATAAGTACCCGAGTTCAATTAATATTAACTGGGGTATACTAGTGTCATTTTTGCATGTTGAGTTCAATTAATATTAACTGGGGCATACCAGTGTCATTTTTGCATGTTAATACATATTATTATCTATATATTAAATATTATCATATTATTTTGATCCGAATGCAGTTAGAAAAGATGCCAAGGGTAGGTCGTTTCAGGAAGAAAGCCCGTGTAGACACAGCATGTCAGTAGCCTCAAGTAGGATTTACTGCGGCCTCAACTTCGCAGAGAGCAGATTGCCCAATTCCGCCGTCCAGTGGCAGTGGTGCCCCCGCATCCTCGTCTTTACGCCCCTTTCGTCCGCCCCGAAGCGAACCACTACCTGCTCCACAGGCTTCCACGAATGATGTTCTGAACTCGGAGCCGGACGCTGAAGACATAGACCCAGAGGCAGATGAGGTAGATTCTTTTGACCAACATGTTGATAACCTTTTTGCTGCATCGGATTCTCAGAAGCGCAAGGAACTCAAGACCACAGAATTTTGGGATGTTAAAACAATTGGTATAAGAGAATTTATTTAATTCAAATTTTTATTGCCCTATTTTCCTATGATATCTTTGCAGCTTGGCTCCAATGGTAACTAATTAAGAATTAATATATTTTACAGAATTCGATGGCACAATCAGACAGGTCAAACTGAGTGTGAAGGAAGCTATGAAGCCACCTAACGGAAGAAAGGTCGTACTCAGGTTTAATAGTGCACTGCAACCAGTTGGGGATGAAGCAAGTCTACTGAGCGGTGTTATGGGACTGTTAGGATCTGACTACACCAAATTCCTAATCTGCGAGAAGGACTGGAGAAAGGTTCGCACCAGGGACAAGGTTTATAATGAATGTGTAAAGGTAAAATGTTATTTTTAATTTTTCGTACCATTCAAAACTCATAATTTGAACACTACTGACAGCTTAATTTTAATGTTGCAGGAAATGTTCCATTTTGAAGAAGATAGTTAGAGGAATTATCAAGCGTATAATATTCAAAATGCTAGGAAGGACTTGGAAGGAAATGAGGAACAGATTATATCATCACTGTTATGACCCAAAACTTTCACTTGAAGAAAATATTGAAAACCGCCCAGATGGAATTACTACGGACCATTGGAGATGGTTTCTCAATTATCGCAATAGCGCAGAGACACAGATAATATAGTTTTGTTTCATAATAGACAAAGTCCATTTATGTCACATTGAGTTCATCAGAACTAGTGTCTAGTAACTCTTAATTTGATGGCATGACAGGAGAAGTATAAGAAAAATATCGAGAATCGATCAAAGCAGCTTTACACCCACACCGGCGGATCGAAAAGCTTGGCAAGGCTCGGAGAAGAAAAGGTAATCTAATTTTGGGAATGTTTTTGAACTATCTGTTCCTCTACTTATTCACTTTGTCATCATTATTGGTATAGTCGGAACGACAAGGGAGGATAGTTAGTAGAGGAGAGCTGTATCTCTTAACGCATAGGAGAACTAATGGCTCCTATATCCATGATGCAGCTCGCGCTATTGGAGTAAGTAATGTGTTCAGAATCGGGAAGTAGTCTCTCCTATGTTTTAGTTATTAAAATTTTATTGGAAATCTGTGCGGTTAGCGACTAGCTAATAAATGCTTATAATTGCTTATCTATGTGTGTAGGAAAGAATTAAAGCTATTGATCAACGCGATGAATCTTCTAGACTGTTATCCTAGAATGATTCGCTTGCTCAAGCTCTCGGAAAAGAGAGCCCGGGTAGGGTGCGTGGCATGGGGTTGGGGCCGACTTCTAGTCAAGTCTTTGGTATGAATTCCCATCAGCCGAGCAATGGTTTTGAAAGGGAGGAAACCCAAAGGGTGCTGCTTGAACTACAAGTAGAGTTCGCAACAAAGAAATTGAAAAGGAAGGCAGTGGAAGATGAAGTAACAGCCGAGAAGACCAAAAGACAGGCAGTGGAGGTTGAAGTAGCAGCCGAGAAGACCAAAAGACAGGCAGTGGAGGATGAAGTAGCAGCTAGGAAGGTCAGGATGTAGGCAATGGAGAGTGCTTTGATATGTCTACTTCAAGGGCAAGGTAGGAAGCTGCCATCAGACGTCGCCGCATGGATGAGTGCGTTGGAGGGAAAAAATAGAAAGTAGATCTTAGGATTGTGGAACATTTTCTTCTTTCAAATATACACTTTTATTTTGTTGATTATGCAACTCTTAGTAAGGAGTACACTTTGTTGATATTCGGATAATTATATTAATTAAATTAATGGTTTTGCTATTGTCGTTTACCCTGCAATTTATTTTTCGGGATTTTAAATAATTTAACTTACTAATACTAAGAACGATTGAAAAAAAAATGAGAAAAAATGTACATTGAAATAAGAAAACAGCATGGATTGCTAGTGTACAAAACAGTATTTTTACAGCCATTTAACCGGAAAATAGTGGCGGTTGCGAACTAGCCGTTAGAAATTTGAAAATTCAGGTTAGGAGATAGCGGCGGTCCGCTAGTTACATTTCAAAAAATATTGGCCATTAAACAGCAACGATTTCAAACCGATGATAAATGCATTAGTCTTTAAACCGTGGCCATTAAACAGCGGCGATTTCAAACCACCGAACATTTCGTGTGGATCACAGATTTTCAGATCGCGGCGGTTTAAAACCGCCGCTAAACATTGCGACACTAATTCTGGGTTTTGCGGCGGTTGTGCCAGCGGTTCCTGAGAACCGCCGCAAAATCATATAACCACCCCCTAATAGGCGACGTTTAACAAACTGCTGGAATCCCGTTCGCGGCGGTTTGAAATCGCCGCAAATCACTCCAAGAACCGCCGCTATTTCCCATTTCCTTTGTAGTGATAAAAGCATTGTTTTTGTTTTAGAATAGACAACGCTTTTAAAGAGTTGCTTACAAAAGTGTTGCTTTTGAAGCAAAAAAGTGTTGCTTTGACCTAAGGCAACGGCTGCATCTGCAAGGTGTCTGAAAACGTTGCTTTAGGTCCAAAAGTATTGCTATAAATCAAAAGCAACCCTTTACCAATTTTTAGACAACACTTTTTAAATGTTGCCTCAGTCTAAAAATATTGTAGTATAAATTGATTTTAATTATTCTCTAACATATTTTAATATTAATTATTTTATTGTAATCCAAATAAATTTGTGACTAATTATTTTATTAGAATAATATAATAAGAGGAGAGCTACGGGCCAGCAACTTTTGTGTTTTGTAACTATCAATTGGCCATCAATAATATTTTTAATGGTGTGAGATTACATCAAATGGTGGAAAATTACTCACTTTTCTTTTGATGGTTAAATACTGGCCACAAAACACAAAAATTGCTGGCCTCCTAGACTTTTTCATATAATAATATATAGATATACATAAAAATATTATGTCAATTTTTTTATATTTATAGCATTTTTTAATTTCAAAATATATCATACTCCAGCTGATTAAATTATTTAGTATGACTTGTAAGATGATCGATATGACCTCAGTAATAAGACTATAATCTAAATCTTTGGTGACCAAAGACCTATTAATGAAGATATGGTTATGAAGCCAGTAAAGTGGTGGCCGAATTAATTCATATTTTATAATTACTGTATTATATGTTGAAACTTTCCCCCCAATTAAAGATATTAATTATGTATAAAACGATAGCAACCTACCACCTCTCTCAAATTTTTATTACAAGACCAGAGCAGAGCCTGCATCGTATTCCTTATCATATGTGTGCCATCAAAGAATTAATGCATATGTGGACTTACACTCAATACTGCAAATAATAAAAATATATAATAACAATAATATTATTGATAATTAATGAAAGCACCTTGGACTTGACTTCGCACGTAAATGACGCTAGTAATAATTATCAATGTCCTTGATTTTATGCATGCCGTGTCTTCTCACGTAAAGTCGACATGTATATAATATTGGTGAGTACTTCCATCAAATTAAAAATATATATTTAGTTCAGTGCTTTATGGTAGTGGTAGCTACATGGATTTTAATTGAGCCATATAACCTTGACTACAATGCTATGGACTTATGGTTGTCGCTGTGGCTTCTGATGACCCTGAAATTATGAATTATGTTGTTGTATTCCTTTTTCATAATAGGAATGAAGTTGTAATATCGTGTTATAAAATTACATATTTTAAATAAATAATAATTTTGGATTTTTTATTTACTGTGTAACATAACTCCGCCTATGTTACACTTGTGGTACATAGCCGGTCCCAAGCCCGGATAAAAGAGGAGGGTTGTGTTAGGTCTTTGGCAACCAACATAAAAATATAGCCGAACCCCCATGACATGAATCAAAGACATTATTGCGCTAAAGCTAGGTCGTTGCCCGGAAGCAACACGCCGTATGGCTCGAGTACGGTGTCAAAGTAAGAGCCGCTGCATCGGTGCCCGGATGTAGTGTTAAATGAGCAAGGGTTCTCGCGTTTTCGTGAACGGACGAGGGTAAATAAGCTAGTTCACAAAGTAAAAGGTAAAGGTCGAAGCGACAGAAGGTTAAGATTTGGGACATGGAACATAGGCACTCTAACAGGAAAGTCCATGGAGGTGGTGGACACCATGACAAGGAGGAAGATTAACATTATGTGCCTACAAGAAACGAAATGGGTTGGTGCAAAGGCTAGGGAGTTGGATACTTCTGGTTTCAAACTTTGGTATACAGGAAAGGTGAAGAATAGGAATGGGGTTGGAATAATTGTGGATAAGCAGTGGAAGAATGACGTAGTGGATGTCAAGAGGGTGGGAGATCGGATCATCTCTATCAAACTTGTGGTGGAAGGAGGTGCTTTCCATGTGATTAGCGCCTATGCACCGCAAGTGGGTTCGGACGAACAACACAAGATAAGGTTTTGGGAGGATCTAGAGAGTTTGGTTCAAGGCATACCTTTGGGAGACAAGATTTTCTTAGGAGGAGATTTAAATGGACATGTTGGGAGAGAAGTGACTGGATATGGGAGTATTCACGGAGGCCATGGTTTCGGGGTGATCAATGCCGAGGGTAAAACTATTTTGGACTTTTCCTCAACCTTTGATCTTCTCATCGCAAATACATGTTTTAAAAAGAGAGACGAGCATCTTATAACCTATAAGAGTGGCATGACAAGCTCTCAAATCGACTTCTTCTTGTTGAGGAGAGTCGACCAGAAATTTTGCATTAACTGTAAAATTATCCCGGGAGAGAGTTTGACAACACAACATAGGGTGCTTGTCATGGATTTTCGCGTCGAGCAAAAGTTGAGGAAAAGACATCATACGAAGAACCCAAGGACGAGGTGGTGGCGGATGAAAGGTGAGGAACAAAGAAGCTTCCTAAGACGGGTAGGAGAAGAGGCAAAGTGGGATGGAAATGGAAGCGCGGAAGAGATGTGGAGGGAGATGGAAGAAGTTATTAGAAGAACAGCAAAAGAAAGTTTTGGTAAATCTAAAGGAATAGGACCAAGAGACAAGGAGTCCTGGTGGTGGAATGCGAGCATACAAGAAAAGATAAAGATAAAAAGGGAATGCTTTAAAGAGTGGTCTTTATGCCGCAATGCAGATAACTAGGAAAAATAGAAGGCGGCTAAGAAAGAGACAAAAGTGGCTATAAGTGAAGCAAGAACAAGAGCATATGAGGGTCTCTACTGGTCTTTGGGCACGAAAGAAGGAGAAAAAGGTATATATATAGAATCGCAAAGAGCCGGGAAAGAAGAACGAGAGATTTGGATCAGGTTAAGTGCATAAAGGATAAGGATGGAGAGGTGTTGGCTCAAGAGGAGAAGATTAATGAAAGGTGGAAGAGTTACTTCTACGAGTTATTTAATGAGGGACAGAAGACTCTTCCGAGCCTTGGTCAATTATGCACAAGGAAAGAAGATCAAAACTTTGACTACTATCGAAAGATTCAAGACTTCGAGGTAAAAGAGGCTCTAAAGCAGATGAAAAATGGCAAGGCAATAGGACCTGATAATATCCCGATTGAGGTTTGGAAGGGTCTTGGAGAAAAAGGCATCAACTGGTTAACCATGCTTTTTAATGAGATTTTAAGGTCAAAGAAGATGCCTGATGAGTGGAGAAAGAGCACATTGGTACCTATCTACAAGAATAAGGGGGATATACAAAGTTGCGGAAACTATAGAGGGATTAAGCTTATGAGTCATACTATGAAGTTGTGGGAAAGGGTGATAGAACGGAGGTTGAGAAAAGAGACACAAGTAACAGAGAACCAATTTGGATTTATGCCAGGCAGATCTACCACTGAAGCGATATACCTATTAAGAAGGATGATGGAGAGGTATCGTAGTAATAAAAGGGATCTACATATGGTGTTTATTGATTTAGAAAAAGCATATGATAGGGTACCAAGGGAGGTCTTATGGAAGGTTTTAGAAAAGAGGAGAGTAAGGATCGTATATATTCGGGCAATTAAAGACATGTATGTTGGGGCCACAACTAGTGTGAAGACTCAAGGTGGTGTGACAGAGGAATTCTCTATTGGTATAGGATTACACCAAGGATCATCCTTAACTCCATACCTTTTCACATTAGTCTTGGAAGTACTCACAGAGCACATCCAAGAGCCTGTGCCATGGTGCATGCTTTTTGCCGATGATATCGTCCTTATGGGAAAGTCAAGGGAAGACCTAAATAAGAAGTTGGAGTTATGGAGAGAAGCTCTAGAAGTGTATGGTCTGCGCATAAGCCGTAGCAAGACGGAATATATGGAATGTAAGTTCAGTCTGGGAAGGGAAAACCCCAATATAGAGGTGAAGATTGGAGAAAACACCCTACGAAAAGTTAAAAGTTTTAAGTATCTTGGGTGCATCATACAGGACAATGGAGAGATTGAACAGGATGTAAATCATAGGATCCAAGCAGGTTGGTCAAAATGGCGGAGTGCATCTGGTTTTATATGCGACAAAAAAGTGCCTTTAAAACTTAAAGGTAAATTCTATCGCACCACTATAAGACCGGCTATGCTGTATGGTACAGAGTGTTGGGCGGCTAAAGGGGAGCACGAACATAAGCTGAGTGTGGTAGAGATGAAGATGTTGAGATGGATGAGTGGTCATACGCGATTGGATAAAATAAGGAATGAAGATATAAGGGAGAGAGTTGGAGTAGCACCCATTGTGGAAAAGATGGTTGAATCGCGTCTCAGGTGGTTTGGACAAGTGAGAAGAAGACCGATAGAACATCCAGTCAGGAGGGTGGATGAGATGGAAGATGGACAAAGGGCGAAAGGCAGAGGAAGACCTAAGAAGACTATCCATGAGGTGGTCAAACGAGACCTACATGTAAACGGTCTCTCTGTAGACATGATACATGACAGAGCACAATGGCATCGTTTGATTCATGTAGCCGACCCCACTTAGTGGGACAAGGCTTTGTTGTTGTTGTTGTTTGATTTACTGTGTAACATAAATGATCAAAGTGAAACATATTATACAACAGATATAACATGGATTTTTTTTCTAATATAAAATAAAAAAATAATTAATTCCTAAAACAAGAAATTTTAACTTTGCCACATTTCCGGTGAATTCTAAGTTGAGTTCGGCACACTATAAAAGTCAGGTGGTCTATCCTCATTTGTCCGTTTCTTTCCCCATCTCTTCTCCAAAATTACTTTGTTCCTGCTCTCTGTCTTTTGGTGTGCGTGAAGTTTGTTATTCACGACATCCTCCGTTTCTGGTTAGTACATTAGTTAGAATGACTTTTTTTCAAGGTAGTTAGAGTAACTGTTTATATATTAGTTAAAGTTACTAGTTAGTAGTTATATGTTAGTTAGAGTTAATGTTTACATGTTAGTTAGATTTTATAACGTGTTAGTTAAAATTTGGATGTTATTGTTTTTTAGTACAGTGATTGTATATTGTTTATAACATGTTAATTAGTATAAGTAGTTAGTCAATTGTTAGTTAGGTTACTCAGAATAATTAGTTTAAGTCGTGAATTGCAAGGTAATTAGTGGAATAATTAGTTAGGTTAAGTAATAATAGAAAAAACATGATAAGTAAAATTTAGGATTTAGTTAGTTATTGATTAAGGTTGTTTAGGGTGTTAGCTGATGGAGTCATCAAGTTGGGGTAAATTTTAGTTAGTAAGTTTCGAATACGTTATTTTCAGTATTTAGTTGATGTGAAAGGAACCGAGTTCAGTATATGTTGTTTGATTTCAATAGAGTGTGGTTAAATGGAGCAACAATTATTAGGCTACGAGGAGACGCTCTACATATTAAAACAGGCTGAGCACATTGCTGGCAGACTTGATCGAGTGGCACGCTTTTATTATTTTTGTTTATTTCATTGTAATTAATAAACAGTTAAGTTGTTATTTTAGGTGTTCTTGAATTTTGTTTTTAATTTTATGTTTTCGTTTGGTAGGTGCCTCGGATCTTACGCACTAGGTGAAATTTGATGACACGTCTACCGGAGCAGATTAGGCCATATCTAAGACGAGTCGGGTTTGAGTATGTGGCCTATATGGTTGAGTTTGAGCACGACTGACCACTTGCCTCGGCGTTGATAGAGAGGTGGAGGCCTGAGTCGCATACATTTCATCTACTATGCTGGGAGAAGACTATCACTACACCCTGCACGACGTAGCCTATCAGTTGGGGCTGAGGATCAACGGTGATAGATCCTGTGAGTGGATGCATAGGTGGTTGGGAGCAGTACCATTAGGAATGGACTATTAAGGACTTTTGTTAGCAGCTGCTGGGTGTTATTCCCGGCCCAAATGATAGACAGTCACAGACCAAGTGGACTGTGAAGCTCACTTGGTTCCATAACACGGTTTGCCGAGAGCTGGAACAGGATGCCAAGAGGAGTGCCTGATGAGGTACACGAGAGGGTACATCATGTAGCCGATAGGGGTATCCTATTCCCAGATGCATCTGACTCACGGGTGCACATCAGGTGGCTCCCACTACTAGAGGACCTGGAGACGTGTGGCCATCATCGGGGTTAACTTCATACTGATCCATCATCGGATCCCAGATAGTAGAACCATCATGACTTGCAACACTGTAGTCCATCACGTCAACATTCCGAACTTCAACTTTAGACCCTTCTTTACTCCCTTCAGGTGGCATATTTAGATCCACCATTGTCCTTCTGATAGTTTGTCTAACAGCTCCACTCACCGGACTATCGTCGACTGTATCTACAGATGATCCTCGACCACCCAACTCAAACGAGAAACACGAATAATTCTAACAGATGAACATTTGTCCATCGGTTATGCCACGACCTTATAAGTCGTACATCCTCGTCGTCACGTAGACGATACCTAATTCAAAATAATAGAAATATTTCTCACAATCGTGGTCTGATAAATATACTAGCAACAGAGAAAATACAACTGTAATATACCTTTTATCAAACAAACTATCATCTACTTTGGTCGGATACCTGTAGTAAATTTTTTTCACCCGTTTTGTCTCTTGCTACCTGGCGGAATGCAATATCAAATTCTTCAACTCTTCTAAACTATTGACTTCCAGTGTCATATAGGTAATTATCGGTTGTCCCGATCAAAAAATGATAGAACCTTCTTTGATAGAACCTTCTTTATCATACACTATTTCACCATCGTAATGAATGGATAACAATGAATTTCTTGACATTGTAGAGAAAAATGTCAAACAATGAGAATGAAAGTGGACATTAAAATTGTGGCTATCTAATCCGCTCTCCAACAGTCATGCTTTTATTTTGGAAACGTAACATAGAGTTCGCCGAAGGGGGTGGCGAACTCTATATAAATTATAGAGTTTGCCGGGGGTGCGGCGAACTTACCCTAATTACCAAAAAAATGTATTTTCGAAAATAAAGTTAAAATCTCTTGTTTTAGGAATTAATTATTTTTTATTTTATATTGGAAAAAATCTGATATAACATTTATAGTTCAACTAGGAAACTAATATTTTGGTAATTAACATTAGCCAAAATTTTAAAAATTTAATTTTTGCTCTCATGTTCGCACTTTTTCTTCTCACCTTTCTTCTTCCGGCCAATACATACCTCACCCTCACCACTACTTGTTGTTGGCTACTTAAAAAAATTAAAATTAAAATATAAATTTTGAATTAAAAATTTTAATATTAACACAAAATTAATAATCTTCAAATTATTCAAAAGAACATCCAAAATCCTATATAAAAAAACATTAAAAAAATCAAATATTTATATTGGAACTTGTAAAACAATAAAAAACTATGAACATAAATTTTTTTTATAATCGAACATTGGTACACGAATCCCCACGCTCCATACAACCGAACTAGCAAGTGAACTGGGTCGTTCAAGTAATACCTGAGCGAGTCAGGGTCGATCCCACGAGGATTGTAGCTTGAATCAAGCTATGGTTGTCTCGCATGTCATAGTCAGACAGAATCAGAAGTTCGTTGATTGTATGTTGATTGATTAAATGTCATAAATTTTGAAAGGGGTAAAACCAATTGGATTAGCTATTAGGAATTATATGCTGGGAATAGAGTTGAGAGTTGGAGTTGCTTTGTCCTTCTGAATTAACTCTGGTATTACTGCTTCCTTTACTTTTGAGTGATATCTTCAATGGCAGGCTGTATGTGATTGACACTGATTTGAGCAACTGCCAATACTCCTCTAGATCTGAACCACAAGTTTAGTGCGGATCCATTCTGATTGAGGGTGAAGCTTCTGCAGTTTATTCTCCTTGATAATCCTACTCAAAACGTCACAGAAAAGGTCGAATCTTCTGAATCGGAGGAATGCTGCACCTTTGGTTCTAGCCTCTACCATAGAGACCCTAATCTCCCCAGAAATCGGCTAAAATGATGTCTCAAGAAGTCCCCAACGAAGTCGTGGATTAGCCGTCTAAGAGACGTATATTCTAGCTGGTGGTTCATCATTGTCCGATGAAAGACGCACTCTGAACCCATATAGAATGTGAAAACCTTATGCCATTTCAACGCATTAATAGTGATGAAGAACGAATATACATCTTAGAAGTAATCAAACACGGATCAAAGAGAAACAATAATACTTTTATTAATTCATAGGACTCAGCACGGCTCCTCCCCTCAACTTAGGAGGTTTAGAAACTCATACTAAAAGTAAAAACAAAGTAAAATGAAAATAGAGCTGAATGGTGTATGATATGTTTGAATGATTATGTAAAATACACTTTAAATACTAAACAGATGACTAGTAAGGGTATAATAGTCTATTTAGTGCTAAAATTCACTTCTGAGGCCCACTTGGTGTGTGTTTGGGCTGAGTTTTAATGAGATCCACATGCTATGAGGCTCCTTGGGCATGGAATGCCAGCTAGCGGGTCCTCTCTGGGCCTTTGGACACTGGGCTCTGCTCTTTGGGCGCTGGACACCTGGAAGGGGGCAGGAAGCTGACGTTGGATGCTAGTTTTGGGCCTTCTAATTCGAAGCAAAGTATAAACTATTATATATTGCTGGAAAGCTCTGGAAGTCAGCTTTTCATAGCCATTGAGAGTGCTCCATTTGAACATATGTAGCTCTAGAAAAGCTCTTCTGAATGCAAGCAGGTCAGATTTGGACAGCATCTGCAGTGCTTTCTTTGTCTCTGAATCAGACTTCTGCTCCAGCTCCTCAATTTCAGCCAGAAAATATCTAAAATTGTACAAAAGCACAAAAACTCATAGTAGAATCCAAAAATGTGATTTTAACACTAAAACCTATAAAAACCTAAAACCTATATGAAAGTGATGCCAAAAAGCGTATAAAATATCCGCTCATCAAACATCCAAAATTCTAAATAATGAAATATTTAAAACTACCCAAAATAATTGATCATCAATAACTCCAATATAATATACAACATATATGAACTAATTTGGGTTGGCTGAATAGTCATCTCACTCGTTTATTTAAGCAAGCATCGGGAGTTCCAAATTTTGAATCCCGCCTTGTCTATGCAGCAACCCATTAATCAGTAACAAATTCTTAAATAGGGCTCGGATTCGTGACAGATTAATTCTTAGCCTATCGAATTGAGAGATACCGTGAGTAACAAAAAAAAATACAGAACATGTTCGAGAGCAATGCAAATATGGTCTCACAAATTTGCCGAAGGGATCCTTCAAATTTATCAAGCTCGGTGGCCATGATAAGTGCCTTAACCCATATATCCCCGTCATCTTTGCTACTTCACTAGTGGATCCAATTGTTGTATCAACATCATGATCAAATTTGATGGCACAACCACTTATCTAGAGGAATAAGCATTAGACTAACAGACTTGAATTAGTTCACCAGCTTGACAAGGGCCAAATTTGGAGCTCCAGCGGTGGGCCGGTGGCAATGGCCAATGGCTAAGGTAGACGACAATGATGGCTAGTTACTGATAATAATGTAGGACTTAATGCATGACGACAATTGTTGTAAACCCTCAAAATTTTGAGAATTTAACTGAGTTATGAAGGATTAATTTCCATAAGAATTTAACTCAATGGCTAGTTATCTCACAAGTAATACTACGGTGAGTGGGTATCATTTCTACAAGAACTAAAGGATTGAGCAAAACAGTGTTTAGTTGAACTTCTAATTAGATTGATGAAACTTTTTGTAGGAAATAGGAACTGGACGTAATAGTGATGCATGCAAAGCTTATGAATGAGAGAAACAGATAATGGATGGAGATGGTAAGATTTCAAAGATGTTTGGTTTTTAGACAAAGAAATAATCATGTTGATTACCTTGATTTATGCAAAGATATTTTTATGACAAATCATGTATAATCAAACCACAATCCATTGACAATTCAATTTCTCTTTATACCACCTAATCGCCAATTCCTTGCTCAATTAGTTGGCAAGAAGAGGTTAAACACAGTTCTAATTTAAAGTCACATAGTTTTCAAAGCTATTCCTAGTCAATTGGAAAGTTATGAGAATAAGTTTCAAGTAACCCCAATAGTAGCTTTCCTAAGATAATAAAGGAATCCAAGACAGATTTATAATATTTTCTAATACTTCTAATAATTAAGAATAAAAATAAAACTCAATTTTTGGAGAAGTATCAATGTATTAATCAAAATAAAAGAAACAATCAATTACCAATCCGTAAAACTAAATAGAACCCCTAACCCTACCAAAGAAGAATTAGTGACTCATGGAGGAAAAAAAATAAAAGACGAAATATGCTAATAAATGTTAGATGCCGGATGATCGCTCATCTCTAACTTATTTATACCTAAACTCTAACCTAAATTTCAAATGTAAACTAATCCTAATCTTATCTTATCTAGAAGGATAAGATATACCTAATAATATCTTAAACTTAAATAAGAACTAATCTTATCTTCTCTAACAATAACAAAAACAAACTGCATTCAAATCTTGAGTGTGCAGGCCGAATCAAATGGTCTTGATAGAATTACTGGGCCTTAGATTTCAGCATGGGCGTTGAGCGCTAGGTGTTGGCATTGGGTGCTCACTCCTTTAAGCTTCTTGGGTGCTTAGCAATAGCATCTAGCACTAGGAACCAGGGCTTTGTTGTGTTTTTGAGCTTGAACATTGTGCGTTAGTCTTATTTTTCTTCGAAGGAGCTAGGTGCCAAGGTTGGGTTCTTGACGTTGAGTCCCTGGGACTGAAAAAGTCACTGGCGTTGGATGCCTCTTCTACTGGGCGCTGGGCTCCCATCCTAGTTTTCTTTCTGGGTACCTACTCGTTTAAGGTCCTTGGACGTTGGGTGCCCATGTATAGGTGCTAGGCATCCATCTCCCTGATTGTTTTCCTTCACCTAAATCCTTTAAATAATAATTATGAACACACAACAAGTCTAAAACAACTCCAAATGACATAGAATAGCAATGAAATCTCTAATTAAGCATAAGAAAACTACTAAAAAGATATGCAAAAATTCACTAAAGATGCCAAAGTATCTATCACAGCACCAAACTTAAAACTTTGCTTGTACCCAAATAAACAGAAGAATGTATAGAAGTTATCTTAGTGATAAGAATTGAAGATTTATTAAATAAAATCTATTCAGATATTAAGTTTATAGTGGAGTTATAATGATTTATGTTATTACATGTGGACTTGCATTATTCTCATGAATCTTGCAAACAATAAATATGAATTTTCAAAAATCTAATCCGGATGATATTATAGGTATATTTTTTTATAGTTTCTCAACCTTGAAAGCAGCTTTCTGTTTTAAAATATTCATCACTTTTTCTTAATTTTGGGAAGATATTTGTACTTTAACTCTAAAATGTTGTCTTAAGACAAATCTTTAGTGTAGGTTTTCAATCGATACTCTCGAACCAGTTAGTTTAAGGTACCAGGTGATGAAGAACCCCACGAATTTACTTACCAAACCTCTCCTTGATACTACAACACCACAAGCAATAACTAGGAAAAATCTTTTGAATTTTATATATTCCAGACAAGGTGTGTAGAGCCTCTGGACTCTAAATATTTTGTCTCAAGGTAACTCTTTAATATAGGTTTTCAATCAATACTCCCAACCCAATTGGCTCAAGGTAGCGGGTGATGAAGCACCTCTCGGATTTACTAAACCAAGCCTCTATTTGACACAACAACACCACAAGCACATAACTGGATCCTAGACATTGGTGCTCAGAGACATAATATTTTTCTAGATTTTGTTCCCTAAATATTCTATCTTTCTCTTTCTGCAGGTTTTGTACACATTAGCCAATCATGTAATCACATTCTTTCACATGACCCACCTTTTCTTATTTAATCTTTTATTTTTATTTTTCTTCAATTAATGTCACTCAGATGTTCTCTGACATACAAATTGCTAAAAAATAAGCACACAGAAATTAAACAAACTAAGGCTAAACAAAAAAGGAAAAACAGAAAAGGGAAATAGAAAACACAAAGAAAACGTTATGTAAAAGAAAAAATAACCACTAGAACAATAAAGTTATCACTTTTCAATCCTCCTCATCATCGTTCTCTTCTTCCTCTTCTTCTTTGGCTAGGCTTTCTTTTGTTCTTCTCGTACTCCAAAGCTCTTGTCTCTCTTTTTCTTGTCTTCTCTTATTATAAACCTCCTCTTCTCGTCTCCTTTGCTCCTAGATTGGATTGATCATGGCAAATGGTGAAACATTTTGTGGGTCTGACATGTGAGCAGCATCATAAAAATAATGTAACCTTTGAGTTGTTTCCAATTGAAATTATTGGAATTCTCTATAGAACTGCTGTATGTAAATCTCTTGTGCTTGGATTTTGCTTGATCCTGCTTGAGGTTCAGGTGCAAGACGTGGAGGAGGTTATCTTCAGTCTCATCTCTTTGAGCTTTTCCATGGAGCCTTCTTCTTACTCTCTCCATCACTGCCATAGAGATTGACTGCTCTATTGGAATAGGGATGTCATGTTCAATGACACCCCCACAGATTCATAGAAACAGTAGATAAGGCTTGGAAATCCGAGTTTTATTCTTGTGTCCAAACTTTGAGCAATGTTGCATATATCTTCAGGGATAAGCCTTTCCATTCTAACTTTCTCTCCTGTCATTTTTTAGTGGATTAGTTGTAAGACCTTGTGTTTTTATAAAATTAAATAAAAAATTTATTTATGATTTATTATATTTAGATTTTGAATCTTATTTTATGAATAAAAGAAAATTAGTTTAATTATCTCTAATATTAAATTAGAATATTTATTTGAAAATAAATTTTAAATTGATAATTAAATAGTATTTTTATAAATGTATGGTTCATATGGCTCATATAGTTGTTGTATGGTGGATATAGGCTAGGATCATATATAAGTATTTAGTGGTATGGGGTTTGTGAGTATGGTGGTTGAAGGCTATATTGAGGAGGGAGTTCATAGGCATATGGTGGTTGTGGTTGATAACCACAAGGAGATCCACCATAACCATTGGATTGGTATGCATTATGGGATGGATTATGCTCATAGTATTCTAGAGGAGGTTGTTGCCATGAAGATTGTTCATATGATTGAGGCTCCTCCCACCTTTGATTTTGTTGAGCGGATATTTTATATGCTTTTTGACATCATTTTCATATAGTTTTTTGTAGTTTTTATTTAGTTTTTATTAAGTTTTTATAGGTTTTAGTGTTAAATTCACATTTTTAGATTCTACTATGAGTTTTTGTATTTTTATACAATTTCAGGTATTTTTTGGCTGAAATTGAGGAGTTGGAGCAAAAGTCTGATTTAGAGATAGATAAAGCACTCCAGATGTTGTCCAGATCTGACCTACCTGCATTCGGAAGAGCTTTTCTGGAGCTACAGAAGTCCAAATGAAGCGCTCTCAATGGCTATGGAAAGCTGATTTCCAGAGCTTTCAATAATATATAATGGTTCATACTTTGCTTTGGATTAGAAGGCCCAAAACTAGCGTCCAATGCCAGCTTCCTGCCCCCTTCCAAGTGTCCAGCGTCCAAAAGAGTAGAGACCAATATACAAACGCCCAAAGAGGACCTCCTAGCTGGTGTTCCACACCCAGAGACCTCATAGAACGTGGATCTCATCAAAACTCAGCCCAAATACTCACCAAGTGGGTCCCAAAAGTGAATTTTAGCACTAGAATAGACTGTTTTACCCTTACTAGTCATCTGTTTAGTATTTAAAGTGTATTTTACATGATCATTCGAACAACATCCAGAACTTTATGCTATTTTCAAATTTTACATTGTATTCTCACTTCAGTATGAGTTTCTATACCTCCTAGGTTGAGGGGAGGAGCCCTGCTGATTTCTATGAATTGATAAAAGTACTACTGTTTCTCTTCGATCTGTCTTTGAATAATTCTAAGATGTATATTCGTACTTCATCATGGTGAATAGGATGATCTAACCAATTAGCTCTGTTCATCACCTTAAGACGAACGTGCCTGGCAAACACCCGCACCTACTTGGGTCAGAATGCGTCTTTCACCGGACAAGGACGACCAACAGCTTGAATATACATCTCTCAGATGGCTAATCCACGACTTCGTTGGGGACTTCTCGAGACATCAGCTCAGCCAATTTTCCGGGGAGATTAGGGTCTCTGTGGTAGAGGCTAGAATTTATAGATGCAGTATTCTCTGATCCGGAAGATCCGACCTTGCCTGTGGCGTTTTGAGTAGGATCATAAAAGAAAATGGATTGTACGCGCTTCACCCTCAAGTAGAGATGGATTCACACTAAACCTGGGGTTCAGATCCGGAGGAGTATTGGCAGCTGCTCAAACCAGTGTCAATTACATACATCCTGCCATTAAAGAAATCACTCACAAGCAAGGAGAGCAGTAGTACCAAAGTTAATTTAGAAGGACAAAGCAACCCCAAACTCTCAACTCAATTCCTATTATTTAATCCAATTGGTTTTACCCCTTTCGCACGTTACTCTTACAACTCTATATATGACATATAATCATTCAAAGTTTACCCAACAACCTTCTGATTCTGCCTGACTAAGACCTGCAAGATAACCATTACTTGCTTCAAACCACAATCCTCGTGGGATCGACCCTAACTCACTTAGGTATTAGTTGGACGACCCAGTGCACTTGCTGGTACAACAGCACGAAGGTGTGGAAATTCGTGCTACCAAGTTTTTGGCACCGTTGTCGGCAATTGTTGAGTTTCGACAAACTGACGGATTGTCTTGCTCCTTAGATCAGGTAATTTATTTTATTTTATTTTATTTAAGTCTTTTATGTTGTTTTCTTCTTCTTCAATTGTCAAAAAATTCTAAAAACTTTTTCAAAAATATTTTTTCTTTCTTTGTTTAATTTTTGTTCTTGATTTGAGTCTTTGTTTGTGTTCGTGTTGAGTCTTTTATTTTTATTTTTCTTTTTCTATTTTTTTTGAAAATTCTAAAAAGCTTTTCAAAAATATTTTTATTTTCTGTGTTCAATTGGTTAGAGCGTTGTACTTATGTTCTTGGTAATTTGTGTTCCTTTGAGTCTTTCTTTCTAAAAACATTTCAAAAATAATTTTTCTTTATTTAAATCTTGTATCAAGTTCTTAAGTTTGGTGTCTTCTTGCTATTTTTCTTCTGTTTTTCGAAAATATAGGTTTGGTTTTCTAAAAATTTTAAGTTTGCTGTTCGTTTCATGTTCTTGTGTTCTTTGAGTCTTTAAATTTTGTTCTTTGTGTTCTTGTGAGTCTTCAAAGTGTTCTTGAGTCTTGTTTCTATTTTTATCTTAAAACTTTTAAGTTTAGTGTCCCCTTGTGTTTTTGTAACACCCTAACTACCAAAGCTCACGCTTCCGGCTGCGCGACTCTGATAGCTCGGACATTACGACGACACTTATATTATTTAATACTAAAATATGAGCATGTTTAAAACTTTAAACTGCAATACCGTTCCCAAAAATACTTTCGTTATACAACGTACATCCATACATACCATACAACTTACAGAAACTCATAAAGAGTACATCCATATATATACATACATATATATAAATAATATTACAGACATTAACCAATACGATCCCTATCCCTCTGACAAAATATATCCAGTTGAAGGCGAGGGTACAATAAATAATAATCTAAAGCAACACAGAGCATTTCCACAACAATTAAATAAACTCTTCGTGACTTCTGCATCCATATCCTGAAAGGGGAAAAATGTAGGGGGTGAGAACATCATCCTCGAAAGGGTTCTCAGTAGATGGTTTTTGGGAATTACTGTAATAGGATACGTGAAGATAAACCGTACCAGTGATTAATAACTGACTTATGCCTCTTTTCAAAAATAACGGTTTACAGTAAAAGAGAAAATCTGAAATCCTTTTCTGAAAGAGGAAATTGTTCATTTAAAACAATATTTCGAAAGCCTTTCAAAAGGTTTATCTATGCTAAACCAAAAATAGCCTTTCATATTATTCCAAATCAGAAACACAAAACCGAAACCAACCATCGGTCCATCTCATTTCAACCACGGCCCTAGGCCCAAATAATCCAACAACAACCAATCACCACAATCCAACAGAGTCCCAGTTGCAAACACAGATAGGAGGTTCAAGCACAAACAAACAGTTACAGCAAGTAGAGCAAGTAGCAGATAATCTCAAATAGTCACAAAGGCAAACCAAGTACAATATGCACACCCAAACAATGTCACATAAATGCATATGATGCATGCCTGTTCCTAGTGGCTGATGATATCATTTGTCGGTTATAGAGCCAACCTGACAAGTCCTAGTAGCTAACCATTGGACTGTCCCTCTGTCCTGTCTCCCCAACTCGAGTTATACACAATATAAACTTGATCATAATCATGATCCATATCCATCACCCTCACTGATGAATATTTATGGCGGTGAGCTCATCCGGGACTTTCACCGTGCCCGGCCACTCGAGTTTCAATCTGGAGCATGTGGTGGCTAGCCACTACTTTCTCCCAGGGAAACTCTTATCTCCGATAGTGGAAGTGTAACATTCACATTTATCAATGATTCAGCATATACATGCATTCAATCTCATCCGTGGATCAACATCCATCTCAGCCATCCGGCTCACGGTTCAGTCCAGAACCAGCCAATATTCATATCATACACAGCCATTTCGGCTCACGGTTCAATCCAGAACCAACCAATATTTATAATCAATCACAGCCATTCCGACTCACAACAAAACAGCACTTCCACATTCAACATCATCAATTCATAAAATCGGCATTTAAGCCATAAATCACTTTTTCCCAAATTATTTCACTTTGAAATCAAGTTTCAACTCTTTTCAGCCTTGGCTTTAAAGATCTCATTTCTCAAATCATCTCAGGCTCATAAGCCACTTTTACTCAAGGTAAATTCCCATTTTAAAACCATGCCACTCTCGGCATCCTCTTTTCAAAACTTCCATAACCATGGTAAGTTAAAGATTCATTTTGAAACATTCAAAATCATCCATCCAACAATGGGATTTTATAACAAAGTTTCTCAGCAGAGTCCCAACTCTTTAGGGGAAATTAATATAACTCATTTTCTCAAATTCACTTAAAATCATTAAAACATTGGCTTCCTGATTTGAGTAACAAAATATGATCTAAGCCATACAGAGTCATAAAGTCAATTACTCTTTTCAAATCCGTTTCCTTTACTTAAACAAAAATCAGCTCAACCACATGAGGAAATTCTAAAGCGTTTCAACTGCTCAGAAATTGTTTTAGTCTTACAAAAATTCAGAACTCAAGGAGTTACTTAAAACCTTTCCCAAAACACTTTAAAATGAGACTTGTCAATAGACGCTCGGGTTCTTTCAAAGCCATTGAAACTTCTTTAATTAAAACCCCCAAGTCAAATCCAAAGGCATAAACCCTTTTCACATTCAAGCAGCCTTAAAGCATAAGTTTCATTTAAATAACTTGTTCACAAGGGAAATGTAATACTTTGCTTAAGAAATAAGACTAAATCACAATTTCCTTTGTAATAATTTATTTCAAAAGCATAAGTCACCCCTTTCTTAATAATTCAGATAAAATAGTAGAAGCCACTAACTCGTAAGTTTCCAAATAACGTTTCAGTAAAGTCCTGGATTCTACCGGAATTTTGACAGCACCTCCCCTAAAACTTGGACTTTGCCACCCGGTTCGGGTCCCAACAAAACAGTCCACAATCCTTTTCAACAGCCCAACATCCAAAATCAGTTCAAGGCGAGCCAAAATTCAACAGTCCTCTCAATTCCTTTTTTCAAGAAAACCTTTTCAAAAATCAAATCATTATCATCCGAATAAACTCATTTCTAAAGTTTCAAAGAAACGGCTCAGTAACAATCATTTATCAATAACCATATCATTTAAAGCAAGCCAGGCTGAATTTAAGAGTGTATTCTCTTTTTCACATTCTCAACAAAATAAACTCAACTCAAACCAATTTCCAACAGATTAAACTCGATCTCAAAGCTTTAAAAGAATCAACTTCAAAAGCATTTCGTTTCATAAAACCACACAACAATTCAGCCAAAAAAACATCCATAATCACTCAAGACAATCAAATAGTACATAAGGCTGCTACAACCACCAAATACACATTGTCTCATATCAGTATCCATATATAATAATTCCAATATAAAATATAGTTTTTGGAAAGCGCCCCTACCTCAAAACGCAAATCCATAACCCAAACGTCTCACGGAGTCCCTTTCGCCTCAACCCAAAGTGACGGCAACCAATAACTCAGCTCCACTTGCTTTCTCAACAATCTCAACGACTCTAATCGCAACATACAACAACTAAAACTCAATCTTATAACAATTAACGCCACAAACCTCAACGTGAGATAACAGAACAATAACGAAAGGGCTTTCAAATCGAAATTCTTACCGAACTGAAGAAGGAACGGCTAAACCAAAATAGCGGCGGTCTCCGAACCGGTTCAGGAGCAGCCCGGCAGCCACTTCAAGTAGCAGCGGTGACTGGACTCCGGTAATGGTGCCTGGAACCCACATATAGAGACGTTAAAGCTTCCAGAATCTTAAACAAATGAAGACCAAATTCAAAACCCTTTCCGGCAAAGTTTTCTGGCGACGGCAGTGGGGTTTTCCGGCGACCAGGCGCGGTGGCGATAGCTCTTTCTCAGCGGACCGAGACAGCAGACATGGAGGGGGTTTCATCTCACTTCTTCTTCGCTGCTGGCAGGGACAACAACTACCCAGCTCCGGCGACGGCGAACTCGCAGTAGCAGCGGCGGTATCCAGGTGCGACGGCGGTGCGCAAGACAGCGCCCCTCTCTCTTCACCGCGAGCTCCCTCCCTTTCTCTCACGATGGTGGTCCTCCGACGCAACACCAATCACAACAGGGATGGCGGCGGTGAAGCTCCAACAACGCCGGCGCGGCTCACTCACTTTTTCCCGTCGCGTTCATCTCTTCTCCTCGGGTTTCTCTGACGACAGCGGCGCGAACATCAACGACCACCGTGGTTGGGAGCAGCTCCTTCGACGGTGAGGAACAAGGACCCAACGGTGACTACAATCGGTGGTTCTTCCCCCCTCCGCGGCCCTCTTCTCCATCTGTCTCTCTCTGTGCTTCGTGCGGTATTGGCAGAAGCTCGGCGGGACTGCGGCAGCGCGAGATTGCAGCGACAATGCGTGGGTGACGGCCCCTCCAGCGGCGGCAGTGAGACGCCGATGATGACGGCTAGAAGATGGTGCGGGTGAAGTTCCCTCTCTCCGACGCCACTTCTTCTGGCTCGATCCCCTCCCCTCTCACCATTTATCCATGGTTGCTGCGCATGATTTGGGAAAGGGAAAGTATGTGCATTGCTGCTGTTGGGCTCAGAGGGGAAACGGGTTCTGATTAGGGTTTTCAGGGTTAGGGTTTCATTTTTAAAAATTAGGGTTAAGGGTACTTTGGTAATTTCACTCAAAAATAAGGATAATATAGTAATTAAAACCCAAATTAAATCCAACACTAATTGTGTATAGAAAATACTATTTGCTCCTCATTTTTACAAATTATTTTCAATAAATTGTCCAAATCAAATAATTAGAAATAATATAATTAAATCCTTTATTTTCTCAAAACAGTAGTATCAATATTCTAAAATATTAATTATTTAGTCCAAAATCATATAAAAATCCTTATTATTTCACAACCACCAACTTTGTGGTTTAAATATAGAAAATAATTCAATAATTATAAAATTGGATAATAATCATAACTTATCTCAAATTCAATAAATCAAAACTTGCCTTAATTATATTTAATAAAATAAATTTTGAAATTAAGGCTATAAATAATTATATGATTTGAGACTTGATCATAAAAAGACTTTTCAAAGGTTCTGGGTCTTACATTCTACCCACCTTACAAAAATTTTCGTCCTCGAAAATTGATACAAAACGAAAGAAATTTCATAACAGTTCACCCTTAAACACATTTAAAGAAGAAGCAAAAATATCTCAAAATATAAACATATATATGGTTTTTCAAATACTTGGATGGTCGTATGCATAACGATACAAAGGTAGGAGTGTGATTGGAAAGCAAACGTTACAAGATAGGCTCAATGCACAAGGTCATATGATCTCAAAGCTTTACAAAAGCTTGAGGTGCCAAAATAGGGTGCAAATCAAGATAGGCGTTCACAAAGCAAAGTGGTAATTAGTGTGGTAAAAGGCTGCAAAGCATGTTGGTATTTAAACAGCGGCATAACGTTCGCTGACAATTCTCGTTCCCACTTCAGAACTTCAATTTTCCAACTCCACCAATCATTTTACAACCTCATAGCCAATCATAAGCCTAACAACCGCAAACCCGTTCGCAAGGAACAGAACACCCACAACTCATAACGTTTTACACCTACCGTTTCACCTTCCATACACACATATCACGTCTTAAAGAACTAACGCATCGCGCTACTACGTCTACAAGTTGCACGTGATATCAGAATAATTCTCGAGTCTACTCAGAAGGATACAAGATTTAGAAAGGAGAGTCAAATGTCAAGGGTAGTACTCATAGATTTGATAGAATGTATCCAATTCTAGATAAACAAGGATACTCAAGTAATGAAGTTTGCTAGACACAATTTCATTGACAACTTCAAAAATAACCCTTGGATCAAGAAAATTCAACAAGACAAATAAGAAGAAAGTCAACGCATTAGCTTGATACCAATTCAAGCTGAGCCAAAGAAGTATGAGATTTACAGAAAAGAATATCTCAAACCCAAGACAAAACTCAGAACTTAAGAGCATGATTAAAAAAACTTCCAAATACATTGTTTATAAAAGAATCAAAAACTTGCGAAAAATCACTTCACAATTTAGAAGAAAAGCTCAATAGCAAACATTCCTCAAGAGGGCAACAAAAGCAATAACGTGGCTTTGCTCTAATTCAACTTCATGTTGAAGTAGATTATGTAGAGTTTTAAAAACAAAATGCACCCAGATTTGGCTAAGAGCAAAAATATTTTCATCAAATATTTTAGAAAGTTAGTTGGGTGCACAATCTTAACCAAAAGTAGTCACAAAAAACTCGGAAGAGAAATCAAATGCTTGTTTAAAAATTTCCAAAGTTCATATTCAAACAAGTGTGTATAAAAATTATAGCAAAGACGAAAGAGAAAATTAAACTCTTTTTAGAAAGGAAATTCCGAGGTAAAAATTTGCTTACAATCTGGTAAGGAAATAAGTGGTGCGTTACAAACAAACCGGTTTCCACTAAACAAAGAAGCTTTTCAAAACTTCATTTAAAATAGTGCATGCCAACTTTAAATTAACTTCGTCAAAATTGAACAATGGTTTCAATCTAAATCAAGCAACAGAAAATAAATTCCGTTTAAAACTTCTTACAAGAGAATTCAAAACTTCTTTGAAAGGTTCAAAACAAGACTCCAAAAGTGTTCTTGAAATCACCATCTCAGAAAAACATTCAAGAAGTTTAAGATGTACTAAAAAGAAGTCAAGCCATGCAAGAAAGGATCTTAAACCAAGATAGCTCAAACAAGATCCACTAGGCATGAGACATCAAACAAACTTTCAATTGATTCAAAAGAATACAAAAGTCATAGAAAAAGACAACTCAACCATTAGTAATTTCTCAAGGATAAATCTTTGACTAAAACTCTTGTAGAGATAATGAGAGGATAGACGATGCATGAAATTGAAACAAATTAAGTTGACTCACATAAGAGTGAGATTCACAAGAGAAGAAAAACAAAGATCAATGGTAATGTTCACAAGATGTAAAAGATTAGTTAAAAACAAAGTCAAACATGACATTCATGGAGATGGAAAGCTTAAGAGAGAATGAGTCCGTTCATAAGAAAAAAGCTACGAGTCCAACACTTTCAAAAGAACAACAATGGCATGAATCATATAGCATGCTAAATCAAACTCAATTCAAAATAAGTTGAGTAAAGCTTACCAAACGAAACTAAACCGGGATAAAAGTGAAAATTTCTTTCTTTCCAATTTTTTTTTAAATATCCAAATACATAATCAAATGAAGATGTGCATTAGAAATATAGTAAAATTACTAGAAAGTCAAATTGTAATTTAAGGTAAATGCAGTTCCATAAACCAGTAAAAGCACAGGTGATGTATTAAAAATAAATAGTTGTTAAA
Source organism: Arachis hypogaea (assembly GCF_003086295.3). NCBI lineage: Eukaryota > Viridiplantae > Streptophyta > Magnoliopsida > Fabales > Fabaceae > Arachis > Arachis hypogaea. The sequence goes on from NC_092052.1 coordinate 72,829,428, forward strand.
CTATATAAGAAATCTTCAAAGTTCATATATAGATAAGTATGTATCTAATCAACAGCAATTTTTATAAAATCTCAAAATTGGCTGTGATCATCGTTAAATAAGAGAAAAAACTGAATCAACAATTCCTCTAAGAGTGGACTCGGAATCCAGAGTAAAATGCACAGTGCATTAGGACAAGTTCAAAGCCATATCAAAGGATACATTAATCAAGAGGAACTCAAACAGAGAAAGATAGATACAACAAGGATTTCAAACAAGCATATGCACTTAAGATCAAACAAGAATGCATATGAATAGAGGAATAGAGTTGGAAAATCAAACCACCTTTCTAAAGGATTAGCAAACAAGAACCTCAAGTTAGGCTATGAAAGAACATGTCGACTCGAACTAAATTTAAGACACACAACTGAATAGCCTCGAGAAATAGTCTCCAACAACATTCCTAAAACCCGCGATTCGATTTACTCAAAACTAGTACGTCATCTATGATAACCCATTAGTGCTCTCATATACATAATTCACTAGTATTAAGCCGGCCAAACTTAATATCAGAAATTATGCAATGCAAGACTAACAGCGTTAATCAATAGACCGTCATGTGCATAAAGCTCTAATCCTCGTCATTCAACAAGACTTAGTACATGACAAACGCTCAGAGTATGCAATTGAAGCATAGTCGGTCCATTCCTCAGGCTCTACAGGAAGGACTGCTCTGATACCATAATGTAACACCCTAACTACCAAAGCTCACGCTTTCGGCTGCGAGACTCTGATAGCTCGGACATTACAACGACACTTATATTATTTAATACTAAAATATGAGCCTGTTTAAAACTTTAAACCGCAATACCGTTCCCAAAAATACTTTCACTATACAACGTACATCCATACATACCATACAACTTACAGAAACTCATAAAGAGTACATCCATATATATAAATAATATTACAGACATTAACCAATACGATCCCTATCCCTCTGACAAAATATATCCAGTTGAAGGCGAGGGTACAATAAATAATAATCTAAAGCAACACAGAGCATTTCCACAACAATTAAATAAACTCTTCGTGACTTCTGCATCCATATCCTGAAAGGGAAAAAATGTAGGGGGTGAGAACATCATCCTCGAAAGGGTTCTCAGTAGATGGTTTTTGGGAATTACTGTAATAGGATACGTGAAGATAAACCGTACCAGTGATTAATAACTGACTTATGCCTCTTTTCAAAAATAACGGTTTACAGTAAAAGAGAAAATCTGAAATCCTTTTCTGAAAGAGGAAATTGTTCATTTAAAACAATATTTCGAAAGCCTTTCAAAAGGTTTATCTATGCTAAACCAAAAATAGCCTTTCATATTATTCCAAATCAGAAACACAAAACCGAAACCAACCATTGGTCCATCTCATTTCAACCACGGCCCTAGGCCCAAATAATCCAACAACAACCAATCACCACAATCCAACAGAGTCCCAGTTGCAAACACAGATAGGAGGTTCAAGCACAAACAAACAGTTACAGCAAGTAGAGCAAGTAGCAGATAATCTCAAAAAGTCACAAAGGCAAACCAAGTACAATATGCACACCCAAACAATGTCACATAAATGCATATGATGCATGCCTGTTCCTAGTGGCTGATGATATCATCTGTCGGTTATAGAGCCAACCCGACAAGTCCTGGTAGCTAACCATTGGACTGTCCCTCTGTCGTGTCTCCCCAACTCGAGTTATACTCAATTTAAACTTGATCATAATCATGATCCATATCCATCACCCTCACTGGTGAATATTTATGGGGGTGAGCTCATCCGGGGCTTTCATAGTGCCCGGCCACCCTAACGACATAGGGTCAAAAGAGCTTCGAGTCTCAACCTGGAGCACGTGGTGGCTAGCCACTGCTTTCTCCCAGGGAAACTCTTATCTCCGATAGTGGAAGTACAACATTCACATTTATCAATGATTCAGAATATACATGCATTCAATCTCATCTATGGATCAACATCCATCTCAGCCATCCGGCTCACGGTTCAGTCCAGTACCAGCCAATATTCATATCATACACAGCCATTCCGGCTCACGGTTCAATCCAGACCCAACCAATATTTATAATCATACACAGCCATTCCAACTCACAACAAAACAGCACTTCCACATTCAACATCATCAATTCATAAAATCGGCATTTAAGCCATAAATCACTTTTTCCCAAATCATTTCACTTTGAAATCAAGTTTCAACTCTTTTCAGCCTTGGCTTTAAAGATCTCATTTCTCAAATCATCTCAGGCTCATAAGCCACTTTTACTCAAGGTAAATTCCCATTTTAAAACCATGCCACTCTCGGCATCCTCTTTTCAAAACTTCCATAACCATGGAAAGTTAAAGATTCATTTTGAAACATTCAAAATCATCCATCCAACAATGGGATTTTATAACAAGGTTTCTCGGCAGAGTCCCAAGTCTTTAGGGGAAATTAATATAACTCATTTTCTCAAATTCACTTAAAATCATTAAAACATTGGCTTCCTGATTTGAGTAACAAAATAGGATCTAAGCCATACAGAGTCATAAAGTCAATTACTCTTTTCAAAGCCGTTTCCTTTACTTAAGCGAAAATCAGCTTCAACCACATGAGGAAATTCTAAAGCGTTTCAACTGCTCAGAAATTGTTTTAGTCTTACAAAAATTTAGAACTCAAGGAGTTACTTAAAACCTTTCCCAAAACACTTTAAAATGAGACTTGTCAATAGACGCTCGGGTTTTTTCAAAGCCATTGAAACTTCTTTAATTGAAACCCCAAGTCAAATCCAAAGGCATAAACCCTTTTTCACATTCAAGCAGCCTTAAAGCATAAGTTTCATTTAAATAACTTGTTCACAAGGGAAATGTAATACTTTGCTTAAGAAATAAGACTAAATCATAATTTCCTTTCTAATAATTCATTTCAAAAGCATAAGTCACCCCTTTCTTAATAATTCAGATAAAATAGTAGAAGCCGTTAACTCGTAAGTTTCCAAATAACGTTTCACTAAAGTCCTGGATTCTACCAGAATTTTGACAGCACCTCCCCTAAAACTTGGACTTTACCACCCGGTTCGGGTCCCAACAAAACAGTCCACAATCCTTTTCGACAGCCCAACATCCAAAATCAGTTCAAGGCGAGCCAAAATTCAACAGTCATCTCAATTCCATTTTTCAAGAAAACCTTTTCAAAAATTAAATCATTATCAGCCGAATAAACTCATTTCTAAAGTTTCAAAGAAACGGCTCAGTAACAATCATTTATCAATAACCAGATCATTTAAAGCAAGCCAGGCTGAATTCAAGAGTGTATTCTCTTTTTCACATTCTCAACAAAATCAACTCAACTCAAATCAATTCCCAATGGATTAAAATTGATCTCAAAGCTTTAAAAGAATAAACTTCAAAAGCATTTCGTTTCATAAAACCACACAACAATTCAGCCAAACAAATATTCATAATCATTCGAGACAATCAAATACATAAGGCTGCTACAACCACCAAATACACATTGTCTCACATCAGTATCCATATGTAATAATTCCAATATAAAATATAATTTTCAGAAAGCGCCCCTACCTCAAAATACAAATCCATAACCCAAACATCTCACAGAATCCCTTTCGCCTTAACCCGAAGTGACGGCAACCAACAACTCGGCTCCACTTGCTTTCTCAACAATCTCAACGACTATAATTGCAACATACAACAACTGAAACTCAATCTTATAGCAATTAACGCCACAAATCTCAGCGTGAGATAACAGAACAATAACGAAACGGGTTTCAAATCGAAATGCTTACCGAACCGAAGAAGGAACGGCTAAACCGAAACAGCGGCAGTCTCCTAACCGGGTTGGCAGCAGTCCGGCATCCACCTCAAGTAGCAGCGGCGACCGGACTCTAGAAATGGTGCCTGGAACCCACATACAGAGACGTTAAAGCTTCCAGAATCTTAAACAAATGAAGACCAAATTCAAAACCCTTACCGGCAGAGTTTTCTGGCGACGGCAGCGGGGTTTTCCAGTGACCAGGCGCGGCGGCGATAGCTCTTTCTCAGCGGACCGAGACAGTAGACATGGAGGGGGTTTCATCTCGCTTCTTCTTCACTGCTAGCAGGGATAATAACTACCCAGCTCCGGCGATGGCGAGCTCGCAGTAGCAGCGGCGGTATCCAGGTGCGACGGCGACGCGCAAGACAGCGCCCCTCTCTCTTCATCCCGACGATAGCGGCGCGAACATCAGCGACCACCGTGGCTGGGAGCAGCTCCTTCGATGACGAGGAACAAGGACCCAACAGTGACTACAATTGGCAGCTCTTCCCCCTCCGCGGCCCTCTTCTCCATCTGTCTCTCTCTCTGCTTCGTGCGGTGTTGGCAGAAGCTCGGCGGGACCGCGGCGGCGCGAGATTGGCTGCGACAATGCGTGGGTGACGGCCCCTCCAGCGGCGGCTGATAAACCCATATTTTATGATATATTTTGTGCCTAATTTAAGTGATTTATTCAATCCGTCACTCACTTATTCATGTTAATTGCATGGTTTTACTTTACCTTCCTTATTATGTGGGATATGTGAAAAACATGATTCCTATGCTTTAAGAATAATTATTTTAATTACCCTTTATTACCATTCGATGCCATGATTTGTGTGTTGAGTAGTTTCAGATATTCTAAAGGCAGGAATGACTTAAAGTATGGAAAGGAAATATACAAAGATGGAAGGAAAGCACAAAATATAGTTTTTGAAGAAACTGGCAGCGACGTGAACGCATGGGCGACGTGGCCACATGCCTGGCGCAAAGAAAGCGCGACGCAAACGCGTGACTGACGCGATCGCGTGCCACGAGCAAAACACAGATGACGCGGATGCATGACCGAATCGAACGCGTGATAAGGAAAACTCCAGATGACGCGACCACGTGACCCACGCGGACGCGTGATAGAGGCCACGCACCAGAAATTACAGAAAACGCTCCCAGCAATTTTTGAAGCCCTTTTTGGCCCAAATCCAAGTCCAGAAGGCACAGATCAGAGGTTATGAAGTGGGGAAATGCATCCATTCAGAGGAGAGTCTCCAACAATTCACTTCTCATGATTTAGATGTAGTTTTTAGAGAGAGGTTCTCTCCTTTCTCTCTTAGGATTAGGATTTAGGATTTTTATAGCTTTCATGATTGTCCCTTTTTATCAGGTTCAACTTTCCTTTTTATTATCTTCTCAATTTAATTTATGAACTTTTCTATGTTACAGATAATTCTCTTAATTAATGTTATTTGAGGTATTTCAGTTTATGATTGCTCTCTTTTATTTATGTTACTGTTGCTTCCAATCTGAAGACATTTTTATTCCAATAGATTTACTTTTCCTCTTTTGGTCTTGGTTAAGAAATCAGTAACTCAGGAGTTATCAAACTCAACGTGATCGATAATTGTTATCTTTGCTAATTGAATTGAACTTCAATAATTCCAGTTCGTTCTTAGGAATACTAGAACCTGAAGATCAGACTAATCAATCCACTTGACCTTCCCTTGCTTTAGTAAAGGCTAACTAAGTGGTATTAAGACTCAATTCTCATCACCATTAATAAGGATAATTAGGACAGGACTTCCAATTTCTCATACCTTACCAAAAGTTTATTTTACAGTCATTTAGTTATTTTAATTGCAATTTAAATTACTTGCTCCCTACTTTCAAAACCCCAATTTACAATCTTTATAACCAATAATAAGAACATACTTCCCTGCAGTTCCTTGAGAAGACGACCCGAGGTTTAAATACTTCGGTTATCAATTTATTTAGGGGTTTGTTACTTGTGACAACCAAAACGTTTGTAAGAAAGGTTGATTGTTCGGTTTAGAAACAATACTTGCAACGAGGATTTATTCTGAATTCTAAACCGTCAAGCATCCGTTCTTCAAAATGGCGCCGTTGCCGGGGAACTGCAAACGTGTGCCTTATTATTGGTTATTGTAAATATTTTATTTTGCCTGTTTATCTATTTTTATTTTTGATTTTTAATTTTTATTAGCTACTATGAATTTTCACCACTCTCGCTTTGAGTTTGGTTTTAATATTGTTGAAAGGAGTGAAAGCTATAACAGGAATATGCATCAAGGTCAGAGAGATCAAAGATGGATGGAGCCAAGAGGATTTGATCAACCCTTTAGGCAACAACACCCTCCAAGATATCATGGACAAAGACCATTCTACAATGCATACCAAGCTGACAGATATGGTAGACAACCTTGTAACTACCAACAAGCCCCACCTTGTGCCTATAGACCACCCTCTCAACGTAGCTTTGAACCGCCACACTCACAAGCGCCTTTTCACCATTCCCCACCATATGATCCTTATTTACCCCAATCCCAATCCGATTACTCCCAAACACCACCACTTTCCTATGTACCATGTCCAAATCCATCACCTCCAGAATCATAGGTTCGCCTCAAGGAAACAGTAGATCAACTTCAAACAACCCTTCATCAACTGGAGCAAGCAATAAGTCAATTATCTTCTAGATGTTTGAACATTCAAGAACCTTCCACAACCCCATGTGGACAATCTAATGAAGAGCGTAGCATGAAGGAGATACTAGAAACTCCAGTGGACAGAACAAAGCATGACTTCGTACTGGAACAAGTAGAGGAAGCTGTCATTATAGAAGAAGAAGAGTTGGTTGAAGACTTAGGAGACGCTGAACTTCCATGGGAATCCAGAATTGTGGAAAATTCTGTCAAGGACGTTACAATTGATGCTAAGGAGGATAGTGCACAACCCCCAAGGCAAGTCTTTTATGAAGAACTAGACGGAATAATCCAAGAAGCAAGTTTCCTTGATGATGATTGTCACAAGTCAAGTTCTCCTAGTAATGAACTTGCATCCGCAAGTGAATTCTCTGAGATTGAAGAACCTTATCCAAGTGAATACGAAGAAGATGCGGAGGTAGATTTCTCTCAACCTCCAGCTTATGACTTGAGTGATGCGGAAGACATAGAAGACTTTGATCAGGACGATGTTGTATTTGAAGAATTCTGCCAGGAAGTGGAGGAATTCACAGAAGATCACAAGGGAGTAGAGCTTACAGAACCACTGGAAACACCTATCCCAAGGCCATTACCACCTAATACAATTTCAAGTGGGTACAATCCTTGAACTTTATCTTTACTTTTCCACTTGAATATGGTTTTCTCGAAACAAATGGCCAGCTTAGAGCTCTCTGCGGCTTTAAGAGTAAGAGGGAATTGGCTCGCACTCAGAGCTGGTGCACAAGGTTCAATAAGGTTCCACGCTTCAACTCGAAGTGCACGGATTGGCATCATGTTCAATCGAATGGATCACGGGAGACGTTTGGTCATCTTGGTGAGAATACAATTTCTAAGCCGCCCGGATGGAAAAATATAGATAAAGAAGAAGGCAGATTTAAAAGCAAAGTTTAGGATCCTGGAATCTATTCTGACATTTGTCACCTCGGGAGCCTGAGAATCTGTTTGAAGCTGCTCAGAAGCTTTACATGCCTAGTTTGGGACCCCGGAGGCTGTTGGCATTCCAAGCATTGGTGGAGATTTCTAGATGAATTTAAGCACAAGCCACCATAACAGGAAGCTCATCCAATGTCCAACTTAAGGACTTTAACTAAAAGTGCTAGGTGGGAGACAACCCACCATGGTATGGTCATTTCTTTTTCAGTTTTATTTCGTGTTATTTAATTTTATTCTTTTTCAATTGAACCTGAATATTATTCATTAGCATTGCATACTGCATAATTGCATAAAAAAAAAGGGGCATGCGACGCGACCGCATTGCTCATGCGATCACGTCAGTTGCGAAATTCACCTCCCACGCGTCCGATTCACGCGGCCGCGTGATCTGGAGATCGGCGTAAAGATCCAACGCCCAGAAAGTTGGGTTAGAATCGTGCGGCTGTTGTGCGTTTAGCACAAAATGGCCCACGCGATCGCGTCCCTGATGCGATCGCGTCACTTGCACAACACACATCCCATGCAATAGCGTGAGCGACACGTTCGCGTCGCGCGGATATCATAGCACCCCCAGTGGAGACAGAGAATTGCGCTGAAACGACGCTGGAATTGTGCGTTTAGCACAGTTTTCAGCGACGCGATCGCATGCCTCACGCGATCGCGTCATTCATCCTTTTATCCATTCTATGCGATCGCGCCACCCACGCGATCGCGTCAACCCCCATCCCACCCCAGCCACGCGACCGCGTGCCCACGCGATCGCGTGGATTCAAAATCATTAACCCCTAGTGACGCGAAACCCTACCCTATCGCCCCCCTCCCAACCCCTTTCTTCTTCTTCTTCTCTGCAACCCCCCTCTCTACCCCTCGCCACCCACAACCGCCACCACCAGCCGCACCACCGTCGACCACCCAGCCGCGACACCACCCCCTTCTTCCTTCCCTCTCTTTCTTCTCTTTCTCTTCTCTTCTTCCCTCCACCACCGCTGCCACTGCCGTGCCCAGCCATAGCCACTAAGCCACCATTACCGCCGGTCCACCCACCACCACCACCCTCACCCCCTCCCATCCTTCCCCCTTCACCCTTACTCCCGGTACCCCTACCCGAAATCTCCTGCCTCCGAACAGCCACCACCGCCGTGCCAACCGCCCCTCAACCGCTGCGTCAGCCACCACCACCACCACCCCCCTACCATCTCTCTGCCCTACTTTCATTCATACGCCTACTAGGTTCCGCCAAATGCCACTCTTTCAATTCGTAGTTAATTGCATATTTTTTCCGTTTATGTTCAAATTTAGGCTAGTTAGATATGCATGTTGTAGTGGATTCTAGGTGGTTAGGTAGCCTAGGATGTGGTTAGTGAATTTAGACCTGTTTAATTGCGCTGTTCTTGCTACTTGTTTTATAATTTTCGCAAATCTGCTGTTGCTATGATCTAAGTACTGTTCATATGATGTTCTTACTGTTCATGCTACTATTACACTGCTCTTTCATGTTCATATTCCATTTCTGTATTTAAAGCTATATTTTAATTCATATGAACTGTTCTGCTTGCGGTTTATTACCCGGGAACATCCACTTTTAGCCAGAGTGCTACCCAAATTTCTGTAAACTGTTCTGATTTTCCTTCATGTTTTGGTTTTGGCAAATTGCATTCTGCTTTACTCAGCTTTTACCAAACCAATTCATGAATCCAAGGGCAAGCTTTCTTATTCTTTTCGATTTCCTGGTTAATTAATTGCATTTTTGATGATTCAATTCCAGTTTTGCTATTTTCATATCTATATGAATCATCATCAACTTGATTTCCTTGTTTGAATATGAGTTGACTGTTGCTTATAATTGTGAATTCTTGTTACTTAGAAACTGTTCATCATGCCACTTACTCTGACTTTCTTTTTACTAACTCCATGCTTTCAACTTTCTAACCTCTTTTTCAATCCTAACCAACCTAATTTCCCAAACATCTCTTCTTGGTTTTTCACTATTCTCTTTAACCTTCTTACCAAGGCATGATTTTAGTTTTTCCTAATTAACATGAATTCTATTACTTTTTGGATTGAAATTTCTCATCTCGGTTTTTTATTCCTGAACCAATCCAAAATGCACAATTCCTCAACTCATTTAATTATTCTACTACTCCTTTGCCACTTTGTGCTTATTTTGTTATTTGCCTACTTGTTTTGCTATTTTTATTATCTCATAGATTTCTGTTTTTCAAGATGTCTGACACTCAGAGAAAAGGAAAAGGAAAGGTAACTACTGGCAAATGGAAAAGAGGAGAATCCTCTATGTCCATTCTGGACATCATTCATGATGACTCCTGGCGGGAGAAACACTTTACCCCGCAGGAGAAGCCTGACCAGCTACTCCCTGCCACTGATCCCACTAAGTTTGCAAACAGATACTGCGAGTTAAAGTATCCGGTGTTTGCAACCTCCAGGAACCTGTACCTGGAGAGGACTCTGAAAATTCCGAAAGAACTCCAGCAATACACTTTCGATCAGATCAAACAAAAAGGCTGGTTCTTCCTGGAGAGAAACCTGACAGAAGTCAATGCTTCTTGGGTAAGAGAGTTTTACTGCAATTACTTCAAAACTTCCCTAGATGCAGTGAACCTAAGAGGGAAGCAGATACTGGTCACTGAAGAGGCCATTGAGAATATTCTGCAGCTTCAGCCTAAATTCGATCAGCTTGATGGTTACCAAAAGGCTGAGGAGGACATGCGCTTCATGAAGTTTGACTGGGATGCGATCAAGGCAAGGATAGCCCTTGACTCGACTGTCCCATGGGTCATGCGTCAAAACACTACCATGCCTAAGGGAATCAAGAGGATATACTAAAATGATGAGGCTCGGCTCTGGCACCAGATCCTGAGCAACTTTGTTATGCCGAGTACTCACGAGATAGAGCTACCTGCCGCTATGATCACCCTCCTCTAGTGTGTAATGGAGGGTAAGGACCTGTACCTGCCACGATTCATCCGGTACTACATGGCCAGGGTCCACGTCAGAGGCACTCTCCCCTTCCCATATCTGATTATCCAGCTCGGCCGTCGAACTGACGTGCCTTGGGAGGATGCTGATGAGAAGCCACCTGCTGCAGAATGCAAGAAGATTATCCCTCACAGCAGGAACTTTCTGACTTTGGGCTACAGACCTCCATTCCTCACTGCCCCTGATGAGACAGCCACACCTTCAGCTGGCCCCTCTTCATCTACTGCTACCCCAGCTACCACCACTGCACCTCCACCTGCCTCAGAGCCAGTTTATCACCTCGTACACCACCTATTTCAGCAGCTAGACTAGATGGAGCGCCGCAACCGGCGCCGATATGAGAGATCTGAGCGTCGCAGCAAGTGACGCTATGAGCACCTAAAGCTGATGATACGATCTGGCGGTGACATCCCCTCCGAGGCTGACACACCATCAGAGCCATCTGAGGAGGAGGCGGATGATCATGAGGCAGAGACCCATCCACAGAGAGAGGCTGAGCAGGCAGGCCCAGAGTAGGCTGCATCACAGCAGGAGGCCCCGCATCAGATTCAGGCTGCAGATCCAGAGGTTCCTATTCAGTCAGCACCTCCTCTGCAACAGGCAGATCCTCAGACCACCACCACAGAGACTCCAGCCACCCATCCTTCCAATGATGACACTCCTTCACACCCTGCTTGATTGAGCATCGAGGACGATGCTTTATATTAAGTGTGGGGAGGTCGCCATCTCTGGCATATTTTTCTTGGTGAACCACCATAGACTCTTTTTATTTTATTACTTTTCTGTATTTTGATTTTTATTTTTATTCCTCGGTACTTATACATTGTTCTTTTCATGTATTTTTACTCTATTTTCTGTATTTTGCACTTTAGTTCATATTTTAGCCAGTTAGTTTAGTTGCAATTCTAACTTATTAGTTATAGAATATGTGGATTAATTAGTATAGTTTACCCTTTTAGCATATGATAAGTTTGGTTTAAATTGAAAATAAAAAGGAAGTAAACTAGAGACTTTAACATAATAAAAACAATCCACACCTTGTATATATAGCATTACATGTTAGTTAGTTAACAACATTTCATCAAGGAGAAACACTAAAACTTTAAAGCCATCCTAAGGTTTACATTGAGAATAATGGGAACTCTTAATTTTTCACTTGCATGACATATATAACTGAGATATAATTTTTGAGCTAGAGAACACACAGCCTATGAGTTTTGAGCTTAATTGTATGGTTACATTCAAACCATAAATTTTATTCCTGTGTGTTTCGCCCTTCTTTTTATATTCTGATGTTCTTTACTTTGTTTTAATCTATATGTCCAATTATAGAATATAGATACATACCAAGAAAGTGATTGAGGCCATTGTTTGATTCTAGCTCACTTATCCCAAATTAGCCTACCTTTTACATCACCCTTGTTAGCCCCCTTGAGCCTTTTAATCCCCTCTTGTTCTATAAACCACAATACTAGCCTTAAGCAGAAAAACAAAATAAAAATCCTAAGCTGAATCCTTGGTTAGCTTAAGATAGAAATTGTGTATAATTTAAGTGTGGGAAACTTTATGGGAACATGGATGATAAAAACAAAGGTAGAAAGTTAAAAAGAATATGGACATTTCAAAATAAAAGTTTTGGGAAGCATGCTCATGTGAAATTAAAACAATTAAATTACCATGTGCATTAAAAAAAATATTTTTATTTAAATAAAGGGGATACAAAAAAAATTCTCCAATTGCAAAATAAAGGAATCAATGCACATGGGACAAAAGTTAAAGTTAATATATGAGCTTGCAATACAAAGTGAGAAAATTTGGGTAGATAGGTAAAGAAACCTTTGAATTACAAAATATGTATGTTAGGTGAGATCTTAGACTAATCAAGGATTCAATTATTAGCTCACTTAGCCTTATACATATACCCTTACCTTTACCTTGGCCCCATTACAACCTTAAATAAAGACCTCATGATTTTTGTATGTCTGTATTCTGTAATTTTTGATTGGTTAGATGAAGAACAAAGTTATAGAAGGTAAGGATAAAAAGAAGAATAGAGTGATTAACCCAATAAACACTGAGTGACTAGAGAGTAAACACAAAATCTAGTGAGGGTTCAACAGCTCATCAACATATATCTCTGCTTAAATTGTTAATTGTCTTGCAAGTTTGTACAATATTTTTCTTTCCCATCTCAATTGTAAAAGTACTTTAACATTATCTAAGGTTGGCTATGCATATATGATTCCTTGAGAATGTGAATTAATTTAACTACATGTAAGTTTTATATACAAGTGAATGACAATTAGAATTGCATGATTCAATTAGGTAGTTGCATTTAGAATAGATTGCATTGCATGAGATTCCACCACTTTAACTTTAACCTTACTCTTTATCTTGGATTTAGCATGAGGACATGCTCTTGTTTAAGTGTGGGGAGGTTGATAAACCCATATTTTATGATATATTTTGTGCCTAACTTAAGTGATTTATTCAATCCTTCACTCACTTATTCATGTTAATTGCATGGTTTTACTTTCCCTTCCTTATTATGTGGGATATGTGAAAAACATGTTTCCTATGCTTTAAGAATAATTATTTTAATTACCCTTTATTACCATTCGATGCCGTGATTTGTGTGTTGAGTAGTTTCAGATATTCTAAAGGCAGGAATGACTTAAAGTATGGAAAGGAAACATACAAAGATGGAAGGAAAGCACAAAATGGAGTTTTTGAAGAAACTGGCAGCGACGCGAACGCATGGGCGACGCTGCCGCATGCCTGGCGCAAAGAAAGCACGACGCGAACGCGCGCCACGAGCAAAACACAGATGACGCGGATGCATGACCGAAGCGAACGCGTGATAAGGAAAATTCCAGATGACGCGACCGCGTGACCCACGCGTACGCGTGACAGAGGCCACGCACCAGAAATTACAGAAAACGCTCTCAACGATTTCTGAAGCCCTTTTTGGCCCAAATCCAAGTCCAGAAGGCACAGATCAGAGGTTATGAAGTGGGGGAATGCATCCATTCAGAGGAGAGTCTCCAACAATTCACTTCTCATGATTTAGATGTAGTTTTTAGAGAGAGGTTCTCTCCTCTCTCTCTTAGGATTAGGATTTAGGATTTTTATTGCTTTCATAATTGTCCCTTTTTATCAGGTTCAACTTTTCTTTTTATTATCTTCTCAATTTAATTTATAAACTTTTCTATGTTACAGATAATTCTCTTAATTAATGTTATTTGAGGTATTTCAGTTTATGATTGCTCTCTTTTATTTATGTTACTGTTTCTTCCAATCTGAAGACATTTTTATTCCAATAGATTTACTTTTTCCCTTTTGGTCTTGGTTAAGAAATCAGTAACTCAGGAGTTATCAAACTCAACGTGCTGGATAATTGTTATCTTTGCTAATTGAATTGAACTTCAATAATTCCAGTTCGTTCTTAGGAATTGACTAGAACCTGAAGATCAGACAAATCAATCCACTTGACCTTCCCTTGCTTTAGTAAAGGCTAACTAAGTGGGATTAAGACTCAATTCTCATCACCATTGAAAAGGATAATTAGGACAGGACTTCCAATTTCTCATACCTTACCAAAAGTTTATTTTACAGTCATTTAGTTATTTTAATTGCAATTTAAATTACTTGCTCCCTACTTTCAAAACCCCAATTTACAATCTTCATAACCAATAATAAGAACATACTTCCCTGCAGTTCCTTGAGAAGACGACCCGAGGTTTAAATACTTCGGTTATCAATTTATTTAGGGGTTTGTTACTTGTGACAACCAAAACATTTGTAAGAAAGGTTGATTGTTCTGTTTAGAAACTATACTTGCAACGAGGATTTATTCTGAATTCTAAACCGTCAAGCATCCGTTCTTCAGCGGCAGTGAGACGCCGATGATGACGGCTAGAAGATGGCGCGGGTGAAGTTCCCTCTCTCCGACTCCACTTCTTCTGGCTCGATCCCCCTCTCTCACCATTTCTCCATGGTTGCTGTGCATGATTTGGGAAAGGGAAAGTATGTGCATTGCTGCTGTTGGGCTCAGAGGGGAAATGGGTTCTGATTAGGGTTTTCAGGGTTAGGGTTTCATTTTCAAAAATTAGGGTTAAGGGTACTTTGGTAATTTCACTCAAAATAGGGATAATATAGTAATTGAAACCCAAATTAAATCCAACACTAATTGTGTATAGAAAATACTATTTGCTCCTCATTTTTACAAATTATTTTCAATAAATTGTCCAAATCAAATAATTAGAAATAATATAATTAAATCCTTTATTTTCTCAAAACAGTAGTATCAATATTCTAAAATATTAATTATTTAGTCCAAAATCATATAAAAATCCTTATTATTTCACAACCACCAACTTTGTGGTTTAAATATAGAAAATAATTCAATAATTATAAAATTGGATAATAATCATAACTTATCTCAAATTCAATAAATCAAAACTTGCCTTAATTATCTTTAATAAAATAATTTTTGAAATTAAGGCTATAAATAATTATATGATTTGAGACTTGATCATAAAAAGACTTTTCAAAGGTTCTGGGTCTTACAGTTTTCCTCCAACTTTTCGAAAATAAAGGGGTGTTAGATCTAAAAATTTTAAGTCTTGTGTCTTTTTTGTATTTTTCTCTTTCATCATAAAATTCAAAAATAAAAAAAAATATCTTTTCTATCTTATCTTTTTATTCATTTTTGAAATTTTCAAAAAAAAATTCAGATTTTGATTTTCAAAATTTTTATCTTATCATATCTTAGTTGTCAAGTTTTCAAAAATATTATCTTTTTCAAAATCTTATCATATCCTTTTCAAAATTTAAAAATCTTATCTTTTTCAAATTTCAAATTTAAAAAAAATCATATATTTTTCAAATCAAATTTTAAAATCTTATCTTTTTAAAATATTTTTCAAATCATTTTAATTTCTTATCTTATCTTATTTTTAAAATTCAAATCTTTTCTTATCTTATCTTTTATTTTTTTTCTTAATTAATATCTTATCTTCTCTCTCTTATTTTTCAAAACTTCCTAACTAACTCTTCTCTTCCTTAATTTTCGAAAATATCTCTCTTCTTCTCTCTCATCTTTTTCAAAACCTCCTAACTAACTCTTCTCTTCTTAATTTTCGAAAACTACTTCCCTTCTTCTCTCTCTTCATTTTCAAAACTACTTAACTAACTCTCATCTCTCTTAATTTTTGAAAACTTCTTCCTCTTCTCTCTCTTCTACTTTCGAAATTTAACATTTAAATTTTAAAATCATTTTAAATTATTAACTTAATTTTTGAAAACTAATTAATTAAATAAATAAATAAGAATAAAATTATTTCAATTCTTATTTAATTTTTCTATTTATACTTCTTCTCATCTCGACTCATAATTTGAATTCTACTTCCCTCTCTTCTTCTACCTACACTTCTTTATCTTCTTTCCTTTCTTCTTCACATCTCACTGGAAGCTCTTTGATCCAAGTGGCACAAAAAGCATTCTTGTGATTTCTTTTTATCTTCTTCTTTCTTCTATTCTGACTCTAAGGACGAGCTTCTTGCCTATTGGCATAGAGAGTCTTCTTCTTTTCTTCTCTTTTTTTCTTGTTTATGACCACGAACAGGGATAAAGAACCCCTTTGACTCCTAATCCTGAACCTGAGAAGACTCTAAGGAGGCATTTACAACAAGCAAAAGCACAACACTCCAGAAGAGGCCTTTCAGAAAGTTTTGAACAAGAAATAGAGGACATGGCCGAACCTCAAGAAGAGCCTAGAAAGGTCCTTGGTGACTTCAGCATGCCTACCTCTGACTTTTATGGCAGAAGCATTGTTGTACCTGCCATTGAAGCTAACAATTTTGAGCTTAAGCCTCAGTTAGTCTCTCATAAGCAGTAGAATTGCAAATTCTATGGACTTTTACTAGAAGATTCACATCAGTTCTTAGCAGAGTTCTTACAGATCTGTGATACTATAAAGATTAATGGAGTAGATCCTGAAGTCTATAAGCTGATGCTCTTTCCCTTTGCTTTAAGAGATAGAGCTAAATTCTGGTTGGATGCGCAACCTAGAGAGAGTCTTGACTCTTGGAAAAAGCTAGTTAATACTTTTCTTGCTAAATTCTTTCCTCCTTAAAAGATTAGCAAGATTAGAGTGGAAGTTCAAACCTTCAGACAGAGAGAAGGTGAATCTATCTATGAAGCTTGGGAAAGATACAAGCAACTGATCAGGAGATGTCCTCCTGACATGCTCTCAGAATGGTCCACCATAGGCGTGTTCTATGATGGTTTGTCTGAGATGTCCAAAATCTCATTGGATAGCTCTGCAGTTGGATCTCTCTATTTAAAGAAAATGCCTGCAGAAGCTAGAGAACTCATTGAGATGGTTGCAAATAACCAGTTCATGTACACTTATGAAAGAAACCCTGTAAACCATGGAATCTCTCAGAAGAAAGGAGTTCATGAATTGAGACTCTGAATGCCATCCTGGCTCAGAATAAGATCCAGACCCAACAGGTCAACATAATCTCTCAACATCTGCTTGGGATGCAAACTGCTGCTAGCAGTAATCAGGAAGCTTCTCTTGAAGAAGAAGCTTATGATCCTGGTCAACCCACCATGGAGGAGGTGAATTACTTGGAAGAACCCTATGGAAACACTTACAACCCTTCATAGAGGAACCATCCTAACCTCTCATGGAAGGATCAACAAAAACCTTAGCAACGTTTCAATTAAGGTGGTAGGAACTAGAATAGGTTCAATAACAGACCACCATTCCCATCTTCTCAAGGGAATATGGAGACCTCTAAGCAGAGCCTTTCTGACTTAGACATTCTAGTCTCCAGTCTCACTAAGACCACCCATAGTTTCATTAATGAAACAAGGTCCTCCATTAGAAATATGGAGATACAGGTTGGTCAACTGAGCAAGAGGATCCCTGAGAATCCTGCTGACACTCTTCCCAGTAACACTGAGGTGAATCCAAGAGAAGAGTGCAAGGCCATAAACATGGAGGTAGAGGCCGAATTAGAGAAGAATGGGGGTGGCATTGAACGCCAGTGAAGAAGCCTTCACTGGGCGTTCAACACCCACAATGGCAGCAAGCCTGGCGTTAAACGCCGGTGAGGAAGCCCTCACTGGGTGTTTAACGCCCATCCTGGCAGAAAAGCTGGCGTTGAATGCCAGCCAGGGAGCACTGGTTGGGCATTCAACGCCTAAAAAGGAAGGCTTCCTGGTGCTGAACGCCAGTGAGGAACCCCTCACTGGGCGTTCAACGCCCACCAACCCAGGGAAGCTGGCGTTGAACGCCAGCAAGGACATCATTGCTAGGAGGTCAATGCCTAGAATACTAGAGGGACTAACGTGTAATGCCAGTCAGGGTGGACAGTAAGGGCATTCAACACGCAATAAGCTGACAGAGTTGGCATTGAACACCAACCAAAGCACACCCTCTGAGTGTCTAAATCCCACTCAAGAACCCTCTAGCCAGAAACAAAGGAAACCATAAAGACTATTGAGGTTCCTTTGAATGCACTTCTGCAGTGCATAAGCTCTGATGACTACTCATCCTCAGATGAGGATGAAGACACTAGGGAAGAGCAAGTTGCTCATTTCCTAGGAGCTCTAATGAAGTTGAATACCAAGTTATTTGGTATAAAGCCTCTAGAGGAAGAACTTCCACTGCTCACCAAAGAACTCCATGCTTTGGTTCAGCAAGAGCTACCTCAGAAGCTTCCCAGACCCTGGACGCTTTATGATTCCTTGCACCATAGGCACTATGATCTTTGAAAAGGCTCTGTGTGACCTAGGGTCAAGTATTGAAAATGGAAGGGAGAATTTACCGAGGAAAAATCTGTCGGTAACCAGTAAAAATATGTCGGTAAATTACCGACGGAAAAAAATCTGTCAGTAAATAATTTTTTATGAAGCTTTTACAGAGGGACAAAATCTGTCAGTAATTTCGTCGATAACCAAAAATCCGTCTGTAATAAAGACCAAATTTGTCTGTAAATCTGTTTGTATTAAGCAATTTTCTAGTTGTGTATATTGTTTCTTTTAGAGGTTGACTTTGGAGAATTAGGACCTGTATTTATGTTTTTGGTTTATTTTGGTCTGTAAGTATGTATATATATATATATATATATATATATATATATATTCTCTAGCCGGTCTTTGTTTCACGGGTCGATTTTAGAATTTGTTAATTAATCTTGTTGGAATGTGTGTGTGTGTGATTTTTTATCTTTTAGAGGTCGTAATACTTTATCAATTCTGATTTACGAATTTAAGCCTAAAACTCTATGTGATAGAATGTTACATTAGTCCCATAAAAAAGTAAATTAATAAATTATATGTAGTTTTCATAATGAGAAAGCAATTATTTGCAGTCATATTTCACAACATTTAATTATGATTACACTGTATTTGAATTGATTTATGGTTTAATATGCTCATATTTTCTCATTTTAAGAAGCATAAATTTAGAAAAATAATAAAAATCATCCAAACAATCAGTCAATATATAATAAATTTTCTAAACAATGTGTAATTTTTAAATTTTTAGATGTAACCTTTTTTGTTTTCTGATTATTGATTTATTTATATTATTCCCCTAATTAAACCGTTTTCAAGGAAACCTCTGACTTTTAAGCTGTACTTTAGTTGTTCCATAAATTAAATATCTAAACTTGTTGAACTGTAGAGTAAAAAACTGGAAAATGCTTGTTTTGCAATTATATTATTTTGTTAGAAAACTTTATGTCGGAAAAATCACACAAATAAAAACATCTATGATATTATGAATCACAATAGTAGTTTGTTAGTCTAAATCTAAAATCAATAATATTTAGGAGATAATAAAAATTAATTTAAATGACAAAATATTATCTTTTATCATATTTATTAATTATCGTTAGAATAATTGTATATTTTTAGAGGTAATAAATATGTAATTATAGATAATATGTGTATAAAATTATAAATATTATATTATATAAGATAAGTTTAAAAATAGTTTTTATTTTTGGGTGTATAAATATGAAAAGAAACAAAGCAAACTCTATCCTATATCCGAGTGGATGATTTGCAAGATATCAACACAAGGCTCAGACTAAATAACATATTTAGAGTTACTCTTGGCACCATATATAGCCATCCAATCTGCAGCTCTATTTGCTTCTCGGAACACCCACTCAATGTGAACAAGCCAAGGACGAGATAAAAGCTCCTGAATCTTGTGAACTAAATCTTTTACTTCAGATGAATACCCACTTGTAAGATCATACATGATGGGCAGAATGTTAAGGCAATCCGTTTCACATATAATATCCCTCAAAACGCAATCCCAAGCTAAAACCAACCCCCTCCAAGCAGCAAATAATTCACATCTGATGATAGATGGTGCATGAATCCCCACATTTCGTACAACTACACCAGCAAGTGCACTGGGTCATCCCAGTAATACCTGAGCGAGTCAGGATCGATCCCACGAGGATTATGGTTTGAAGCAAGCTATGGTTATCTTGCAGATCTTAGTCAGGAGAGTAGGAGATGTTGGTATGTTGTTTAATTGCATAAAAGTAATAATGAGATCTGAACTAGGTTGACCTGTTTATAATGATAAGAAGATGGTTAAGGCATGGAGATGCTTTGTCCTTCTAGATTAACTCTGGTCTTACTGTTTTCTTCAATTGTGAGTGATTTCGTCTTTGGCAGGCTGTATGCGATTAACGTCGTATGGTCGCCATTGCCAATCTCCTCTAGATCTGAACCCCAGGTTTAGTGTGGATCCATTCTAATTGAGGGTGAAGCTCCTGTAGTCCATTCTCCTTAATGATCCTTGATAGAGAGGATTTGAGCCGGTTTGGAAATTAGATAAAATAATTCCGTTGTGAGTATTGTCCAAACCGACAATCTATCCTCTCAATCAAAGTTTGATATTTTCCAATTCAAAACATATAAACCGAGAGTAATGAAACCTCGAGTCATTCTCTCTCGGGATGCAAATCGATGTGTTATGTTTTTGGGTTGTGAGGACAAAAAAAGGGTTTTTGAAATTAAAGAACTAAAGATTGAAAGAACTAAGAAATGATCAAAATTGGGAAGTAATGCAAGTCAAAAGGAAAATAAGGTAAAAACTAGTGAAAATGCTATGAATGCATAAAAAGCCTTGACATGGAAATGAGAATCCCAAGGAATCCTATCATCGCCGCCATAACCACAACTATGGACTCATCAATTCCTCCACACTTAAACAATAGCATGTCCTCATGCTAAACCAAATAAGGAGAATAATCAAAGGGTAACAACTTATTTAATGCAACTATCTATATGCATGCAAGAATGTTTATACTATATATATCTATACTATAGTATCCTATGAAATTGGTGAAAACAAACAATCAAATTTTCAAGCAAGAGTATAGACATATAGGGTTAAGTAAAGAAGTAGTTCAATGCCATTAAAATCTAAAGAATTGATTCAAGTTTCAAAATGAAGTAACTTGCAAGAATGCATGATAAGAGGTGTGGAAACATAGAATTGAGTGATCGAACCCTCACGGATGTGTATACACTCTTAACGCTCGGTGTTTAGGGTTTACTCACTCAAGTCTTCTCCTAATCATGCTTTCCAGGAATCGCTTTTCATCTAACAATCAACAAACATGTGATGCATGAATGCAATTATCATGAGGACTTATTAGGGTTGTAATGGGATTAGGGTCAAGGTGGGATAGATATGGCCAAGTGGACTAAGGAATTGGATCTTTGATTAGCTCAAGTATCTCACTCAACCTATATCAATCAAATAAAAAAATATGCAACCTAACTTCCCATTCCCTTTTTATACACATTCATGCATCTTTTTCATCCAAATCCACATATGCATTTCTTATTCAAAATTTTATTTTCTCTTTGGGATAACTTTTGTCCCATCTCATTATTTTTTTCATTTTATTTTTTCTTTCTTTTCAATTGCCTTTTTTTTCTTTTTCTAGGACAAATGCATATGGTTAAAGCAAATTGATATAAGAATATGCACTCATTTTCAAAATTTTTCTTTCAATGCATACCCAAAATATTTTTTTCTTTTCTACAAAAGTTCCTCCCAAAGATTCCCCCACACTTAAATGTAACACACTCCTCAACCTAAGCTAATCAAGGATACAATCCAAGGTAAATTATGATTTTTTTCACTTAAGGTTGTGTTGTGGTAATATAGAAAACAATGGGGTAAGTAAGGCTAAAAAAGGGTTTACAATGGTAGATGCAAGGGTAAGGCTATATGGGTAAGTAAGCTTAATTCAAAAATGGCCTCAATCATGCTCAATGCATTCAAAACATCAACTATTAGGAATAAAGAATCAAGCAAAACCAAGATTACAATCTTAGAAGTGATATAGCACACAATAAACAAAATTTTGTGATTATAAATAGTAACCACTCATTATAGGCTCAAATCTCTCAAGGTATTTTGTTCTATCTCTCTTCTATGTTCCACAAAAAAAGAAAAATCATTCAAGCAAGTTTAAAAACAATTTTCTAAATCAATTCAATAGAACGCTCTAAAATAGAATTCTTGAAAATTTTTGTTATTTTTCATTAAAATTATTTCCTATATGTATGTATGATGTGATGGATGCAATTTTCAAAATTTTCCTAGTTCTCTTCCTAATTTTCAACATCGCAAAAACTAACATGAACAATTAGGACAAAATTGAACTAGGCACTATGCTATTCACATCATCCAATCATAACTTCTATCTATAAAATATATATACCATGCAAGAGCAAAAATGCCAAATACAATAACTAGAAATAAACTAAGATATATATACCAAAAGAAAAATGCAATGCAACAATAAAAAACACTCCAAATATCTACAAGAAACGTAATAAAAAGAAACAAAAAAATAAATTGCAAAGTGTTCGGAAAAGAAAGTTTACGCCCTGATAAACTAATATTTTATGGTTTATCTTGTGTTTAATTGAGTGGTTTTTATCAAGTATTCACCCACTTATTCATATGATTTGCATGATTTTACAATCCATTCCTAGAATTATTTTATGATTAGTATATTTTTAATTAGTATATTTTAATTCTCCTTTATACCATTCGATGCCGTGATCTGTGTGTTAAGTGTTTTAGGCTTCATAGGGCAGGAATGGCTTAGAAATGGGAGAAGAAGCTTGCAAAAATGGAAGGAACACAAGAAACTAAGGAGATGACCAGCGAGTACCGACGCGCACGCATGACTCACGCGAACGCGCGGAATGGAGAAATTTGCATCGACGCGTGCGCGTGCCTGACGCATACGCGTGGATTGGAGTCTGCACAAAAGACGTGCACGCGTGGACGACGCATACGCGTGACAAGGAAATCCGCCAAATGACGCGCACGCGTGACTGACGCGTACGCGTGACCTGCGCGATCTGCAGAATTAACAGAAAATGCTGGGGGCAATTTCGGGCCGCGTTTTGACCTATTTTTCAGCCCAGAAACACAGAATAAAGCCAGGAAACATGCAGAGACTCAAGACACACTCACATATTTTCATTAGGATAGTTTTTAGGTTTTTAGATCTAAATCTAGAGAGAGAATTACTCTTCCTCTAGTTTTTCTTTACATTCATAGTTATTGCTTTTGCTTTTGGATATTGAAGAGTCATCACCTCCGTTGAAGATACTATTCTAGTTTGTGTTCTTACTTCCTATTTATTTATTCCATATTCTTAATTCTTGTTTAAAATGGTAATTGGATTATTTTCATGGATTGTTGATGCAAAGGATTACTTTTACTTTTAATTAATTTGAATCCCTATTTTATTTAGTTTATGATGTCTCTTTTCTATTCCAAACTCCCAATAACAAAGATGGTATCCATGTCAATAGAGTAGATTCCCTACTTGACATGGGGTTGATTAAGAGGAGACACTTGAGTCGGAATGCTCAAGTGGTTAGTTAAATTGGAAGTTGTTGGCTAATTCTGTATTTACTAGCGCTAGACCTTCCCAAGGGAGAGGACTAGGATTTGCGAATAAGAGTTAGCTCAATCACTTGACTTTCCTTTATTTAGTAAGGGTTAACTAAGTGAAAATAATAACCTTTTTATACTACACTTGAGAGAATTCCAACAAGGATAGAACTTCCAATTAATCATTCCCCCAGTCAAGGCTTTCTTTTATTTTGAATAAATAAATTCCTTTTAATTTTCATTGCACTTAATTATAATTATTTATTTTCTGTCATTCAACTCTCAAAATTCTCGGAAAACTCCTGATTAATAACTTAGCACCCTTTCTAGCAACTCACTGGGAGACGACCTAGGACTCATACTCCCAGTATTTTTATTCTAAATTTTTTGTGACAACCTTTCTAAATTGATGAGGCGGATTTTTACTGTTTAAGAGCTATACTCGCAACGCTGTTCTATTATATTATAATCTCTTGATTGGTCTAACTTCTGCCACGCATCACGCCCCAAAAATGGCAAATCCGCCCCACACTTAAGCGTTGCACGGTCCTCCGTGCAGAAACACGATCTGGAGGGGAATGTTTCTCAAGTGCGCTACCTTCAGCTGGCGGATGCGAGAGCTTGGGTTGTGTGGGAATCACCAAGTCCAATGCATTCTCGGCATCTTTGTCCACGGTGTCCTCCTCCTCTACCAGCTCCTTGCCTTTATGTCTCATCCTCAAAAAGAATGAATAAAGTATAATTAAGAATCATAGGGCAAGTAGCACAAAAAAAAAACAAAGGGGGGAGCAAATACAGTGTATACTTGGAGCCAAAAGGAACAAACAAATATTTAATTGAGGAAGGTTGCATAGTGGTGTGGCATGATAAAAATGATGAATGAGCCATGTGTGTATTCCAATTATGCGCGCGGTTGAAACACACACAACGGCCGGTTAAAATGGCATCCACACAATCAAAATGTAAGCATGTGTTCCTCAATTAAACGGCCTAAGTTGCACGCAATGAATAAGCATCAATTAGACTCGAGCAAGCTTAGGCAATTACAACAAGAGTGAATTGAATTTAGGAGATATTGGATATTGAAAGTGCAAAATTAATAAAATAGCACCACAAGCAATAACCAATTCAATGATGGAAAGGAAATTATTTATTCATCCTTAGGAATAATGAAATAATCACATGTATAAGGTGCTTGTTACAAAAAAATGACAAGTCTTGATAAGAATCAAGTCAAGTCAACTCAAACAAATGCAAAGCATTAACAAGGAACAAATACCTTGTTATGTGATTATATTGACTTTAAAACCATGATAAATAAGCAATTCAATTCAATTCACTAGATTCAATATGAACTTGTTCAAAATTGCACCATATAATAGACAAAAAGTTAATTTGTAAATTAATTTGGTGGTAGCAATTCAAAGCAATAAACAAGTACATTATTGAAATTCCAATACAAAATAACGTCATAATCATTCACAAGTGCACAATTCTTGATTAGAATGCCAAAAAAGGATATAGTCTAGCACATATGGTCAAACAACACATGCATTAAACAAGAAGTTCATTTAGGCATTATGTCAAACACATGGAGTACAGTGCACATATTCATCAATTCAAGCAAAAATTCAAGTATAAACAACCCACAAATAAAAAATTGAACATTTGCAATGCAACAAACAAACAATTAAGCAAAGCTTCAACTAGATTAACAAAGTTAAATAAAGAAAATGAAAATTAAACAAGCAAGTAAACAAAACAAAGAAGATTAAAACAAGAAAATTAAAAAGTTAAAGGATAGAAAAGAAAAAGATAGGTAACAGTGGCACTTGTGTTAGCCACTGCGAGGCTCACGGCGGCGGAGCTTTGCCGGATAAGAGAAGAAAGAGAGAAGAAAAAGAAAGAAGAAGAAGTAAAAGAAAGAAGAAGGAGAAGAAAAAGAAGAAAAGAGAAGGAAGAATGAGAGAGAGAGAGAGAGGTGGTGGCCGGAAGGATGGGGCGGGGTTGGGATAGGGGGTAGAAGAAGAAGAAAAGAAATAGGGGGTGGAAAGTGAAGGCACAATAGGGCATATTTCAAATTACTGCCCAGACCGCGACTCGTGCGTACGCACAAGGGAGTGTGTGTACACACACATACAAAACTTGGGGGCGTTCATACGCACAGGACGTGCGAACGCTCCTGGCAGAAAGGGTGTCAAGACTTGTGCGTGCGCACAGGGCTGTGAGCATGCACAGAACACTTTTTTCTTTTTTTTTTCAAAACAAGGCAAAAAGACCATGTGTGCGTACGCACAGAGAGGCTTGCATATGCACAGAATGAAAAATGTACTGGGGTTGCGCGCGCACAAGCACTGCGAGCGCTACGAAAAGAGTGCGCGTCATGATGTGTGCGTACGCACAGATGGTGAAAATTAGGAGAAGTGTGCATATGCACAAGGCTGTGCGCATGCATAGAACTCTGTTTCTGCAATATTTTTAATGCTTCTAAGGCACCAACCATGATATCAATCAAAGGTTTTTAACCCCAAAACATATCATTCTTCAAAAACACATGATCAAACATAAAATGCAACTAAATTAAACCTAGAATGCAATCAAACTAAGCTAATCAAAGAGACAAAATTTAATAAACAAAAACTAAAAGAAAGGAAGGTTGAAAGGATATTACCATGGTGGGGTGTCTCCCACCTAGCACTTTGGTTTAAAGTTCTTAAATTGGACTTTTTGAGTGGAGCTTCTGTCATGGTGGCTTATACTTCCACTCATCCTTGAGTCGCCACCCATGTTTGCTCTTGATAGGGCCTCCGGGGTCCCAAATGAAGTGCGTCAAACACTTAGGCAACTCCAAGTTGGTGCTTAGGATCCACAAGTGTTGATTGTTGAAACTTATACCCGAATCCCACACTTTAGTTTCTCTATCATCCTCTTGTTGACAATCATTTGTGTCCTTGGATGAACAACCTCTCCAAGCACCTTTGAAACACCAAATTATACCTTGGAATCCTCCTAATTGGACCTTACACCATTTATGCCTTTAATTCCTTTGGCAACCAACACCCAATCCTTCACCATTTAGCACTCCAAGAAGCACCTTAAGTTGGTGATCCGTTTCTAAGAGAGCATATTGGTATGGGCCTATAAAGCTCATGGAGGAAATTGTTACCCACTCAAATTGCCCTTGGGTCGGAGTCAGTCTTGTAAACTCTTGCATGAAAGCTTCCATTTCTTAGGTGATTACCTCTTCCTCACCTGAGTCACCACCCTTTTCTAGCTCTTCTCTTTCTCTTTCAAACTCAAGAGTGGAAGGTTTCTCAAGATTATTGAGGAGGTTAACCAAGGTGGACAAAAAATCATTGATGATGCAATCCACTTCTTGATCAAACTCCCTCAATTCTCCATTCACCTCTTCCGGTTCACTTGTGTTACCCTTCTCCTCTTGTTGCAATTCTTGTCCTATCTCTTCTTCTTCCCTTGAGGCTCCATGTTCTCCTCCTCTCTACACTCCTTCATTGCTCCTCCACATTCCTCAAGGGGAATGTCTTGATTGCTTAATCGTAGTAAGGTCAAGCGGTTCATCGCTTCGACTATAGTAGCCATGAATTCCCCTTACTTCTTTTGGAACCCCTCTTGCTCTTAGAGAAAAGCTTGAAGGTCTTGTTGCTCTTGGGGCAAGGGTTGGAGAACTTTACGATTGGATGAAAGAGAAGGTTCAAAGGTTGGGAGGAAGGTTGTATAGTTGGAAGGTGTGTTATGTGGGGGAGGATATTGAGGTGGTGTATAAGGATGTGGTGGTTCATATGGTTTGTGGTAAGGTATATAAGCATCTTGATTCCATGGAGATGGAGGGTGTGGTACTTGAAGGTTTGGTGGTTGAGGGTTGTGTATGGGGTATCTTTCATATCTTTTGGTTTGATATTCACATAGGGGAGGGTTTGGCTCATTGTAGTATAGAGGAGGTGGCTGCCATGAGTATTGCTCATACACAATTGGTTCCTCCATTAATTGATTCTCCCATTCCATGAAGCAATCTCAACTTGAATTCATCATACCCTACAATATAATCACAACCAAGCTCCAAGCAACAAGGGTGATAGCTCATAGAAAAAGTAGGAAATAAAAGCAAAAGACATTAATAAACGAGAAAAACAAACACCTAGATATTCACAAAAATAACCAAATAACCAAAAAGTAAGATATTTGCACTATTGACATATTTACAACAACTAAAAGATAGCATTCAATTGCATCCCAGTAACGGTGCTAAAAACTTGATAAAGAGGATTTGAGTCGGTTCGAAAATTAGATAAAATAATTCCGTTGTGAGTATAGTCCAAACTGACAATCTATCCTCTCAATCAAAGTTTGATATTTTCCAATTCAAAACATATAAACCAAGAGTAATGAAACCTCGGGTCATTCTCTCTCGGGATACAAATCGATGTGTTACGCTTTTGGGGTGTGAGGACAAAAAAGGGGTTTTTGAAATTAAAGAACTAAAGATTGAAAGAACTAAGAAATTAAAGAACTAAGAAATGATCAAAATTGGGAAGTAATGCAAATCAAAAGGGAAATAAGGTAAAAGCTAGTGAAAATGTGATGAGAGGATAATTTATACGCTTTTTGGCACTGTTTTTAGTATGTTTTTAGTATATTTTAGTTAATTTTTATTATATTTTTATTAGTTTTTATTTAAAATTCACTTTTCTGGACTTTACTATGAGTTTGCATGTTTTTCTGTGATTTCAGGTATTTTCTGGCTGAAATTGAGGGACTTGAGCAAAAATCTGATTCAGAGGCTGAAAAAGGACTGCAGATGCTGTTGGATTCTGACCTCCCTACACTCGAAGTGGATTTTCTGGAGATATAGAGACCCAATTGGTGCGCTCTCAATTGCGTTGGAAAGTAGACATCCTGGGCTTTCCAGGAATATATAATAGTCCATACTTTGCCCAAGATCTAATGGCCCAAACTGGCGTTCCAAGTCAGCTTAAGAATTCTGGCGTTTAACGCCAGAACTGGCATAAAAGCTGGAGTTAAACGCCCAAACTGGCAAAAAAGTTGGCGTTTAACTCCAAGAAAAGTCTCTACATATGAAAGCTTCAATGCTCAGTCCAAGCACACACCAAGTAGGCCCCAAAAGTGGATTTTTACACTAAACACCCTAGCTTACTCATTTTCTGTAACCCTAGGTCCCTAGTTTACTATAAAAACTACTTTTAGTAATTCATCTTGTACCTCATGACACTTTACACATTTCATATTGTATTCTCTACGGCATGAGTCTCTAAACCCCATGGTTGGGGCTGAGGAGCTCTGTTGTGTTTCGATGAATTAATGCAATTACTACTGTTTTCCATTCTATTATGCTTGCCTCTATTCTAAGATATTCATTCGCACTTTAACCTGATGAATGTGATGATCAGTGACACTCATCATCATTCTCACCTATGAACGCGTGCCTGACAACCACTTCCGTTCTACATGCTATCAAGCTTGAATGTGTATCTCTTGGGTTTCTAATCTAAGATTGGAACCTTCGTGGTATAGGCTAGAATTATTGGCGGTCATTCTTGAGATCCGGAAAGTCTAAACATTGTCTGTAGTATTCTGAGTAGGATCTGCGAAGGGATGACTGTGATGAGCTTCAAACTCGCGAGTGTTGGACGTAGTGACAGACACAAAATGATCAATGGATCCTATTCCGACATGATTGAGAACCGATAGATGATTAGTCGTGCGGTGACAGCGCATTTGGAACATTTTCACTGAGAGGACGGGAAGTAGCCATTGACAACGGTGATGCCCAACATAAAGCTTGCCATGGAAGGAGCCTTGCATGCATGAAGAAGAAGACAGTAGGAAAGCAGAGATTCAGAAGACAAAGCATCTACAAAACCTCAACCTATTCTCCATTACTGCATAACAAGTATTTATTTCATGTTCTTCTACTTTTTACAATTAAATCTGAGAATTATTGATATCCTGACTAAGAGTTACAAGATAACCATAGCTTACTTCAAGCTGACAATCTCCATCATGGGATTGACCCTTACTCACGTAAGGTATTACTTAGACGACCCAGTGCAGTTGCTGGTTAGTTGTGCGGAATTGCAAAAGTGTAATTGTGATTTCGTGCACCAAGTTTTTGGCGCCGTTGTCGGGGATTGTTCGAGTTTGGACAACTGACGGTTTATCTTGTTGCTTAGATTTGGAATATTTTATTTTTGTTGGTTTAGAGTCTTTTATTTGAGTTTAGTTTCATATTTTAAGTTTGGTGTCAATTGCATGCTTTTACTTTCTTTTAATTTTTCAAATTTGCATACTCTTAGTTGTGTTTTGATTTAAAATTTCTAAGTTTAGTGTTGTTTTGTTGTTTTTCTCTTTCCTCATTAAAATTTAAAAATCAAAAAAATATCTTTTCCTTATTTTACTCATAATTTTCGAAATTTAACATTAAAGTAGTCAAAGATTTTCAAAATCATATCTCTTCTTTTTAATCAAGTCAAATTCTAATTTCAAAAATTGATCTTTTCAAATCTTTTTCAAAAAAAAATCAAATCTTTTTAATTTCTTCAATCATATCTTTTCCAAAATAATCCTCAATCATATCTTTTTGATTGCTAATCTCAAAATCTTTTTAATTAATTAATTAATTTAGTCTTCAATTTGCTTTTATTTCAATTTCTTCTAATTTTTGAATTTATATTCAATTTTTCAATTATTTTATTTTATTTTATTTTATCTTATTTTAATTTCGGTTACCTTAAAAAAATATAATTTATTTGTAATTTATATCAATTCCCTTTTTTCTATCATGGACATAAGTGGAAATGAACAGTCCAGAAGGACTCTGGGGTCATATGCCAACCCCATTACAACTGCATATGGGAGTAGCATCTGTATACCTCCCATCAAAGCAAGCAATTTTGAGCTAAATCCTCAGCTCATTATCACGGTACAGCAAAATTGCCAGTATTTCAGTCTTCCAAAGGAAGAACCTACTGAGTTTCTGGCACAGTTCTTACAAATTACTGACACAGTACGTGATAAAGAAGTGGATCAAGATGTCTATAGATTATTACAGTTTCCATTTGCTGTAAAAGATCAAGCTAAGAGGTGGTTAAGTAACCAACCCACAGCAAGCATAAAAACATAGAGATAGTTATCAGACAAATTCCTGAATCAATTTTACCCTCCAAAAAGGATGACACAACTAAGGCTGGACATCCAAGGCTTTAAATAAGAGGATCATAAATCCCTTTATAATGCCTGGGAGAGGTATAGAGGGATGCTAAGGAAATGCCCCTCTGAAATATTTTCTGAGTGGGTACAGTTAGACATCTTCTACTATGGGCTTACAGAAAGAGCTCAAATGTCTCTAGACCACTCAGCTGGTGGATCTATACACATGAGAAAGACAATTGAAGAGGCTCAAGAACTCATAGATACAGTTGCTAGAAATCAACATATGTACTCAAGCAATGAGCCCTCCAAAGAAAAAGAAGCTATGGTAGCAACTACTGATCATAATCCTCAAGAACAGATTGTTGAACTAAATCAGCAATTACTTCTAATGAAAAAATAATTAGCAGAATTCAAGGAGATGCTCCAAGACACTAAAAATGCTAACAAGAATATAGAAGCACAATTAAATCAAACAAGACAGCAGCTATCTAATCAGATAACAGAAGAATGCCAAGCTGTTCAACTAAGGAGCGGGAAGACATTGAATAATTCAGTTCAAAGTAGCAAAAGGTCAAGAAAGGAACAAATGACAGAGGATGATCAAACCACTGCCCAAAATTCCTCTGAGGATAGCAAGAGCCTAGAGAGGAATAATTATGGCGTTCAAACGCCAGAAAAGGGAGAAAAGTTGGCGTTAAATGCCCATTCCTTGCCCAGTTCTGGCGTTTAAACGCCAGAAAAGGGAGAAAAGCTGGCGTTAAACGCCCATCTTGCACCCAATCCTGGCGTTCAAACGCCAATGAGGGATCAGACACCTGCAAGTGCTGATAGTAACCCCTCTAAGAAGGCTTCTCCAACCACTTCTGTAGGGAATAAACCTACAGCAACTAAGGTTGAAGAATATAAAGCCAAGATGCCTTATCCTCAGAAACTCCGCCAAGCGGAACAAGATAAACAATTTTTCCGCTTTGCAGACTATCTCAGGACTCTTGAGATAAAGATCCCGTTTGCAGAGGCACTCGAGCAAATACCCTCTTATGCTAAGTTCATGAAAGAGATCTTAAGTCATAAGAAGGATTGGAGAGAAACTGAAAAGTGTTTCTCATTGAAGAATGCAGTGCAGTCATTCTGAAAAGCTTACCAGAAAAGTTTCAAGATCCAGGAAGCTTTATGATACCATGCACATTAGAGGGTGCTTGTACTAAGACAGCTCTATGTGACCTTGGAGCACGTATCAACCTAATATCTGCATCTACCATCAGAAAGCTTGGGTTGACTGAAGAAGTCAAACCAACCCGGATATGTCTTCAACTTGCTGATGGCTCCATTAAATATCCATCAGGCATAATTGAGGACATGATTGTCAAGGTTGGGCCATTTGCCTTTCCCACTGACTTTGTAGTGCTGGAAATGGAGGAGCACAAGAGTGCAACTCTCATTCTAGGAAGACCTTTCCTAGCAACTGGACGAACTCTTTTTGATGTACAAAAAGGGGAAGTGACCCTAAGAGTCAATGAGGATGAGTTCAAGTTAAATGCTGTCAAAGCTATGCAGCATCCAGACACATCAAATGACTGCATGAACACTGATATTATTGACTCTTTGGTGGAAGAGATCAATATGACTGAGAGTCTTGAATCAGAGCTAGAGGACATCTTTAAAGATGTTCAGCCTGATCTGGAGGAACCAGAAGAAATTAAAGAACCTCTAAAAATCCCTCAGGAAGAGGAGAAACCTCCTAAACCCGAGCTCAAACCACTACCACCATCCCTGAAATATGCATTTCTGGGAGAGGGTGACACTTTTCCAGTGATCATAAGCTCTGCTTTAAATCCACAAGAAGAGAAAGCACTAATACAAGTGCTACGGACATACAAGACAGCTCTTGGGTGGTCCATAAGTGATCTTAAGGGCATTAGCCCAGCAAGATGCATGCACAATATCCTATTGGAGGATGATGCTGAGCCAGTGGTTCAACCACAGAGGCGGCTAAATCCAGCCATGAAGGAGGTGGTGCAGAAAGAGGATACTAAGTTACTAGAGGCTGGGATTATTTATCCTATTTCTGATAGCCCCTGGGTGAGCCCTGTCCAAGTTGTCCCCAAGAAGGGAGGCATGACAGTAGTTCATAATGAAAAGAATGAACTGGTTCCCACAAGAATAGTTATAGGGTGGTGTATGTGTATTGACTACATAAGGCTCAATACAGCCACCAGAAAGGATCATTTTCTTTTACCATTCATAGACCAGATGCTAGAGAGACTAGCAAGCCATGAATACTACTGCTTTTTGGATGGCTATTCAGGCTACAACCAAATTGCAATGGATCCTCAAGACCAAGAGAAAACAGCATTCACATGTCCATCTGGAGTATTTGCTTACAAAAGAATGCCTTTTGGTCTGTGCAATGCACCTGCAACCTTTCAGAGGTGCATGCTCTCTATCTTCTCTGATATGGTAGAGAAGTTCCTGAAAGTCTTCATGGATGACTTCTCAGTATTTGGAGACTCATTCAGCTCCTGTCTTGATCATCTAGCACTTGTCCTGAAAAGGTGCCAAGAGACTAACCTGGTCTTAAACTAGGAAAAATGTCACTTTATGGTGACTGAAGGAATTGTCCTTAGGCACAAAATTTCAAGCAAGGGAATAGAGGTGGATCAAGCCAAGGTAGAGGTGATTGAAAAATTACCACCACCTGCCAATGTTAAGGCAATCAGAAGCTTTCTGGGGCATGCAGCATTCTATAGGAGGTTCATAAAGGATTTTTCAAAAATTGCAAAACCTCTAAGTAACCTGCTAGCTGCTGACACGCCATTTGTGTTTGACATAGAGTGTCTGCAAGCGTTTAAAACCCTGAAAGCTAAGCTGGTTACAGCACCAGTTATCTCTGCACCAGACTGGACATTACCATTCGAACTAATGTGTGATGCCAGTGACCATGCCATTGGTGCAGTGTTGGGATAAAGGCATAACAAGCTTCTGCACGTCATTTACTATGCCAGTCGTGTTCTAAATAACGCACAGAAGAATTACACAACCACAGAAAAAGAGCTGCTAGCAGTGGTTTATGCCATTGACAAGTTTAGATCCTATTTAGTAGGATCAAAAGTAATTGTGTACACTGACCATCCTGCTCTTAAATATTTACTCACAAAGCAGGATTCAAAACCCAGGCTCATAAGACTGGTGTTGCTTCTGCAAGAGTTTGATATAGAAATAAGAGATAAAAAAGGGATAGAGAACCAGGTAGCTGATCACCTGTCCCGGATAGAACCAGTAGCTGGGGCGTCCCTCCCTTCTACTGAGATCTCTGAGACCTTTTCAGATAAGCAACTCTTTTCCATTCAAAAAGCACCATGGTTTGCAGACATTGCAAATTATAAAGCTGTGAGGTTCATACCCCAGGAGTACAGCAGGGTGCAAAAGAAAAAACTAATTTCTGATGCAAAGTACTACTTGTGGGATGAACCATATCTCTTTAAGAGATGTGCAGATGGAATGATCCGCAGATGCATCCCTAGAGAGGAGGCACAGAAGATCCTATGGCATTGCCATGGATCACAGTATGGAGGACATTTCGGAAGTGAGCGCACAGCCACTAAAGTCCTCCAATATGGCTTCTACTGGCCTACTCTCTATAGAGATGCCTGAGAGTTTGTGCATAACTGTGACAGTTGCCAAAGAGCTGGCAACTTACCTCATGGTTACGCTATGCCTCAACAAGGGATCTTAGAGATTGAGTTGTTTGATGTATGGGGTATTGACTTCATGGGTCCTTTCCCACCATCATGCTCAAACACTTACATTCTGGTGGCAGTAGACTACGTATCTAAATGGGTGGAGGCAATTGCCACACCCACTAATGATACCAAGACTGTGCTGAAGTTCCTTCAGAAACATATTTTTAGCAGATTTGGTGTTCCTAGAGTACTCATCAGTGATGGGGGCACCCATTTCTGCAATAAACAGCTTTACTTTGCTATGGTCTGATATGGAATTAGCCACAAAGTAGCAAATCCGTATCATCCATAGACAAATGGGCGGGCTGAAGTCTCTAATAGAGAGCTAAAAAGAATCCTGGAACGGACTGTAATTGCCCGTAGAAAGGATTGGGCAAAGAGCTTGGATGATGCTCTGTGGGCATACAGAATAGCATTCAAGACTCCTATAGAAACCTCTCCATACCAGCTTGTGTATGGCAAGGCCTGTCATCTGCCCGTGGAACTGGAACATAAAGCCTACGGGGCAACCAGATTCCTAAACCTGGATGCTAAGTTAGCTGGTGAGAAAAGATTGCTCCAGCTAAATGAGCTAGAGGAGTTCAGACTCAATGCTTTTGAAAATGCAAAAATTTATAAGGAAAAAGCAAAAAAGTGGCATGACAAGAAATTGTCATCCAGAGTCTTTGAGCCAGGACAAAAAGTTCTGCTGTTCAACTCTAGGCTCAGATTATTCCTCGGGAAATTAAAATCCCGGTGGAGGGGACCATATGTGATTACAGGAGTGTCACCATATGGATATGTTGAGCTTCAATATATTGATTCTGACAAAAAGTTCATTGTTAATGGACAGAGAATCAAACATTATCTTGAAAGCAATTTTGAGCAAGAATGATCAAAACTGAGAGACAACCTAGCCATTCGCAGGTTATTTGTTTTAAATAATACTTGTAGAAATTTGATATACATTTTCTTCAAAGGTTAATCATCAAAATTGAAGGAATTCACAGAGTTACAGAAGGATTCAGTGCAAAAGGCAGAGAAAAGGAGCTTGCTGACAAGAAAACGCCAGTAAAGGGCATTTTGGGCGTTAAACGCCAGAATGGGTTCAGCAAAACGCCCAGTGATAAAGGGGTTTCTGGCATTTAACGCCAGCCAGGGTACCTGGCTGGGAGTTAAACGCCCATAATGGCCAACAATTGGGCGTTAAACGCCAGAATGGATACCATTCTGGGCGTTTAACGCCAGAAAGGAAGGGGGAGGAGATTTTGTTTCCAAATTTAAATTTTTTTCAAATTTTCATGTTTTAACTCATAATTTTCTGCATAAACATGTTTCAAACTTTCATTATTCACCCTCAATTTTCAAAAATTCAATAATTCTCTAAATCTCTTTTCAATTTTCTTTCAAATCCTTCCCAAATCTTCTTCAAAAACTCAAGTATCTTTTCAATTTCTTTTCAAATCTTTTCAAACCCATCATATCATCTCTTATTTCTTAGATGCATAACCAAATTATCAGATTTAACCTCTTTATATCTTTTTCAATTGAAAATCTCATCTTTTTCATATCATGATTTTATTTTCTTCCACCAATCATATCTCTATGGCATATCTCTTTCAAAATTTTCGAAATCCCTCCCCTCCTCTTATAAATACACATTCAGCCATCCCCTCCTCTCCACCATTCGAATTTGCCTCTTCTCCTCTCTCTTCCCTTTCCTTTCTTTTGCTTGAGGGCAAGCAAACCTCTAAGTTTGGTGTGTTTTTCCGTGATCACTGAGCTAAGACTCATCAAGATCATGGCACCTAAGGAAAAACAAACCAAATCAAGAGGAAAGAAAGAGAATACTCCAAAGAGTCTTTGGAAACAAGAGAGGTTCCTAACCAAAGAACATGCAGACCATTACCACAAAATAATGGGTCTGAGGTCAGTGATCCCGGAAGTTAAATTCAATCTGAAAGAAGATGAATATCCGGAAATCCAAGAGCAAATTCGAAACAGAGGATGGGAAATTCTAGCTAATCCTGA
The DNA here is from genome assembly GCF_003086295.3 of Arachis hypogaea. Taxonomy (NCBI): domain Eukaryota; kingdom Viridiplantae; phylum Streptophyta; class Magnoliopsida; order Fabales; family Fabaceae; genus Arachis; species Arachis hypogaea. The sequence goes on from NC_092052.1 coordinate 72,865,836, forward strand.
AACAAAGGTTGGAAGAAACATGGTTCAGGAATTCTACTTAAATTTGTGGCTAACAGATAAGCAGAGAATAACTGGAACCGCCTTTCATACCTACCGAACCATGGTCAGAGGGAGGCTTATTTACTTCCATCTGGACAAAATAAGAGAGGTCTTCAAACTGCCTCAACTACAAGATGATCCAAATTCCTTTAATAGGAGAATGGTGAGAGTAGATAAGGGGTTGGATCAAGTTCTAGAGGACATATGCCTCCCTGGAACTAAGTGGATAACCAATTTAAAAGGCGTCCCAAACCAACTCAAGAGGGGAGATCTCAAACCAGTTGCAAGAGGCTGGTTGGACTTCATTGGGTGTTCTATATTGCCCACTAGCAACCGCTCTGAGGTCACTGTCAAAAGAGCAGTGATGATTCATTGTATTATGCTTGGAAAGGAAGTGGAGATTCATCATCTGATTTCTTGTGAGATTTACACAATTGCAAGTAAGAACTCCACTGAAGCCAAACTGGCCTACCCAAGCTTAATTTCTCTGCTATGTAAAGATGCTGGGGTGAGGATGGGAGTAGATGAATTCATCCCAATCGAACACCCAATCACCAAGAAGTCAATGGAAGGACAAGTGCAAGACAACTCCATAAAAAGGAGGGCACAGGAGTTCCTCCCAGAAATTCCTGAAATTGACTACTGGACCCGCCTAGAAGCATCTGTTACCAAGTTGCAAGAAGCTATGGAACAACTTAAGGAAGAACAGCAGAATCAAAACTGCATGCTCTGCAAACTGCTAAACCAAGTTGTCCCTAACCATGTGCTTGTGGCGTGAAGGTGTCAAGTGAAAACTTGAGACTGAGCGGTTAAAGTCGTGGTCCAAAGCAAAAAGAGTGTGCTTAAGAGCTCTGGACACCTCTAATTGGAGACTCTAGCAAAGCTGAGTCACAATCTGAAAAGGTTCACCCAGTTATGTGTCTGTGGCATTTATGTATCCGGTGGTAATACTGGAAAACAAAATGCTTAGGGTCACGACCAAGACTCATAAAGTAGCTGTGTTCAAGAATCAACATACTTAACTAGGAGAATCAATAACACTATCAGGATTCTGAGTTCCTATAGAAGCCAATCATTCTGAACTTCAAAGGAGAAAGTGAGATGCCAAAACTGTTCAGAGGCAAAAAGCTAAAAGCCCCGCTCATCTAATTAATACTGATCTTCATAGATGTTTTTGGAATTCATTGTATATTCTCTTCTTTTTATCCTATTTGATTTTCAGTTGCTTGGGGACAAGCAACAATTTAAGTTTGGTTTTGTGATGAGTGGATAATTTATACGCTTTTTGGCACTGTTTTTAGTATGTTTTTAGTATATTTTAGTTAGTTTTTATTATATTTTTATTAGTTTTTATTTAAAATTCACTTTTCTGGACTTTAGTATGAGTTTGCATATTTTTCTATGATTTCAGGTATTTTCTGGCTGAAATTGAGGGACCTGAGCAAAAATCTGATTCAGAGGCTGAAAAAGGACTGCAGATGCTGTTGGATTCTGACCTCCCTGCACTCGAAGTGGATTTTCTGGAGCTACAGAAGCCCAATTGGCGCGCTCTCAATTGTGTTGGAAATTAGACATCCTGGGCTTTCCAGAAATATATAATAGTCCATACTTTGCCTAAGATTTGATAGCCCAAACTGGCGTTCCAAGTCAGCTTAAGAATTCTGGCGTTTAACGCCAGAACTGGCATAAAAGCTGGAGTTAAACGCCCAAACTGGAAAAAAAGCTGGCGTTTAACTCCAAGAAAAGTCTCTACATATGAAAGCTTCAATGCTCAGCCCAAGCACACACCAAGTGGGCCCCGGAAGTAGATTTTTACACTAAACACCCTAGCTTACTCATTTTCTGTAACCCTAGGTCACTAGTTTACTATAAAAACTACTTTTAGTAATTCATCTTGTACCTCATGACACTTTACACGTTTCATATTGTATTCTCTACGGCATGATCTCTAAACCCCATGGTTAAGGGTGAGGAGCTCTGCTGTGTTTCGATGAATTAATGCAATTACTACTATTTTTCATTCTATCATGCTTGCCTCTATTCTAAGATATTCATTCGCACTTCAACCTGATGAATGTGATGATCCATGACACTCATCATCATTCTCACCTATGAACACGTGCCTAACAACCACTTCCATTCTACATGCTATCAAGCTTGAATGTGTATCTCTTGGGTTTCTAATCTAAGATTGGAACCTTCGTGGTATAGGCTAGAATTATTGGCGGTCATTCTTGAGATCTGGAAAGTCTAAACCTTGTCTGTGGTATTCTGAGTAGGATCTGGGAAGGGATGACTGTGACGAGCTTCAAACTTGCGAGTGTTGGGCGTAGTGATAGACGCAAAAGGATCAATGGATCCTATTCCAATATGATCGAGAATCGACAGATGATTAGCCGTGCGGTGACAGCGCATTTGGAACATTTTCACTGAGAGGACGGGAAGTAGCCATTGACAATGGTGATGCCTGATAAACCACTATTTTATGGTTCATCTTGTGCTCAATTGAGTGGTTTTTATCTACTCTTTACCCACTTATTCATACTATTTGCATGGTTTTACATTTGCCTTCCTAATTATGTGCTTTGATTGAAAACATGCTTCTTTGATCTTATATTTGCTAATATTAATCCTCTCTTATTACCATTAGATGCTTGATATGTGTGTTAAGTGTTTTCAGATATTATAAGGCAGGAATGGCTTGGAGGATGGGAAGAAAGCATGCAAAAGTGGAAGGAATGCAAGAAGTTGGAGAAATTGCTAAGCTGTCCAGCCTGACCTCTCTGCACTCAAATGGCTATAACTTTAGCTACAGAGGTCTAAACGATGCGGTTCCAGTTGTGATGGAAAGTTAACATCCGGGGCTTCGATTTGATATATAATATGTTATAGTTCCCCTGAAGCTAGGTGACGCGACCGCGTGATCCATGCGGCCGCGTCGCAGTGACGGAAATCCAGTGTGGCAAAATTCGAAACCAGCAAATTCTGGACTGTTTCTGACCCAGTTTGCGGCCCAGAAAACACAGATTAGAGGCTATAAAGTGGGGGACTGCATCCATTCATGAGGAGGCTCTCATAATTCACAATTTTAGGAGTAGATGTAGCTTTTAGAGAGAGAGGTTCTCTCCTCTCTCTTAGGATTAGGATTTAGGACTTCTCTTAGTTTTAGGAGTGACTCTCGATCCCAGGTTCAATGTTCTTTTATTTATTTTTCCATGCATGTCTATGTCAGATTTGAGTTCTTTTGTTAATGCAATTTGAGGTATTTCAGTTTAATATTGCTTTCTTTTATTTACATGATTACTGCTTCCCATCTGAAGACATCTTTATTCCAGTAGATTTACTTTTCCCCTTTTGGTTTTGGTTAAGAAATCAGTAACTCAGGAGTTATCCAACTCAACAGCATAATTGTTAATTGTTATCTTGCCAATTGAACTGAGCTTCAATAATCCCAATCTTTTCTTAGGAATTAACTAGGATTTGAAGATCAAACTAATTAGTCACTTGACCTTCCTCTGCTTTAAGTAAGGGCTAACTAAGTGAAATTAAGATTCAATTTTCATTATCATTGATAAGGATAACTTGATCTGGACTTCCAATTTCTAATACCTTGCCAAGAGTTTATGTTTATTGTTATTCCCTCTGCCATTGCTTTTCTAACTTTTTACCTTGATCCAAAAACCCCAAAACATACCTTTGCATAACCAATAATAAGAACATACTTCCCTGCAATTCCTTGAGAAGACGACCCGAGGTTTGAATACTTGGTTATCAATTTCAAAGGGGTTTGTTACTTATGACAACCAAAACGTTTGTACGAAGGGATTTTTGTTGGTTTAGAGACTATATCTACAACGCGACTGTTTTTATGAAATTCTTTACTGGCAAAAATCCTAACGTCAATGCCCAACATAAAGCTTGCCATGAAGGAGCCTTGCGTGCATGAAGAAGACAGTAGGAAAGCAGAGATTCAGAAGACAAAGCATCTCCAAAACCTCAACCTATTCTCCATTACTGCATAACAAGCATTTATTTCATGTTCTTCTACTTTTTACAATTAAATCTGAGAATTATTGATATCCTGACTAAGAGTTACAAGATAACCATAGCTTGCTTCAAGCCGACAATCTCCGTGGGATCGACCCTTACTCACGTAAGGTATTACTTGGACGATCCTGTGCACTTGCTGGTTAGTTGTGCGGAATTGCAAAAGTGTAATTGTGATTTCGTGCACCAAAATGCTATTAATCCATAAAAAGCCTTAACTTGGAAATGAGAATCCCAAGGAATCCTATCATCGCCGTAACCACAACTATGGTAATCAAGGTTCGGAAACCTGGACCGGTCATCAAACCGCTCTAGCTACTGGTTCACTGGTTCACTGGTCAACCGGTCTAACTGATGGTTCAACCGGAAAAACTGTTTAAAATAAAATAATAAATAAATTATAAATAAACATCCTAAAATATAATTATAGTATAATATAAATATTAAAATAGTTTTCAAATTTAAAAAACTACATTAAATATCATCAATCAAATTCATATAATCTTATTAATATACAAACTCAAGTTAAATAGTATAAAGAAATATTAAATATTAAATGTCAATATAAAGATTTATCAATCATCAAAACCTTAAGATGTTCTTGTGAGTTTTCTTTTTTTGGGATAATTATTTAAACATATTATGTAATTATAATTGCGATTTCAACTATTGTGCTAAAAAATCCTTCAAGTAACAAGGATATGTTGATGGTAGTGGTGTCTTCTGAGGCATCAATGTCTCCTCATCCAACCCCTCCAATTTCTTTAGCTAAAGCCATAACAAAAGAAATAGTACCAAAAAATGAGGTGGTTAATAGATCATCAAATGAGAAGATTTTTGTTATTGCAAGTGAAGATGAACAAGCCAATGCACAAGTTTGAATGTAGCAACTTAACAGAACTTAACAGAGCCAGAAAGAAAAAATAAGCAGCAACAAAAGTTAACTACCAGCAACAAATAATCACTCTAAACCCTGAAATCAATAACTATTTCACCAAAAATTCAGAAAACATCATAAGTAAAAATTAAAAAATGGCAACAGCAGCATAACAAATGCATTTTAATCAACAATTTCAACAACATAAAATCAATGATTTAATTAATTTCAGATTCAGAAATCACAAATCAGAGTATCAGACATTCAAAACACTAAAACAGACTCAACAACGATGACACTAAATTAAACAGAGCATTAGAAAGGAAGAAGAAGAACATTAGCAACATTATTTGAACAAAAAATTCAGAAATTAAAAGTAAGAAGAAGAACCGAGCATTCAGAAACTAAATAGAGCCATCAGTAACCAGAGCAAAATTAAAAGGACCATCAGAGTAACAAAACTTCAAACATTCACAGCAAACGTCAAACTATCAGAGTAACAGATCCAGAACCAAACTTTTAGAGTAACAAAATTTCAAACATTCAAAGCAATTAGAAAACAGAATAACAAAACATTCAGAACCAAACTTCAAGGACCATAAGCAATAGCAATAGATCTAAAACCAAAAGAAGAATTACAGAACCAACCTTCAGAACCAAACTTGAAACAGTTGAAACCAAGACCGAAGCAGACTTGAAGAAAAATGGAACAAAAATTGAAGAAGAAGACCAAACATTCAGTGAAAATGAAGAGGAGAAGCCACTAACCTGGGTCCATGCCGAGAAGCCAGCGAAGATGAAGAGCCGAAGAGGACCTGCCGAGAAGCCAGCGAAGACGAAGACACAGGGAAGAGGAGGAAGCGGTGGTGCTGAGGACCTGGGACGGCAGCGGTGGTGAGGACCTGGGTTAGGCGGTGACGATGGAGGGCTAGGCAGAGGGCTACGCGGCTAGGGTTTCTTTGAATCAGAGTTCTCCATCACATGGATGAATGAATGATTGGGGGAAGAGGGGGGTTAGGTCACGAGTGGATCACTGGATCCGTTTTTGTTTTTTTTTTTTTAAATTAAAAAACGGGGTCGTTTTATACGAACTGGCCGGTTATCGGTCTGGCCCAACCGGCCAGTTCTTGGCCGGTTTGACGGTTTTCCAGTGGTTTTCCTTCGAGCGGTTAGAGTGGGAGGACCGAACCGCTTGTGTCACCGGTTCCCGATTGAACCGGTTTGACCAGCCGGTCCAGTCCGATTTTCAGAACCATGATGGTAATTATGATAAGTTGATCTCACCTAGTTAACCCCTAATATCGAGGAGTAGGTCAAGCAAGCATAATTTACCTCAATCTATAAGTCCTAGCTAACTTACCAAATTAATTGGTAAAAGGCTAGCTTCAATGTAAACAAGAGTCAACTAACTACCCAAAAATTACCACTAAATGTCAGACATCATGACTCTAGTATCCTAGGAACTCAAACCCCAAGCCAAGGTGTGAAAATCTACTCAAAATCCATAATTAGCATTTTCACAAACACCTTGTGGGCATAAAAGCAAAATATGAGAATTTGCAAAGGAAAATGAAAACTATGACCAAAATATTCACAATATCAACAATTAACATTCAATCAAACATAAAGAAAGCATAAAACATTAAATGCATCAATCAAAACTTCAAGAAACTGAAAATTGCATATATAAACGAAGTATCTTGAACCATAAGAAAATAAAAGCAAAAGTAATGGAATTTAAGAGTACATACAAAAGATGAGCAAAGTCCAAAATCAAAGCTTGCTATAAAATACTACAATGGAGATGAAAATGAAACCCTAGGAGAGAATTCTCTACACTACTCCTACTCCTAATTAAATATCCTAAAAAATGTAAAAATGAGGCCTCCTAATCTAATGCCTTTGTATGGCTTCAATTTCCCCTTGATATAGCACTTTCCATTCAGCATAAAGGCTTCCAAAACTGGGCTAAAGGCCCCCAAAATCATAGATCACGTGTTTCATTAATGAAACCACGTGCAGGAACCTGTGCATACGCACAGATGTGTGCATACACACACTTTGCTGAATGTTCACTTGTGCATACGCACAGAGGGTTGTGCGCACGCACAGCAGCCGATTTCCTTCTTGTGCGCCTGCACACATGGCTGTGTGCTTTCTCCTTATTTTCTTCATGTGTTCTCCCTTTGTACATACTTTCTTCCACTTTTGGCTATCCATTCTTGCCTCTATGACCTGAAATCACTCAACAAACATGTCGTGACATCAAATGAAATAAAAGTGGAATTAAAATCACTAATTTAAGCACAAAAATGCAGGTTTTTACATTTAGGATTAATTTATAGAGAAAGCACAAAAGTTTGCTATTTAAGTGAATAAGTGTGAGTTTATGTGATGAAATCTATTCAAATCAAGCCAAAATATATCGTCAAATATAGACTCATCAATCCTACTCAAAATGCCACAGACAAGGTTGGATCTTCCGGATCAGAGAATGTTGTGCCTTTGGGTTCTAGCCTCTACCACAGAGACCCTAATCTCCCCATACCTCAGCTGAACTGGTGTCTCGAGAAGTCCCCAACGAAGTTATGGATTAGCCATCTAAGAGATGTATGACCAAGCTGGTGGTTCGATGCTTTCTAGTTACGTATTCACACGAACCCAAGAAGAACACGGGTGGTTGTCAGGCACGCAGTCTTAGTATGAAGAACGAAGATCATTGTCACGGGTCATCCCATTCATCAAGTTGAAAAACGAAGATACATCTTAGAATTAAATCAAACACAGATTGAAAAGAAACAGTAATACTTTTATTTATCCATAAAACTCAACAAGGCTCCTCCCCTCAACCTAGGAGGTTTAGAAACTCATACTGATAGGAAATACAATGTGAAAAACGAAAATATGGCCAATTGACAAGAGACCAAAAGCATAGGTTGGGATTTTCGTACTAAAAATAGGATTGACGTTGCAAGTATAGTCCAAACCCAACCATTGATCATCAATCAAATTATAATCCTAAAGATGTCACAATCAACACAAAATAACCAGGAGTTTTAAATCCCGGGTCGTCTTCCCTCGGAATTAATGCCAATAAGTGCACAATTTTGGTTGTGAGAATCAAAGGAGTTTTCAATGATTGAAAGCAAACAAAATAAGGGAATTAAAGAATAAGACACAATTTGCAATTAATAAACTAATGAAAGAACAAAGGAACTATGTATGTAATATAAACAAGTAAGACTCAAAATTGATGGAAAAGTGGTTTAAAACATAAATGAAACCTTGACTTGGGATGAGTTATGGAATCCCTTCCTTGCCATAACTACAACTATGATAATTATGATGGATTAATCTCACTAAGTCAACCCTCAGATCGGAGAGTAAGTTAAATGAGCATAAGTGCTCTTAACCCACAAATCCTAGCTTGCTTGCTAATTACCTTAGCAACAAATTAGCGTTAGTGGGAACAAGAACAATTAACAACCCAAAAATTATCACTAAATGTTGGACATTATGGCTCTAGTAATCCATACACTCATTTCCCCCAAGCCAAGGGGTGAAAATTATGTAACAACTCTAATTTTTGCACTAATGCGAGATTTTCTTAAAATAATATTTTAAAGCGATTAGTTTTATTTTGACGAGTCGACTTCGAACCCCGAAGTAAAATAAATGGTAATATAATTTTATTATTATGTTATTTATTTATTTTACTTGCTCTAATTATAATGAAGCCTAGATAATAATATTATTATTATTATTATTCTCAAGTCCGATTTTTACTGATAAAAAATTAATTATTGTTATTTCTTGATGAGCTTAGAGTTGCTAAAGCTCCATCAAATATCTTTTAATTCCTAAGTTACTAATGTCATTTATGTTAGTAACCTATACATATTTAATTTTATTATTATTATTATTATTATTATTATTATTATTATTACTAAAGACCGAAAGAAGAAAGAAAAGAAGGAATAGAAACGTGAATCACATTAAGCAATGTTATCCCATTAATTATTGACATGCCTTTCTTTTAATTCAATATGATCGAACTGGAGAAAGAAAGAAAAGAGAGATTTAAACCACCTAGTAATATAACATTGACACATAATCCTTCAATTGACAACTCACACTTCCATTAAGATAAAAAACACTTCCCTTAATTTGCTAAACATATTGAATAAAGAAAGGGTAAAGTGACCGAGAGCTTTCATCAAAGAAACCGTAACCCTCCACCATTTTCTTTCTTTGATTTCACTTAATCCGTAATCCCTATCAAAAATCTAATCCGGTAAAAGTGTTCGTATCCTCCTCCTCTACGTGTTGGTGTTACTTTTGTCCGGTGGAAGTCGATGGTGACGTAGCTCCCCTACCCCTTGAGTTTGGCCAACTGGAGTTCTAGGAGGCACGGAGGATTCCAAACGTTTTTCCCTTCAGCCATGTTCATACCCTGGGTCGAGCTATGCGACCCGGGCTGATTGAAGACAAGAGCAACAGACCTCTTTGGGTTGGGTCGCCCCCGATCTCTCCTTAAGGAGTTCGGCCAAATCACCATAGAGGCCCAAGCAGGCCCAAATGAAGGAACGCAGCTCATTCTCAAGGCGGCAAAGCCTAGAAAGATAAGGCGGTTCCCCTAAAAGATAAGATAAGATAAACAACTTATCTTAAAGGACACCCCACACTACTATAAATACATTGAAGCACCCAGGTATAACTCATACTCTAATTCTACACAAAAACCTGCCTAAAGCACGTGCTAAGTTAAGCATCGGAGTCTCTTGCAGGTACCACCACCCTCCGGTGATCAAGGATCAGCAGCATCACCAGATCCAACAAGTCGGACACGACAGCTCTGGCCACCACAGTAGATCTCATCCGAGATCAACCTTCAAATTTAGGTAATCCTCGGAACATTGGCGCCTGATAAACCCCATTTGTAGGGTTTATCTTGTGCTTAATTTAGGGGATTTTATGACCTTTTACCCACACTTATTCAATGAAATAGCATGGTTTCATGATTGTCTTCCTAAATTGGTGCCTTGATATGTTTGTTAAGTGATTTCAAGTTTAGGAAGCAAAGATTGGATCAAGAGAATGAAGGAAAAGCATGTAAAAATGGAGAACTCATGAAGAAATGAAGGAATCACAAAAGCTGTCGAGCCGACCTCTTCGCACTTAATCAACCATAACTTGAGCTACAGAGGTCCAAATGATGCGGTTCTAGTTGTGTTGGAAAGCTAACATCCGGGGCTTCGAAATGATATAAGATTTTCCATAGTTTCATTGTGCATAGAGGCGCGCACGCACACGGTATGCATACGCACCGATGGTTGCACATGGTTCACTTAATGCAATTCGTGGCCAGCAATTTTAAAAGCCTTGTGGGCCCAATCCAACTCATTTCTGATGCTATTTAAGCCAAGGAATGAAGGGGAATTAACATACTTCTGATCATTAGTCATAGTTTAAGTTTAGAAGTAGTTAGAGTTAGTTTCTAGAGAGAGAAGCTCTCACTTCTCTCTAGAATTAGGATTAGGTTTTAGATCTAGATCTAGTTCTTCTTCTCTCTTCTAATTTTCCTTTTCTTTCCTTAATTATTCTTTTATAGTTGTAGAATTCTTCTTCTCTTGTAATTCCCTTGTATTGTTAGTTGTAGTTTATGAACTTTCTTTTGTAGATCTACATTTCTTCTTCAATGCAACTGGTAAGTTTTTTGTTGTTTCATAATTGTTTTCCTTTTCTATTGTTGATCTCATGCTATTCTAGTTAGATCTCTCTTTAATTCTTACAATTCATGTTGTTTACTTTTATTGCCTTCTATATGTTTGATGAAATGCTTCTTTTAGTTGTTGTTAGATTTTGCTCTTGTTGTTGATTTACTATGCTTTCATTTTATGCCTTCCAAGTATTTGATAAAATGCTTGGTTGGATTTTAGAGTAGAATTTTATGCTCTTGGCTTGGGAAGGTAACTTAGGAACTCTTGAGTTGCTAATGTCCAAGTGATTGACGATTGGGAGCCATTAATTCTAGATCTCACTAATTGACTTGGTGGAGAATTGGAACTTATGGACTTGGATTGACATAGCTCATTTGAATTTCCTTTACTAGTTAGAGGATGATTTAATGGGGTTGATCCTTGCCAATTCTCATATTGTGGTTAGTGATTAGGATAGAGATCCTTGACCACCAACCCTTGCCAAGGCCTTTTTAGCTATTAGTTTAATTCATTGCCATTTACTTTTCATGTTTCTTATCTCAAAAATCCCAAAACATACTTCTCATAACCAATAACAAGAATACTTTATTGTAATTCCTAGGGAGAATGACCCGATGTTTAAATACTTCGGTTATTAGGATTATTAGGGGTTTGTTACTTGTGACATGCAAAATTTTTGTATGAAAGGATTATTGTTGGTTTAGAAACTATACTTGCAACGAGAATTTATTGTGAATTCTAAATCGTCAAAAGTCCATTCATCAGCGTCGTTGCCGGGGAACCTGGAAGTCATCCCCTCATCATGGCAGACAACCTTGACAACGATCACAACTCCGATTTGGAAGAAAAAACCCCGCTTAAAAATACAGATGCCGCATCAAAGGATGTGCCTGAGACCAAGAGGGACAAGCAATCTCCAAACACCGAAATCTTAGATCCCCTCCAGGAACAGCAGAATCGCCTCAATCAGTTGGAACAAGAGGCCGAACATCAGCGTGAGACCGAGAGAAACCTCCGAAGAGAAGCGAGACATCACCGAGAGCTAGAGGACAAGCTCGCAAAGCTCGAAGCCGATCTCAAAACCAAAATTACTCATTCCAACCATAAAGATAACTCCCGCAAGGATCAAGATCCATTCACTAAAGAGATCATTAAAACTAAAGTCCCAAAGGACTTCAAAGCTCCTGACATGACCCTATATAATGGTACCTCTGATCCAAGCCATCATCTCAGCAATTTCAGAAGCAGGATGAATCTCACAGACACCTCAGATGCAATTCGATGCAAAGCTTTCCCGACTACCCTGACAAAAACTGCAATAAAGTGGTTCAACAGTTTGCCTCCAAGATTAATCACAACTTTTGATGACCTAGCCAAAAATTCCTCGCCAGGTTTTCCATCCAAAAAGACAAGACCAGACATGCTTCAAGCTTACTGGGAGTTAAACAAGGAGATCGAAAAAGCCTTCACAGCTACATGGAAAGGTTTAACAAAGTATGTCTCGACATATAAAGTCTCCCAACAGAAGCAGCCATCATGGGGCTCATCAACAGCCTGAGAGAGGGACCTTTTAGCCACTCAATATCCAAAAAACATCCAACATCTCTGAACGAGAGACAAGAACGGGCAGAAAAGTATATCAATATGGAGAAAAATTCTCGATTAGGAGAAACCTCAAAATCCGGATTCTCCCACCCACCTCGAGATAAGGATAAAGAGTCCAGGAAAAAGGAGGATCAGCCTACTGAAAAACCTCGAAAGTACCACAACTACACTCACTCAGAGTGTCCCTTGTGGATGTCTACAGATAGATATGCAACACTGAAAAGATCCCGCCCCCTCGTCTGATTAAACATAAAAGAGGAGGAGAAAATCGGACAGAGTATTGTGAATATCACCGAATCTATGGATATTCCACCAATGACTACTTTGATATAAAGAATGTCATTAAAAAACTGGCATGAGAAGGGAGACTAGATCGGTTCCTAGCCAATAAAGCAGACAAGCCAAGAAAAAGAAGAAGGGATGACGAGGCCGGATGAGCTGAACGTCCCAATCGCACCCCGGAAAGGCATGTCCACATGATCAATGGAGGATTCGCAAGAGGAGGGATCTCTAAGTCATCACGCAAAAGACACCTTAAGGAGGTGTATTATGTTAGAGGAGAAGACAGGTTGATCGACCTCCCTAACGTCACCTTCACTCAAGAAGACGCTGTGGGCATCATCCCAGGGCATGATGACCCCATGGTCATTACCATAATACTTGCCAATGTTAACCTCCATCGAACATTAATCGACCAGGGAAGCTCCGCAGACATCTTGTTCAAATCCGCCTTCGACAAGCTCGGACTGCAAGATAAAGAGCTCAGAGCGTATTCGAATAGCTTGTTCGGACTCGGAGACACCTCGATTCAACCACTAGGATACATCTCCTTGCATACAACCTTTGGAAAAGTAACTCGGTCCAGGACATTGAGCATAGACTATATTGTAGTCGATGTGAGCTCGGCCTACAACGCATTGATAGGTCAGACTACGTTAAACCAGCTCGCCGCCGTAGTCTCCACTCCACACCTATGCATGAAGTTTCCCACTCCAGAAGGGATCGCTACCATAAAAGGAGACCAAAAACTCGCACGACACTGTTAAAATAAAATTCTGAACTTTAAAGGAGATCCCAGAGGAAAAGAAACCAATACTATAGAACTCGGGGGAATTTGAGCTCACGAAGAACTCCTCCCACAGCCAGAAGGTGAGACTCAAGAAGTTCAAATTAGAGATGATCCAAATAAAACAACAAATATAGAAGCAAATCTGAGAGAAGACTTAAAGGAATTGTTAATAAAACTCGTAAGAGATAATTCTGACCTCTTTGCATGGAAGGCCGCTGACATGCCTAGTATTGATCCCGGACTAATTTGCCATAAGTTAGCCATATACCCAGGGTCTCAGCCAGTACAACAAAAATGCAGGAAGCTCGGCCCAAAAAGGCCGCAAGCTGTAGAGGAACAGGTACAGGCTTTGCTGGAAGCAGGGTTCATAAGAAAGGTAAAATACCCACTATGGCTAGCCAATGTGGTGCTGGTCATAAAGTCAAACGGGAAGTGGCGGATGTGCACCGATTACACCGACCTCAACAAAGCCTGCCTAAAAGATCCCTACCCACTCCCGAACATCGACATACTAGTCGACACTTCGTCAGGCTATCAATACCTCTCCTTCATGGACGCTTACTCGAGATACAACCAGATCCCAATGTATCAACTCGAACAAGAGAATACATCATTCTTAACCCCGAAAGTAAACTATTCCTATATAGTTATGCCCTTCGAACTTAAGAACGCAGGGGCTACCTACCAAAGACTAATGAACAAAGTCTTCGCCGATCACATTGGAAAGCTAATGGAGGTTTATGTAGACGACATGCTGGTAAAAACACAAAGTGAGGAATCATTGTTACCCGACCTTACTAAAGTGTTTGACACCATAAGAAAATATGGCATGCGACTTAACCCCGTAAAGTGCACCTTTGCGGTAGAAGCTGGCAAATTCCTAGGCTTCATGCTCACCCAAAGAGGAATCGAAGCAAACCCAGATAAATGCCAGGCCATACTTCGCATGAAAAATCTGACCTGTGTAAAAGAGATCCAGCAGCTCAATGGAAGACTAGCGGCTCTGTCTAGGTTCCTAGCTGGATCAGCCTTAATATCTCTCCCCTTCTATGCAACATTAAGGAAGGGAAAGAGGTTTGAGTAGACCCCAGAATGCGACCAAGCCTTCCAAGATTTCAAGAAATTTCTGGAGCAACCACCTATCCTTACTCAACCTCGGGAAGGCGAAGAGCTCATACTATACGTCGCCATAGGGAGTCAGGCAATAGCCTCAGCGTTGGTCAGAGAGGAAAAAGTGGGCAACAACCTATCTACTTCATCAGTAAGGCTTTACAAGGGGCTGAATTAAACTATCAAAAGATAGAAAAGTTCGCCTACGCTCTCATACTCACTTTCCGACGACTTCGACCATACTTTCAAGCTCACACCATAAGAATGCGTACCAACCAACCCATAAAGGAGATCTTATAGAAAATAGACTTAGCTAGAAGAATCCTACAAACGGCGGTCGAGTTGTCCGAATTCGACATCAAGTACGAAGTTCGGACCACTATTAAATCCCAGTACCTGGCCGACCTCATCGCAGAGTATACTGACACCCCGGGCACCCCCATAAAGTGGATCCTTTATGTAGATGGCTCCTCAAACAAAACCGGGAGTGGCGCAGGAATCATTTTAGAAAGCGATTAGGGAACCCAAATCGAGCTCTTCTTAAAGTTTGAGTTCCCTGCCTGAAATAATCAAGATGAATATGAAGCACTACTGGCTGGCATGAGGCTGGCTAGGGAAGTGGGAGCTCAAAGACTTACCATCTTTAGTGACTCCTAAATAGTCACTTCGCAAATAGAAGGGAGGCTATCAAGCTAAGGATCCCACTTTGAAAAAATACCTTGACAAAACCAAAGAACAACTCAGACAATTTAAGGGATATGAGATCCGACACAAACTCCGAGAACATAATACCCGAGCTGATGCACTCTCAAAACTAGCCAGCACTAAACCAAGGGACAATAATAGAAGTCTCATCCAAGAAACACTCCGAAGTCCATCAACCTTGGAGGAAGAAAAGATCCTAGCCATATCAGGACAGGATCAAGGATGGATGACTCCCATAATCAACTACCTCAAGGTAGAAACACTTTCCGCAGACAAAAAAGAGGCAAAAAGGCTAGTACGAAAAACATAGTACTACACCATAATACAAGACGTCCTATATAAGAGAGGAATCTCTACACCTCTCCTAAAATGCGTCCTGACCTCCGCTACAAGGAAAGTTCTCGAAGAAGTCCACAGTGGCATGTGTGGCAATCACCTTGGGGCACGAGCCCTTGCCAAAAAGGTGCTCCGAGCCGATTTCTACTGGCCAACCTTACAAAGGGAAGCAACAGAGTTTGTCAAGACATGCCCACCATGCCAGAAGCATGCCAATTTCCACATAGCTCCACCTGTGGAGCTCATCCCATTCACAAGGTGGGGGCTCGACCTCCTTGGACCCCTTCCCCCAGGGGTCCGGACAAGTCAAGTTTCTCATTGTGGGCGTAGACTACTTTACAAAGTGGTTTGAGGCAGAGCCATTAGCTAACGCTACCACCCAAAGAAGTCAGAAATTTCTATACAGAAACATTATCACAAGGTTTGGGGTCGCATGCTCCATCACCACAGATAATGGTACTCAATCCATCGACACAGGCTTTAGAAATCTGGTAGCTGATCTAAAAATCAAGCACTACTTTACCTCTATAGAGCACCCACAAGCCAATGAACAAGCAGAAGCCGCCAACAAAGTCATACTGGCCCGGTTAAAACGGAGATTACAGGACGCCAAAGGGAGCTTGAGCTGAAGAGCTCCCGCAAGTCTTATGGGCATATCGGACAACACCACATTCAACCACATGAGAATTACCTTTCCAACTTGCATGGAATGGAGGCAATGATTCCAGTGAAAATAGAAGAAGTATCCCCCAGAGTAATCCTCTACAATAAGAGACCAACTCCCAAATTCAAATGGAGGAGCTCGACCTACTTCCGGAAGCCCGAAAAAGAGCTCGAATTAGAGAGGAAGCACTAAAGCATCGAATGGCCCTAAGATATAATCAAAAGGTAGTCCAGCAAAGCTTTGCCACCAACGATCTCATCTTAATCCGAAATGACATCGGAGCAGGTCGATCAGGAGAAGGGAAGCTAGTAGCCAACTGGAAAGGACCTTACAGAGTTGTGGAAGTACTGGGAAAAGGTTACTACAAGGTGTCCGACCTCGAGGAGCGAGAGCTACCAAGGTCATGGCATGCCTATAACTTAAGAAGGTACTATAGTTAGAGAATAATAAAGATCTAAGGTCAAGGTGCACTCTTTTTCCTGAAAAGGTTTTTTAATGAGGCGCCAGGCTAAGAACTACCAAATTAGAAGGATAAACACTCATATGTATATACTCCTATTTATATTTCTATCTTGTATTTGAATAAAGTTTTCAAATTCCCTAAAAGGTTTCCTACCAAGACGCATTAATCTAAGCTCATAAAAATGCAAAAAATTCATCGTCCGATTACAAAGAGGTCGGCAAGGTGAAAATCAAATTTATCGACTGATTACAAAGAGGTCAGCAAGGTGAAAATTAAATTCATCGACCGATTACAAAGAGGTCGGCAAGGTGAAAATCAAATTCATCGACCGATTACCAAGAGGTCGGCAAGGTGAAAACCAAATTCATCATCCGATTACCAAGAGGTTGGCAAGGTGAAAGCGTAGAAGCAGATTAATGCAAGAAGTTATAAAAAGTAATCCATAGAAAGCGACCTGACGAGGTCTGACTAAAAATGGATTGCTAAAAATAACTTAAGAAGGCCCGACAGAGAAGTCGGACCAGTGAAAGGATCACTAAAAAGGGACAAAGACATCTTGCAAAGGCCAAAGAAAGAATTGCTGAAAGGTACGAAGTCTTGAAAAAGACACTAGTTAAAAGCAAAAGCACAAGACAAAACGGCGCTAAAAAGTCATCCAAACAAACTATAAAGAAAAGGTTCCCCTTAGAATACTACCTAAAAAGTTGTTGGAATATGACTAAAAAGCCCAGATGGGTCGACATCAGCCAAAGGCGCGATCCAAAGCAACAAACTCGAAAAAGAGAAGGAGTCAAAAAGCCAAAATGGTTGAAGACAACTTAAGGCTCAAAAGGCTCTGAAAGGGTAACAACTCCGCTCGAAAAAGGCGCGATCTCCAAACAAGGCTACAAAAAGTCGTTCGAAACTAAAAATGTTCTATGCAAAAGAACACTAAAAAGTTATCAGACAAGAGCCCAGCCACCAAGTCACAGGGACTGCCCGACTTGATACAAAGTTAACCAACACTAAGTCAAAACAAAGGCGAGACCCCCAAAGGCAACAAAGGAAAACTCACCCAAAGGAGGTCAGACTGGGAAATACGTAAATACGAAGGGTTGCAAAAAAGTAAAACCCTAGATGTTTATCTATCATAAATAAATAAAACATTAAAGACTCATAAGGCCACCTAAAAGGCAGCCTCAGAGTTTAAAGTGTTTTGTTTTTACAAAATAAAGTTGCTAAGAAAAGCAACCAAGTGTCAAAGAGGTCAACTGCATAAAGAGTTACAAAAAATAACAAGTTTAAAGTCCACAAGTCGGACTATAATATAAGCACAGAAAGGATCCAAATCCTCCCCAGTAGTGGCATCGTTGGCTGAAGGAGGAGGAACGGTCACAATCGGGACGGCATCAACAGTTCCATCGAGACCATTTAGGATCTGCACATCGGGATCAGACTCTGGCTGGTCGGCCTCAGAAGGAACAGAAGAAGCTGAAGTAGCTGCGGCTTTCCCTGGCGGTACAAGAGGAGGGCACTCATCTTCATTATCAGGGGCAGGCACTATCTTGCCATTCTCGACCACATTATCCAAACTAAAAAGAGTCAGGTCGAGCTCAGGGGCCAGAACTTGGACTTGGGCTTTCAAGTTCTCATATGCATCAGTCACACTGCCCACCAGATGACCCTGGAGCTCGGCATAATCGGGCTGGGCAGACTCAAGCCTTTCCTTAAATTCCAGCAGCTCGCCATAAGTGCGAGTATAGCTCTCCTTATATTTTTTCGCCGCCTCCTCAGCCAGGTTTGCAGCAGCCTCAGTAGCAACAGCTTGGGATTTCTCCCTTTCCACATCCAGTTCCAGCTTAATTACCTTAGCATCAAGCTCATCCTTCAAACCCTTGATTCTATCAAATTCATACTTGGCATCTTCCATAAAAGCCTTAGTGGCACAAACGGGAGACTCCCTAACAACTTGCGATAAAGCCGCACCAATATTGGCCATCCGAATACTATTACTTGTGACAAAATTAAGGTAATGGAGAATAGATACATCATCCAAAGGAATCTTACCATAGGGTGCAATTAGCTCGGTAGCAAACCCACACCATCAAAATCCTTGGCATTTAGATCATAAGAACTAAGAGTTTTTTGTCGCTTTGGGGGAGGACCAGCAGCAGTAGGAGAGGAGGTAGCACCAGAGGTCGGTTGAACGTGTCAGAGGGAAGCCTCCAAACTCGTGGGGTTGGGATGATTTTTCTCGGCCCAGTAGTATCAGAAATTGGCTGCTGCACCTGAGAAGACCCCTCTCCTGAAGTCTTCACTGTCAAATTCTGTGCAACTGTTGCTTTCTTAGCCCTACGAAAAGCTTTTATGGAGTCCATATATTTTACCATTTCTGAAAAAGAAACCAGTAAGACAAGTCACAAATAAGAAAAATCAGCAAACAAACAAAAAAGATTACTGTTAGAAAAGAAGTCGGACACTACCCAGTTCGACACGGAGGAGGGAAGGATCTCCTAGAAACCTCTTCGTGTCCAGATGAGAAGGCGCCCCCCAGTTCTCCTCTAACACACTCACAAAGGCCTGCTCGACCTCATCCAAATTCTCCCAAGAGTACTTAGTAACTACTATATTCTCTTACCAACATAAGGGGAGGTGGCCTCATTGTTCTCATCTAAGAAAAAAGGGTGAACACCCTCAACAACGTGAACCTTGAAATAGTAATTCTTAAAGTTTCTAAAGGACTCATCAAACATAGAGAATACTTTCCTCCCTTGAGTAGCTCGGAATAAAATCCAAGAAGCTTTCTTCTTACCTACCCCAGGCTTGGTCAGCACAAAAAGATACAGAAAGAGAGTTACGGTAGGTCGGACACCTAACTCTTGACACAACAATTGAAAAATCTTTATAAAACCCCATGAGTTCGGATGGAGCTGAGAAGGGGCTACATTACAAGACCACAACAGGTCAGTCTCGAAGGCGGAAAAAGGGATGGTGATATTCATTTGACTAAAAAAGTAGTCATAAACATAGAAAAAGGGACGTTCTCCCTGAGTCAAGGAAGGAAAACTAACCCTCTCCTCAGGGTCAGGCGACACCAATTCATACTTCTTCTCTTTATCCCTATCACTACAAATTCTATGGAATCTCCTAAGCCTTACACAGTACTTGGGATCAGCCACTGTAACATACATCAGGACTATAGAGTCCAGCCAGTCAGACATGCCATCAGGAATCTTGGTAGACATCTCAACAATATTTTTTCGTGAAGACATACGTCAAACTATACCTACAGCAAAGGAAGATAACAGGGGTCACTACTAAACAACTCAGACAAAATAAAAAAAAGAGAAGAAACAACCAACAAACAGAGGTAGGGCAACAAAAAGCGCACCCCTAGCAGTAACCCAGGGGCACCCTTTGGAGGCAACAACACAGCAAAGAAAAGGGAAAAGCGACACAAAAATCAGAAGCCCTAACCACCAGTAACCCCCTCGAAACATGCAAGGAATTCAACCTAAGCGCCAGCATTTTTTCGTACAAACGGCAAACAAAAGAAAAAGCCTCTACGAAAGCAAAAACTACCAAGAAACCTAAAAAGTGCACATCTTCCCCAAACAGGAGCAGTAAAGAAAATCACAACATCGACCAGGCACAAAGAGACAATCTCTTACAAGAAAGAATCAAGCTTCTCAAGGCAAATGCAATAAAAATCAAACATACAACAGTGAAAACATACATGAAGACGGCTATCGAAAAGGAAGAAAAATACCAACCTGTGGAAGAAGAGGAAACAAGCACAAGGAAAGAAGCAAACGACGAAATCCACACCAACAATCGCTTCCGAGCAAAACAAATGGGAAACAGAGAAAACAAGACGAACGAAGCACTTCAAGCAAATAACAAAGCAAAGAGCAAAGAGAAAGGAAAGAAGAAACTGAAAATAATTCTTTAAATTTCAAAATGAAATGCAAAAGAGGGAAAAGGGGAAACGGCAAAGGGAAATTAATGAGCTTTTAAACCCTCGCACATTCCCAAGGAAGCGCAACGCGCGCTGCAATTAAAAACGAAAAAGAAAGAAAATGTTTCGCATTCAAAGAATCCCATCTGGAGTTATACAAGAGATCGACTAAAGCCAAAATGCTCGAGCAGGACTTCCTCAAAGGGGTCGAAGTCTAAAGACACGACCTCAAGGGAAAGATCAAACTCGAGCAGGGGCACTGTTCATACCCTGGGTCGAGCTATGCAACCCGGGCTGATTGAAGACAAGAGCGACCGACCTCTTCGGGTTGGGTCGCCCCCGATCTCTCCTTAAGGAGTTCAGCCAAATATCCATAGAGGCCCAAGCAGGCCCAAACAAAGGAACGCAGCTTATTCTCAAGGCGGCAAAGCCCAAAAAGATAAGGCGGTTCCCCTAAAAGATAAGATAAGATAACTAACTTATCTTAAAGGACACCCCACACTACTATAAATACACTGGAGTACCCAGGTATAACTCATACTCTGATTCTACACAAAAAACTGCCTAAAGCACGTGCTAACTTAAGCATCGGAGTCTCTTGCAGGTACCACCACCCTCCGGTGATCAAGGATCAGTAGTATCACCAGATCCAACAAGCCGAACACGAAAGCTCTGGCCACCACAGCAGATCTCATCCGAGATCGACCTTCAATTTTAGGTAAACCTCGGAACAAGCATCTCGGCCTGAAGGCTCCTCCAGAGCTTCGCATATTTTGATTTCGTACGAAGGTAGGATTTTGGTAAATTTTCACCAGTTAAATTGGTATTTGATAAGTGAATTGATGTCGTGATTACTTGTGGATTGAATTTATATTGATATTTGTGATAAGTTTGAAGTTTGGAGGGTTTAAGTGCAGCCAGAAAGTGAGTTATTTTGATGATTGTGATTTCTGGATTACGGTAGGATAATTTGAAAATGTTAAAAGTTGCCAGTTTGATTTATTGGAAATGATTTGAAAAGAGTGTGGAAAATGCTTTGGATGGATCCCGAGAAAGGTGGCAGAGTCTGGATTTTAGGGGAGGTGCCACCAAAATTTTGTTATAAACTTTAAGAATTTATTTGAAATTTTATTTAGAAGAAAAGGGTTGGATTTGAGAAATTGTATTATTTAATTTTTGATTTATTCAGAAAATAGTTATATGTCGGATTTAATTTATTTAAGAAAAGTATATATTCTGAGTTTGATTTATTTAGAAAAGAATTATTTTATGATTTTAAATTTGTAAAGAAAAGTACTATGTTTAAGTTTGATTTGAAAATGAAAAGGGGCTGATGTTTTGGATTTGACTCAAAAATTTTATTTAAAGATGTTTTAGTGAACTTCAAAAGTAATTGAGTTTTTATTGAATGATTCCGTTTGGCGACATCTTGGAAAATGTTAAAGAATTTGTGTTAAAAATAAAAGGGGGATTAGTTTTGGTTTTAAAAGGAAAAGAGAAGACAAACCAGCACGTGTGAAGATGAAATAATTAAAAGGTCACAAGAGGGTGATGAAAAGTAAATAGTTATAGTGTTGATGTGAAAATGTTAAACCGTGGGCTTTATGTGTGAGTAATTGTACGGGAATGCCCGTGTATATGGAATGGCTTCCAGGAGAAAGTGGCACATGCTTCAGCTGGAGAATCAGCGCCTGCAAGTACTTGCAGAGGTCATGTTCGGCATATTTCAGCTGGAGAATCAGCACCTGCAAGAGGTTGAGACCTTGCAGAGGTTATGCCCTTGGAATGCCTTATCTGACTTACAATTCGGATTGCGTCGGGTACGGGTCGAAACCGACAAATGAGCTCATTACCTGCGATAGGACTAGACATGCATCATTCTTGTTGTGCTTCTGGATTTTACTTGATACGGTGATATTTTTTGTGATTGTCTTCCTGTGTTTATGCGTTCCTTACTGTTACTCTGAATTGTGGTAATTAGATACTTCTCTGTGATTCCTGTATATTTCATTGTGAATTACTCGAATTTTGGTAACCCTGACTAAATTAACTACCCTCGACCCTACTAAGAACCCCCCATTTCTTACCCCTTTTCTTCCTCCCCTTCAGATGGAGACCGGAGTTATATTTTACGAGATAGACCCTCCCTATATATACGAGGATATTGTACAGCATAGGTTTTATGTAGTAGGTGCAGAGATTAGGACTTGTATGTACATTCTGCGTGATCATCCCTTCAGTCACCCGATTGACACTCCACGGTTTAACCCCGATATGCCCTATGAGTTCCCGCTGCAGTGGCTCCACCCGGATGCTCCAATTCATTCGTTTCATGACGGGCCAGTGCCTTACCAGCATCCCGATCAGCCTGCGGATCAGGCGGACCCTTAGCCTGAGCCCATGGAGGAGCATATTCTATAGCGTGCACCGAAGGAGGATATCCCAGTGGAGCAGATCTCAGTATCTTCATCCGAGCCATCTTTTGAGGAGCCGCTCACCGCCTCTATTAGTGGACCGGCGAGTGCTGGTCATACCAGTAGCACGAGTGCCAGTGCCCCTCCTGAGGTTATAGAGAATTTCGATGACGAGGACGAGGATCCTGAGGAGTGTTCTGATGTGGTTGTGATCTCCTCTGACGATGATAGCTGAGGCCTGGGAGCTGCGGTTGTGCCTTTTGATAGTTTTTTGTGATAGCCTAGCTTTTGTGTTAATCTCTCACTTTTGGTTTGACTCATTGAGAGAGTAGGGTGTACATAGTTGACTAGGCTAGTTCGGGCGCCAGCTTAGGGGTTTTCTGTATGAACTAGGGCCCAGAGTGTTAATTTGTACATAGTAATATTTCTGAAGGGTTATATATATATATATATTCAACAGTACCTGTATGCGTATGTATGGTCTATGCTATATGTTGTGGTTATATATAATGCTGACTTGTGTATGTTTAATTAGCTGTCCTCGCAAACCTTTTTATAAAGTAAAAGTCCTTCCAAAAACTGATAGTACGCTAACCCGATTACAGGCTTAATAATAAATAGTAAAAGTTTCAGGTGAAGAAGTTGGTGACACTTGATTTCTAGTATGATCATGACTTACTATGAATTGGGTCGTTACAAGTTGGTATCAGAGCAGTTCGTTCCTATTAAAGCCTGGGGATATGGACTGAATCATGTTTCATTGCATTCTCTAAATTGTGTCTCATGCATATAGGATATCGTTGTGATATGAATTGCATGACTGTCGCTGTGTTTCCATTTTAGAGACTATTCACACTTTGCCTAAAATGTTAAGACTTATCAACTTAAATTGCATGTTGGGTGTCAACAAGATCTTGATGGCTGCACGGGGACGAGGACATGGTAGGCGTAGTGCGAATCCTATAGAGGAACCGACGAGGGCTGCAGATACTTTTATAGCTGCGATGAACACCATGGCTGAGGCTGTGCATGAAATGGCAAATGCTACAACGTGAGCAATTGACCGTTTAGGTGAGAGGAATGCAGATCGTAATGGGGGACGCAATGGTGAGCATCGTGGAGATGGTAATGATAATGAAGGTGCTGGAAACCACGATAACCCTATCACACTGGCAACATTTCTGAAGGTGAATCCGCCCAAGTTTAAGGGGACGCTTGTTGCAACTGAAGCTGACAATTAGTTCCGTGGTATCAAGAATTCATTGCGAGCGCAACATGTACCAGAAAGACAGCACGTAGAATTTACGACCTATATGTTGGAGGGAGAAGCTGAACACTAGTGTCGTGGAGTGCAACGCTTGTTAAGACAAGTGGTGGAAGAGATTGACTGGGATACTTTTAAGGAGGAATTTTACAAAAAGTATTTCCCTAGATCTATTCGTGATGCTAAAGAAATGGAATTGATGCAATTGATGCAGGGAAATATGTCAGTGGTAGAATATACTCGAAAATTTGAGGATTTGTGCCGATTTTCTAAGATTTGTCAGGAAAACCCAGATGATTTTGAAGAATGGAAGTGTTTAAAGTACGAAGGAGGACTTCGCCTCGAGCTAATGCATTCATTAGTCCCGCTTGAGATACGGAATTTCGCAGAGCTTGTCAATAAGAGTCAGCTGATGGAAGACTGTGAACATAAGATGGCAGCGTCAAGGATGAGACATCCAAGCTTACCGCCAAAAAACTTTAATAATTTTCATAGGCATGTGACAATGAGCAATTTGCATAGGTTAGGAATTTGATCATCAAAATGGAATTGGCATTGTAAGTGTAGTCCTAACCCAACAAATTGTCCATCAATCAAATGTTATCACAATACAAAATAAATTATAACTGAGAGTATTTAGCTCCCGGGTTGTCTTCTCTAGGAGTTGCAATGAAATGTATAATCATTGCCTATGAAGGAGAGAGAATGGGGAATTGGGAATGAAAGCAAGAGAGCAAGTAATGTAAATAGCAAGAAATTAAATGAACATGCAAGGAATGTAAATGGCAACTCTTGGCAAGAATTGGGTAATCTAGGTTTCATATCCTAGTTGTGGACCACAAACATGACAATTGTGTGGAAGCAATACAAACTAGTCAATCCTCGTTGAGAATTAGTCAAAAGGTGTAATTGATCTCAATCCATAAGTCCTAGTCAACTCACTAATTACTTAGTGAAAGACTAGCGTCAATGGAAACCAAATCAATTAACCATTCTCACACAATGCGGAATAGACATCCACAACTCAATTCCACCCAAACATCCAATTTCTCAACCAAGAGTGTAAAAATTAAACATGCACGAAATTAAACATCAAAGCAAATAAAAGTCAACGCAATAAAAGTCAAAGCAATTAAATGCAAGTAAAGGAAACTTAAAATGCAAGAAACCTCTTGGCAAGTAATTGAAGGCTAAGGCTACGTATCCTAGTCATTGACCACAAACATATGATGATTATGAAGAGTTAATCCTACTTAGTCAACCTTACATCGAAGATAAGTCAAATAGGCATAGTTGATTTCAATCCCTAAGTCCTATGTCAACACTAAGGGGTCACATAGAGTCAAGGGAGACCAAATCAACTAACTACTCTAATGTATCAAGCAAGAATGGACATCAATGACACAAGGATCACTAAAGTCAACAATTTCAAGCCAAGAGTAAGAAAAAGCTATGTAGAAACTAAGCCAAGCATTTTATCGAACACTTGGTGTGCATGAAAATAAATTAATATTAAAATACATTAAAATAAATTCTAAAGCTACCAAAATAAGAAAATAACAATAACAACTAAAGAAAGCAATAAATGACATGGAAACATAAATTTGCATTAATTGAAAGTAAAATGTAACAAGAGTGTCATAAAACATAAATTGACAAAATAAATGAAATAACAAGAGAAATGAAGAAGAACAAGAAGCAATAACAATAAATGACAAGGAAAAGTAAATAGAAACAAGAATTAAAAGTAGAAATTACAAGAAATTAAACTAAAGAACCCTAATTCTAGAGAGAGGGGGGAGCTTCTCTCCCTAGAAACTAAGAGAAAACATAACAAAAGCTAAACCTAATTACCCCCCTTCATTCCTCTTCACTTTGGCCTTAAATAGCTTCAGAAAATGAGTTAGATTAGATTTTGGAGGCCTAGAATTCGCCCCCAGTGATTTGCATTAATGAGCTCACGTGCAGGGACCTGTGCGGACGCACAGACGCGTGCGTCCGCACATATGCTGAAAATTGACCTGTGCGGACGCACAAGTACCTGTGCATATGCACAGGTAAACTTATGTTCACTATAGCAAATTGCATATCATTTTGAAGTCCCGGACGTTAGCTTTGCAATGCCACTGGAACCGCCTCATTTGGACCTCTGTAGCTCAAGTTATGACCAATTTAGTACAGAGAGGTCAGGGTTGGCAACTTTTCAAATCCTTCATTTCTTGAATTCTTCCACTTTGTATGCTTTCCTTCCACTTTCTCAAGCCATTCTTGTCTTCAAAACCTTAAATCACTCAAACAAATATATCAAGGCATCGAATGGGAGAAAAGTTAATTAAAATTGGCAATTTAAGCATGAAAAGTATATTTTTCACAATTAAGCACAATTAGGAAAGAATTCACAAAAGCATGCTATTTAGGCGAATAAATTTGGGTTTATGTGATGGAATCCACTCAAATCAAACCAAAATATATCGTAAAATATGGATTCATCAGCATGCGGTACAATGAAAAGTTGATTTTATGGTACCAGGAGTACCTACGCGAGGGAACCAACAAGTTAGAAACTTCCCTACGCGCTCTATAACTGGGAATGAAAATAGGCCAAGACAGGACACTGGTAAGCAACCTCAGCAGCAGAGTCAGGAGGACCCAACGTGTAGGCAATGTGGAAAGAATCACACTGGTAGGCCTTGTTATTTTGGAATGAGAGTTTGCTACAACTACGGTGAACCGGAGCATATAGCAAGAAATTGTCCAGAAAAGTTGATACAAGAAATAGCTAAATCGCAACAGCCAGGGAGAGTATTTACAATGACTGCTGAAGATGCTCGTACTCAGACACCCTGACCCAAGGTCAGTATTGTGTTAAGACTCGCTTCTTAACTGCACTTTATGATTCTGGTTCGTCGCATTCTTTTATTTCTTTAACCGCTATACTAAGTTGAGATGGGATGAGGAAACACAACACACTTGATGACTAGAAAATAAGATAAGGACTAATTACTCGCACCTGTTTACAGGTAAAGAAAATTTTGAGGGCAAAATTTTCTTTTAGGAGGGTAGGATGTAACAACTCTAATTGTTGCACTAATGTGAGTTTTTCTTAAAATAATATTTTAAAGTGATTAGTATTATTTTGACGAGTCGACTTTGAACCCCGAAGTAAAATAAATGATAATATAATTTTATTATCATGTTATTTATTTATTTTACTTGATCTAATTATAATGAAGCCTAGATAATAATAATATTATTATTATTATTCTCAAGTCCGATTTTTACCGATAAAAAGTTAATTATTGTTATTTCTTGATGAGCTTAGAGTTGCTAAAGCTCCATCAAGTATCTTTTAATTCCTAAGTTACTAATGTCATTTATGTTAGTAATTTATACATATTTAACTTTTTATTATTATTATTATTATTATTATTATTATTATTATTATTATTATTATTATTATTATTACTAAAGACCAAAAGAAGAAAGAAAAGAAGGAATAGAAACGTGAATCACATTAAGCAATCTTATCCCATTAATTATTAACATGCCTTTCTTTTAATTCAATATGACCGAACTGGAGAAAGAAAGAAAAAAGAGATTTCAATCCAAAACCACCTAGTAATATAACATTGACACATAATCCTCCAATTGACAACTCACCCTTCCATTAAGATCAAAAACACTTCCCCTAATTTGCTAAACATATTGCATGAAGAAAGGGTAAAGTGACCGAGAGCTTTCATCAAAGAAACCGTAACCCTCTACCATTTTCTTTCTTTGATTTCACTTAATCCGTAATCCCAATCAAAAATCTAATTCGGTAAAAGTGTTCGTATCCTCCTCCTCTATGTGTTGGCGTTACTTTTGTCCGATGGATGTCGACGGTGACGTAGCTCCCCTACCCCTTGAGTTTGGCCAACTGGAGTTCTAGGAAGCACGGAGGATTCCGGACGTTTTTTCCTTCAGCAGCTCGGTCAAAAGGCTCCTCTGGAGCTTCGCCTATTTTGATTTCGTACGAAGGTAGGATTTTGGTAAATTTTCACCGGTTAAATTGGTATTTGATAAGTGAATTAATGTCGTGATTACTTGTCGATTGAATTTATATTGATATTTGTGATAAGTTTGAGGTTTGGAGGGTTTAAGTGCAGTCAGAAACTGAGTTATTCTGATGATTGTGATTTCTGGATTACGGTAGGATAATTTGAAAATGTTAAAAGTTGCCAGTTTGATTTATTGGAAATGATTTGAAAAGAGTGTGGAAAATGATTTGGATGGAACCCGAGAAGGGTGGCAGAGTCCGGATTTTAGGGAAGGTGCTGCCAAAATTTTGTTATAAACCTTAAGAATTTATTTAAAATTTTATTTAGAAGAAAAAGGTTGGATTTGAGAAATTGTATTATTAATTTTCGATTTATTCAGAAAATAGTTATATGTCGGATTTAATTTATTTAAGAAAAATATATATTCTGAGTTTGATTTATTTAGAAAAGAATTATTTTATGATTTTAAATTATATAAGAAAAGTACTATATTTAAGTTTGATTTGAAAATGAAAAGGGGCTCATGTTTTGAATTTGACTCAAGGATTTTATTTAAAGAAGTTTTAGTGAACTTCAAAAGTAATTGAGTTTTTATTGAATGATTCCGTTTGGAGACATCTTAGAAAATGTTAAAGAATTTGTGTTAAAAATAAAAGGGGGATTAGTTTTGGTTTTAAAAGGAAAAGAGAAGACAAACCGGCACATGTGATTATGAAATAATTAAAAGGTCACAAGAGGGTGACAGAAAGTACATACTTATAGTGTTGATGTGAAAATGTTAAGCCGTGGGCTTCATTTGTGAGTAATTGTACGGGAATGCCCATGTATATGGAATGGCTTCCAGGAGAAAGTGGCACATGCTTCAGCTGGAGAATCAGCACCTGCAAGTACTTGTAGAGGTCATGTTCGGCATACTTCAGCTGGAGAATTAGCACCTGCAAGAGGTTGAGACCTTGCAGAGGTTATGCCGCTGGAATGCCTTATCTGACTTGCGAGTCGGATTGCGTCGGATGCGGGATGAAACTGACAAATGAGCTCATTACCTGCGATAAGACTAGACATGCATCATCCTTGTAGAGCATCTACATTTTACTTGATACGGTGAAATTATTTGTGATTGTCATCTTGTGTTTATGCATTCCTTACTGTTACTCTGAATTGTGATAATTAGATACTTCTCTGTGATTCCTGTATATTTCATTGTGAATTACTTGAATTGTGGTAACCCTGACTAAACTAACTACTCTCGACCCTACTAAGAACCCCCCAGTTCTTACCCCTTTTCTTCCTCCCCTTCAGATGGAGACCGTAGTTATATTTTACGAGATGGACCCTCCCTATATATACGAGGATATTGTACAGCATAGGTTTTATGTAGTAGGTGCAGAGATTAGGACTTGTATGTACATTCTTCGTGATCATCCCTTCAGTCACCCGATTGACACTCCACGGTTTAACCCCGACATGCCCTATGAGTTCCCGCAGTAGTGGCTCCACCTGGATGCTCCAATTCACCCATTTCATGACGGGCCGGTGCCTCACCAGCATTCCGATCAGCCTACGGATCAGGCGGACCCTGAGCCTAAGCCCATGGAAGAGCATATTCCAGAGCTTGTACCGGAGGAGGATATCCCAGTGGAGCAGATCTCAGTATCTTCATCCGAGCCATCTTCTGAGGAGCCGCTCACTGCCTCCAGTAGTGGACCGGAGAGTACTGGTCAGACCAGTAGCACGCGTGCCAGTGCACCTCCTGAGGTTATAGAGATTTCTGATGATGAGGACGAGGATCCTGAGGAGTGTTTTGATGTGGTTGTGATCTCCTCTGATGATGATAGCTGTGGCCTGGGAGCTGTGGTTGTGCCTTTTGACAGTTTTTTGTGATAGCCTAGCTTTTGTGTTAATCTCTCACTTTTGGTTAGACTCACTGAGAGAGTAGGGTGTACATAGTTGACTAGGCTAGTTTGGGCGCTAGCTTAGTGGTTTTCTATATGAAACAGGGCCCGGAGTGTTAATTTGTACATAGTAGTATTTCTGAAGGGTTATATGCTAATTTATGACATATATATATATATATATATATATATATATATATATATATATATATATATATATATTAGCATATAAATTAGCATAAATATATATCTATATATATATGCTAATCACTTTTATGCTAATTTATATGCTAATATATATATATATATATATATATATATATATATATATATATACACGACAGTACCTTTATGCGTATGTATGGTCTATGCTATGTGTTGTGGTTATATATAATCCTGACTTGTGTATGTTTAATTAGCTGTCCTCGCAAATCTTTTTATAAAGTAAAAGTCCTTCCAAAAACCGATAGTACGCTAACCCGATTACAAGCTTAATAATAAATAGTAAAAGTTTCAGGTGAACAAGTTGGTGATACATGATTTCTAGTATGATCATGACTTACTAGGAATTGGGTCGTTACAAATTACCCCATAGCTAGGGTCAACATTTCATCAAACACCTAGTATGCATATTTACAAAACATGGCAAAATTGGTAAATCAATGAAAGCTATGAACCATAAATGATCAAAATCAATAAAGACAACTCAAACAAACATATAAAAGCCATCAAACATCAAATTAAACAACTAGAAATCCAAAATTGCAAGAGTATGTAATTGTTGACAAGAGACATGAAAATATAAGAAAGTGTAGAACAAGTAATGTAATTAAAAGAGAAATTAAAGAAATACTTACAATGCAATTGCTATAATCCAAAATCAAACTTGAAGTATAAAATGCTAGAAACCCTAATTAAACCTAAGAGAGAATTTTCTATACTACTCTACTCCTACTCCTACTATATGTTTTCTACCCTACAAGTGAGCTCCTTTGTTATGTGTTGACATGCCCTTAATATAGCCTCTCAAACCAGCCTTCAGCACTTTAGAAATAGGCCTAGAGACCCCCAAAACCACGTAGCACGTGACTTTTTAATGGATGCATGCACTGGTACCTGTGCGGACGCACAGATGTGTGCGTGCGCACAGGTCTCTGAATTTGCACTTGTGCGTACGCACAGATGGTTGTGCACACGCACACTTCGCAATGCTTTGGATTCGCTCTGCTTGGGTCCTTGTGCGTACACACAGATGGTTGTGCGTACGCACGCATGCTGATTTCCTTATTGTGCGTACTCACGCTTGCTTATGCGTACGCACACATGGCTGTGTGCTTCTCCTTTGTTTTCTTCATGCTTTCTCCCTTTGTACATGCTTCCTTCCACTTCTACCAACCCATTCTTCCCTCTAGGACCTGAAATCACTCAATAAACATATCACGGCATAGAATGGAATAAAAGTGGGATTAAATTGCTCAATTTAAGCACAAAAATACATGTTTTCATATTTAGGCACAATCTAGAGAGAAAACACAAAAGTATGCTATTTTAGTGAATAAGTGTGAGTTTATATGATAAAATCCATTCAAATCAAACCAAAATACATCGTCCAATATGGATTCATCAATTCCTCCACACTTAAACAATAGCATATCCTCATGCTAAACCAAACAAGGAGAATGATCAAAGGGAAACAACTTATTGAATGCAACTATCTATATGCATGCAAGTATGTATATACTATATATACCTATATACACTATAGTATCCTATTGAATTGGTGAAAACAAACACTCAAATTCCCAAACAAGTATATAGACATATAGGGCTAAGCAAAGAAGTAGCTCAATGCAATCAAAATCTAAAGAATTGATTTAACTCATCAAAAAGAAGCAACTTGCAAGAATGCATGATAAGAAGTATGGAAACATAGAGTTGAGTGATCGAACCCTCACTAGGTGTGTATGCACTCTCAACACTCCGTTTTTAGGGTTTAATCACTCAAGTCTCCTCTAATCATGCTTTCAAGAAATTGCTTTTCGTGTAACAATCAACAAGTATTTGATGCATGTATGCAAGTATCATGAAGTCTTTAGAAGGTTGTAATGGGGTTGGGGTAAGGGTAAGATGAATATATGGCTAAGTGGACTAAGAGATTGAATCTTTGATTAGCTCAAGTATCCAACTCAACCTATATCAACCAAATCACAACAATGCATCCTTACCACCCATTACTTCTTTTCACACACATTCATGCCTTAATTTCTATTCAAAACACATATGCATTTCTTATTCCAAAATTTTTTTTCTTTTTCTTTGGGATAACTTTTGTCCCCTCTTATTATTATTTATTTTTATTTTTTTTCCATTTCATTTTTTTTTTGCTTTTGTTTTTCTTTTCTATTTCTTTTTCTTTTTCTATGACAAATGCATACGGTTAAAGCAAATCCAAACATGAATGTGCACCCATTTTCCAATTTTTTAATAATTACCCAAAACAAATTTTTTCTCTACGAATGCTTCCCAAAATTTCCCCCACAGTTAAATGACACACACACCTTAACCTAAGCTAATCAAAGATGCAATTCAAGATAATTCATGGTTTTTCGCTTAGGGTTGTGATGTGCTAATAATTAGAACAAAGGGGATTAAAAAGCTCAAAAGGGGTTAACAAGGGTAGATGGAAGGGTAAGGCTATATAGGTGAGTAAACTTAATTCAAAGATGGCCTCAATCATGCTAAATGCATTCAAGACATCAAACATCGGAAATAAAGAATCAAGAAAAACCAAGATCACAATCATAGAAGGAGAAAAATCACATTATGAACAAAATTAGTGGTTAGAATGTGTAACCACTCATTAAAGCTCAAAAACTCACAAGGCATTTTGTTCTATCTCTCTTATATGTTCCATAAAAATTCATTCAAGCTAGTTTAAAAAACAGTTTTCCAAATCAATTCAATAGAATGCCCTAAAAAAAATTCTTGGAAATCTTTATTGTTTTTCACCAAAATTATTTCCTATATGTATGTATGATGTGATGGATGCAATTTTCAAAATTTTCCTAGTTCTATTCCTAATTTTCAACAACCAAAAACTAACATGAACAATTAGGACAAAATTGAACTAGGCACTATGATATTCACATCATCCAATCACAACTTCTATCTATAAAATATATACTAAGAAAAAGATGCAAAAATGCAACATGCAATAAATAGAAATAACTATGATATATATACCAAAAGAAAATGTAATGCAACAGTCAAAAATACTCCAAATATATACAAGAAACCTATTAAAAGAAATAAAAGTAAAGTGCAAAGTGTTTGGGAAAAGAAAGTTTACGTCCCGAAAGTGGTGAATCATCCCCCAACTTAAGCGTTGCACGGTCCTCCGTGCACAAACACAATCCGGGAAGAATGTCTCTAAGTTCCTCCACCTTTGGTTGGCAGATGCGGGGGCTTGAGTTGTGTGGAAATTGCCAAGTCCAATGTATGCTCAGCATCTCCATCCTCAGTTTCCTTCTCCTCTCCCTGCTCCTTGCCTTACGTCTCATCCTCAAAAAGAATGAATAAAGTATAATTAGGAAGCACAGGGCAAGTAGCACAAAAAGGTAAAGGATTATGTAAATAAGCATCTAATTGAGAAAGTTTGCATAGTGGTGTGGTATGATGAAAATGGATTAGCCATGTGTGTATTCCAATTACGCCCGCGGTTAGAATACATGCAATGGCAGGTTAAAATGGCATCCACACAACCACAAGTAATAATGAGTTCCTCAATTAAATGGCCTAAGATGCAACTAAGAGATGAGCATCAATTAAACACAAGCAAGCTTAGGCAATTGCAACAAGAGTGAATTGAATTTAGGAATTATTGGATATTGAAATTGTGCAAGTGAATGAGCAAAATTGATATACAAAATAGCACAACAAACAATAACCAATGCAATAATGAAAAGAGAATTACTTATTCATCCTTAGAAAAATTCAAATAATCACACGGTTAAGGTGTTTGTTACAAAAAGGTGACAAACTTGATAGAATCAAGTTAAGCCAACTCAAACAAATGCAAAGCATTAACAAGGAACAAGGACCTTTTTATGCATATTCATAAAACATGGCAAAATTGGTAAATCAATGAAAGCTATGAACCATAAATGATCAAAATCAATAAAGACAACTCAAACAAACATAAAGCCATCAAACATCAAATTAAACAACAGGAAATCCAAAATTGCAAGATTATGTAAATGTTGACAAGAGAAATGAAAATATAAGAAAGTGTAGAACAAGTAATGTAATTAAAAGAGAAATTAAAGAAATACTTACAATGCAATTGCTATAATCCAAAATAAAACTTGAAGTATAAAATGCTACAAACCCTAATTAAGCCTAAGAGAGAATTTCTATACTACTCTACTCCTACTCCTACTATATGTTTTCTACCCTACAAGTGAGCTCTTTTGTTATGTGTTGACATGCCCTTAATATAGCCTTTCAAACCAACCTTCAGCACTTCAAAAATGGGCCTATAGACCCCCCAAAACCGTGCAGCACGTGACTTTTTAATGGATGCATGCACTGGTACCTGTGCGGACGCACAGATGTGTGTGCGCACAGATCGCTGAATTTGTACTTGTGCGTACGCATAGATGGTTGTGCGAACGCACACTTCGCAATGCTTTGGATTTGCTCTGCTTGGGTTCTTGTGCATACGCACAGATCACAGATGGTTGTGCGTATGCACGCAAGCTAATTTCCTTATTGTGCGTACGCACGCTTGCTTGTGCATACGCACACATGGCTGTGTGCTTCTCCTTTGTTTTCTTCATGCTTTCTCCCTTTGTACATGCTTCCTTCCACTTCTACCAACCCATTCTTGCCTCTAGGACCTGAAATCACTCAACAAATATATCACAGCATAGAATGAAATAAAAGTGGGATTAAATTGCTCAATTTAAGCACAAAAATGCATGTTTTCACATTTAGGCACAATCTAGAGAGAAAACACAAAAGTATGCTATTTTAGTGAATAAGTGTGAGTTTATGTGATGAAATCCATTCAAATCAAACCAAAATACATCGTCAAATATGGATTCATCACCAATCTCCCTTAAAGATCGTGTAAAAGTTCTTTAAATACTAAGCTAATGACTAAGGATTACATAAGAAAGGGTAAAACAATCTTTTAGTGCTTAAATCCACTTCTGGGGCCAACTTAGTGAGTGTTTGGGCTGAGTTTTGATGAGATCCATGTGCTAGGATACCTCTAGGGCATTGAATGCTGGCTAGGGGTCCTCTTTGGGTGTTTGGACGCTGGTCTCCTCCTTTGGGTGCTAGACGCCTGGACTGGAGAAGGAGGATGGCGTTAGACGCCAATTTTGGGCCTTCAATTCTGAAGCACAGTATAGACTATTAAACATTTCTGGAAAAATCTGGAAGTCAGCTTTCCATATCCATTGAGAACGTTCCATTTGGACTTTTGTAGCTCTAGAAAAGCTCTTTCGAGTGCAAGGACGTCAGATCCGGGTAGCATCTGCAGTGCTTTCTCTGTCTGTGAATCAGACTTTTGCTCCAACTCCTCAATTTCAGCCAGAAAATACCTGAAATTGCATAAAAACACAAAAACTCAAAGTAGAATCCAAAAATGTGAATTTTACATTAAAACCTATGAAAACTTAATAAAACTTAAACAAAACATGCTAAAAACTATATGAAAATGATGTTAAAAAGCGGATAATTTTATACGTTTTTTGCATCATTTTCATATAGTTTTTGGCATGTTTTGTTTTATTTTTATTAAGTTTTCATAGGTTTTAGTGCAAAATTCACATTTTTGGATTCTACTTTGAGTTTGTGTGTTTTTATGCAATTTCAGGTATTTTCTGGCTGAAATTGAGGAG
Source organism: Arachis hypogaea (assembly GCF_003086295.3). Classification (NCBI taxonomy): domain Eukaryota; kingdom Viridiplantae; phylum Streptophyta; class Magnoliopsida; order Fabales; family Fabaceae; genus Arachis; species Arachis hypogaea. Next base: position 72,901,927 of record NC_092052.1, read on the forward strand.
TTGGAGCAAAAGTCTGATTCAGAGACAAAGAAAGCACTACAGATGCTGTCCAGATCTGACCTCCTTGCACTCGAAAGAGCTTTTTTGGAGCTATAGAACTCCAATGGAGCATTCTCAATGGCTTTGGAAAGATAACATCTAGAGCTTTCTAGCAATGCATAATAATCTATACTTTGCTTCAGAATTGAAGGCCCAAAACTGGCATCCAACGTAAGCCTCATGCCCTATTCTGGCATCCAACGCCCATAAGGAAGAGACCAGCGTCCAAACGCCCAATAAGGACCCCCTAGCCAACGTTCAATACCCTAGAGGCCTCCTAGCACGTGGATCTCATCAAATCTCAGCCCGAACACTCACCAATTGGGCCCGAAAGCATATTTTAGCACTAAAAGACTGTTTTACCCTTTCTTATGTAATCCTTAGTCATTAGCGTAGTATTTAAGAAAATTTTACACGATCTTCTGAGGGATCTGCCATATGTCATTTTTCACAATGTATTTTCTATCAGTATGAGTTTCTAAACCTCCTAGGTTGAGGGGAGAAGCCCTGCTGAGTTTTATGGATCAATAAAAGTATTACTGTTTCTTTTCAATCCGTGTTTGATTCAATTCTAAGATGTATCTTCGTTCTTCAACTTGATGAATGGGACGACTCATGACAATCATCTTCGTTCTTCATACTAAGACCTTGTGCCTAACAACCACCCGTGTTCTTCTTGAGTTCATATGAATATGTAACTGGAAAGCATCGAACCACCAGCTTGATTATACATCTCTTAGACGGCTAATCCACGACTTCGTTGGGGACTTCTCGAAATATCAGTTCAGCTGAGGTATGGGGAGATTAGGGTCTCTATGGTAGAGGCTAGAACCCAAAGGCGCAGCATTCTCTGATCCGAAAGATTCAACCTTATCTGTGACATTTTGAGTAGGATCATTAAGGAGAATGGACTGTAGGAGCTTCACCCTCAATCAGAATGGATCCACACTAACCCTGGGGTTCAGATCTGGAGGAGCATTGGCGACCTCTCAAGAAAGGCGTTGATCACATACAGCCTGCCATAGAAGAAATCATTCACAATTGAAGAAGAAAGTAAGACTAGAATTAATCCAGAAGAACAAAGCATCTCCAAGCCTTAACCATCTTCTTATCACTGATTATAATCAAACCTAGAAATTCCATTTGTATTCCTTTTATGCTTTTAACCAAATCTAACAACTCTTCTATCCGCCTGACTAAGATCTGCAAGATAACCATAGCTTACTTCAAATCACAATCCTCGTGGGATTAACCCAGTGCACTTGCTGGTTCAGTTGTGCAGAAGTGTAGGATTCTGCGCACCAAGTTTTTGGCGCTGTTGTTGGGGATAGTTCGAGTTTGGACAACTTACGGATTATCTTATTACTTAGATTAGATATTGTCTTTAATTTTGTTAGAGTCTTTTATTTTGTTTTCTTTTTTTTCGAAAAATCAAAAAGAAAATTTTTAAAATCTTTCAAAATTTTTTCTATTTTTGGCTATGTATTTTCTTTTAATTTTCTTACTTTGAGTCTTACCTATTTCTTGTTTTCTTTTTCAAAATATTTTCTTCAAAACTTTTTTCTTTTCTTTATTAATCTTTATCTTTTGTTTGAGTCTTTGTTCTTGTTCTTGTTCTTGTTCGAATTTCTTTGAGTCTTTTTTCAAAAATAGTATCTTTTGTTTGAATCTTGTGTCAATCTTTAAGTTTGGTGTCTTCTTGTGTCTTTTCTTTATAATTTTCAAAAACTGTGTCTTTGGTTTTCAAAAACTTTAAGTTTGCTGTCTTTGCATGTTCTTGTTTTCTTTGAATTCTTTGAGTTTTGTTCTTGGTGTTCTTCTTGATCTTCAAAGTGTTCTTGTTTTTCTTTGTGTTTAGATCTTAAAATCTTTAAGTTTGATGTCTCTTTGTGTTTTTATTTTTAATTTTCGCACACTAGGTGTTCTTTGATCTAAAAATTTTAAGTTTGGTGTCTTTTTGTTGTTTTTCTCTTTCTTCATTAAATTCAAAAAATTAAAAAAATAAAATATCTTTTCTTATCTTTAATTGCAATTTTCGAAAATCACAACTAATTTTTCAAATTTTAATTTCAAAATCATTATCTTATCTTAGTTTTAAATTTCAAACTTCAAATCTTTTTCAAAATCAAATCTTTTCAAAAATCTTATCTTATCTTTTTATCTTTCTTTAAAATTCAAAATCTTATCTTATCTTATTTCAAATTTCAAAATCAAACCTTTTCAAAAATCAAATCTTTTTCAAGTCTTTGTCTTATCTTGTTTCCATTCAAAATTCAAAATTCAAAATTTAAATTTCAAATTTCAAATTTTAAATTCAAATCTTTTCTAATCTTCTATCTTATCTTGTTTTCAAATCTTTTCTTAACTAGTTACTTGTTTTCTCTCTCTTCTTTTTCAAAACTTCCTAAGTAATTCCTCTTTCTTCTAATTTTCGAAATTTCTTCTTCTATTTCTCTCTCTTCTTTTTGGAAATTCATTAATTAATTTTCAATTATTTTTAATTAATTAACTTTTATTTTTGAAATAAATAAATAAATAAAACAAAAACAAAAACATTTTAATTCTTATTTATCTTTTCTACTTCTAATTTTCGAATTCTCTATCCCTCTCTTTTTAAATTCTTCTTTTCCTTCTTCTATCTTCATTCTTCTTTCCTTTCTTCATCACATCTTACAGGGAGTCCTCTGTTCTTGAAAATAGAGCTCCCATTCTCCATTTTTCTTAGTTTCTTTTTCTTATTTATGACCAGGAACAGGGATAAAGAGCCTCTCTTTAATCTTGATCCTGAACCTGAGAGGACTTTAAGGAGGAGTGATAAACCCCGATTTTGTGGTTTATCTCGTGCTTATTTTGGGGGATTTTATCACCTTCTCCCAAATTTATTCAATGAAATAGCATGGTTTTATAATTCCCGCTTGAATTGCACTTAAGTGTAAAAACATACTTTTTAGGCCTTAAATTGGTGATTTTAATTCACTTTAATTCCATTTGATGACTTGATGTGTTTGTTGAGTGATTTCAGGTTCATAAGGCAAGTATTAGATGGAAAAAATGAGGAGAAAAGCATGCAAAGGGGAGAATGCATGAAGAAACAAAGATTGGGAATGCAACAATGGATGCGCACACGTACAAAGAGCACACGCGCAAAAGTGGTTTTACATAGAGACACGCACGCGTACATGATGCGTCTGCGCGGATGAAGAATTTGCCAATCGACGCGCACGCACACATGACGCGTACGCGCCGATACTCTCACATGGCCCACTTGAAGGCAAAATGCTGGGGGCAATTTTTGAGCTGCCCAGGCCCAAATCTAACTTGTTTCTAAGTGTATTTCATGAAGAATTGAAGTCCAAGCAAGGGGGAGCAATTGTTTGAAGTTTTTGCATCATGTAGCTTAGTTTCTAGAGAGAGAAGCTCCCTCTTCTCTCTAAAATTAGGGTTCCTAGGATTAATTGCATCATACATTCATGTTTAATTCCTTGCTTTCATCTTGTTTCTTCTATATTTTCATGCTCTAATGATGTAATCTTCTTGTTCCCTCTTATTAATTTTCCTTTTCATGCCTCTTTCTAGTTGAGCACTACTCCAACCTTTAGATCTCATGTTTGAAGCATCAACCATAATGAGCCTTGATTTGCAACGCCAACCACAAAACATTTTTCTTTTACGCTTCATCCCATAAAGCTCCTTAAGTTGGCCATCCATTTCAAGCAAACCATATTCAAGTGGTATAATAAAGCTAATGGAAATGAATTTCACCCACTCAAATGAAGGAGTAGATGGCAACCTAGGTAAAGAAGCGTCCAAGGGTCTTGACAAAGCGTATTCAATTCCCATCCTCCTTTTTCTAAGGATCTTCACCTTTTCACAAGTTTTCTCAAATGTGATCCTTTGTTCAACAATATTATCTAAGCCTTTTCCCATACTCAAGTCATAATTGGGAGGGTGAGAAAAATTTACCTCCACAACGCTTTCAAACCCAACGGGAGAAGGTTTCATGCTCAAAGGATTCTTCACCACTAAGACTTGATGCTTGATCTTCATCACCACGGGGACTCAATTCTTGCTCTATCCCATCCGATTCTTCATAAGGGATATGCCTTGGAGGTTATGCACATTCCTCCTTAGCATCAAATTCAATCATCTTGGAGGGGTTTTCTTCAATCCTAGACTCCCATGGTGGTTTTGCATCTCCTAAGTCTTCAACCACTTCTTCCTCTTCTTCAACAATTGTAGCTTCCTCCAATTGTTCCAATACGAAGCAACTTCCCTCATTCTCCACCAATCTCTCCTTCATTTTATGCTCTTCATTTGTTCCCCCATATGTAACCATGGGAGTTCCTTGAGTATTCAAGTTTTGAGATGCTAACCGGTTTACCACCTCGTCCAAGGAGGCCGTGAATTATTGCACATCCCTTTTCATCTCCTCTTGTCCTTGAACCAGAACATCAAGGATGTCATCCATTGGAGGTTGGGGTGGATGGAAGGGTTCATCAAATTGGGGAAAGGATTCATAGTAGGAAGGTGGTTCTTTTTGGTAGAGTTGTGGTGGTTCAATATTTCCCGTTCTTTTCACTTGTTGCACAACACACTCCATGGTTGCTTGAAATTGATCCAATGCTTCCTTGAGACGATCCCTTGACTCTTGTTCTGCTTGGATATCATGAGTAGGATCATATGACTCTTGGATTGAAGAACATGAGTATTCTTCCACAGGAGGTTGTGGTAGAAAGTAGAGTTCATTTTGTGGTTGAAAATTTTTATATCTTGGAGGTGGTTCATCTTGGTAATAATATGGAGGGGGTGGCTATTGAAAATGTTGATGTTGGAGAAGTGGTGGCTCTATGTGTGGTTCATATGGCTTAGATGATTATTGGTAGGATGGATATGGATTAGGGTCATATGAAGATGGTTGGTAAGAAGGGGCTTGTGAGTGTGGTTGAGGGTTATGTTAGGGATATGGCTCATAGACATATGGTGGTGGTTCTTGAAAGTCACAAGGGGATTCACCATAGCCATTGGATTGATATGCATCATAGAATGGCTCTTCTTCATAGTGCATTGGTGGAGGTTGTTGCCATGAAGATTGATCATATGCATATGGCTCCTCCCACCTTTGATTATCCCATCCTTGATACACATCTTCATTATAGTCCTCATTTCCTACAATATAGTTAGAACCAAACTCATAGCCAAAGTGAGAATTCATGATAGCAAGAGAAAATGAAAATAAAATCAAATAAGAAACAAAGGAAACCAAATTCCAAAACTACCAAGAACTAACAAAGAAGCAAAAGGCAAACATATTCACAATATTCACATATATACAATAACCAATTAACACAACACCATTGCAACTCCCTGACAACGGTGCCATTTTGATGAGAGGACTTTTGACGGTTTAGAAATTCACAATTGAATTCTCGTTGCAAGTATAATTTCTAAACCAATCACTAATCCTTTCAAACAAAAATTTGGTTGTCACAAGTAACAAACCCCTAAATTTATAAACCGAAGTATTTAAAACTCGGGTTGTTCTCCCTAGAAATTGCAACAAAGTGTCTTGTTATCGGTTATGAGTTATGTTTTGGGGTTTTTGATAAGAGATATGAAATGTAAATGGCAATGTAAATAAACTAATAACTAAAAAGACCTTGGCAAGGTTTGGTGGTCAAGGATCTCTATCCTAATCACTAACCACAACATGAGAATTGGCAAGGATCAACCCCACTAAGTCATCCTCTAACTAATAAAGGAAAGTCAAGTGAGCTATGTCAATCCAAGACCATAAGTCCTAGTTCTCCACCCATTCAATTAGTGAGATCTAGCATTAACGTCTCCCAATCATCAATCACTTGGACATTAGTAACTCAAGAGTTCCTAAGTTACCTTCCCAAGCCAAGAGCATCAAATTCTACTCTAAAATCCAACCAAGCATTTTGTCAAACACTTGGAGGGCATAAAAAGAAAGCATAATAAATGACAAGAAATAGTAAAATCTATCAACTATAAATTGTAAGAAGACAAGATCAATAACTCAAATTCACAATAAAAGACATCAAACATCAATTACATTAATAGAAAATCTAAATCCAACAAGTGTTCATCAATCCTAAACAAAGAGGCATGAAAAGGAAAATTAACAAGAGGGAACAAGAAGATTACATCATTAGAGCATGAAAATGTAGAAGAAACAAGATGAAAACAAGGAATTAAACATGGATCTATGATGCAATTAATCCTAGGAACCCTAATTCTAGAGAGAAGAGGGAGCTTCTCTCTTTATAAACTAAGCTACGTGACACGCACGCGCCGATACTCTCACATGGCCCACTTGAAGGCAAAATGCTGGGGGCGATTTCTGAGCTGCCCAGGTCCAAATCCAATTTGTTTCTAAGTGTATTTCATGCAGAATTGAAGTCCAAGCAAGGGGGAGCAATTGTTTGAAGTTTTTGCATCATGTAGCTTAGTTTCTAGCCATTAACAAGCACTAAAAATAAAGGTACTATGAAGAAAGTACCTAAAGGCTGGAGGGACAAGAAAGTCCCTACTGAAGGCCTCTCACCTGCCATGAGAGTTGTCTTCACCAAGAAGCCAGTCATACCACATACAGTGAGTCATGTCCTGTCTCTAGACTATGTGGAGCTCATTCATGAGAAGACAGGAAGAAAGTTCACTATAAGGGGCAAAATTTTGAGCCCATATCATTCTCCGTAAGGAGCTAACCGTCAAGCTAGTGACGTTAAAGAAGCGCTTGTTGGGAGGCAACCCAACCCTAATTAATTATTTCTATTTCTTTTAATCCCTTAATTTTGTTTTTTCGTTAGGTTATTTCTTTAGGTTCATGATCATGTGCAGCAGTCAGAACAGAGACAGCAATGTTCAGCAGTGAAAATAGAACACTCTGAATGAAGTGTGTTGCTGGCATTGAACGCCAGCCAGGGAGCAGACCCTGGGTGTTCAATGCCAATGCAGAGGACAGGGATTCTAAATTTCCTAGCCTCTCAGGACCAGTGGTTCCCACAGTATCTTTACCTACCCCACTTTTTCGCTCCTTCTTTCACACTTCCCTATAAACCCTAGCCCAATCAAATCCATATTACTTCCCCAAAACTATCATAACTCCCACCAACCTCCACCCACTTCAAAATCCAATTTCCCTTCTATTTACCCCACCCATGACCGAACCTAACCCTAGCCCACTAGTACACAAATCCAAACACTTCGTACAACTGAACCAGCAAGTGCACTGAGTCGTCCAAGTAATACCTGAGCGAGTTAGGGTCGATCCCCCGAGGATTGTGGTTTGAAGCAAGCTATGGTTATCTTGTAGATCATAGTCAGGTAAGTAAAAGATGTTGGTGTTTGATTGTTTAATTGCATAAAAAAAGAATAAAAAGAGAACATTACTCAGAATTCAGAAGTCATGTAAACTATGATAAGAAGATGTTTAAAAGGCTTGGAGATGCTTTGTCCTTCTGGATTAACTCTGGTATTACTGTTTTGTTCGATTGTGAATGATTTCTTCTATAGCAAGCTGTATGTGATTAACGCTATACATTCGTGGTTGCCAATCTCCTCCAAATCTAAACCCCAGGGTTAGTGTGGATCCATTCTGATTGAAGGTAAAGCTCCTATAGTCCATTCTCCTTAATGAGCCTACTCAAAATGCCACAGACAAGGTTAGATCTTTCGGATCAGAAAATGCTGTGCCTTTGGGTTCTAGCCTCTACCACATAGACCCTAATCTCCCCATACCTCGGCTGAACTGGTGTCTCGAGAAGTCCCCAACGAAGTCCCCAACAAAGTCGTAAATTAGCCATCTAAGAGATGTATAATCAAGCTGGTGGTTCGATGCTTTCCAGTTACGTATTCACATGAACCCAAGAAGAACACAGGTGGTTGTTAGGCACGCGGTCTTAGTATGAAGAACGAAGATGATTGTCACGGGTCATCCCATTCATCAAGTTGAAGAACAAAGATACATCTTAGAATTGAATCAAACACGAATCGAAAAGAAATAGTAATACTTTTATTAATCCATAAAACTCAGCAGGGCTCCTCCCTTCAACCTAAGAGATTTAAAAACTCATACTAATAGAAAATATAATGTGAAAAATGAAAATATGGCAGATCTCCCTTTGAAGATCGTGTAAAAGTTCTTTAAATACTAAGCTAATGACTAAGGATTACATAAGAAAGGGTAAAACAGTCTTTCAGTGCAAAAATCCACTTCTGGACTATTATACATTTCTGGAAAGCTCTGGAAGTCAACTTTCCATAGCCGTTGAGAACGCTCCATTTGGACTTCTGTAGCTCCAGAAAAACTCTTTCGAGTCCAAGGAGGTCAGATCCAGATAGCATCTGTAGTGCTTTCTCTGTCTCTGAATCAGACTTTTGCACCTGAAATTGCATAAAAACACACAAACTCAAAGTAGAATCCAAAAATATGAATTTTACACTAAAACCTATGAAAACTTAACAAAAATTAAATAAAATATGCTAAAAACTATATGAAAATGATGCCCAAAAGTGTATAAAATATCCGCTCATCACCCACTCCTATAAATACCCCTCTTACTAACCCTTCATACACACACCTCTCATACACATCAAAGCCCCCTTTGGCCGAATAACCTCTCTCCCTCCATATCCTTCTATTTTCTTCTTCTTCTATTCTATTCTCTTTTATTTATTTTTTCTCGAGGATGAGCAAGACTTTTAAGTTTGGTGTTGGAAAAGCGTTGCATTTTGCTTTCTATTCCCACTTATGGCACCCAAGGTTGGAGAACCCTCTAGAAAGAAGAAAGAAAAGGCAGTAGCCGCTAACTCCGAATCTTGGGAGATGGAGAGATTCATCACCAAAGCCCACCAAGACCACTTCTATGAAGTAGTGGAAGAGAAGAAGGTGATCCTTGAGGTCCCTTTCAGGCTCAAGAAGAATGAGTATTCAGAAATCTGAAGAGAGATCCAGAGAAGAGGTTGGGAAGTCCTAAGCAATCCCATCGAAGAGGTTGGAATCTTAATGGTGCAAGAGTTCTATGCTAATGCATGGGTCACGAAAAACCATGACATTAGTGTGAACCCAAATCCCAAGAATTGGAGCACTATGATCCGAGAGAGAATCTTAGATTTTAGCCTAGAAAGTGTGAGGTTGGCATTCAACTTACCTCTGATGTAAGGAGACCCACATCCTTACACTAGAAGAGTCAACTTTGATTAGAGATTGGATCAAGTGCTCTCAGACATCTGTGTGGAAGGAGCACAGTGGAAAAGGGATTCCCAAGGCAAGCCCATTCAACTAAGAAGACTTGACCTCAAGCCCAGAGCTAGAGGATGATTGGAATTCATCCAAAGCTCTATCATCCCCACTAGCAATCGCTCAGAAGTGACCATTGAAAGAGCCATCATGATCCATTGCATCATGATTAGAAGTGAGGTGGAAGAACATGAGGAGATTCCTCAAGAACTGTACAAGATAGCTGAGAAGCCTTCCACCAAAGCAAGGCTAGCTTTCGCTCATCTCATATGTCACCTATGCAATTCATCTAGAATTGTCATAGAATGAGACATCTTCATTGAGGAAGACAAGACCATCACTAAGAAAAGGATGGAGCAAACTAGAGAGCATGCACAAGAGCTTGTGCACCTGCCTCAACATGAGATCCCTAAGATACCTCAAGGGATGCATTTTCCTTCTCAAGGCTATTGGGACCAATTGTATAATTCTCTTGGAGAATTAAACACTAATATGGAGCAATTGAGGTTAGAGCATCAAGAGCATTCTACCATCCTCAATGAAATAAGAGAAGACCAAAGGGCCATAAGAGAAGACTAAAGGGCTATGAGGGAAGAGCAACAAAGACAAAGGAGTGACATTGAAGAGATCAAGCACTACATTGGGCCCTCAAGAAGGGGTACTAGCCGCCACCATTAAAGGTGGATTCATTCTCTTAATCTTCTTTTCTTTTGTTATTTTTCTGTTTTCTGTTGTGTTGTATTGTCTGTTCTTTGGTTCTTATTGCATGATCATTTTTATCTATGTATTTAAGCTATAAAATGTTCCATATATCTCTCACTATTACTTAAAAGAAAATTTTATTTGAAAAGAATTGAGAGATACATGAATTTCAAGTTATATAATAAGAATATTTCAATTATTTTGATGTGATGGAATTGCTTTAGTTTTCTGAATGTATGAATAAATAGTGCATATTTGAAATTGAAATTAAGAATGTTGGCTCTTGAAAGAATGATGAAAAAGGAAAAGTATTATTGGTAATCTAAAAAATCCAAAAATTGATTTTTGAAGCAAGAAAAAGCAGCAAAAAGAAAAAGAAAAAGCATGTTGCAAAAGAAAAAAAATGTGAATATATATATATCATGCGACAAAAAAATAATAAAAAGCAGAAAAGCCAATAGCTCTTTAAACCAAAAGGCAAGAGCAAAAAGCCAATAACCCTATAAAATAAAAGGCAAGGGTAAAAGGATCCAAGGCTTTGAGCATCAATGGTTAGGAGGGCCTACAATGAATAAAATCCTGGCCTAAGCGGCTCAACCAAGCTGTCCCTAACCATATGCTTGTGGTGTGAAGGTGTCAAGTGAAAAACTTAAGACTGAGCAGTTAAAGTCGTGATCCAAAGAAAAAAGAGTGTGCTTAAGAACTCTGGACACCTCTATCTGGGGTTTCTAGCAAAGCTGAATCATAATCCAAAAGGGCTCACCCAGTTAAAGTATCTGTGGCATTTATGTATCCGGTGGTAATACTGAAAAACAAAGTGCTTAGGGTCATGATCAAGACTCTAAAAGCTGTGTTCAAAAATAAAAAAGAATTGAACTAGGAGAGTCAATAATATCATTTGGATTCTAAGTTCCTAAATATGCCAACACTTCTAAGTTTCAATGGATATTGAGATGCCAAAACTATTCAGAAGCAAAAAGCTACTAAGTCCCACTCATCTAATTGAAACTGAGCTTCATTGGAAACTCTAAGATTTATCGTGTCTTACTCTTTTTTTATCCTAATTTGTTTTTTAGTTGCTTGGGGACAAGCAACAGTTTAAGTTTGGTGTTGTGATGAACGGATATTTTATACGCTTTTTGGCATCATTTTCATATAGTTTTTAGCATGTTTTGTTTAATTTTTATTAAGTTTTCATAGGTTTTAGTGCAAAATTCACAATTTTGGATTCTACTTTGAGTTTGTGTGTTTTTATGGAATTTCAGGTATTTTCTGGCTGAAATTGAGGAGCTGGAGCAAAAGTCTGATTCAGAGACAGAGAAGGCACTACAGATGCTATCTAGATCTAACCTCCTTGCATTCAAAAGAGTTTTTCTAGAGCTACAGAATTCCAAATGGAGCAGTCTCAACGTCTATGAAAAGCTAACATCCAGAGCTTTCTAGCAATATATAATAGTTCATACTTTGCTTCAGAATTGAAGGCACAAAACTGGTGTGCAACGCCAGCCTCCTGCCCTATTCTGGCGTCCAACGCCCACAAGGAGGAGACCAGCATCCAAATGCCCAAGAAGGACCCCCTAGCCAGTGTTCAAGAACCTAAAGGCCTCCTAAAACATGGATATCATCAAAACTCAGCCCAAACACTCACCAAGTGGGCCCCAGAATCATATTTTAGCACTAAAAGACTGTTTTACCCTTTCTTATGTAATCCTTAGTCATTAGCTTAGTATTTAAGAAACTTTTACATGATCTTCTGGAGGATCTGCCATATTTCATTTTTCACATTGTATTTTCTATCAGTATGAGTTTCTAAACCTCCTAGGTTGAGGGAAAGAGCCCTGCTGAGTTTTATAGATCAATAAAAGTATTACTATTTCTTTTCAATCCGTGTTTGATTCAATTCTAAGATGTATCTTCGTTCTTCAACTTGATAAATGGGATGACTGTGACAATAATCTTCGTTCTTCATTCTAAGATCGCGTTCCTGACAACCACCCATGTTCTTCTTGGGTTCGTGTGAATACGTAACTAGAAAGCATTGAACCACCAGCTTGATTATACATCTCTTAGACGGCTAATCCACGACTTCGTTGGGACTTTTCGAAACATCAGTTCAGCCGAGGTATGGGGAGATTAGGGTCTCTGTGGTAGAGTCTAGAACCCAAAGGCGTAGCATTCTCTAATCTGGAAGATTCGACCTTGTCTATGGCGTTTTGAGTAGGATAATTAAGGAGAATGGACTGCAGGAGCTTTACCCTCAATCAGAATGGATCCACACTAACCCTGGGGTTCAGATCTGGAGGAGCATTGGCGACCTCTCAAGAAAGGCATTGATCACATACAGCCTGCCATAGAAGAAATCATTCACAATTGAAGAAGACAGTAAGACCAGAATTAATCCAGAAGAACAAAGCATCACCAATCCTTAACCATCTTCTTATCACTGATTATAATCAAACCTAGTAATTCCATTTTATTCCTTTTATGCTTTTAACCAAATCCAACAACTCTTCTATTCGTCTGACTAAGATCTGCAAGATAACCATAGCTTGCTTCAAATCACAATCCTCGTGGGATCGACCAAGAGCACTTGCTGGTTCAGTTGTGTGGAAGTGTGGGATTCTGTGCACCAACGCCTCATTGTTAGCCATGACCTTCCGAAACCACTCTTCAAGAGTAGTACCAGCCGTCGAGTCCAGGATACTAGGAACCAACATATGCCAAATTGCCTTTGATCGTTCATAATCTCTAAGGCAATGCTCCATAGTTTCCTGCACCTTATTACATCTCTTGCACATATCTAAATAAGCTAAATGCCGCTTGAATCGAAAGGTCTCCGTTGGTAGAGAATCATGTAAGCCAACTTCTCTGGAATGTTTGTATTTCACAACCAGTTCTAGTTACTATTGGCATTCCAATTTAAGGTTTTCTCTAATAACCATCTATAACCCTCCCTTGCATTATACTTTTTTGTTACTGCAGTCCACCACTCCCACTGTGGCTCCAACTCAGTCGAACTAGGATATCTCAGACCACGAATAAACTGCTTAATCTCATGCGGAATAGGCATGGTAAGACCATCAACCTCCCAAGTCACTCCTTTCCACAAGTCAGCCACTATGAAATCTAATTCAGAAATATGCACATAAGGAACAAGGTTACAAAGCTTACCAAAAGGAGTCTATTCATCATACCAAACTGATTTGTTGACATCCCCAATATTCCAATAAATCCCTTCTTTTAGATGCTCATAGGCACTGACAATGTTCTTCCAGGTAGCCGATGAAGAATTTCTACTGTTTTCGCTCATACTAGACTGGGTCCTGAGATATTTATGCTTCAGAACCTGCACCCACAACTTCTCACTATTATTTAGACAATCCCATACCAACTTTCCCAGAAGTGCCATGTTAGCACAAGAAGTATCCCTAATACCCAATCCTCTTGCCCTTTTAGGAGTTATGGCGACCTCCCACTTGACCAGAGGCAACCCTTTCCCAGTCGCTTGGCCTTTCCACAAGAACTGTCTTATCAAGGAATCAATTTTATTACATGCATACTTCAGGAAAAGAGAACTTTGCATTTGATAAACCGGGATAGAGGCCATAACCGATTTAACAAGACAAAGACTCCCTGCCTTATTCAGCACGCATCCTTTTCAACTGGAGAGCTTCCTCGAAATTTTTTCAATAACCTCCTAAGCTGTCCTCCTGGAAGCTCTAGCATGGCCGATGTTAATTCACAGGTATTTACCTAAATCATTGTAGAACCGGATGTTAGAGACCCCTAAGAGAACCTCTTTTCTCCTCTTTGACACCCTCTTGGAACACTGGGCCTTTGACTTATAAAGATTTATCTTTAAACCTAACGCTCTAGAAAATAAGTCCAGGTAGTGCATAACCTCTATTACTTGATCTTTCGATGCCTTACAGAAAAGTAAAAGATCATCTCAATACATCAAATGAGAGAGTCGAGGTCTATTCCTAGAAACCACTACCAGGTTCTACGAAGCTTGGGAAACTCTATGAGAGATAAAGTAGGCAAGAATTTCTATATAGAGTACAAATAGATAAGGGACATGGAATCTCATTGCCTCAGCCCTCTCTTTGGATTGAAATTTTGGTGCCTATTCCCATTCCACAAAACTGCCAATGAAGAGAAAGCCACACAATTCAATATAACATTAATGGTAGCCTTTGGAAACCCAAATCGGATCAAAGTAGCTTCCAAAAAATGCCAGTCTACCCTGTCATAAGCTTTTTCTAAATCAATCTTGAACACCATGGTCCCTTTTCGAGACTTGGTGTCCCTCATGAAGTGCATAATCTCTTGAGCAATTATAATATTCTATGTGGTTCCTCTTCCTGGAATGAACCCTCTTTGCAAAGGACTAATGATCTCTGACAGGAAAGGTCTGAACCTGTTAAATAGAACCTTTGTGACAATTTTATAAATTACATTACACAAGCTAATAGGCCGAAACTCCCGTAAGGAAGGGGGAACTTCCATTTTAGGAATTAGAATAATGAGAGTATCGAAAATAGAAGCATTCATTGGCTCACCCTCAAAGGCTCGCTTGACCAGCCCACACACATCATTGCTAAGAGAGTCCCAAAATTCTTTGTAGAAAATTGCTTGAAATCCATCTGGCTCTGGGGCTTTAAATGAACTCATGGTCATAACAGCTCTTTTAACCTCTTCAAACATTACTGGTTCCACTAGCTTTTGACAAGCCTCAGTACTAAGAGACGGGCAAGGAAAAGGCCCCACGGCGTTGACGTGTGGAAAATTGCTGATTAAGAATTTATAATAAGAACAGCGTTGCAAGTACAGTTCTTAACCAACAAAAATTCCGCTTATCAATTTAGAAAGAGTTGTCACAATTTAAGAATAAAATACTGGGAGTAGAAATCTCAGGTCGTCTCCCAACGAGTTGACAAAAGAGTGATATTTTATTAGTTAGAAATTTTTTCGAGAAATTTTAGAGTTGGAGAACGGGAAATTAAAATAATAATTAATTAAAGCACTGGAAATTAACGAGAGGTTTTATGTATTTAAAATAAAAAGCCTTGACTGGGAGAAGATTAATTGGAAGTTCTATCCTTGTTGAATTCTCCCAAGTGTAATGGTAATAGGTTGTTGTTTCTACTTAGTTATCCCATACCGAATAAAGGAAAGTCAAGTAACTGAACCAACTCCAATTCGCAAGTCCTAATCCTCTCCTACGGAAGGATTAGCGTTAGTGACTAGAGAGCCAGCCAACAACTTCCAATTTCCAATTACACTTGAGTTTTCCAACTCAAGGGTCTCCTTTTAATCAACTTCCAAATCAAGTTGGGAGTCTACTCCATTAACATGAATGCCATTTTTATAAACGATAAAAGAGAAATAAAAGAAGACATAGAAATTCAAATAAAATAATAACAGAAATTTAATTAAAGATAAAAATAGTTCTTTGAATTAATAAATTCCAAAACCATAAACATCCATATCTGAAAAGGGTTAATGGGTGATTAAAAGAGTAAGGGAATAAGGAAACAAACTAGAATAATGGAAACTTCAACGAAGGTAGTAACTCTTCTCAATATCCAAATCAAAAGCATAAAACTATAAATATATGAATGTGAAGAAAACCTAGAGGAAGTAGTATTCTCTCTCTCAGATTCAAAACTAAAAACTAAAAATTATGCGAATGAGAATGTGTGTTGAGTCTCTGCTTGCCCCTTGGCTCTAGTCTGTGTTTCTGGGCCGAAAATTGGGTCCAAACTCAGCCTAAAATCACCCCCAGCGTCTTCTGCGTTTTCTTCACGTGGCGCATGTCACGCGTACGCGTCAGTCACAAGTACGAGTCAGGCCAGGTACGCACACACGTCACTGTAAAAATCTCCAAATCACGCGTACGTGTGAGCCATGCGTGCGCGTCGATCCTCGCTAGTTATCTCCTTCAATTCTTGTGTTCCTTCCATCTTTGAAAGCTTCCTCTCCATCCTCTAAGCTATTCGTCCCCTATACAGCCTGAAAACACTTAACGCACAGATCACGGCATCGAATGGTATAAAGGAGAATTAAAATACACAATTTAAAGGCTTAGAAAACAAGTTTTCAACTATAGAACAAAATTGGGAAGGAATTGTAAAATCATGCAATTTGTATGAATAAGTGTGAAAAGACTTAATAAAAATCACTCAAATAAGCACAAGATAAACCATAAAATAGTGGTTTATCAATCTCCCCACACTTAAACATTAGCATGTCCTCATGCTAAGCTCAAGGAGACAAAAGAATGAATGAGGGAAAGTAAGACTCATGTAATGCAACCTATGTATGTGAATGCAACTATATGCTAAGATGTCTCTATCTACTTGGTTAAAAGTAAACAAGTTCTCCAAGACAAACATAAATCAGATTCCACTAATTCAAATCACACAATAAAAGACAAGTAAATTTGTAAGAAGATAGCTCATGAAAGCAGGGAATATAGAATCAAGCATTGAACCCTCACTGGAAGTGTATATGCACTCTAATCGCTCAAGTGTCTAGGGTTATTCACTCTACTCTTCTCTAGTCATGCTTTCTAAAACTTTGTTCTTCATCTAATCAATCAACAAATATTTAGTGCACCAATGCAAACATCATGAGGACTTTTCAAGGTTGTAATGGGGCTAAGGTAAAGGTGAGGGTATATGTATGGCCAAGTGAGCTATAATATGAATCTTTGACTAACCTAGGTTCTCACCTAACACACACACATACTCTATATAATTCTAAAATCATGCCTAGCTACCCATAATTCTACTTTTTCATCACATACTCTTGTATCAAATTTTCTTTAATTTCACCACTTATGCATTGATCTTTTATTAAACTTAGCATTAGGGTAATTTTGTCCCTTATTTATTTATTTATTTATTTATTTATTTATTTATTTATTTATTTGTATTATTATTTATTTATACTTTTTTTCATTATTTTTTTTAACATAAAAGCGAACATAACATATCAATGCACATGGTTTTTCTGGTCTCACATGAGTATGCACCCCAGTTTCAAATACTTTTATCAATAAAACACAACACAATTTCATCAACCCAAGTTCCCACAATTTCCCACACTTAATTGATACACAATCTCTATCTTAAGCTAACCAAAGATTCAATTGGGGTAATTAATTGTTTTTCCGCTTAAGGCTATTGATGTGGTAAAATACAGAACAAATGGGGATTAAAATTCTCAAAGTGGCGAACAAAGGTAATTGAAGTGGTAGGCTATTTGGGATAAGTGAGTTAATAAATGATGGTCTCAATCATATGTATGCATGTAAATACACTAAACAATAGACATATAGAACGGAACAAAGCAAAGATTGCAATCATAGATAAGAAAACACACAAGAATAAAAATCATGGTTAAATAATGTAACCATATAATTAAGCTCAAATCTCATAGGTGGTGTGTTCTTAGCCATAATTCATGTTCCAAATTATAATTCTCAAACAAATTTAACAAAAATTTTCAATTTAAATTAGTGAAATATTATAAAATAGGGTCTTGAAAAGAAACTCATTACTTTAACCAAGCAAAACATACATGCAAGCAATTATTATCATGTAATCTATCCTATCTAACAAAAGAAAAGCTAAAATGTTGGTGTTAAAAGAGAGAAATTATCTCCGGAAGTCAGGGACTGACCTCCCCACACTTAAGGCTTGGCACGGTCCTTCGTGCCATCAGTAAGGAGCAAGGTAGGGCTGGAAGCATCGCCTCCACTGTCTAGTTTTCCATGGCTCCCTGTGCTACTGGATGAAGGAGAATTCGGGGTGTCCGTCTGTTCCGGAGGTGGGTGAGTACCAACGATCAATTCCTTCAGATAGTTGTATCGGCGCTTGTTACGGTGCTCCATCTGTTCCATCCGCCGGTCTTGCCGGTCGAACCTCTCAAGGGTCTGAAGGAACATCTGATGGGTGGATGGTGCTTGTGGTGTGGATGATGGTGGAGTAGAAGAAGGAGGGGTATCCAAAGATGGGCCTGTAGGCCGGCTCGCAAAGGGAACTGGTGGCCGGATGTACTTCCCATTCAGGACATACTGGTCGGCCCTAGGGATCATGACCTTCGTGTCTCCTGTCCGATAGGACACACCTGCTGCAGAGACTAAATCTGAAACCAAGGCAGGGAAAGACAGGTTACCCGCAATCTGTACATGTCCCATTGCTTGCCGGATGTGTCGGGACAAGTTGAGAGGTTGCTCTGTCAGGATGCACCAGACTAGAACAACCATGTCTGCTATGAAGGTCGACTCGTAAGTGCTCAGAAAGATATAGTGAGACATAATCTGGGCCCCCACGTGAGCCTCCAAGGTAAGTGACTGGGCTAAAATGCTCTTGGGTTTTGACCGATGCGGCCCAAAGATCCAGGTACTGCCAGGTTGGGCTATAACTCCAAGGACGCTATCCCAGTCGAACTGATACATCTGGCACTTAAGAGAGGCTTCTTGATATGCATCCAAACCCTCTGGGCTAGTGGAAGATCCAGTGCTCGTTGTATGGCACTCTCGGAGACAAGGACTTGGTGCTGACGAACATAGACAGTCTGCAGGATAGGCGAGTAGAAGTTGGAGTAGAATTCAACTACCCATGATAAGTTGGCCTCCCGCGGCTGCCTCCTCAAAATCTCCACTGTCTCCTCTCTATGCGGGCTCCATAAAATCAACAAAGTGTGTTGGAATAATGAGTAGATGCTCATGGTTGTAGTTTCTCTCGGTTAGGATGGGGAACATCTATTCGCAGTAATGGTTAGTGAACCATGTGGAGTCCCGTGCGGGAAAGGCTTTCTCTAATTCATCAACTTTAATGATCATCTTCACCCGCTTTGTTGGCGGCTTGACGCTGGTAGAGGGTGGTGCCTTAGCCGGTGCTCTCTTGGTTCCTCTCCTTGCTCGTGTCTTGTCAGCGGCCTTCTCTTTTTCTTTCTTGGTACCCATGCCTAAGGAAGAAAGAAAGAAGAAGATTGTTAAATATATATAACCAAAAACAGGAGGGAGAAAATTTCAAGTGATAATGAATGCAAAAGAAAAGATAATAGCTTAAATACATGGTAGCTACAACATGTAGGTAAGATATCAATTAAGATCAAGAAGGCAATTCATAATAATTAGATGCAGGAGTGCTTATGGCATGCAGAAACAGGCATGAGAAGCATAACTCAAGCATCAATGATGAAACGTGCCAAATTAAAGAGTACTTGTATGATGGAAATTGTGCATGATAATCCCAAATATGTGTGGATTACAAATGTTGTGAAAAAAAGGCATTCAAGTAAAAGAGTAAAAGAAAATAGGATTCAAAATGCCATAAGAGCTTTTTCACAAACACTTGGTGTGCAAGTTAAAATAGGAATGAAAATAATGAATCCAAATGTATATGAGAGCCAAAATTAAATGTCAATTGTCAAATCACTCCTCATAATATCCACAAGCTCAATGAAAAAAAGGTACTATCCAAAATAAAACTCCAACACCAACATAAAATATATGCATGATAAAAGGAAGATAAAGAAACCATAAATAACTAAGCTAAAAGAAAATTGAGAAGAAAGAAAAATAAGTAAATGCAATAATTGAAAGAAGAAGAAAGGAGTATAGGGGAGGAAGAAAAGAACATGAGGTAGAAGATGGAGAAGGGAGGAAGAAAGTAATAGATAGTAAGAAGGAATAAGGAAGAAAAACGAGAAAAGAAGGAAGAAAGAATTAGGAATTAAAAAGAATTAGGATTGGGGGAGGGAATAATGGAAATCTAGGCAGCGTACTAATGTAACCAGGCGGCGCATGCGACGCGTACGCGAACAGCACGCATACACGTGGGTTGTGCGAAATTTAAGCGACGCGTACGCATGATAGTGGTTTGTGCCGATCGCACGAAGGCAGCCCCGCGCACGCACAACTCTCGGGTTAAAACGCATGAAGGCCAAAAATACATACGACGTGTGCACATCAAGCACGCGCACGCGTGGACGGCCATTAAGGGAATATGATGCGCACGCGTCTGGGACGCATACGCGTGATGGGGTTTATGCTTCTAGCACAGTTCCAGCCCCACAATAACACAACTCTCTGGCCAAACCCCATTTACGCCGATTTCCAGGGTCACGCGTACGCGTGGGCCGCTAAAAGCGCAAGCGATGCGCACGCGTGAGGGACGCATACGCGTGGTCTTACTTGTACGCAAAGTCATGCTTCCAGCACCACTTCTGCCCAACTCTCTGTTCAATTCCAGGTGGTGCGAATTCACACATGACGCGCACGTGTCAGGGACACTTGCGCGTTGCACACCCTTTTTTTATTATTATGCAGAATGCCGAATGCAGATGATTATGCATAAATTATGAATGAATACTGTGAAAGACAAAATAAAACAAAAACTAGGACTGAAAAGGGACGATCATACATTGTGGGTTGTCTCCCACCCAACACTTTGCTTTTACGTCCTTAAGTTGGACGATCCACAAGCTCAGTCTTCTTCTGTTGGTGGATCCTCCAAGAGGAAGATCTCCAGCTCCTTGTTGTGCTTCATCTTCTCACCATGATACAGCTTCAAGCGATGTCCATTGACCTTGATGAATTTAGAACTTGAAGGATGACTCAAGTGGAAAACTCCGTATGGCTCTGCCTTTTCTACTCTTTAGGGACCTTCCCATCTTGAATGCAACTTGCCTGGCATGAGCCTCAGCCTTGAGTTATAAAGGAGAACTAACTCCCCAGGTCTGAACTCTCTTCTCGTGATATGCTGGTCATGCACATCCTTCACCTTCTCTTTGTATAGTCTGGAGTTGTCATATGCTTCGAGTCAAAAGTTCTCCAGTTCTGCTAGTTGCAGCTTCCTTTCAGCACCAGCCTTCTCAAATCCCATGTTGCATTCCCTTACAGCCCAGAAAGCCTTGTGTTCCACCTCCACTAGGAGGTGACAAGCCTTTCCGTATACTAGGCGGAAAGGACTCATCCCGATGGGTGTCTTGTACTCTGTCCGATAAGCCCAAAGCGCATCAACAAGTCTGGTGCTCTAGTCCTTCCTATGAGGCTTGACTATCTTCTCCAATATGCACTTTATCTCTCTGTTAGACACCTCGGCTTGCCCATTGGTCTGGGGATGGTAAGTTGTTGCTACCTTGTGCACAATGCCTTGTTTCTTCAGTAGACCTGTTAATCTCCTGTTACAAAAGTGAGTGCCTTGATCACTCACGATTGCTCGTGGTGATCCAAAGCGACAGATAATATGATTTCTAACAAAAGAGACAACAGTGTTAGAATCATCAGCACAGGTAGGAATTGCTTCCACCCATTTAGAAACATAATCTATAGCTAACAATTTATATAAGAAACCACTAGAGTTTGGAAATGGACCCATGAAGTCAATGCCCTAAACATCAAAAATTTTACAGAATAGCATAAGCTGTTGGGGCATCTCATCCCTCTTGGATATATTCCCAAACTTTTGGCATGGGGAGCAAGATTTACAAAAGGCAGTAGCATCCTTAAAAAGAGTGGGCCACCAGAATTCACAGTCTAAAATTTTTCTAGCTGTTCTTTGAGGGCCAAAATGTCCACCACTCTCAGAGGAGTGGCAGGCCTCTAAAATTGACTAGAATTCTGATTGAGGCACACACCTTCTAATTATCTGGTCAGCACCATACCTCCATAAATATGGGTCATCCCATATATAATATTTGGACTCGCTTTTCAGCTTGTCCTTTTGATGCTTAGTAAAATTGGGAGGCAAGGTATGACTAACTAAATAATTAGCTATAGGTGCATACCAAGGAACTACCTCAGATATTGCATGCAAGCTATCAAATGGAAAAGCATCATTGATAGGAGTGGAGTCATTCTTAATGTGCTCTAGGCGACTCAAGTGGTCCGCTACTAAATTCTGGGAACCACTCCTATCTTTGATTTCTAAATCAAATTCTTGCAACAACAATATCCAACGTATTAACCTTGGTTTGGACTCTTTTTTAGAGAATAAATATTTTAGAGCTGCATGGTCTGAGTATACTACCACTTTAGTACCTGGTAAATAGGCTCAGAATTTATCCAGAGCAAAAACAATAGCCAAAAGCTCTTTTTCAGTGGTAGTATAATTAGACTAAGCATCGTCTAAGGTCTTAGAAGCATAAGCAATTATAAAAGGGTCCTTACCTTCGCGCTGAGCCTGCGCCGCTTCTACTACATGGTTGGAGGCATCACACATAATCTCAAAAGGCTGGCTCTAGTCTGGTCCTCTCACAATCAGAGCTTGAGTTAAGGCGATCGTCAGCTTATCAAACGCTTCCATGCAGTCCTCACTCAGCTCGAACTCAACATCCTTCTACAGCAGTCTGGATAAAGGCAATGCTACCTTACTGAAGTCCTTGATAAATCTCCGATAGAAACCTATATGACCAAGGAACGAACGGACTTCCCTCACGGAGGAGGAGTAAGGTAAACTAGAAATGACATCCACCTTTGCTGGATCTACTGAAATACTAGTATTAGAAACAACATGTCCTAGAACAATACCTTGTTTTACCATAAAATGGCATTTTTAAAATTTAATACAAGGTTTGAACTAACACACCTGTCTAATACTCTAGCTAAACAATCCAAGCAAAGGTTAAATGAATTACCATACACACTAAAGGCATCCATGAAAACTTCTATACAGCTCTCAATAAGATCTGAGAAAATACTCATCATGCATCTTTGGAAAGTAGCCGGTGCATTACATAAGCCAAAAGACATCCTCTTGTATGCATACGTTCCAAAGGGACATGTAAAAGTAGTTTTCTCCTGATCTTCAGGAGCTATATGAATTTGAAAATAGCCAGTGTAACCATCTAAAAAGTAGTAGTGTGATTTACCTGACAGGCGATCAAGCATTTGATCGATGAAGGGCAGGGGGTAGTGATACTTGCGAGTAGCCTAGTTGAGGCGCCTGTAATCAATGCACACCCTCCAAGAATTCTGCACTCTAGTTGTCAGGAGCTCTCCATGCTCATTCTTCACTGTTGTGACTCCAGACTTCCTGGGCACCACTTGTACTGGGCTGACCCATTCACTATCCGAGATCGGATAGATGATATCAGCTTCAAGCAGTCTGGTCACTTCCTTCTTTACAACTTCTAAGATGGTGGGGTTCAGTCTCCTTTGAGGTTGACAGACAGGCCTTACTCCCTCTTCTAAGAATATCTGGTGCTCACAGACTTGAGGGCTGATGCCTACTATATCCACCAAGCTCCACCCAATTGCTTTCTTGTGTCTTCTCAGCACACTAAGCAACTGCTCCTTGATGAACGAATTTTTGCTAGTAAATAATTTCAAAATTGAAACCTTGTTGCTAGTATAATTTCTAAACCAACAAAGAATCCTTTCATACAAAAATTTGGTTATCACTAAAGCAAACCCAATAAAATTAATAACCGAAGTATTTAAACCTCGGGTCATCTCTCAAGGAATTGCAGGGAGGTGTATTTATTATTGGTTATGGAAAAGTATCTTTTTGGGTTTTTGAATGTTGAACAAGGAATTTAAATTGCAAGAATTAAATTAATGGTTAAGAAAGGCTCTTGGCAACGTAAGAGAACTAGAAGTCCTATCCTAGTTATCCTTATCAATTGTGATGAGAATTGTCCATTGCTCCCACTTAGTTAACCTCTAACTATGAAGGAAAGTCAAGTGGACTAATCAATTTGATTCCTCAAGTCCTACTCAACTCCTAAGAAAAGACTAGCTTTAGAGGGATCCAAATCAACCAGTAACTTTCAATTAACAATCAACAAAGGAGTTTGATAACTCAAGAGTCTCCAATTACTCAACCAAAGCCAAGAATATAAAAATATAACTTAAAACCCTCCCAAGCATTTTGTCAAACACTTGGAAAGCATAACATAAAAACATAGAAAAGTAATAGGGAATGTAAAATCTAAAACCAACAATTGCAAGCATCAATGATAACAATTAAAGTAAGAAGCAATAAACATGAAATACCTCGAATTGCATTAAATAGAAAATCAAGCCTAACATTAGAATTCATAAAGCTAAATTGGAAAAATAAATGAACTAACAAGAGAAATAGATAAACTAAAAGACTAGAACAAATAAGAGTAGAAGAGAACTTAATTAAAGCAAAGTAGAATTCTCAAATTAAGAAAAGCTAAACCTAAAATCCTAACCTAGAGAGAGGAGATAACCTCTCTCTCTAGAAAATGACATCTAAAACCTAGAATTGTGTATGAATGTTGTGTGAATGAATGATTGAAACCATGAATGAATCCTCCACTCTGCAGCCTCTCTTATGTGTTCTCAGGCTTGGAATTGGGCCAAAAAGGAGCCCAGAAATTGCTCCCATTACTTTCTGCAAGTTTCGGCACGTGGCGCATGTCACGCGTATGCGTAAGTCACGCGTGCGCGTCGTTTGGCGAAATTCCTTGTCACGCGTACCCGTCAGTCACGCGTACGCGTCGCTTGTCTTCTGCGCTAGTCACACGTACGCGTAGCCCACGCGCGTTGCTACCAGCTTCTCAAAACTTCATTTTCTTGTGTTCCTTCCAATTTTGCATGTTTCATTTCCATCATCTAAGCCATTCCTGCCCTATAAAGCCTGAAAATACTTAACACATAGATCACGGCATCGAATGGTAATAGAGAGTAATTAAAATTGACAGTTTAAAGGCCCAGGAAACATGTTTTCAATTATATCACAGAATCAGGAAGGATTTTGTAAAACCATGCGAATTATATGAATAAGTGAGCAAAGACTTGATAAAATCCACTCAAATTAGCACAAGATAAACCATAAAATAGTGGTTTATCAATCTCCCTACACTTAGACATTAGCATGTTCTCATGCTAAGCTCAAGAGAACCAAAAGAGTGAAGGCAGAATGGTGGAACTTATGCAATGCAACCTATCTCAATGTAGGCTACCTACATGCATCATGCTATCCTAATTACTATCCATCTATATATATAAGTATACATGTGGTCAAATTGAGTTAACTTTCCAAGAAATCATATATGCGCAATCAAGGACTAGATCATATCAAAACACATTCACCATTGAATTGAGTTAATCAAAAAAAGTTCACAAACTTGCAAGACAAGCAATGATCAAATATGGACATATGGAAATGAGCAATTGAACCCTCACTGGAATTATATTTACACTCTAATCACTCAGTGTTTGGGGTTAAAACACTCAAATCTCCTCTAATCATGCTTTTTAAAACTTTGTTCTTCATCTAACCAATCAACAATTATCAAGTGTACAAATGCAAACATCATGAGGTCTTTTCAAGGTTGTAATGGGGCTAAGGTAAGGCTGAGGATATATGTATGGTCAAGTGAGCTATAATATGAATCTTTGACTAACCTAAGTTCTCACCTAACATACACATGCTCTTTGTAATTTTAAAATTAAACTTAGCTACCCAAAATCTCACTTTTGCATTACATACTCATGTACCAAATATTTCTTTAGTTTCACCACATATGCATTGATCTTTTATGAAACTTAACATTGGGGTAATTTTGTCCCCTATGTATTTATTTATTTATGCTAATTATGAATAATTTTTTTTATGAAATTAAACATAACATATCAATGCACATGGTCTTTCTGGTCTGACATGAGTATGCACCCAAATTCCCGATATCTTGTCAATATACTTCAACACTTTCTTATCAACCCAAGTTTCCACAGTTCCACACACTTAATTGACACACAATCTCTAACTTAAGCTAACCAAAGATTCAATTTGGGATAATTAATTTGTTTTTCTGCTTAAGGCTAGTGATGTAGTAAAATACAGAATAAATGGGGATTAAAAGGCTCAAAGTGGCAAACAAGGCTAATTGAAATGGTGGGCTATTTGGGATAAGTGAGCTAATATCAAATGATGGCCTCAATCATGTGTATGCATGTAAATACACTAAACAATGGACATATAGAATGGAACAAAGCAGAGATTGCAATCATAGAGAGAAGAAAAACAGAAAAGCTTAGATTGGCGTCGCGTGAAAGTTGCTAGTTCCCAAAGTCAAGCAATCAATTTGGATATCCTATGAATTCAGTAACAAGTAAAATCACCAAAACCATATATAAATTCATAGGGAATAAGCGAATGAGCCAATAAAATAGCAATAAACAATGAGCAATGAACAAATTAAAGGCTGAACCATGGTACTAATGCAGCAAAAATTGGTCAACAAGGTTCTAATTGTCCCAGAATTTCGTCAATTAGTTCTTTGATTCTAGCGATGACGAATGCACATGAGAGGGAACTAAAATAAAGACGAGGATGCTGATCTAATGAATTGTGAATTGAACCTGGCCAAAATAAAGTGTACCAAGGTAAAAATAGTACCAAATTCAATTCACAAGTTGCAACTTAATAGCTCAACATCAAAAAATCGTTTTGAAAATTTTGGCAGCATCCTGGTAGTAATTTAGGCATTTCCGAATTAAAACAAGCAGCACAAACTCAGTTCATATGGAGTCAAAGCAGTTCAGAAAATAGCAGCAGTCAGCATGTCATATGAACTATAGCAACAATTTCAATCAGCAATAACAGTTTCAACTCATGTGAAATGACTTCATTAAGCAAAGCAGCATCAAACAGCAGTCAAACAGTATACCAGCGACATCAATAGCAAAGCAATTTTAAAATCATACAATTCAGACAGCAGGAACGGAGCACTTATCATACCTAAATCCACTAACCACATCCTAGCTACCTAACCGCCTAAAATTCACTAAGAACATGCATCTCTAACTATCCTAATGCTAACAAAATTCAAATTAAACGAACTAACGTAAATGAACAGAAGAACAAAATTGAAATGCAGGGGTGGAAACAGGGGAACCTGAGGCAAATAGAAATAGAATTGGAAGAGAGGGGAGAAGGGAAGTGATGTCCAGAGGCAGTGGCGGTACGGCGGCGCAGGGGTTGTCCGCGGTGGTCTTGGTGAAGACAGGATGGGTGGCGGAAGGGAAAAAATAGAGAAGAAGAAGAAAAAGAAGAAGAGGAAAGGAAGGAGAGGAAGGGGTGGTCGGCGGCGGTCGGCGGTGGCTGGGCTGAGCAGTGATAGGATGATGGGGGTGATGAGGGTGGCAATGGGGGGAAGAGAAGAAATTGGAACATTGAAGGAGAAGAGATTGGGTGACGCGAGTGGGTTAGGGTTCTCACATTAGGGGGTTAATGAAATCAAATCCACGCATACGCCTGGATCACGCGTGAACGTGGATGAGGCAAAAATACATCGACGCGTACGCGTCGTAGACGCGAACGCGTGAAAAGGGATAAATGAAGATGACGCGTACGCATGAAGCACAGCTGAAATTGTGCTAAACGCACAACTCCGGCGTCGTTTTGGTGCAACTCTCTGTTCAGATTAAAGGGGGCAAAAATTGCATGCGACGCGTGCACGTCACACACGCCCACGCGTGGTGTGCCAAAAATGGAATTAACGCTAATCCGTGAAGGACGCGTACGCGTGGATTGAATTGTTCCTCTAGCACACCAGCCGAACAATTCCATCACAACTTTCTAGTCGTTGGATGGAAGCGCCGAATTGGTATCGACGCCCACGCGTGGCTTACGCGCACGCGTGGTTTGGCTTTTTTTTTTTGTGCAGAATGCAGATGCTGATGCAGACATTATGAATGAACACTAATAAAAATAAGACAAAATAAAACTAAGGATTAAAATGAAAGATCATACCATGGTGGGTTGTTTCCCACCTAGCATTTTTAGTTAAAGTCCTTAAGTTGGACAATTGGTGAGCTCCCTGTCATGGTGGCTTATGCTTGAACTCATCCAGAAATTCCCACCAATGTTTGCAATTCCAATAGCCTCCGGGGTCCCAAACTAGGCACATAAAACCTTCGAGCAAGTTAAAGAAAGTGACAAGGCCCCAGGAGTGTTGATTGGTAAAATAAATTCTGGGGTCTCAAACCTCGCTTTTGCACCCATCTTCTTGTTGATCATCGTTTTTCCACTTGGGTGGTAAGCAATCAGAATTCTCATGAAGGTATCCAAACAACTTCTGAGACCCATTCAATCGAGCTCTACACCAATCCTTGTACTTTAAATTGGAGTATGCAACCATATTGAACCTTGCATGCCAACTCCTACCACTAACCATCTCCCTCTTACTCTTAAAGCCACAAAGAGCTCTAAGTTGACCATCCGTCTCAAGTAAACCATATTCAAGTGGGAAAGTAAAGGTTAAGGTTAAGGACTTTACCCACTTAAATGTTGTATTGGGTGGTAATGGCTTTGGGAGAGGTGTTTCCAATGGTCTTGTAGGCTCAACTCCCTTGTGCTCTTCTTTAAATTCTTTCACCTCCTTGCAAACCTCTTCAACTTCAATTGCGCCCTGATCAAAATCTTCTAATTCTTTCCTATCACTCAAGTCATAAGTTGGAGGTTGAGAAAAGTCTACCTCCATATCATCTTCAGATTCACTTGGAGAAAGTTCTTCAAACTCAAGGGGTTCAATTGCGGATGCAAGTTCATCACAAGGAGGGCTTGATTCATGATCATCATTACCAAGGGAACTTGCTTTTTGATCTGTTCCGTCCAATCCTTCATAAGGTACATGCCTTGAAGGTTGTGCACTATCTTTTTCAACATTAATTTCAGACTTTTTGGTGGAATTCTCTATAACTCTCAATTCCCATGGAGATTCAGCATCTCCTAGGTCTTCAACCACTTCGTCTTCTTCGATAATTACGGCTTTCTCCAATTGCTCTAATACAAAATCAAACTCCTCCTTGATGTCTTCCCTCACTAGTTCTTCAGTTACTCCTTCATCTTCAAGCCGATCTCTTCTCTCTCGTTCCATGTCAATAGCATGATTGGGATCATGTTGCTCTTGGATTGATGCATCCATACGAGATATAAGGGTTTGGAGAGTAGAGGTGAGACTAGTGAGAGTAGAAGTAAGTGTGGTCTGAAGCTATAATTGCCCTTGGCGAATAACACAAAGGGTGTTGCTATCCAATGGAGGTTCATAGTAGGAAGGTGGTTCTGGAGAGTAATTATTTTGGAGTTAGGGTGGTTCAATGTATGGTTCGTATGGTGGTTAGAATGATGGATAAGGGTTAGGGTCATATGGGGTGAATGGTGGAAAGGGGCTTGTGAGTAGGGTGGTTCAAAGCTAGGTTGAGGAGGGGGTTTATAGGTACATTATGGTGGGTGATGATTGTCACGAAGAGGTCCACCATAACCATTGTCTTGGTAAGCATCATAGAATGGTTGTTGATAATACCTTGGAGGTGGTTGTTGCCAAGAGGGTTGATCAAATCCTTGGGGTTCCTCCCGTCGTCGATTGTCCCATCCGTGATCCAAGTTCTCATTGTAAGTCCCTCTTCCTACAACATGATTGTAACCAAACTCATAGCCAAAGACGTGAGAATTCATAGTAGTAAGAGAAATAAAAACTAATAAAAATTAATGAAAATAAACTCCTAAAATTAAAAACACTAACAAAGAAACAAAAAAGCAAAATTATTTACAATAACCAATAATAAGGCACACGTTTGAAAGTTTCCCCGGTAACAGCGCCATTTTGACGAACAGAATTTTGCTAGTAAAGAATTTCACAATTGAAACCTCGTTGCTAGTATAGTTTCTAAACCAACAAAGAATCCTTTCATACAAAAATTTGGTTGTCACTAAAGCAAACCCAATAAAATTAATAACCGAAGTATTTAAACCTCGGGTCGTCTCTCAAGAAATTGCAGGGAGGTGTATTTATTATTGGTTATGGAAAAGTATCTTTTTGGATTTTTGAATGTTGAACAAGGAATTTAAATTGCAAGAATTAAATTAATGGTTAAGAAAGGCTCTTGGAAAGGTAAGAGAACTAGAAGTCCTATCCTAGTTATCTTATCAATTGTGATGAGAATTGTCCATTTCTCTCACTTAGTTAACCTCTAACTATGAAGGAAAGTCAAGTGGACTAATCAATTTGATTCCTCAAGTCCTACTCAACTCCTAAGGAAAGACTAGCTTTAGAGGGATCCAAATCAACTAGCAACTTTCAATTAACAATCAACAAAGGAGTTTGATAACTCAAGAGTCTCCAATTACTTAACCAAAGCCAAGAATATAAAAATCTAACTTAAAACCCTCCCAAGCATTTTGTCAAACACTTGGAAAGCATAACATAAAAACATAGAAAAGTAATAGGGAATGTAAAATCTAAAACCAACAATTGCAAGCATCAATGATAACAATTAAAGCAAGAAGCAATAAACATGAAATACCTCGAATTGCATTAAATAGAAAATCAAGTCTAACATTAGAGTTCATAAAGCTAAATTGGGAAAATAAATGAATCAACAAGAGAAATAGATAAACTAAAAGACTAGAACAAATAAGAGTAGAAGTGAACTTAATTAAAGCAAAGTAGAATTCTCAAATTAAGAAAAGCTAAACCTAAAATCCTAACCTAGAGAGAGCAGAGAACCTCTCTCTCTAGAAAACTACATCTAAAACCTAGAATTGTGTATGAATGTTGTGTGAATGAATGATTGAATCCATGAATGAATCCTCCATTCTGCAGCCTATCTTATGTGTTCTCGGGCTTGGAATTGGGCCAAAAAGGAGCCCAAAAATCGCTCCCAGCGCTTTCTGCAAGTTTTGGCACGTGGCGCATGTCACGCGTACGCGTAAGTCACACGTGCGCATCGTCTGGCAAAATTCCTTGTCATGCGTACGCGTCGCTGCCAGCTTCTCAAAACTTCATTTTCTTGCGTTCCTTCCAATTTTGCATGTTTCCTTTCCATCCTCTAAGCCATTCCTGCCCTATAAAGCCTGAAAACACTTAACACATAGATCACAGCATCGAATGGTAATAGAGAGTAATTAAAATTGACAGTTTAAAGGCCCAGAAAACATGTTTTCAATTATATCACAGAATCAGGAAGGATTTGTAAAACCATGCGAATTATATGAATAAGTGAGCAAAGACTTGATAAAAACCACTCAAATTAGCACAAGATAAACCATAAAATAGTGGTTTATCACTCCTCCTGTTGGGAAGTGATTTCCCTTGCAATGATAACTGGGAGCTTCTGATTATCCTCAAGGTAAGCATACTTGAGGTGGGGTGGAAGGGGCTTTAACTCCATTTTCTGCTCATGGCTAGGCACTTGATCATCTGGAGCTAGTGATGGTGGCAAGGTGTCTTCATTTTGTTCAGAGGGCTTCCCCACACTTGCACCTTGCTCCCTGTAAATCTCTTCTACCTCTTCTTGGT
This sequence comes from Arachis hypogaea, assembly GCF_003086295.3. Classification (NCBI taxonomy): domain Eukaryota; kingdom Viridiplantae; phylum Streptophyta; class Magnoliopsida; order Fabales; family Fabaceae; genus Arachis; species Arachis hypogaea. The sequence goes on from NC_092052.1 coordinate 72,933,224, forward strand.
GAACTGCAGCTACAGTTTCATCAATGATGTCGCACTAGAAGACGGAGTGATCTTCCGGAGGATGCTTCATGGCTTCATCCAGGTTGAAACTAACTGCTCTACCATCTATCTCAAAAGAGTAAGTTCCTGAGAAGGCATCCAATTTGAATCTTGAAGTCTTCAGAAATGGCCTTCCAAGGAGGATAAAAGATGGTCTTCCTAAGTCATTAGAGGGCATCTCCAAAATGTAGAAGTCAATAGGGAATGTTAGCCCCTTAATGCTCACCAGCACGTCCTCAGCAATTCCTACCACCGAGATTATGCTTTTATCTGCCAAAACAAAACATGCTGCCGACCTTTTTAAGGAAGGGAGCCTCAAGGCATCATATATAGATAATGGCATAATACTCACACACGCACCTAAATCACACATGCATTCAGAAAATTTTACACCCTCTATAGTAATAGTAACTATGCATGGACCCGGATCACTACATTTTTCCGGTATATCACCCATTAAAGCAGAAATAGAGCTACCTAGAGGAATAGTTTCTAAATCATGTATTTTATCTTTATTCATGCATAAACCTTTTAGAAACTTAGCATACTTAGGTACCTGGTGAATGGCATTAAAAAGGGGAATGGTTACCTCAACCTTTTTGAAGATCTCCACCATCTTGGGGTCTAGCTCCATCTACTTCCTGGATTTCCTAGCAAGGTGTAGAAATGGAATGGGAATGGCTTCTCTTGTAGCTTCATCTTCTTTTGGTGCTCCATTCCTTGGTTGAGCCACTTCTTCTTCAACCATGTATTGTACTTCCTCCTCTTCTTCAACATCCTCTACCTCAACAGTGTCTTTGACTTGAATATCTTCCTTTAAGCTTGGCTCCTCATGATTCCTCTCTTGCAGTGTGGTTTCGGACCTCAAAGTAATGGCATTGATTCCACCTTTAGGGTTGGGTAAAGGTTGAGAAGGAATTGCACTGGATCTTGAAGGTTGATTGTTGGGGGTAGATAATGAATCCATCCGGGAGACGAGCGCTTGTAAAGTAGCGTTCAAACCGTTTATGGTAGAGTTAAGTATATTTTGAATGTCTTGTTGTCCTTGCGCAAGAGAGCGAAGCATCTTGTCATTAGAAGAAGAAGGGGGGTAAGTGATTTGAGGGGCCTGCTGTTGGTTGTTCTGGGGAGCTTGGGACTGCCTTTGGTGAGGTGCTTGGTAAGACTGGTTTTGGTTCTGCTGTCTGTTGTTATTGTTGTTCCACCTCTAATTCCCACTGTTGTCTCTGCCTTCTCGGTTATAGTTGTCCCTCCATCCTTGGTTGGAATTGTCTCTCCAGCCTTGGTTGGAGTTATCTTGCCATCCTTGATTGTAGTTCCCACCTTGGTTATAATTGCCACCTTGTTGATAGTATCCTTGATTCGGGCAGTCATAGAAATTATAAGTAGCTGCCAAGGTGTTGTCTTCTTGTTGGAGCTGCGGACACTCATCAGTGTAATGAGTGTAGCAGGCACATATTCTGCACACTCTCTGAGGAACCAACTGTTGACGCTGTTATTGTGGGGGAGGCTGAGATTGTTGTTGATTCAGCTGTAGCTGCTTCAGTATGTTGGTCATCTCTCCCGGAGTCTGTGTGAGAGCAGCAGTCTCACTACTAGAGGAAATCTCTGCAATAGCCTTGGGATGGTTGCTCCTATACTTTGCATTCTGGGTAGACTCTGCTAGGTCGGTGATTAGTTGCCAAGCTTCTGTCGCCGTCTTGTACTTCTTCAGAGAGCCATTACTTGCAGCATCTAATGTAGTCTTATCCTGAGGCTTCATGCATTATGTAAAGTAGCTAATCAACACCAACTGGTCAATCTTGTGGTGGGGGCATGAGTCTAGGAGATTCCTAAAGCGTTCCCAATACTCATAAAGAGTCTCTGATTCGCCTAGGATAATGCAGGAAATTTCTTTCCTCAGTCTATCGGTAACTTCTGTTGGGAAGTATTTGTCCAGGAATTCCCTTCTGAGCAGATCCCAATTAGTAACAACTTCTTCAGGTTGAGTGTAGAACCACTCCCTTGCCTTTCCCTCAAGAGAAAACGGGAAGGTATATAGCCAAATAGTAGTCTCATCTGCACCATGACGCCTAGTAGTTGAGTAGGCTGTCTGAAAATCTCTAAGGTGCTTTATAGGCTCTTGAGCAGGTAAGCCATGAAACTTGGGCAGTAAGTTGATTAGCGCAGTCTTCAGTTCAAAATCTGCAGCCAGATTTGGGTGACGCGCTTGATACGGTTGCAGTGTAAAGTTCGGAGCTCCTGCTTCCTGGAGAGTAATCCTTCTGGGCTCCGCCATATTACCTGTACATAAATCAACAGAATCAGTAGAAGAGGAGCTTGTTTCTTCCTCAAATGGCGCTTCAAATTTGCCTTCAGAAGAGATTGGTGAATTGGTAGTAACCACTTCACCACCCTCAGAGGCTAACCGACGCCGAGCTCGCCTAATACATGAAATAGTTCTTTCAATTTCGGGATCAAACGCGGCTAAGCTCCGATCAGGTAGTGAACGCGTCATTCAATGAAAGAAACATACAGCTCATGGTAATAAAATAAAATAAAATGCAAATATGTAAAATTAAAAATATTTACACCAACTAATAATTTAGCACACTGTTGTAACTCCCCGGCAACGGTGCCAAAAATTGACGTGCGAAAAACTGCCGATTAAGAATTTATAATAAGAACAGCGTTGCACGTACATTTTAACCGACGAAAATCCCACTTATCAATTTAGAAAGAGTTATCACAATTTAATAATAAAATACTGGGAGTAGAAATCCAAGGTCGTCTCCCAACGAGTTGACAAAAGAGTGCTATTTTATTAGTCAGAAATTTTTCCGAGAAATTTTAGAGTTGGAGAACGGGAAATTAAAATAATAATTAATTAAAGCACTGGAAATTAACGAGAGGTTTTATGTATTTAAAATAAAAAACCTTGGCTGGAAGAAGATTAATTGGAAGTTCTATCCATGTTGAATTCTCCCAAGTGTAATGGTAATAGGTTGTTGTTTCTACTTAGTTATATCTTACCGAATAAAGGAAAGTCAAGTAACTGAACCAACTCCAATTCACAAGTCCTAATCCTCTCCTATGGAAGGATTAGCGTTAGTGACTAGAGAGCCAGCCAACAACTTCCAATTTCCAATTACACTTGAGTTTTCCAACCCAAGGGTCTCCTTTTAATCAACTCCCAAGTAAAGTTGGGAGTCTACTCCATTAACATGAATGCCATTTTCATAAACGATAAAAGAGAAAGAAAAGAAGACATAGAAATTCAAATAAAATAATAACAGAAATTTAATTAAAGATAAAAATAGTTCTTTGCATTAATAAATTCCAAAACCATAAACATCCATATCTGAACAGGGTTAATGGGTGATTAAAAGAGTAAGGGAATAAGAAAATAAACTAGAATAATGGAAACTTCAACGGAGGTAGTAACTCTTCTTAATATCCAAATCAAAAGCATAAAACTAGAAATCTATGAATGTGAAGAAAACCTAGAGGAAGTAGTATTCTCTCTCTCTCAGATTCAAAACTAAAAACTAAAAATTATGCGAATGAGAATGTGTGTTGAGTCTCTGCTTGTCCCCTGGCTCTAGTCTGTGTTTCTGGGCTGAAAACTGGGTCCAAACTCAGCCCAAAATCGCCCCCAACATCTTCTGCATTTTCCGCACGTGGCGCATGACGAACGAAACTCTCGCGCGATCTAGAATTTTTACAAATAAATTCCCGTTGTAAGTATAGTTTCTAAACCAACAGAGAATTCTTTCGTACAAAAGTTTTGGTTGTCACAAGTGACAAACCTCTTAATAAAATTGATAACCGAAGTATTTAAACCTCAGGTCATCTCTCAAGAAATTGCAGAGAAGTATGATTTATTATTGGTTATGGAAAAAGGTATATTTTTGGGTTTTTGGAATAAAGAACAAGTAATTTAAATGACAAGAAAAATAAATTAATAATAAAGTAAATTAATTATCATGAAAACCATTGCAAGGTATGAGAACTGGAAATCTCATCCCAGTTATCCTTATCAGGTGTGATGAGAATTGTTTATTGCTCCCACTTAGTTAACCCTTACTAAATAAAGGAAAGTCAAGTGGACTAACTAATTTGATTCCTCAAGTCCTAGTCAACTCCTGTGGAAAGACTAGCTTTAGAGGGATCCAAATCAATCAGCAAATCCCAATTTTCAATCAACAGCAGAGTTTGATAACTCAAGTGTCACCAATTACTCAACCAAAGCAAAGGAGGAAAATCTAAATTATTTATATTATAAATAGAAGAAAGCAATCATAAATCTAAAATACCTCAAATTGCATTTAAACATAAATTCAAATCTAACATGAAGAGTTCATAAGCGAATATTGGCAACATAAATAATTACCAAGTGAAATAGAGCAACTAAAGTAATAAAGTAAATAAAAGTAGATAAGAGAAACTAAATTTAAAAGAACATAGAACCTGGAATGCAAAAGAAGTAAACCTAACCTTTAAGAGAAATCCTAATCCTAAATCCTAAGAGAGAGGAGAGAGCCTCTCTTTCTCTCTAAAACTACATCTAAAACCTAAAATTATGAATAATGAATGTTGTGTTTATGAATGAATGGATTCCCCCACTTTATAGCCTCTAATTTGTGTTTTCTGAACCAAGAACTGGGCCAGAAACAACCCAGAAATCGCTGGGGGCGAATTTTGCCACGTGCATGTCGCTGATTTGCATAGATTCACGCGTGTGCGTCACTTTTCTTTAGAGAAACTATGAAAAATTATATATCATTTCGAAACCCCAAATGTTAGCTTTCTAACGCAACTAGAACCACCTCATTTGGACCTCTGTAGCTCAAGTTATGGTCAGTTAAGTACGAAGAGGTCAGGCTAGACAGTTTAGCAATTCCTTCAACTTCTTGTATTCCTTCCACTTTTGCATGCTTCCTTTCCATCCTCTAAGCCATTCCTGCCCTATAAACCCTGAAATCACTTAACGCACATATCACGGCATCGAATGGTAATAAGAAAGGATTAATATTAGCAAATATAAGGCCAAAGAAGCATGTTTTCAATCATAGCACAAAATCAGGAAGGAAAACGTAAAACCATGCAATTAGTATGAATAAGTGTGAGAATAATGGATAAAATTCACTAGATTAAGCACAGGATAAACCCTAAAAATGGGGTTTATCAGAGACAAACCTAGTTCCCCGGCAACAGCGCCATTTTGACGAACAAAATTCTCGCGCGATCTAGAACTTTCACAAATAAAATCACGTTGTAGGTATAGTTTCTAAACCAACAGAGAATCCTTTCGTACAAAAGTTTGGTTGTCACAAGTAACAAAACCCAATAAAATTTATAACCGAAGTATTCAAACATCGGGTCGTCTTCTCAAGGATTTGCAGGGAGGTGTATTTATTATTGGTTATGGGTTTTTGTTTTCTAAGAAATTTTAAGAGTTGAATAACAGAAATAAATAATTGTAAATTAACGCAATGAAAATTAAAAGAGATTTATATATTCTAATTAAAAAGCCTTGAATGGAAGAATGATTAATTGGAAGTTATATCCTTGTTGGAATTCTCTCAAGTGTAGTATAAAGAGGTTGTTGTTTTCACTTAGTTAACCCTTACTAAATAAAGAAAAGTCAAGTAGACTAATTAATTTGATTCCTCAAGTCCTAGTCAACTCCCAAGGAAAGACTAGCTTTAGAGGTATCCAATTCAATCAGCAAATTCTAATATTTAATCAACAACTGAGTTTGATAACTCAAGTGTCACCAATTACTTAACCAAAGCAAAGGGAGAAAAATCTAAATTATTTATATAAATAGAAGAAAGCAATCATAAATCTGAAATACCTCAAATTGTATTAAATAGAATATTCAAATCTAACATGAAGAGTTCATAAGCCAAATTTGCTAAATAAGTAATTACCAAGAGAAATAGAGCAACTAAAGTAATAGAGTAAATAAAAGTAGAAGAGAAACTAAATCAAAAGAATATTAAACCTGGAATGCAGAAGAAGTACACCTAACATTTAAGAGAAATTCTAATCCTAAATTCTAAGAGAGAGGAGAGAGCCTCTCTCTCTCTCTAAAACTACATATAAAACCTACAATTGTGAATAATGAATATTGTATTTTTTGAATAAATAGATTCCCCCACTTTATAGCCTCTAATCTGTGTTTTTTGGGCCGAGAACTAGGCCAGAAACAGCCCAGAAATCGCTGGAGGCGAATTTTGGTCCGTATAGGTCGCTGGTTTTCTGCAGAACCACGCGTGCGCGTGGATTCACGCATGTGCATCACTTATCGTCAGGGAAACTATGGCATATTATATATCATTTCGAAGCCCCGAAAGTTATCTTTCCAACGCAACTGAAACTGCCTCATTTGGACCTCTGTAGCTCAAGTTATGACCGTTTGAGTGCAAAGAGGTCAGGCTGGACAACTTAGCAATTTCTTCAACTTCTTGTATTCCTTCCACTTTTGCAAGCTTCCTTTCCATCCTCTAAGCCATTCCTGTCTTATGAATCCTGAAATCACTTAACACACATATCAAGGCATCGAATGGTATAAAGGGAGAATTAATATTTGGTAATTTAAAGGCTTGGGAAGCAAGTTTCCAATTATAGAACAAAATTAGGAAGGAAAATGTAAAACCATGCAAATTATATAAATAAGTGATTAAAGAATTAATATAAACCACTCAATTGAGCATAAGATAAACCATAAAATAGTAGTTTATCAATCTCTCCACACTTAAACATTAGCATGTCCTCATGCTAAGCTCAAGAGAAGCTATAAGAGAGTGAAAGGGAATGGTAAAACTTATAAAAAATGCAACCTATCTATATGAATGCAACTAAATGCAAAAATTCTTCTACCTACTTGGTTAAAAGTAAACAAATCTTTTAAGAACAAACATGAACTGGATTTTACTAATTCAAATCACAAAATAAAGTACAAGTAAACTTGCAGAAGAAAATAGCTTATGAAAGCCGGGAACAAAGAATTGAGCATCGAACCCTCACCGGAAGTGTATACACTCTAATCACTCAAGTGTTTAAGGTTCGACTCTCTCAATTCTCTACTAACCTTGCTTTCTAAGGCTTGCTTTTCTTCTACCAATCAACAAAAATTTAATGCATAAATACACATATTAAGAGGTCTTTTAAGGGTTGTAATGGGGTTAGGGTCAAGGTAGGATTGTATTTGGTCAAGTGGACTAAAATATGAATCCTTAATTAACTTAAACTTTCCACCTAACTTTAGACAATCCATGTAGTCATAATACATCTAACTATCCATTAACCATGTTTTTCATATATTCATGCATCCTAATTTCGAGTACAGTACATATGCATTACTTTCACCACTTACTTTGGGGCATTTTGTCCCCTTTTATTTATTTGCTCTTTTTCTTTTCTTTTTCCCCTTTATTTTTCTTTTCCCTTTTTTTAATATATCTATATTTTTTTCTTTTATTTTTCTCAATGCATATGATTAAATTATTGAATGCATGAACATGTCCTAAACATTTTTTTTACATTTTCAGAAAATTCTAACATACTCAATTCTCAAACCAAATATTTCCAAACCCAATTTCTCTACACTAAAATCATAAGCACTCTCATTAGTCTAAGCTAACCAAGGATTCAAATTAAGGACATTATTGTTTTCTGCTTAGAGTTAATGATGTGCCAAAGTAAAAAATAAAAGGGGTAAAATAGGCTCAAATTGGTTTGCAAAGGATAATGAAAGGTTAAGGCCATATGGGTATGTAAGCTTAGTGAAACAAGGCCTCAATCATATAAGTGCATGCATACATCAAACCATGGAAATATAGAATTAATCAAGACAAAGATCACAATTTTAGAGAGAACAACACACACCAAAAATAAAATATTGGTTGGTAAAATGCAACCAATCAAATAGGCTCAAAATCTCACTGGTTTTGTGTGTTCGAGCTCTAAACCATGTTCCAAAATAAAATTTCTTCAAACAAGTTTAACAAAAAAATTTATTCAAATTAGTGAAATACTCTAAAAAGTTTCTTGGAAAAGTAAATATTACTTCAACCAAGTAGTTGGTAAAATATGCACAAAATGTAACAAACGTGCAATCAAACATGCAAATACAGCAACTAACTACAAAGAAAATAAAATATTGGTGTTTAGACAGGAAGGTACTAACCCACGAAGATCAGTATCGACCTCCCCACACTTAAAGATTGCACCGTCCTCAGTGCATGCAGAGATGTACAAGTGGACGGGTGGCTCCGTAGCTAGTGCTCTTTTTGTTCCTTTCCTTGCCGGTGATTTGGGAGTAGCTTTCTCTTTACCCTTCTTGGTGGCCATCCTGAAAAGGAAAAAAGAAAGTAACTTTTAAAGCTAAGGGTTAGAGCAAGGAAGGGGATGGTACAAGTGATAATCAATGCACGGTAAAGAAGGATGTCGTTAACACATGGTCGCGACTATATGTGACAAGTTCATCAATGGAAATATAGCAAGTGCATGTTATGGCAAGTAGATGCAAGATATTTATTGGCATGCTAGCAAAGGCATGAGTTGCATAGATCAAGCATTAAATGCCCAATTTGATTACCAACTCTTTTAAACTAACAACCTGTTTGTATTGACAATTATTTTTAATGAATTATATATAAAAAGGGGTTTTGTGAAAAACAGGCATTAGAGTAGAAATAATTAAATATGCACAATTCCATACGGGCTTTTTCACAAACACTTAGCATGCATGGTAAATATGTTATGGAAAGTATTGAATTTGAACATGCAAATAACCCTAAAATAATTAATAATTGTCAAATAACTTCTAAACAATCCACAAGCAATTATAGAAGAAAATAATCACCCAATTAAATTTCTAACACCAATTAAAATAATGTAAAAAGAAAAAAAAGAAAAAGAAAACATATATATAATGAACGGAAAAAGAAAAAGAAGAAGAAACATAAATAAAAATAATGATGGAAAGGTAGGAAGGGAAGAAGGAAAGAAAAGAACCTTGATGATGATGATAAAGGAAGAAGGGAGAAAGTAAAAAGTGAGAAAGAGTAAAGAAGGATAAAGGAAGAAGAAAGAAATAAGAAGGGAGAAGAAAAATTAGGATTTGGGGAAGAAAAGATAAGATATCTGGCGCTGATTTGGATAGGTTGTGCGGCGCATACGACGCGGACGCGTGGAGCACGCGTTCACGTGGTTGGCATTATTTTCAGATGACGTGGAAGCGTCAGGGACACGGACGCGTGACTTGATTTGTGCTATTGGCGCAAGTGCAGCCTTGCGCACGCACAACTTTCTGTTTCGTACGCATATTGCCAAAATGTAGGGTGACACGTGCGCCTGAAGGACGCGCACACGTGGGTGGCCTTATTTTGAAAAATGAAACGTACGCGTGGGTGACCCATACGCGTGATACGGCTTGTGCTTCCAGCACCATTCCAGCACCACACCATCACAATTTTCTCTCTAAACACATTTTTACGCCGATTTGTAGGGGTCACGCGTACGCATGGATGACGCGCACGTGTGGGGGGCTGATTTTTCAAATGACGTGGACGCATGGGTGACGCGTTCGCGTGGGCATGCTTGTGCCTAAGGCACGCCTTCAGCCACGCTTCCGCGTGACTCTCTGATGAGCGGATAATTTATACGCTTTTTGACATTGTTTTTAGTATGTTTTTAGTAGGATCTAGTTACTTTTAGGGATGTTTTCATTAGTTTTTATGTTAAATTCACATTTCTGGACTTTACTATGAGTTTGTGTGTTTTTCTGAGATTTCAGGTATTTTCTGACTGAAATTGAGGGACTTGAGCAGAAATCAGATTCAGAGGTTGAAAAAGGACTACTGATGCTGTTGGATTCTGACCTCCTTGCACTCAAAGTGGATTTTCTGGAGCTACAAAACTCGAAATGGCGCGATTCCAATTGCGTTGGAAAGTAGACATCTAGGGCTTTCAAGAAATATATAATAGTCCATACTTTGGCCAAGAATTGACGACGTAAACTGGCGTTCAACGCCAGCCTTCTGCCCAAATCTGGCGTCCAGCGCCAGAAAAGGATCCAAAACCAGAGTTGAACGCCCAAACTGGCACAGAAACTGGCGTTCAACTCCACAAATGGCCTCTGCACGTGCTACACTTAGGCTCAGCCCAAACACACACCAAGTGGGCCCCGGAAGTGGATTTATTCATCAATTACTTACTCATGTAAACCCTAGTGACTAGTTTATTATAAATAGGACCTCTTACTATTGTATTAGACGTCTTTTTGACCATCTGGGAACGCATTGTTCTTAGACCATAGGGGCTGGCCACACGGCCATGCCTGGACCTTCACTTATGTATTTTCATACGGTAGAGTTTCTACACTCCATAGATTAAGGTGTGGAGCTCTGCTGTTCCTCAAAGATTAATGCAAAGTACTACTGTTTTCTATTCAATTCTTCTTATTTCGCTTCTAAGATATCCATTCGCACCCAAGAACGTGATGAAGGTGATGATTATGTGTGACGCTCATCACCATCCTTCTCCCTTATGAACGCGTGCCTGACAAACACTTTTGTTCTACATGAATTAAGCTAGAATGAGTATCTCTTAGATCTCCTAACTAGAATCTTCGTGGCGTAAGCTAGAATGATGGCGGCATTCAAGAGAATCCGAAAGGTCTAAACCTTGTCTGTGGTATTCTGAGTAGGATTCAATGATTGAATGACTGTGACGAGCTTCAAACTCGCGAGTGCTGGGCGTTAGTGACAGACGCAAAAGGAGGGTGAATCCTATTCCAGCATGATCGGGAACCGACAGATGAATAGACGTGCCGTGACAGGGTGCGTGAGCATATTATTCACTGAGAGGAGGGGATGTAGCCACTGACAATGGTGATGCCCTTGCATAAAGCCAGCCATGGAAAGGAGTAAGACTGATTGGATGAAGATAGCAGGAAAGCAGAGGTTCAAAGGAACGCAAAGCATCTCCATTCGCTTATCTGAAATTCCTACCAATGATTTACATAAGTATCTCTATCCCTATTTTATTATATAATATTCGAAAACACCATTATCACTTTATATCTGCCTGACTGAGATTTACAAGGTGACCATAGCTTGCTTCATACCAACAATCTCCGTGGGATTCGACCCTTACTCACGTAAGGTATTACTTGGACGACCCAGTGCACTTGCTGGTTAGTTGTATCGAAGTTGTGACAATTATGTATTGAGATCAGAGCACCAAGTTGCTCACGTTGCCGGGGATTGTTTGAGCCTGGACATCACAATTTCGTGCACCAAGTTTTTGGCGCCGTTGCCGGGGATTGTTTGAGTTTGGACAACTGACGGTTCATCTTGTTGCTCAGATTAGGTAATTTTCTTTTTGTTTTGTTTTCAAAAATTTTTCAAAAAAATCTTTCAAAAATTTTTCTTTTGTTTTCGAAAAAAATAAAAATGTTTTCAAAAATTTATTCAAAATTTTTAAGAATGAATTCTAGTGTTTCATGAAGCATGTGAAGCCTGGCTGGCTGTAAAGCCATGTCTAAATTCTTTTGGACTGAGGCTTGCAATTTGTTATTAAAGAGCAATATACTCTCGTGTTAAAGGCTAAAGCTTGGCTGGCCATTGGCCATGTCTAGTGTTTTGGACTGGAGCTTTCATTGAAAGCTTGGCTGGCTAGTGAGCCATGTCTAATTCCTGGACTGAAGCTTTAGACTAACATGGCAAGATTCCTGGAATTCATATTAAAAATTTTGGAATCCTTATTTTTCTTTTTCATATAATTTTCGAAAAATATAAAATAAAAATCCAAAAAAATTAGAAAATCATAAAAATCAAAAATATTTTGTGTTTCTTATTTGAGTCTTGAGTCATATCATAAGTTTGGTGTCACTTGCATAAGCATCTTGCATTTTTTTCGAAAATATCATGCATCCATAGTGTTCTTGATGATCTTCAAGTTGTTCTTGGTAAGTCTTCTTGTTTGATCTTGATGATTTTTTGTTTTGTGTCTTTTCATGTTTATCATATGCATTCTTGAATTCTTAGTGCGTAAGCATTAAAGAATTCTAAGTTTGGTGTCTTGCATGATTTCTTTGCATTAAAATTTTTTCAAAAATATGTTCTTGATGTTCATCATGACATTCAAAGTGTTCTTGGTGTTCATCTTGACATTCATAGCATTCTTGCATGCATCACATGTTTTGATCTAAAAATTTCATGCATTGCACCTTTTTAGTGTTTTTCTCTTGCATCATAAAAATTTCAAAAAAATCAAAAAAATATATTTCCCTTTTTCTCTCATCAAATTCGAAAATTTGGATTGACTTTTTCAAAAATTTTTAAAATCAAGTTGTTTCTTATGAGTCAAATCAAATTTTCAATTTGAAAATCTTATCTTTTTCAAAATCTTTTTCAAAAATCAAATCTTTTTCAAAATTCTTAGTTATTTTTGAAAATTCCAAAAATATTTTTCAAAAATCTTTTTCTTATTTTTATATCAAATTTTCGAAAATAACATAATCAATTAATGTTTTGATTCAAAAATTTGAAGTTTGTTACTTGCTTGTTAAGAAAGATTCAAACTTTAAGTTCTAGAATCATATCTTGTGATTTCTTATGAATTAAGTCATTAATTGAGATTTTAAAAATCAAATCTTTTTCAAAACTAATTTCAATCATATCTTTTCAAAAATATCTTCTTATCTTATCTTTTTCAAAAATATCTTTTCAAAATATCTTTTCTAACTTCCTAACTTCTTATCTTTTCAAAATTTGTTTCAACTAACTAACTAACTTTTTGTTTGTTTCTTAACTTTTTCAAAACCACCTAACTAACTCTCTCTCTCTCTCATTTTTCGAAAATATCTTCCCCCTTTTTCAAAATTTCTTTTTAATTTATTAATTAATTTAAATTTTAAATCTTAATTTTCGAAAAATACTAACATTTTTCAAAAACCATTTTCAAAAATCACTAACTCCTTTTCAAAATTAATTTTCGAAAATTCCCTCCTTCTCTCTCATCCTATTCTATTTATTCATTCATTAACTAACATCTCTTCCTCACATCATCACCAAATTCAAACCCCCTCTTCTATCTGTGTTCGAATTTCTTCCTCTTTTCTTCTACTCACATAAGGGAACCTCTATACTGTGGTAAAGAGAATCTCTATTATTATTATTTTTCTGTGCCTTTTTCTTTGTCATATGAGCAGGAGCAAGGATAAGAACATTCTTGTGGAAGCAGATCCAGAACCTGAAAGGACTCTGAAGAGAAAATTAAAAGAAGCTAAAATACAACAATACAGAGATAACCTTTCAGAAATTTTCGAACAGGCAGAGGAGATGGCAGCCAAAAATAATAATAATGTAAGGAAGATGCTTGGTGACTTTACTGCACCTAATTCCAATTTACATGGAAGAAGCATCTCCATTCCTGCCATTGGAGCAAACAACTTTGAGCTGAAACCTCAATTAGTTTCTCTGATGCAGCAGAACTGCAAGTTTCATGGACTTCCATCTGAAGATCCTTTTCAGTTCTTGACTGAATTCTTGCAGATATGTGATACTGTTAAGACTAATGGAGTAGATCCTGAAGTCTACAGGCTCATGCTTTTCCCTTTTGTTGTAAGAGACAGAGCTAGATTATGGTTGGATTCTCAACCCAAAGACAGCCTGAACTCTTGGGATAAGCTGGTCACGGCTTTCTTAGCCAAGTACTTTCCTCCTCAAAAGCTGAGCAAGCTTAGAGCTGATGTTCAAACCTTCAGACAGAAAGAAGGTGAATCCCTCTATGAAGCTTGGGAAAGATACAAACAGTTGACCAAAAAGTGTCCTTCTGACATGCTTTCAGAATGGACCATCCTGGATATATTCTATGATGGTTTATCTGAGCTATCAAAGATGTCACTGGACACTTCTGCAGGTGGATCCATTCACCTAAAGAAAACGCCTGCAGAAGCTCAAGAACTCATTGACATGGTTGCTAATAACCAGTTCATGTACACTTCTGAAAGGAATCCTGTAAGCAATGGGACGCCTATGAAGAAGGGAGTTCTTAAAGTTGATACTCTGAATGCCATATTGGCTCAGAATAAAATATTGACTCAGCAAGTCAATATGATCTCTCAGAGTCTGAATGGAATGCAAGCTGCATCCAACAGTACTCAAGAGGCATCTTCTGAAGAAGAAGCCTATGATCCTGAGAACCCTGCAATAGCAGAGGTGAATTACTTAGGTGAACCTTATGGAAACACCTATAACTCAACATGGAGAAATCATCCAAATTTCTCATGGAAGGATCAAAAGCCCCAACAAGGCTTTAATAATGGTGGAAGAAACAGGTTTAGCAATAGCAAGCCTTTTCCATCATCAACTCAGCAACAGACAGAGAACTCTGAACAAAATGCTTCTAATTTAGCAAATCTAGTCTCTGATCTATCTAAGGCCACTGTAAGTTTCATGAATGAAACAAGGTCTTCCATTAGAAATCTGGAAGCACAAGTGGGCCAGCTGAGTAAAAGGATCACTGAAATCCCTCCTAGTACTCTCCCAAGCAATACAGAAGAGAACCCAAAAGGAGAGTGCAAGGCCATTGACATAAGTGCCATGGCCGAACCTGTAAGGGAAGGAGAGGACGTGAATCCCAAGGAGGAAGACCTCCTGGGACGTCCAGTGATCAATAAGGAGCTTCCCTCTGGGGAACCAAAGGACTCTGAGGCTCATCTAGAGACCATAGAGATTCCATTGAACCTCCTTATACCCTTCATGAGCTCTGATGAGTATTCCTCTTCAGAAGAGAATGAGGATGTTACTGAAGAGCAAACTGCCAAGTTTCTTGGTGCAATCATGAAGCTGAATGCCAAATTATTTGGCATTGATACTTGGGAAGTTGAACCTCCCTTGTTCATCAATGAACTAAGTGATCTGGATCAATTGACATTGCTTCAGAAGAGACAGGATCCTGGAAAGTTCATAATACCTTGTACCATAGGCACCATGATCTTTAAGGCTCTGTGTGACCTTGGTTCAGGAATAAACCTCATGCCCCTCTCTGTAATAGAGAAACTGGGAATCTATGGGGTGCAAGCTGCTAAAATCTCACTAGAGATGGCAGACAGCTCAAGAAGACAGGCTTATGGACAAGTAGAAAATGTATTAGTAAAGGTTGAGGACCTTTACATACCTACTGATTTCATAGTCCTGGATACTGGGAAGGAGGAGGATGAATCCATCATCCTAGGAAGACCTTTCCTGGCCACAGCAAGAGCTGTGATTGATGTTGACAGAGGTGAAATAGTCCTTCAATGGAATGAGAACTCCCTTGTATTCAAAACTCAAGGATCTCCCTCTGCAACCATGGAAAGGAAGCAGGAAAAGCTTCTCTCCAAGCAGAGTCAACCAGAGCCCCCACAGTCAAACTCTAAGTTTGGTGTTGGGAGGCCACAACCAAACTCTAAGTTTGGTGTTGAACTCCCATATCCAAACTCTAAGTTTGGTGTTGGAGAGTCTCAACAAAGCTCTGCACATCTGTGAGGCTCCATGAGAGCCCACTGTCAAGCTATTGACATTAAAGAAGCGCTTGTTGGGAGGCAACCCAATGTTTATCTAATTCTTATTTTTATTGTTTTTCATATTTTCTTAGGTTCATGATCATGTGGAGTCACAAAATAAATATAAAAATTGAAAACGGAATCAAAAACAGCAGAAGAAAAATTACACCCTGGAGGAGCATCTGTCTGGCGTTCAGCGCCAGAACAGAGCATGGTTCTGGCGCTGAACGCCCAAAATGGGCAGCTTCTGGGTGCTGAACGCCAGAACAGGCATGGTTCTGGCGTTCAACGCCAGAAATGGCACACAAATGGGCGTTGAACACCCAAAATGGCCACCAACCTGGCGCTGAACGCCCAGAGTTGGATACAAAGGCATTTTTACATGCCTAATGGGTTCAGGGATGTAAATCCTTGAACACCTCAGGATCTGTGGACCCCACAGGATCCACTCAGGATCTGTGGACCCCACAGGATCCCCAACTACCTCCACTCACTTCTTCTCACCACTCTCTTTCACACAACCCCATAAACACTCTTCCCTAAAAACCCCTCACCAATCACCTCAATCTCTCTTCCCCACTAAACCTTCACCACTCACATCCACCCACTCTTCCCAATAAACCTACCTCATAAACTCCACCTACCTTCAAAATTCAAAACCAATTTCCCACCCAAACCCACCCATATGGCCGAACCTTTACCCCCCCTCCCTTCCCTGTATAAAGACCTCCATTCTTCATCAAATTCACACAACACACCCCTCTACACTCCTCTTGGCCGAAACCTCATATCACTCTCCCTCTCCATATTTCTTCTTCTTCTTCTTCTATTCTTTTGTTTATTGCTCGAGGGCGAGCAATATTCTAAGTTTGGTGTGGTAAAAGCATAGTTTTTTTTTGTTTTTCCATTACCATTGATGGCATCTAAGACCGGAGAATCCTCTAGAAGAGGGAAAGGGAAGACAAAAGCTTCCACATCTGAGTCATGGGAGATGGAAAGGTTCATCTCCAAAGCCCATCAAGACCACTTCTATGATGTTGTGGCCAAAAAAAAGGTGATCCCTGAGGTCCCTTTTAAACTCAAAAGAAATGAGTATCCGGAGATCCGACATGAAATTCAAAGAAGAGGTTGGGAAGTTCTAACAAATCCCATCCAACAAGTCGGCATCCTAATGGTTCAAGAGTTCTATACCAATGTATGGATCACCAAGAACCATGATCAAAGTAAGAACCCGGATCCAAAGAACTATGTTACAATGGTTCGGGGGAAATACTTAGATTTTAGTCTGGAGAATGTGAGGTTGGCGTTCAACTTGCCATACATGGAAGAGAACGCACGCCCCTACACAAGGAGAGTCAACTTTGATCAAAGGTTGGACCAAGTCCTTATGGACATATGTGTAGAAGGAGCTCAATGAAAGATTGACTCCAAAGGCAAGCCGGTTCAACTAAGAAGATTGGACCTCAAGCCTATAGCTAGAGGATGGTTGGAGTTTATTCAATGCTCAATCATTCCCACTAGCAATCGGTCTGAAGTTACTATAGACCGGGTCATCATGATCCATAGCATCATGATTGGAGAAGAGGTGGAAGTTCATGAGATTATACCTCAAGAACTCTACAAGGTGGCTGACAAGTCCTCCACTATGGCAAGGTTAGCCTTCCCTCACCTCATTTGCCACCTATGCAATTCAGCTAGGATTGACATAGAGGGAGATATCCTCATTAAAGAGGAAAAGCCCATCACTAAGAAAAAGATGGAGCAAGCAAGAGAGCCCAGTCATGGAGCTCAAGAGGCGTATGAAGCTCATCACCAGGAGATTCCGGAAATGCCTCAAATGTACTTTCCTCCACAAAACTATTGGGAGCAAATCAACACCTCCCTAGGAGAATTGAGTTCCAATATGGGACAACTAAGGGTGGAACATCAAGAGCACTCCATCATGCTGCATGAAATAAGAGAAGATCAAAAGGCAATGAGGGAGGAGCAACAAAGACAAGGAAGAGACATAGAAGAGCTCAAGGACATCATTGGTTCCTCAAGAAGGAAACGCCACCATCACTAAGGTGGATTCATTCCTTGTTCTTCTTACTTCTGTTTTTCGTTTTCTATGTGCTTATCTATGTTTGTGTCCCCATTACATGATCATTAGTAGTTAGTAACTTTGTCTTAAAGATATGAATGTCCTATGAATCCATCACCTCTCTTAAAAGAAAAATGTTTTAATTCAAAAAACAAGAAGTACATGAGTTTCAAATTTATCCTTGAACTTAGTTTAATTATATTGATGTGGTGACAATGCTTCTTGTTTTCTGAATGTATGCTTGAACAGTGCATATGTCTTTTGAAGTTGTTGTTTAAGAATGTTAAATATGTTGGCTCTTGAAAGAATGATGACTAGGAGACATGTTATTTGATAATCTGAAAAATCATAAAAATGATTCTTGAAGCAAGAAAAAGCAGCAAAGAACAAAGCTTGCAGAAAAAAAAAAGGGGCGAAAAAAATAGAAAAAAAATAGAAAGAAAAAGAAAAAGCAAGCAGAAAAAGCCAATAACCCTTAAAACCAAAAGGCAAGGGCAAATAAAAAAGGCTTTGAGCATCAGTGGATAGGAGGGCCTAAAGGAATAAAATCCTGGTCTAAGCGGCTAAACCAAGCTGTCCCTAACCATGTGCTTGTGGCGTGTAGGTGTCAAGTGAAAACTTGAGACTGAGCGGTTAAAGTCAAGGTCCAAAGCAAAAGAAGAGTGTGCTTAAGAACCCTGGACACCTCTAATTGGGGACTTTAGCAAAGCTGAGTCACAATCTGAAAAGGTTCACCCAATTATGTGTTTGTGGCATTTATGTATCCGGTGGTAATACTGGAAAACAAAGTGCTTAGGGCCACGGCCAAGACTCATAAAGAAGCTGTGTTCAAGAATCATCATACTGAACTAGGAGAGTCAATAACACTATTCGAAATCTGAAGGTCCTATAGATGCCAATCATTCTGAACCTCAATGGATAAAGTGAGATGCCAAAACTATTCAAGAGGCAAAAAGCTATAAGTCCCGCTCATATGATTGAAACTATGTTTCATTGATAGTTTGGAATTTATAGTATATTCTCTTCTTTTTATCCTATTTGATTTTCAATTGCTTGGGGACAAGCAACAATTTAAGTTTGGTGTTGTGATGAGCGGATAATTTATACGCTTTTTGACATTGTTTTTAGTATGTTTTTAGTAGGATCTAGTTACTTTTAGGGATGTTTTCATTAGTTTTTATGTTAAATTCACATTTCTGGACTTTACTATGAGTTTGTGTGTTTTTCTGTGATTTCAGGTATTTTCTGACTGAAATTGAGGGACTTGAGCAGAAATCAGATTCAGAGGTTGAAAAAGGACTACTGATGCTGTTGGATTCTGACCTCCTTGCACTCAAAGTGGATTTTCTGGAGCTACAGAACTCGAAATGGCGCGCTTCCAATTGCGTTGGAAAGTCGACATCCAGGGCTTTCCAGAAATATATAATAGTCCATACTTTGGCCAAGAATTGACGACGTAAACTGGCGTTCAACGCCAGCCTTCTGCCCAAATCTGGCGTCCAGCGCCAGAAAAGGATCCAAAACCAGAGTTGAATGCCCAAACTGGCACAGAAACTGGCGTTCAACTCCACAAATGGCCTCTGCACGTGCTACACTTAGGCTCAGCCCAAACACACACCAAGTGGGCCCCGGAAGTGGATTTATTCATCAATTACTTACTCATGTAAACCCTAGTGACTAGTTTATTATAAATAGGACCTCTTACTATTGTATTAGACGTCTTTTTGACCATCTGGGAACGCATTGTTCTTAGACCATAGGGGCTGGCCACACGGCCATGCCTGGACCTTCACTTATGTATTTTCATACGGTAGAGTTTCTACACTCCATAGATTAAGGTGTGGAGCTCTGCTGTTCCTCAAAGATTAATGCAAAGTACTACTGTTTTCTATTCAATTCTTCTTATTTCGCTTCTAAGATATCCATTCGCACCCAAGAACGTGATGAAGGTGATGATTATGTGTGACGCTCATCACCATCCTTCTCCCTTATGAACGCGTGCCTGACAAACACTTCTGTTCTACATGAATTAAGCTAGAATGAGTATCTCTTAGATCTCCTAACCAGAATCTTCGTGGCGTAAGCTAGAATGATGGCGGCATTCAAGAGAATCCGGAAGGTCTAAACCTTGTCTGTGGTATTCTGAGTAGGATTCAATGATTGAATGACTGTGACGAGCTTCAAACTCGCGAGTGCTGGGCGTTAGTGACAGACGCAAAAGGAGGGTGAATCCTATTCCAGCATGATCGGGAACCGACAGATGAATAGCCGTGCCGTGACAGGGTGCGTGAGCATATTATTCACTGAGAGGAGGGGATGTAGCCACTGACAACGGTGATGCCCTTGCATAAAGCCAGCCATGGAAAGGAGTAAGACTGATTGGATGAAGATAGCAGGAAAGCAGAGGTTCAGAGGAATGCAAAGCATCTCCATTCGCTTATCTGAAATTCCTACCAATGATTTACATAAGTATCTCTATCCCTATTTTATTATATAATATTCGAAAACACCATTATCACTTTATATCTGCCTGACTGAGATTTACAAGGTGACCATAGCTTGCTTCATACCAACAATCTCCGTGGGATTCGACCCTTACTCACGTAAGGTATTACTTGGACGACCCAGTGCACTTGCTGGTTAGTTGTATCGAAGTTGTGACAATTATGTATTGAGATCAGAGCACCAAGTTGCTCACGTTGCCGGGGATTGTTTGAGCCTGGACATCACAATTTCGTGCACCACTCTCTGCTTCTTTTCTTCCTTGTTTCGAATGCACCTATGACGCGGACGCGTCAACAACGCTTGCGCGTCGCGTGCGAAAATTTTTTTTTTATGCAGAATGCAGATGCAAATGCAGACTACATGCATGAACACTAAGAAAAATAGAATAAAATAAAACTAAGAATAAAACAAAATAAAATAAAACTGAAAAAGAACGATCATACCATGGTGGGTTGTCTCCCACATAGCACTTTTAATTAAAGTCCTTAAAGTTGGACATTTAATGAGCTCCCTGTTATGGTGGCTTGTGCTTGAACTCATCCAGGAATCTCCACCAATGTTTATGAATCCAATGTCCTCCGGGATCCCATACTATTTGCATAAAGCCTTCAAGCAAGTTAAAGCAAGTGACAAGGCCCCAAGAGTGTTGATTGTTTGAATGAATTCTGGGGTCCCAAACCTTGCTTTTGCACCCGTCTTCTTGTTGATCATCATTTTTCCACTTGGGTGATGAACAGTCGGAATTCTTATGGAGACATCCAAACAATTTCCTAGACCCATTCAATTGAGAATTATACCAACCTTTGTACTTCAATTTGGAGCATACAACCATATTGAACCTTGCATGACAACCCTTACCACTAACCATCTCCCTTTTACTCTTATAGCCACAAAGAGCTCTAAGTTACCCATCCGTCTCAAGCAAAGCATATTCAATTGGGCTAATTAAGCTTAGAGATGAAAGATTTACCCACTTGAATGAAGGAATGGGCGATGATGGCTTTGGGGGAGAGGTCTCCAACAACTTTGGCAAGGTAATTTCCAGCTCCATTCCCTTGAGCTCTTCCTTGACAACTTCCACCTTTTTGCAAGCTTCTTTAATATCAAACTCTTCCTCTTGGTAGCTTTCTTCTAATTCGATCTCTTCTTCATTGTTCACCAAGGGCATGGGAGGTTGTGCTTCTTCTTCTTTAATCTCCATGTCAAGTCCAATGGGAGAGGATTCATATATAGATAAAAATTAATCAATGATTGAATCCATCTCTTGATCATCCCCTTCAAAGTCTTCAACTATGATATGCCTTGGAGGTTGTACACCCTCCTCAACATCAAATTCAAACTCCTTAGAAGGGGGCTCTATGACTGGGCTTTCCCATGGACGTTCCACATCTCCTAAGTCTTCAACCACTTCTTCTTCTTTGATAATTCCGGCTTCCTCCACTTGTTCCAGTACAAAGTCATGCTTCTTACTGTCCACTGGAGTTTCTAGTGTCTCCTTCATGCTACGTTCTTCATTAGATTCTCCACATGAAGCCATGAGGGTTCCTTGAGTCTCCGAACGTCGGGAAGCTAATTGATTTATCTCTTGTTCCAGTTGATGAAGGGTTGCATGAAATTGATCTACTATTTCCTTGAGGCGAGCCTGTGATTCTTGGGTCGATGGATATGGACACTGTGCATATGGAAGTGGTGGTTCTTAGGGGTAATTAGATTGGAATTGGGGTGGATAAGGGTTAGGGTCATATGGAGGTGAATGGTTGTAGGTGGCTTGTGAGTATGGTGGTTCAAAACTATGTTGAGGAGGTGGTTCATTGGTATATGGTGGGGCTTGTTGGTAACTACAAGGGGGTCCACCATATCTATCATCTTAATACGCACCTCGGAATGGCTCTTGACCATAGTAAATTGGTGGAGGTGGTTTGTCACAGAGGGGTCCACCATAACTATTGTCTTGGAATGCATTGTAGGATGGTCGTTGTCCATGGTATCTTGGAAGGTGTTGTTGCCGAAAGGGTTGATCAGATCCTCGTAGCTCCTTTCATCTTCGATTGTTTTGACCTTGATGCATGTTCCTGTTATAGCTTCCATTCCTTTTAACAACATTGGAACCAAACTTAAAGCCAGAGGGGTGAGAATTCATAGTAGCTAAAGAAAATAAAAATTAATAAAAATAAACTCCTAAAACTAGAAACACTAACAAAGAAACAAAAAAGCAAATATTTACAATAACCAATAATAAGGCACACGTTTGCAATTCCCCGGCAACGGCACCATTTTGACGATATAGATTCTTGCTAATAAATAATTTTATAAAAATAATCGTGTTGTAAGTATAGTTTCTAAACCAACAGAGAATTCTTTCATACAAAAGTTTGGTTGTCACAAGTAACAAAACCCAATAAAATTTATAACCGAAGTATTCAAACCTCGTGTCGTCTTCTCAAGGAATTGCAGGGAAGTATGATTTATTATTGGTTATGAAAAAAGGTATATTTTTGGGTTTTTGGAATAAGAAACAAGTAATTTAAATGACAAAAAAAATAAATTAATAATAAAGTAAATTAATTATCATGAAAACCATTGTAAAGTATAAGAACTGGAAATCTCATCCTAGTTATCCTTATCATGTGTGATGAGAATTGTTTATTGCTCCCACTTAGTTAACCCTTACTAAATAAAAGAAAGTCAAGTGGACTAATTAATTTGATTCCTCAAGTCCTAGTCAACTCCCAAGGAAAGACTAGCTTTAGAGGTATCCAAATCAATTAGCAAATTTCAATTTTCAATCAACAGCTGAGTTTGATAACTCAAGTGTCACCAATTACTTAACCAAAGCAAAGGGAGAAAAATCTAAATTATTTATATAAATAGAAGATAGCAATCATAAATCTGAAATACCTCAAATTGCATCAAATAGAATATTCAAATCTAACATGAAGAGTTCATAAGCCAAATTGGCTAAATAAGTAATTACCAAGAGAAATAGAGCAACTAAAGTAATAGAGTAAATAAAAGTAGAAGAGAAACTAAATCAAAAGAACATTGAACCTGGAATGCAGAAGAAGTAAACATAACCTTTAAGAGAAATCCTAATCCTAAATCCTAAGAGAGAGGAGAGAGCTTCTCTCTCTAAACCTACATCTAAAACCTACTATTGTGAATAATGAATGTTGTATTTTTTGAATGAATGGATTCTTCCACTTTATAGCCTCTAATATGTGTTTTCTGGGCTGAGAACTGGGCCAGAAACAGCCCAGAAATCGCTGGAGGCGAATTTTGGTCCGTATAGGTCGCTGGTTTTCTACAGAACCACGCGTGCGCGTGGATTCATGCATGCGCGTCACTTATCGTCAGAGCAACTATGGTATATTATATATAATTTCGAAGAATCGGACGTTAGCTTTCCAACGCAACTGGAACCGCCTCATTTGAACCTCTGTAGCTCAAGTTATGACCGTTTGAGTGCGAAGAGGTCAGGCTAGACAGCTTAGCAATTTCTTCAACTTCTTGTATTCCTTCCACTTTTGCATGCTTCCTTTCCATCCTCTAAGCCATTCCTGTCTTATAAATCCTGAAATCACTTAACACACATATCAAGGCATCGAATGGTATAAAGGGAGAATTAATATTTGGTGATTTAAAGGCTTGGGAAGCAAGTTTCCAATTATAGAACAAAATTAGGAAGGAAAATGTAAAACCATGCAAATCATATGAATAAGTGAGTAAAGAATTGATATAAACTACTCAATTGACCATAAGATAAACCATAAAATTGTGGTTTATCAGCGCATGTCACGCGTACGTGTCAGTCACGCGTACGCGTCAGTCACGCATACGCGTCAGGTACGCACACGCGTCGCTGTGCATTCTCGCTTATCACGCGTACGCGTCAGGTATGGCACGCGTCGCTGTAAAAATATCCAAATCACGCGCACGCGTGAGCCCTGCTTGCGCGTCGATCCTCACTGGTTATCTCCTTCAATTCTTGTGTTCCTTCCATCTTTGCAAACTTTTTCTCCATCCTCTAAGCCATTCCTGTCCTATACAGCCTGAAAACACTTAACGTACAGATCACGGCATCGAATGGTATAAAGGGAAATTAAAATACACAATTTAAAGGCTTAGGAAACAAGTTTTCAACCATAGAACAAAATTGGGAAGGAATTGAACAATCATGCAATTTGTATAAATAAGTGTGCAAAGACTTGATAAAAACCACTCAAATTAGCACAAGATAAACCATAAAATAGTGGTTTATCAGGCGTCCAGGTCAATATCCTCCCTTGTAAAAAAGAGTTTTTGAAAGAAAGAATTTGCCACCATTTCTAGAGTCAAAGTCTCCGTGGCCCAACACCCATCCTCCAAAAACAACCCATGAATTTTGTTCCTCTTTCGCCTAATAACCGTCTGCAGATGAAAAAATTGTGTATTTCTGTCTCCACATCTCACCCATTGTTCTCTATATTTTTTGTACCACAACAGCTCTTCTTGAAGAAGGATAGCATTTAGTTCCTGATGTAAAACTTGCTCTTTGATCCTAAACTGTTGATCCTCCCGACTCTCCAGAGTAATCTGATCGTCATTCAAAAGCCTCTCTAGCTCCCTTTTCTTAACAAAAATATCACTAAAAACCTTTTTATTGAAGCTAGTTGCATCTTTTTGAACCTCCAACAAACATTTGACCACATCTGTAGCTCTTTTATTCCAATCTGTATGAACAACATTCCTAAAAAGAGGATGAGTCATCCATGCAGCCTGGAATCTGAACGGACGATGGCCCTTGGTAGCCCTCTCTGCCATCTTGCACCTAGTGAACAACAGACAATGATCAGAGTGAAGGCGCGCTAGCACCTCAGTATAAGCCTCCGGAAACATTAGTCGCCAGTCCTGGTTGATGACTGCTCTATCAAGCTTCTTAGCCACCTGCACCCCACCTTTAACCCTCCTGTACCAAGTGAATCTTCTCCCAATAGCCCCCATATCAAACAACCCACAATCCTCCAATGTTTTCACAAATTGTTCTGCTCTGGCAAGTCTAAACTACCTCCCTCTAACTTCACTCTGCAACAGAACATCATTAAAGTCCCCTAACATGATCCAAGGTCCGTAGATCATATTAGCAATCCTTGTCAAGTCACCCCACAGTTTTTTACGCCGATGTATATGTGGATTAGCATACACCGTACTGCAGTAACTAGAAGTATTGCCCATAAAAATTTCAAAACTGATACATTGATCAACTACATCCAACGCTCTCACAGAAATATTTGAATTAGAACATAGAACTTAGATACCCCCACTATGATCATTAGCCTCAACAACACCAACATCCTGATAACCTAGGTTGTTCCAAAAAGATTTCATCCTCTCGAAAAGAATATGGGTTTCAAACAAAATAAAAAAAGTAGGGTAAAATTTATTCACTAAATCTTTACTATGAACCTGGGCCAATTTATTATAGGCCCCTCTAATATTCCAAAATAGAAAGCTTAAATCTAAATAATCCATAAAACAGTTGTACTGTAAAAAGGACAAACCTTAGCCGAAGTCC
The DNA here is from genome assembly GCF_003086295.3 of Arachis hypogaea. Lineage (NCBI taxonomy): Eukaryota > Viridiplantae > Streptophyta > Magnoliopsida > Fabales > Fabaceae > Arachis > Arachis hypogaea. Next base: position 72,958,946 of record NC_092052.1, read on the forward strand.
CTAACGAGATGATAAAGATCCACCATCATATCCCCCTGAGACTTGCTTGTCCTTACCCGGTTATTGCTCGGTTTGTCTGTGTCCCTCTACTAGAAACCCTTCCCATGCAATTCGCTGATTTGATGCTTGCTGACATCGCCAAGGCATTTCGGAGTCGACGGTGAATTCTGCAAAGAAGAAGGGCGCAACCTCTTGTGTCCTTTTTGATAATGGAAGTGAAAGTCGGCACCGCAACGGAGACAGCTTTGCCCTTCATCCCTTGCTGTTTGGAAGACGCCATGCATGCTTGAGATCTGCCAACCGACCCGGTCTTCACCCCTGGTTCAGCTCCTCTCATACGCAGCCCAAAGTCACGATTTTGGCCCAATTTCTGATTTGAGTGCAACAACACTTTGTCTTTAGAGGTTTGTTGGGCTTTGTTTGATTGACTCAATTTTTCTCTCTTTTTACTGCTGACTTTGGTCCAGCCAGCCTCATCTCCCAAATGTTGGGACCCCACTTCCTTCCCAAACAACATATCACCCAATTCCTCTCCAATATCTACAACTATCACTGAATCTTCGGGATTGCATCCAAATTCAAAAATTTTCTCCTTTGAGGCTTCCTGTGGTTGCACCATCTGGGTCGCCGACTTGGTCACTGATGTTTTCTTTTGATCCACCTCTTCTAACTCAATCGGGATCACTCTGCAGTCACTTGTTGGATGCCCGAAATAATTGCACTTGTCACAAATAAGGTGTAAACATTCATACTCCACCTTATATTCAAACTCATCGACAATCACACTTCGGACCACCGGCAAACCAAGATTAATTTGCACGCAAGCCCGAGCAAATTTCTCCCACTCTGTCGACTTATTAGCCAGATCCACCCTGACTGGTCTCCCCACAGCAGAAGCGATTCTCATCATGGCTTTATCCTAATAGTACCATATGCTCAAACCAGTGTTTCGAATCCAAACCATAGTCTCCCCGAAAGTGTCCTCACAAGGTTTAAAATCCGGTAATCACGGCTTGACTGCAATATAGTGACCGAAGATCATCCATGGCCCCCTAGTAAAACCTTTTCTCGATCGTCCATGCGATCAAATTTGACGAGGAAGTACCCCAAACCCACATCCAAGATTTCATATCCACTGGTGATCCTCCATACCCCTTTCAGTTTGTGAAACATGGCCGTGTAACTAAGATTTTTTTCAAGAACCTTAATCACAATTGCCTCCTTGTATGGTTCAGAATAACCTTGTCACGGAAAGAAATTTTGGAAGTCACCCTAGAGCTAAAAAGGTCGCCCTTACTTGATCCCTCCTTTACACCTGATGCAATCCCTCCCACGCTCTTCCCCTTATCTCTTCCGATGGCATGGCCATCTTCCTCACCGTGTTTCACCCTCAAACGCTCTCTTCCGCTCTCTTCTTCTCTCATTTTCCCTGAGTACGGAGTACGTACTCCTTCTCTGCTACTTTAAAAATGGTTTAATTATTCTTCTGTTGGTTCCTATAGTTTTATTAAATTTATAGTTAGGTCTTTATAATTTTTTTTTCAATTAGATTCCTATACTACTTTTAGTTTTGTAATTTAGTCATTTTCATGTCAAAAATATTAAAATTAATAGAATATTTTTTAAAAAAATATATATAATTAAAGATCTAATTAAGTTCTTAATTCTAAATATCTTTAATTTAAAGATAAATATTCAATTTATTTTTAATATTTTTTATATTAAAAAAGATCTAATTATAAAATTAAAAATAATATAAAAATTAATTAAAAAATATAAAAATTTAATTAAAAATTTAATAAAACTAAAAATACAGAATAATTAAATCTTTAAAAATTATTTCTCTAACATTACGGATATAAAATACGGCACTTCATTATTGGATTTCACTGCATATCATATATAAATGCATGATGCATCAATCTGTTGCATGCAAATTATATATTTGTATGTCGTACTTTCAAACAAATATGTTGTGTTGTCATTCAATTCTATATTATTGAAGGTCGCTTTATTTATTTTTATTTTCACGTTAAACAGTTAATATATTTGAAAAAGACATTATATATATATATTAAAAAACCGAAACCAACATTAATACGGTAATGATGAAGTGTACCAACTAAGTTATATAAAAAATTGATCTTAGAGGAAGTGGATGTGTATCTGAGTAGTGTGCACTAGAATTCTTAGAAAATGATAGCCTTTGTAAGTTTTGGATAAGTCAATTTAGTTTTGAGTTAATAAGTTAGATTTTTCAAATCTAATAGTATCAAGTCCAATCATATAAATATTATTCTCTAATTTGATCTAGGCGTGAAAGTGCATATTAAAAGCATCACCTTATTTAGAATATATGACTATGATAACTTTTATATTTTAAGGTATTTCATATTTTAAACTAATTTTTGGCATGTGTTAGATTGAAAAGAAAGTTAGGGGAAAATATAATTGAGTTATCTGTTTGTGATTTTAAGATGGCAAGTGTTGTTCTTGTATAACTAATCACTCTTTTATATAGTTCATCCACTTTAGAATAAGCTCATATTCTTCTTGATGAATGAGATATATGTCCATTAAAAAATATACGAAATGTAAATACCTACAAAAAGTATTCTAACACTTAAATTAATTTTTGGTATTTTCTTAAAAGAAACTCAAATGGAATTTAAAACCTATATTTTTCATCAAAAGCTTTCTTTTCTTAAGTGTTGTAGAATTATAAGTGTTGGTCGGTTATAAAGTTTTACAATAAATAATTAAAATAAAAAATCATAACTACGAAAGTATAAATAGATCAGTTATAACCGAGTTATAACAAATAGAACAAGTGTAAAATACTAAATTATTAGTTGTGATATTATTTTTTTTCCTTTTTGAAATTGTAAACCCTAATTAAATGCAAGTCTTTGCTTTGGATAGACTGTCTCTTAACTGTTATTATTTTTGGGGCATTGAGTTAGAACATAGAAGTTAGAACTACTTAACATTATTAATATTAGTAGCATGAATGCATGAAATGGAGCTGAAGATATATCAAGAGATGAGATGGGCAGTGGTTGTTCTAAGGATTTATTAAGGAGAGAGAAGGAACAATATATTTCTCTGTTCATTTGTTTGGGTAACTCATATACTATTATAGGACTTGGTTGATTTAATAGCCGAAGGTGTTGAGAGAGAGCCTTTACTTCCATCAGAGAGTGTGTTAAATACCATAGGTCATCATATCCATGCATATAAGGATATGTGGTTCGGTGCTCGTTTTAATGGCTGAAGAGGGTGTTGGAGAGCTTTAAAGTTCTTAGTTTCTTCAGTGACCTAATTGGGGAAGTTGGAGTTATTATCTTAACATTAAATAAAGAACCCTTTGGCATTCAAGGACCTTCTTCCCTTCAACTGTACACACTACCAACATTAATTATGCTAGACCATATACATATCAAAAAATATATTTATATGTTTTCAAAATCATATTTAATATAATTTTTTTAAAAATAATTATATGGACTAGTTTTTTTCACATATTTATATATTATAAATTTTAAATATTATCATAAAAATAAAGTATTATAAATATTTTAAAGTATGTGTTAAATATATGTTATGTTTATAAATATTTTTCCTTTACATCTCTTTCCCTCCCCCGTCTCACCGACTTTAATTTCATAAGTAGCAAAACTTTTCTTTCGGTTGTGGCTAGGGTCCGATAAAGATGTTTAAAATATATTTTTTATTTTTTTTAATAATTAAAATTTAATACATATAATCGATTAAATCGTGTTATTTTTGTCAGAATTAGACCAGAAAAATTTTAATTTTACTAAAAAATAGTGAATCAAATTTTAAATCAGTCTAATTATTTTTTATAAAAAATTACTACAATATCCTTATCATAGAAAATAACTAAAATACTCTTATTATATATATTAATAAAATATATATATATATATATATAAGGGATATTTTAGTTATTTTTTATAATAGAAATATTGTAGTCATTTTTTATAAAAAATATTAATTTATATCGATTCAAAATTTAATTTATTAATTTTTTTGCTAAACTAATTTATTCGGTCTAATTTTAATAAAAATAACATAATTTAATTGATTATATGTATTAAATTTTAATTTTTAAAAAATATCTTTAAAAAAAATATTTTTAATATCTTTATTTAAATAGCTCTCTTATTTTTTTTTCTAGTATGACATGTTATGGAGGAGCCAAATTTATAATTTAATATATGCAAAGACTATATATGTTGTGTCTGTTTATTTTATGTCGAGAAATTGAGAAATTTTTTTATGATTCATTTTGTACATTCATTTTGGAATTTATTATTATTATTATTATTATTATTAGATGGAGTATAAATAAAATTTTTACTTGGGTAAAATATATTTTTTGTTTTTGAAATTTGGTAAAAATTTTAAAAATATTCTTAAATTTTATTTTGTTTCAATTTTGTTCTAAAAATTTTTGATTTGCATCAAATATATCTTCGATGGCTAAATTTTCAAAAAATTTAAGATCAATCTAATAATAATGCATGAAAATTATACTTGATTTGCTTGTGATTAGAGTTGTTCTTATGAAATTGTTGTTGAATTGGTCTTAAATTTTTTGAAAAATTAGTCGTTAGAGGTATATTTGATGCAAATCGAAAACTTTTGGAACAAAATTAAAACAAAATAAAACTTAGAGATATTTTTAAAACTTTTATCAAACTTCAAAAAAGACAAAAAATATACTTTATCCTTTTTACTTTAAGTGAAATCTCTTTGTTGTTAATACTAATAAAATAATTAGTTACTTAATAAATATCCTGAAATAATGAATCATCATATGTTTAGTTATTCTAAAATATTAGAGTTAAGTATGATTTTGGTTTTTAAGGTATAAGTCGAAAATTTTTTTTGTTCCTAACTTTTTTAGGCATACAAAATTGTCCCTAAGGTTTAAAACCAAATTTTAAAATCATCATTTTCACTTAAATATTAAAATTTTGGACCAAATTACCCATAACAAAAGAATAAAAAAAAGAATATTTCTACTCCTGCAAAAGGAAAAAGGAAAAAAAAGAAGGAGAAAGAGAAAAAGAAAAAGAAGTTATTTACAATTTACCTCTATTTTCACTTCTGTCGTCATTTTTGTACGATTTTAGTCTCTAAGACAAAGACAATTTTAAAAATAAATTAAATCTTATAGATAATTTTATATGAAAAAAAATTAGAATCGAACAAATTTTCAACTTATAACTTAAATACTAAAATGTATCCAAAATATTACTATGATAAGTTAAGGGGCAGTGGTACCTTATCTTGCTAGTGTAAAAGTGGAATTTTGACCTGATGTGTAATATTTTTTTCCGATAAGACATGATATCTAATAACATACAAATTAAACTTATTATAAATATCAACAGTTTGATGAATAGTCAAATACACGTACATAATTGACAGATGATAAAATAATAAAAGAAAACAGTATATATGCATGCAGTTTGCATACATCTTTAAATTTAGTCAATATAATTGAAATATGGAAATTCATATTTATATCTTTATTCGTATTATTTACTGAAGATCAAACAGTAAGTATGTTTACATATATTTAATTGTATTATTTTACATTTTTCTAATAAAATAATTAACTATTAAAATAATAAAATTTTTTACATCAAATAAATTTTTTTGACAATAGTTGAATTAGATATTTTAGAAAAACATACAAAAATAATCATCCACCGTACCATTGTATTTTTTACATTTATTCTTATGTTGACTATAAAAGTCACTTAATTTGATTATAAGTATGAATCAAATTGACAAATTTAATTATATATTTTATAAAGTTTGATTATATTTATGTATGTAGTTCTTTTGTATTCCTATATATATATATATATATAACGTAAATAAGAAAGAAAATTCATATTATTAAAAGAAATAGAAAACAAAATTAATAAAAATTGTTAGAAGTAACTTATTGCTAGTATCTAGATATCGCATTGACATCATAACAGTTGTGATAATTAAATATGCATACATTTTTTTTTCTCTTCAACTTTCGGATTGTCATGCTATTTGTATTAAGACTGCGACCACAATATTTAAAATAAAAAATATTTATAAGACAATAGAAACTCAGTCTAAATTAATCTAAATTTTTTTGTGTTAAATTATTTTATTTTATAATTATCACTGAAATAATTAGATTACTTTTGATATTATAAATATATACTTTTAAATATTATATACATAAAAGTATAAATATTAAATTAAATAAAATAATTTTAGATTATTGTCACTTTAGTCTTATCGATTTAAAACTATATTATTATAGCAGAAATGCAAATTGGCACACATAAATAAAATTTTATGTGTTCTATTTTTACTCTTCTGAATTCTAACCCTAAAAACTGCAAATAGAAAATACATCTAAAAAAGATAGTCCTTAGAAACAGTTATCTATAAATTTTTCTTTAAATTAATCAGCCTGTGACAAAGAGCCCTAAGTATAAATAAATAGAGCCGGAAATCAGAAGTTCAAATAATTAATAACTAAAAATGAATAAAGTAAAATAAAAAAAAAAAAAGGAAATGCGTACATAAATAAATAAATCCATGTTATGATGAATGAGGAGCGAGGCAGCTTGAGAAACACGTCATTCAAAGGTAGCCAGTAAAGGTCTTTAATTTCGTCCCTTGTTAAGTATTGTGTCCCCTTACACCTCCAACTATATAACCAACTTAATCTCACTCCTCCATTCACATTTTTATTTACTCACCACACCACAAACTCGATCATACACTATAAATTTAGTGTGTTCAGAAAAATTAAAGAGGAGTAGAACGTAACGTAACCTACTTACCTAGCTATTAAGCTATGGTTTCCTTTCACAAAGCGCTGCCCGAGAGTCCTTCAGAGCTGAAACTTTCATCAAACAATAATAAGAGAAAATGGGAACAGCCACTACTTACTACCGAAGATTTCTTCAAGGACCTATCAAAATCCTCAAAGATTGAAGCAAATCCTCATCAGAAAATCAATAAATCCATCTTTGATATAGAGTTTCACCTTCAGACTCCGCTACCTTCCGCTAAATTACAACACCACCACCTCACTATTCAGGTATATATATTCACGCGTACCTTATAGTTTAATTTCTTTTGGTTATTTTGTGAATTAATCTAATAATCCTTATTGCATAGTCAATATTGTAGTTCACATTATTGCAAAGAAAAGAAATTAAAAATTTTTAAAAAGTAAGAACATACGAAACCTAAACTAAGGTTCATTTTTAATGGGTTTTATATTAGATTTATTTAACAATCTGCTAGTATTGGTTGAAATTGATTGTTACAGTAATGATTTCTCAGCATTCTTGTTAATTAATTAATCTATCCTGTTGGTTCATATGGATCAGTCAGGGCATATAAATATGAGTAACACAAAGATGATGAACATGAAGAAATTGGATTCAAAGATAACCCCTGAAACGGGCATAGACCTTGAGCTGAACCTGACATGTGAATCACTGAGGAGAAAAGAAGACACAAAGAAGAGTTCCCCTGCTATATTAGCCGACGTGTTCAACAATAAGGACACGTCATCATCATCGTCATCGCAATCACAATCACCGTCGCCGTCATCTTCGTCGCCGCCACTACTGCCATCGTGGTTGTTGCTGGAGGGCGAAGATCAGAAGGAGATGGTTGCAACGGTTTGCATGAGGTGCCACATGCTGGTGATGCTTTGCAAGTCATCACCTTCTTGTCCTAATTGCAAGTTCATGCATCCACCAGATCAGAATCCTTCATTCTTGAAGAGACGCAGATGCAGCCTCTTGTGCTGATTCATGAATGCAGAAATGATAAATCTCACTTATTAATTAATTAATCTTCTAGTTCTGCTTAATTAGTATGGGTAATTTAATTTGACTTTCACTGAATGAGTGTGATGAGTGGCAGCAGATTATATATATAAGCATTAAGATTTTAATTAAGAAACTAACATATATATACTATAATATTATTATTATTATTATTATCATAATTAATCATATCTATGTACATAGAAAAGTGGCTGGTGTTGATCGTTCCTACAATTATTGTGTATGTTTTTAGATGTAAAATTTCGGTAGGCTTTTTTCCCCTTTTTCTTTCAAGAATGGAGGTTTATGAGGCCTCTTAACTATCAAATAGCAAGAGCGCATGTTCTTTGTGATGTCATTGTAATTTCTAGTAATGAGAAGAACCGCGTTTCTCTAATTTGTTATTAACTTCACTTTGATATATATATATATGTAGCCATTTAACTACTGACTTTTCATCAATGGGTATGTAATAAACTCGTTTGTATGCTACTCATTTTAAATTAGGTTGTTGATTGTTAAAATTCCAATATATGAACTACTATTCTTGTTCCAAGTTCAACAGACATCATGAATATAAAGGATAGCATCTCAGTGAATTGAATAAGAGGTCAATATATAACACATAAATAGTAAGAAGATACTACTTACTAGAAAACCGAAGCATCTGCTGAAGCAATATTTAAATGAACAACATAAAGTACTGCACAAATTGAATGAGATCATCCGCAGAACTTAGCTTTCTTTATTATTTATTCATTTTTTAACAGGGATACATGTCAGCCTACTATCGAAATTAGCTCTCTCTGATGGCAAAATTTGGAAGAATAACAAAAACTAAGGGCCTGTTGGTTTGAAAATATTTTTTCAATTATATTATGTGTAGATCAAAATTCAACCAATAAATCAATTACAAATATTAAATACATGTCAAAATATAAAATACTTATTAAAATTAGAGAAATGTTAGGAGGTCGTTAGAATTTATTGTTTTGGACCATCATAATTAGTTATATCAACTTAATTATTTTAATTTAATAATCTAACAACATACTTTAGTCCGCACTTTTAAATATTAATGACTAATTGATAGATAAAAATAATAAATTTTGATAGTTTTTTAGTATTTTTTTTTAAAATAAGTTAAACAATTAACACATGTATTTATACATAAATATATAATAGCTAATTTGATTCTCTATATTTTTTTTGTTCATATTACTTTGTTAAAAAATAAAAAAAAATTATATTATCTGTTTTTTTATTTTTAAACAGATTGTCAAAAACGAAAGGTTTTTTTTTATGACAAATCAACCACATTTCCTAAACTTAACGTGAAAGTGTAAAAGAGAAAAGTTATAGTAACATAACTTGACTCATCTAGTTCATCAAATACCTAAATGGCTAAATTAGGTGTGTTTGGTTTTGATTACTACTATTATTTTCAAGAAATAATCATGTTGAATCTAAAATAATCTAAACACACGATCAGTCAAGTAAAGGCTATAATTAATGACAGCAAATGAAGATCTGAAATATGGCTATTGCATTAATTAGCTTACGTCTGTTATACTACTACTACAACATTATATTTCCAATCGCATTAAATGCATACATTGGATGTTAATGTGTCTCTCTTATCTTCATGCACATTTACGTTTCTTGCTCCCATAAATGGAAGCGTTGAAGTTATAAATAGTTAATCCTTACATGCCACATATTAAAGAACCTCAATTTCCATGTTATACAATTCCTAAACTCCCTTTTGGATGCTGGAGCTACCAAGTCAGCTGCATTTATGGCATGCTTCATTGTTTAGGACTCTAGTTGATGGATATAGACAAACTAAACAGAGTTTAGCTAAATTAAAGCTTAATAAGTACTGCTATTGTGTTGTTCAATTACGGCGCTGTAGATCGTCCCTAACGATGTTGAGTTGTTTTTTTCCACTGAATAATATAAAGTGTATTTCCAATCATCAAAAATATAAAATATGGATATTTATAAAAGCAGTGTAATTAGATATTTTTTAAAAATTGTCTATTATTCAGTTTTAAAAAAAAAAAAACTAAAAAATAAGTAACTTTTTATAAAAAATAAGTAATTTTTTATAAAAATAAATATTTAAATTAATTAAGTAATATTATTTAAATAAAAAAATTAACTAAAAACTAAAAATTTAAAAGACAAATAGGATTTCTCTTATAAAAGATATTCTGATATTTAAGTTAATATGATTAAATTTTTTATTTATTTTTTTTTAAATTCTAAAACAGCCACTTTCTCATCACTAGAATTTTTTCTTTTGTATATGAAATATGAAATAGAGCCATTGATGGTTTGTATGATTAGTTACTAAAGAACATTCAATTATAATAAAGAGGATTATTATAAGGGTAAAATATGTTTTTATTTCTCAAATTTTTTTACAAGTTTTAAAAATATTATTTTAAATTTTATTTTTTTTTAAATTTTGTCTCAAAAATTTTTTATTTGTATTAAATGAACTATTGACAACTAATTTTTTAAAAAGTTTAAAATTAATTTAGTAATAATTTTACAACGATAATTTTTAATACAGACAAGTCAAACATAGTTCTGTCACTAATTCTTAGTTATCAAACATTATTTTTGGATTGACCCTAAGCTTCTTAGAAATTTAACTGTAAGAGTATATTTGATGTAGATCGAAAACTTTTTAAATAAAATTAAAACAAAATAAAACTTAATTAGGAGTACTTTTAAAATTTTTAACAAATTTCAAAAATAAAAAATATCTTTAAACTTTATTTGTATATTTTTTATTAAAATAAATTAATTAATAATTTTAACTTCAATTTTTAAAATATATATTAGCCAAAGCGATTAAAATAAAATGGAGATATCATCTCATATTTTTTACCCACATGATTATACATATCATCATATATATGAATAACATGAAGATGGATACAAAAATAAATACTTAAAAATAATTTGCTTGCTAGTATTCTACAACTATATTAATTTGAAATTAAAAGAATGAGATAATAAAGGGAGTGACATTGAATATGATGGCCAAACTCAACTACTAACGCAAGTATAGAAGTATTTTAAAGGATGGAGTCATCACATTTTCAATTTGCATTTAGATTATGTCTGTTAAACAAAAATAAAGAGACAGATTCAAAAACAAAAATAAAGAGACAGATTCAAAAACAAAAACAGAGACGGATATTTACCATCCCGATTTTAGAAAATAATAAAACTGAATGAATACTTTGTTTCTTATACAAAAAAGAAAAAGACATTATGTTCTATCCTTATTTTAGAACCAATAAATTTTTCAATCTATAATTTCTATATATCTGTCTCACCGACAATATCTAAAACAGTCTTGAGAAGAATAAGTTATAATTTTAAAATTTATAATTTAAAATACCGATTGTTTGAACCTCCACTTTAAGGGATAAAAAAAAGTGTAAGTTATTTTATTAATATAATAATGTAGTCCATATAATTAATAAAATTAATTTTAATTATAATGAGATAAATATAATGGCTATTATTTAATAAAAAAAGTAGAATTAGTAAAATTTTTAAAATAATAAAACAAAAATATTCCTTTTCTTTTTTGAGATAGAAAAATAGAGAAGCTATTGGTTTAAAAAAAAATACGTGACAAGAAAAGTAAAACGTTTTTAAAAAGTAATAATTTTAATTTTTTTTTCTATGCCATCAACAAAAAAAAAAAGAAAGAAGAGAGAAAAAGCATTCAAAAATATTAAAAGACTGCACAATAACTCAATTGAATAGAACGTATGCTCATAACACAAAGATCAGTAAGAGCAATAAAAATATGGTGTGTCTATAATTTACAGGTGAATATGTATTTTATTTATGCTTTTATGACGTGATAATGGTAAATTTTAAGATCTTTTATTTAAAAATAATTTATGTATTAATAAAAAAAAATCAAATTCTAATTGTCAGAACAAGGGTATAAAATTTATGATTATTCATAAATTAATTTGTTCAATTTGTATAAATCAAATAAATATTTAAAAATTCTAGCAGTGCAAATTTTTTGTGTATTTAGAATTATTTATTAGCCATCAAAATGGTCAAATCTGATAATGTAAAAATATATATTGTGTTTGTTGCTATAAGGTATTTAAAAATCACACCCAAAAGTAGATTAATTATTTTATATTAAATTGGCAAGATTGTTGGTATATGATGCATAGATTTTTGACGGTTTAGAATTTTACAAATGAAATTTTGTTACAAGTATAGTTTCTAAACCAACAATAATCCTTTCATATAAAAATTTGGTTGTCACAAGTAACAAACCCCTATAAAAATAACCGAAGTATTCAAACCTCGGGTCATTCTTCCTAAGAATTGCAATAAAGTATTCTTGTTATTGGTTATGAAGTATGTTTGGAGTTTTTGAGGTAATAGACAAGAAATATAAATGACAAAGGAAATAAATTAACAACTAACAAAGCTCTTGGCAAGGTATGAGAACTAGAAATCCTATCCTCATTATCCTCCTCAATTGTGACAACAATTGTCCATTGCTCCCACTTAGTTAACTTCTAACTATGAAGAAAAGTCAAGTGGATGAATTAACTTGATTCCACAAGTCCTAGCCTAATCATGATGAAAGACTAGCTTTAGTGACATTCAAGTTAATTAGCAACTTCTAATTATCAATCAACAAAGGAGTTTGATAACTCAAGAGTCACCAATTACTCTACCTAGGCCAAGAGGAACAAAATCTAACTCATAACTAAAAGAGGTATTTCAACAAACACATAGAAGGCAATAAAGGTAAACAACATGAATTGCAAGAATTAAAGAGAGATCTAACTACAAAGGCAATAGTAGATCCATAATAGAAAATCAAAGCAACATGAAAAGACATGAAAATCATAAATTGCATTGAAAGAGAAATAGAGATCTACATAAGAATTCATAAAGCAAAAGGAAAATTGAAGTAAGAGAAGAAGTAGATCTAGATATAAGAAATTAACCTAAACCTAATCCTAATTCTAGAGAGAAGAGAGAGTTTCTCTCTCTACAAACTAACTTTCCCTCCAAAACCAAACTAAACTAAACTAATTCACTAGATTGTTGATCCCTCTTCATTCCTTGAGTTGAATAGCATCAGAAAATGAGTTGGATCTGGGCCTGGGAAGCCCAGAAATCGCCCCCCAGTAGATTCACTTTAAGTGGGTCACGTGCGAGCACCAATGCGTGCGCGTGGGTCACGCGTACGCGTCGCTTGAAAAATTGCTATCCACGCGTACGCGTCGCCTTGCGACGTCACTTTCCACGCGTGCGCGTCTGCTGCGCGTGCGCGTCGATCTTAGCATCCCAAATCCTTGTTTCTTCATGAGTTCTCTACTTGCATGCTTTTCTTCTCCATCCCTTTGATCCATTCCTAGTCTTTCCAATCTGAATTCAATAACAAACATATCAAGGCATCTATTGGAATCAAAGGTGAATCAAAATTAGCAATTAAGGGCCTAAAAAATATGTTTTCATACTTAAGCACAAATTAGGAGACAATCATGAAACCATGCTATTTCCTTGGGTAGATGTGAGAAAAGGTGATAAAATCCCCTAAATTAAGCACAAGATAGACCCTAAAAATGGGATTTATCAACCTCCCCACATTTAAACCATAGCATGTCCTCATGCTAAATCAAGAAGGAAATAAAAGGTTTCAACATTTATTCAATGTAACAACTACTAAATGCATCCTATCTAAATGCAATTATCTATATGAATGCAACTACTTGGTCAAAATAAATTAATTTCTAAAAGAACATATATAGGCACAAGGGCTAAGGCAATAGCAAATCTAATCCACAATTGAATTGAGTTATTAAATATTTTTATAAACTTGCAAGAAGAGTGATGATCATAGGTGGGGACATGTAATTGAGCAATCGAACCCTCACCGGAAGTGTTTGCACTCTAGTCACTCAAGTGTTTAGGGTCGATCCACTCAATTCTCTCCTAATCATGCTTTCCAAGATTTGTTTTTTATCTAACAATCAACAATTACTTCATGCATGCATACAATTATCATGAGGTCTTTTCATAGGTTGTAATGGGGCTAAGGTCAAGGTAGGATGCATATTTGGTCAAATGGACTTGAAATTTGAATCCTTGATAAGCTTAGACTTTCCACCTAACCTATGACATCCTATACAATTTCAAAGCTAACCTAACTACCCATTTTTCACTTTTTCACATACTCATGCATTTCCTTTTCATTTCACAATACTTATGTATTGATTCTTATTGAACTTTGCTTTGGGGCATTTTGTCTCCTTTTTATTTCTTTCTTTTTTTCTTTTTCTTTTTCTTTCCTTTCTATTTCTTTTCTTTTCTTTTGTTTTTTCATATATATATATATATATTTCTTTTTTTATCATTCATTTTCTTTTTTTTTTTCAAACTAAAATATATACAAGATTATCAATGCATATGATTTTACATTTAATTAACACATGAGCATGTACCCAATTCTCAATATTTTCAACAAAAACAAAAACATACTCTTACTTCAACCAATGTCCTAAGTTTCTCCACACTTGAATGACACACACACACTAGCCTAAGCTAATCAAAGATCTAAATTAAGGACATTTATTGTTTTTCGCTTCAAGGCTTGTAATGTGCTAAAATTAAGAACAAAGTGGGTTAATCCTAGGCTCAAAGTTGGCTAACAAAAGTTGATAAAAGGTAGGCTATTTGAGTGAGTGAGCTAATGAAACAATAGCTTCAATCATATAAGTGCCTGAATACACAAAATAATGGACATAAAGAATCAAACAAATCAAAGATTACAATCATAGAAAGAGAACAATACACACAAGAAGGAAAATAAGTGATTATAAGATGTAACCACGCAATTAAGGCTCAAATATCACAAGGTTATGTGTTCTTAGCTCAAAACATGATCCACAATATATATATATATATATATATATATATATATATATATATATATATATATATATATATATATATATCAAGCAAGTTCAATGAAAGATTTTTACTCAAATCAATTGGGATGCCCAATAGATAAAATTCTTGAAAAATTTCATTATTTTGACTAAGCTTATTATGTATATATATGCAAAAATAAGAAAACGAAACTAAAAATCCTAAAAGACCTAAAAATGAAATGCAAAAGTGTTGGGATTAAAAACTTGTCACCCAAAAACACCGACTGGTCAGACGACCTCCCCACACTTAAAAGTTTGCACCGTCCTCGGTGCATTCCAAGATGAGCAAGGGGGTACGGCGACTCTCCAGATTGCCACCTTCAGTTGGTAGATCAACCGGTTGCTGCGTGTTTTTTTCTTCTGCTTCTATTTTTGCTTGTGGTGCATCATCCTGAAAATAGAAAACATGATAATGAGAAAAGTAAATGCAACAACAAGGAAGCATACATTGTTGGAATAAGGTAATAATCACTAAAATGCAGTGAGTGACTCAATGTGTGACATTAATGAAACACGTGTGTGAGTTCTAAGATGCATGCGGTCTAGAACACACTAGAATAAAAAGTTATGTCACATTTACACAAAAAGGAGCATGCACTTCACTCATCCTAATATGCTTGAGATGCTCTAAACTTGTGGGTTAAAACAACCAAACAAGCAATAAAGAAGCATAAAAGCATTCAAGCCAAAAACAACATATGAATGCATATGATCATGAAACACAATGCATTAAGATAACTACAAAACATCCATCAAGAAATTGCCTAATCAAAGAAAAGAATTCAAATCACATAGTGGCCAAATCATGCAATTCAAGAAGGTTCAGAGTGCTTGAAAGGCAAAGTCATATGTACTTGGTGTCCACAAAGGTTAAGCATGAAAAATCCAAAATCAAGTAGCACATTATAACTTCAATAATAAAATCCAACAATGACAATTAACAATACTGATGTTGAACTAACATCTCATCAATAATCAGCAGCAATAGACAGTAGACAAAATGAATAATCCAACACTTATTAGGAAAAACAAAGAAAATGAAATGAAGATTCAACTAACTCAACAATTAACTATCTAAAAGGAATGGTTATAAATGGTGTTTGGAAGTGTTGGATGATGGGTGAGAAAAGAGAAGAAGAGAGGAGAAGGAAATAAATGGAAAGAAGAGAGGAAAAGAAAAGAAGCGCATCCATTGCAACTCCCCGGCAACCGGCGCCATTTTGATGAATAGATTTTTGACGGTTTAGAATTTCACAAATGAAATTTTGTTACAAGTATAGTTTCTAAATCAACAATAATCCTTTCATACAAAAATTTGGTTGTCACAAGTAACAAACCCCTATAAAAATAATCGAAGTATTCAAACCTCGGGTCGTTCTTCCTAGGAATTACAATAAAGTATTCTTGTTATTGGTTATGAAGTATGTTTGGAGTTTTTGAGGTAATAGACAAGAAATATCAATGACAAAGGAAATAAACTAACAACTAACAAAGCTCTTGGCAAGGTATGAGAATTAGAAATCCTATCCTCATTATCCTCCTCAATTGTGACAACAATTGCCCATTGCTCCTACTTAGTTAACTTCTAACTATGAAGGAAAGTCAAGTGGATGAATTAACTTGATTCCACAAGTCCTAGCCTAATCATGATGAAAGACTAGCTTTAGTGGCATTCAAGTTAATTAGCAACTTCTAATTATCAATCAACAAAGGAGTTTGATAACTCAAGAGTCACCAATTACTCTACCTAGGCCAAGAGGAACAAAATCTAACTCATAACTAAAAGAGGCATTTCAACAAACACATAGAAGGTAATAAAGGTAAACAACATGAATTGCAAGAATTAAAGAGAGATCTAACTACAAAGGCAATAGATCCATAATAGAAAATCAAAGCAACATGAAAAGGCATGGAAATCATAAATTGCATTGAAAGAGAAATAGAGATCTACATAAGAATTCATAAAGCAAAAGGAAAATTGAGGCAAGAGAAGAAGTAGATCTAGATCTAAGAAATTAACCTAAACCTAATCCTAATTCTAGAGAGAAGAGAGAGCTTCTCTCTCTAGAAACTAACGTTTCCTCCAAAACTAAACTAAACTAAACTAATTCACTAGATTGTTGATCCCTCTTCATTTCTTGGTTAAATAGCATCAGAAAATGAGTTGGATCTGGGCCTAGGAAGCCTAGAAATTGCCCCCAGCGGATTCACTTTAAGTGGGACACGTGCGAGCACCGACGCGTGCGCGTGGGTCACGCGTACGTGTCGCTTGACAAATTGCTATCCACGCATATGCGTCATGTACGCTTACGCGTCGCCTTGTGACGTCACTTTCCACGCGTGCGCGTCTGCTGCGCATGCGCGTCGATCTCAGCATCCCAAATCCTTGTTTCTTCATGAGTTCTCCACTTGCATGCTTTTCCTCTCCATCCCTTTGATCCAGTCCTAGCCTTTCCAATCTGAATTCACTAACAAATATATCAAGGCATCTAATGGAATCAAAGGTGGATCAAAATTAACAATTAAGGGCCTAAAAAGCATGTTTTCACACTTAAGTACAAATTAGGAGACAATCATGAAACCATGCTATTTCCTTGGGTAAATATGAGAAAAGGCGATAAAATCCTCTAAATTAAACACAAGATAAACCTTAAAAATGGGGTTTATCAGTATATAGGTACAATATTAGAAATATTTAAATATCTAAAGATATTAAATATTTTTGGTTCAGTGCATATCTGATAAGCAAATTAAATTAAATTAAAATTAATTAGTATTATTGTGTTGTTGTATATTAATGTATCACTCAAAAAGAAAATACTAATATACTTTAAATGTTTTATTTGAATCTAAATGATATATTATTTGATTATTCAAAGTGTTAATGTGGGAGTTTATATTATATTTGCAGTTTTCATGAATTTGTTTGGCTCAGGCAATGAAATTGTCAAGTTTAATAGATTTACTATGCTGATTGGTCTGAGCAAATCCAATTTTAATTGAGTGTTATGGACTTAGACTTGGTATTAGTTATGGATCAAAAACCTACTGATATTACTGAGACTAGTTTCGAAGAATACAAGTCTCTTTATGAGGCTTGGGATGGGTTAAATAGGCTATATTTGAACTTGATGAGAATGAAAATGGTTGAAAATGTTAAGCCATTCATGCCTAAGACAGACAATGCTATTGATTTCATGGCTAAAGTCAAGGAATATTCTCAATCGGGTATAACTGACAAGTTCATTGTGAGCAACCTTATGACAGAACTGACAACTAAGAAATTTGAATGGTCACAACCCATTAATGATCATGTGACTGTAATGTCTAATCAGACAGCAAAGTTGAAATCCATGGGTATGAATGTAAGTGAGTCTTTCAGTTTATCATGAACTCGCTTCCTCTTGAATTTGGTCAATTCAAGTGAATTATAATACTCTTAATGAAAATTAAAATTTTGAAGAGATTAAAGTCATGTTGATTCAAAAGGAAGGGAGATTATAATCCTCTCCATTTCACATTTCAAGCTGGATCTAGTAGTAGTAAGGATAAACTGGGTAAAAAGGATAAGAAGAAGCATGCTTCGCTAAAGGTTCATAATGGCAATGTCCAAAAAAAAAAGGCGCTAAAATATTTTTTTGTAACAAGACTGGACATGTAAAGAAAGATTGTCCGAAAAGAAAGAAATTGTTCAAAAAGAAAGGTATTTATTATGTTTCGGTAAGTTTCAAATCAAATCTTGTTGAAGTGCCTAATAATACCTGGTGGATAGATTCTGGTGTAACTACTCATGTAAAACCCTCACAACCAGAATGCCACGCTTCTGGCTGTGCCACTCTGATAGCGAGGATATTACGATGACTTAAGTATATATAACTATAATATGTAGGAGCCTTTACCTACCATCCTTATTGACTTTTCTTTAAAAATCGGTATGTATTAGTTTATTTTTTTATACAAACATGCATAGATATGTACATATTCCAATTATCACAAAAAAATCAATGACTACTACTACTCAAGTAAATACCTTCATTTTCAAGAATAAAATACATCTAGTATACTACTATATACATATAACAAATAATACAAATTTCTGCCCCTCTTAAAAGAATAAATGACAGCGAAAGAAAAATAACTAAATACAAATAAACTAATGCACGATCAAATACTCAGTAAACTCTTCATAGGCTTCCTCGTTCGTTTTTTGAAAAGTATTAGACTACAGTGGTGAGAACCTAACCCGAAGTTCTCAGTAGGAGAAGGGAATGCCACAAATTTAATATAAATAAATGCATCTGGTTAACGCACATCTCAGAAAAGTTTATCTTTATGAAAGTCTACGTTTTTTACTTATTTGTTTTGAAATCATTTTGACTTAGATATTTCAAAGAATCTAGCCACAAGAAGCAATCAACTACTCGAGTTGATACACACTGATCTTTGTGGTCCTTTTGATAATCCATCTTGGAATGGTGGAAAATATTTTTATCACTTTTATTGGTGACTTCTCTTGATATTGTTATTTATATCTTTGCCACGAAAAGTCTCAATCTGTGAATATTCTTGAAATATTCATTAATGAGGTAGAAAGACAATTAGATAGAAAAATAAAGGTTGTGAGGTTTGATAGAGGTGGTGAATATTATGAAAAAATTTATTGAAAATAGACAATGCCAAAGTTCATTTGCAAAACTTCTTGAAAGTCGAGGCATATGCATACATTATACAATGCCTGGTACACTACAACAAAATGGTGTAGCTGAAAGGCGGAATCGTACTCTTATGGAAATAGTTAGGGGCATGATAAATGATAGTAATGTACCTTTATCTTTATGGATGCATGCATTAAAATCTGTTGCGTATCTACTGATAGCATTCGTAGTAAAGCGATTCTTAAGACACCTTATGAACTATGGTCAGAAAGAAAATCCAGTTCAAGACATCTTCATATTTGGGGCTGCCCAGCAGAAGGAAGAGCATATAATCCATATGAAAATAAGCTTGATTCAAGAACTATTAATGGTTACTTCATAGGTTATTCGGATAAATCAAAAGGGTACACCCTAATTATAGTACGAGAATAATTGAATCTGGAAATGCAAAATGGTCATTTTAGTGGGAGTGAGAAATCACGAAAGGTAGATATTCGAGAGAACCATGTAATAACTCCTACACATGTCTTCTTAAGTTGTTGTTCCTATTATTGTGTCACGGTGCCAAGACAACAATGTAGCATTCCAAACTCACTAGATGAACATACAAATGTTGAGCCTAACAATGATGTACAAGTTCTAAATGAGAAAGTGATAGACGAACTACAAGAAATCTTAAGAAGGTTACTAAGGCAGATAAGGCTAACAATTTCATATGATTTTGTGGTTTACTCACTTGAGGAAGAGTGTGACTTAATCATTGATAAAGATCCAATATCTTCTAAGCAATTCATGAATCTCACAATTCTAAAAAATAGTTAAATGCTATGAAAGAAGAGTTGAAATCAATGGATGCCAGTAAAGTTTAGGATTTAGTCGAGTTGCCTAAAGGTTCAAAACAAATTGGTTGTAAATGGGTATTTAAGATTAAACGTGACTCACAAGGTAATATTGAAAGCTATAAGGTTAGACTTCTTGCCAAAGGTTACACCCAAAAGGATGGCATTGACTATAAAAAATATTTTCACCAATTTTGAAGAAGGATTTTTTAAGAATTATTATGGCTTTGGTGGCTCATTATGATTTAGAGCATCGTCAAATGAATGTAAAGACCGTCTTTCTCATTGCTAACTTAGAAGAAGAGGTTTATATGGACCAATCTCAAGGGTTCTTGACCACCGAAAAAGAAAATTTGGTGTGTAAATTGAACATATCAATATATCGACTAAAACAAGCTTCTAAACAATAATTTATCAAATTTAATGATACCATCTTGTCATATGATTTTTGGAGAATGCTATAGATAGGTATATCTACATGAAAGTCAATGGGAGCAAGTTTATTATACTGGTCTTATATGTTGATGACATATTTCTTGCTGCTAATGATGTTAATTTGTTATATGATGTAAAGAACTTTTTCTCTAATAAATTTCAAATGAAAGATATGTGTAATGCATCTTATGTAATAGGAATAGAAATATTCCGTGATAGATTGCAAGGTGTTAGAATGGAAGGTTGTTTCTCAAGAATAGTTCCAATTTATAAGGAAGATAAATCTAGTCAAATGCAATGTCCCAATAATAAATTAGAACAAAAAGCAATGGAGTATATTTCTTATACTTTAGTAATTGGAAGTCTGATATATATTCAGACATGCACTAGACTAGATATAAGTTTTCTATTGGAATATTGAGTCAATATCAAAGTAATCTTGGAATAGACCACTGAAAAGCTGCAAAGAAAATCCTTAAGTATTTACAAGGAACCAAGGAACATATGCTCACTGATAAACCCCATTTTTAGGATTTATCTTGTGCTTAATTGAGTGGATTTTATCCACTATTCTCACACCTATTCATAGAATTCGCATGTTTTACATTTTCCTTCCGAATTTTGTGCTATGATTGAAAACATGCTTCTTTGGCCTTAAATTTGCTATGTTTAATCCTCTCTTATTACCATTCGATGTTGTGATATGTTTGTTAAGTGTTTTCAGAGTTTATAGGGCAGGAATAACTTAGAGAATGGAAAGGAAGCATGCAAAAGTGGAAGGAACGCAAGAAAATGGTGTTTTGAGAAGCTGGCAGCGACGCGTACGCGTGGGCGATGCGTACGCATGACTGGCGCAGAAGACGAGCGACGCGTACGCGTGACAAAGCGTCACGTACTGCATTACACAGAAGACGCTGGGGGCGATTTTCGGGCTCCTTTTGGCCCAGTTCCAAGTTCGAAAACACAGAATAGAGGCTGCATAGTGGGGGAATCATGGACACAACATTCATTCACATAATTTTAGGTTTTAGATGTAGTTTTTCTAGAGAGAGAGGCTCTCTCCTCTCTCTAGGTTTTAGGATTTTTAGGTTTAGTTCTTCTCAAATTCTGAATTTTATCTTATTGCAATTTAGTTTCTCTTCTACTTTTATTTGTTCTAGTACTTTAGTTTATCTATTTCTCTTGTTGATCTCTTAATGTTGCTATTTTAGTTTATTAATTCTCATGTTAGAATTGATTTTCCTTTTAATGCAATTTGAGGTATTTCATGTTTATTGCTTCTTCCTTTATTTGTTATCATTGATGCTTGAAATTGTTGGTTTTAGATTTTACATTCTCTATTATTTTTCTATGCTTTTACTTTGCGCCCATCAAGTGCTTGATGAAATGCTTGGTTGGATTTTAAACTAGCTTTTTATGTTCTTAGCTAAGATTGAGTAATTAGAGACTCTTGAATTATCAAAGTCTCTTGTTGATTGACAATTGAAAGTTGCTAGTTGACTTGAATTCCACTAACTCAAGTCTTTTCTTAGGAGTTAACTAGGACTTAAGGGTTCATGTTGATTTTCTCGTTTGACTTACCTTCAATTGTTAGAGGTTAACTAAGTGATAGCAAAAGGCAATTACCATCACAAGTGACTATGATAATAGGGATAAGAATTCTAATTATCAATCCTTGCTAAGACTTTTCTTAATTATTATTTTATTTCCTTGCTATTTACGTTCCTTGTTCCACATTTCAAAAAACCCAAAAAGATACTAATCTCATAACCAATTATAAGTACACTTCCCTGCAATTCCTTGAGAGATGACCCGAGGTTTGAATACTTTGGTTATTATTTTTATTGGGGTTTGTTACTTGTGACAAACAATTTTTTTTGCATGAAAGGATTATTTGTTGGTTTAGAAACTATACTTGCAACGAGAATTCATTGAGGAATTCTAAACCGTCAAAAATCCATTCATCAAAATGGCGCCGTTGCCGGGGAATTGCAAACGTGTGCCTTATTATTGGTTATTGTACATATTTGCCTTTTTGCTTATTTGTTAGTTTTTGTTAGTTTTAGGACTTTGTTGCTTATTTTTATTAGTTTTTATTTCTCTTGCTACTATGAATTCTCATCCCTTTGGCTACGAGTTTGGTTCAAATTATGTTGTAGGGAATGAAAGCTATAATGCGAACATGCATCAAGGTTGGGACAATCAAAGATGGGAGGAGCCACAAGGATTTGATCAAACCTTTCGGCAACAACCTCCTCCAATGTGCCATGAGCAACAACCATTCTACGATGCATCCCAAGACAATGGATATGGTGGACCCCCTTGTAGTTACCAACAAGCCCCACCATATGCCTATGAACCCCCTCCTCAACATAGCTTTGAGCCACCATACTCACAAGCCCCTTTCCACCATTCACCTCCATATGACCCTAACCCTTATCCACCATACCAACCACTATACGAACCATATGAACCATACCCAGAATCACCACCTCAATATAAACCATCTCCATACCCTTATCAAGAAGAACCACCTCCATATTATGAGCCTTTTCTCCCAATAGATGAACCCTCCTATCCACCCCAAGCTCCCATAGATGATACCTTTAGTGTTATTCGCCAAGGGCAACAGGAGCTTTAAACCACACTTACCTCTGCTCTCATCGGTCTCACCTCTACTCTCCAAACTCTTATATCCCGTGTGGATCCATCCTTTACCCCCAATACTCAACCCTCAAGCTTTGGTGCATTTACTTTTCACCCATATCCATCAATACAAGAGCAACATGATCCCAATTATGCTATTGACATGGAACAAGAGAGAAAGGATTGTCTTAGGGACGTAATGGATCGGGTTCACGCATACATACTTCAAGAGAAGCAAGAGGAGGCCTAAAAAGTGGAGGTAGGAGAGACCCTTGAAGATGAAGGAGTAGTTGAAGAATTAGGGGGAATTGAAGAAAATTGTCAAGAGGTGGAAGTTATCAAGGAGGAGTTAGATTTTGTACTAGAGAAAGTGGAGAAAACCGAAATTATCGAAGAAAAGGAAGTGGTTGAGGACTTAGGAGATGCAGAACCTCCATGGAAATCTCGAGTCATAGAGCCTCCTTCCAAAACATTTGAATTTGATGTTGAGGAAGGTGTACAACCTCCAAGGCATATCATGGTTAAAGACTTTGAGGAGGTTGATCATGGGATGGGTCCAATAATTAATGAGTTCTTACCTACAATTGAACCCTCTCCCATTGAACTAGAGGAAAAGGTTAATGTTGCAGAAGCTTGTCAAGAGGTGGAGATCATCAAAGAGGAGCCCAAGAGAGTGAAGCATACATTGGCAAGGCCGCCACTGGAGATACCTCCCCCCAAGCCATTACCAACCAACACAACATTCAAGTGGGTAAAATTCTTATCCTTAAACTCTACTGATAAAGAAATAAAAGGATAAATAAGATAAGAATTGAAATTGAATATAAAAGATAAATTGTAATTGAAATAGAAATAAACAGGATAGATTGAAATTGAGTACAAAGAGAATCACTCTACTTTCTACCCAATTTCTTGACGCAACAAAAAAGGGACTCCTCAACCTAATTTGTCAATTCCATAGTTTGAAAATTGAATCGAAGGGACTCCTTGATGCGCATAAACTAGTTATGCTACGATTTAGGAAATTGCACGATCGGCAAAATTCCTTCCGGCAAGTGCACCGGTTATCGTCAAGTAAAAACTCACAATAGAGTGAGGTCGAATCCCACAAGGATTGGTTGAGTGAGCAATTCGGATTAGAAGTGTGTTCTAGTTGAGCGGAATCAAGATTGAGATGAGAATTGCGGAATGTAAAATTGGCGGGAAAAGTAAATGACAAGAAATTGAAATGGCGGAATCTTAAATTGCATGAATTAAAGAGCAGAAACTAAATTGCTGAAATTAAAAGGGAATGGGGGTGATTGCATGAATTGAGTTGCAGAATGTAAAGAGAAGATGGAAATCAGAATTGGGGGATTCATTGGGTTATAGGAGATATTGAGATCTCCGAATCAAAACATGTTTATCTCTTCCTCAAGCAATGCGTTCATTGAATTTTGCTTGGCAATCTTATATGATTGGATCCCAATCCCTTGGCTCACCAATTCTCTCTAAAAATGAACAAATTCCCAATCCCTTGGTTTAAATGTTCATAAGAAGAGATGATGCTCGATCACTGATTATACCACACAGTTTCATGAACCACAATTTGGTAGGATTACATGTCACAATATCCATCCAAACCCCAATCCAATTCACTGTGAGAAAGCTTCTCTAGCATGAATCCTCCATTCCTTTCCCAAGGTTCCGAAGGATTCCAATTATGGGTAGTTTCTTTCCCAAGACAACTACCCAATGGAATTAGATCGAGAAGCTTTCTAACAAAATTCAAGAGAAAAGATTGAAGAAGAAGACAAACTATTATTGATTCATTGAATTACAATAGAGCTCCCTAACCCAATGAAAGGGGGTTTAGTGAGTCATAGCTCTGAATTCAATTACAAAGATATGAAAACTAGCTAAAAGTGAAGGTAAAAGTCCTTTCTAACTTAAATTCTATCCTATTTATACACTTTCTATATTGAGCTTCTGTTGTGTTTCTTGGGCTTTGAGGCCTCTCCCTGCTTTCCTTTTGCCTTGGGTTTATGATCCATAATCTTGATGAGGCTGCTGATCCAAATTCTGTAACATTCATTGAGCCAACTTAGTGATAATCAAATAATGGCACATGACTCAATAAATTGAAATTTCAGACTCATCAATCCTTCAGGCCCAATCCCATAAACCATGATATTCAATTGGGTTTCATACCAGAATAAGTTTAAGTTAATGTTTGTGCTCAAATACTAACTTAAACCACAATATTTTTGGTCCAGAAACTTTTTCCAAGAGTGGCGTTTAAGTTGCAGTTTAAGCTTAAACTGCAGCTTAAACGCCAGACACTTCCAGTGAGGCCTTTTGTAGAAGCACGTTTAAGCTTCAGTTTAAGGTTAAACTGAAGCTTAAACGTGGAAATGGAAGAAGGCAGCCCTGGAGAGTCATGTAGTCGAACACGTTTAAGCTTCAGTTTAAGGTTAAACTGAAGCTTAAACGTGGATATAGGAAGGGCAGCCCTGGAGGTCGAACACGTTTAACCTCCAGTTTAAGGTTAAACTGGAGGTTAAACGTGGAAATGGAAGGAGGCATCCTGGAGGTCGAACACGTTTAACCTCCAGTTTAAGGTTAAACTGGAGGTTAAACGTGGAAATGGAAGGAGGCATCCTGGAGGTCGAACACGTTTAACCTCCAGTTTAAGGTTAAACTGGAGGTTAAACGTGGAAGCTTAGAAGGGTAGCCCTGGAGGAGTCGAACACGTTTAAGCTCCAGTTTGAGGTCAAACTGGAGCTTAAACGTGGAAATGGAGAGAGCAACCCTGGAGGAGAAAACTTGGTCGAACACGTTTAAGCTCCAGTTTGAGGTCAAACTGGAGCTTAAACGTGGAAATGGCTCCCTGGTGCTTTTCCCATTCTGGCGTTTAACCTCCAGTTTAAGGTTAAACTGGAGGTTAAACGTGGAACTCCTTCCTGAGTGGCATTATCATTCTGGCGTTTAACCTCCAGTTTGAGGTCAAACTGGAGGTTAAACGTGGAATGCTTCTTTGGTGAGACTTTTCATTCTGGCGTTTAACCTCCAGTTTAAGGTTAAACTGGAGGTTAAACTTCAATTCCAGCATTTCTTAGCCTTCATGATTCTGGCGTTTAAGCTCCAGTTTAGGCTTAAACTGGAACTTAAACTCCACATGTGATATTCAAGCTTCCTTTATTGATTTTGTTGCTTCCTTGCTTAGCCTCTTCTTCCCTGAAATCATCCAAACAAATGCATCAAAGTCTTGCAAAATTTCATGAGAAATCTTCCATTCATAGCATTCAAGTAATATAACTAAAACTCATGGAATTTGCATCAAAATCATATTGTTTGGATGGTTCATTGCTTTGTTATTCTTTTAACCATTCTTGGTTACTTTAAGCTCAAGAAAATGCATAAAACCACTAAAACTAACAGAAAAATACTAGTGAAACTAGCCTAAGATGCCTTGGCATCACTCCTCAACCTTCTAACCGATTCCCCGATGCAACAAGAGAGGGACTCTTCAACCTCAATTGTCCACACCATGGTTTCATCACGAAACCAAAAAGGGGTTTTAAATCTCTAAAAATTCTATGCTACGACTACAATAGCTAATGAGGTATTTATAACCTCTTATTAGGTTAAAACAAAGAAAAAACCTAAAGCCCATAAACATAAGGCCCAATCTAGTAATTAAATAAACAAAATAAAAATACATTAAATAAAATATTCTAAAAATGTAAACTAAAATATCTTCTAAATAACTCTTGAACTCTCTATATCAAGAACATTTGAAGCACGTATCATTCTCGTCCTCTTCAAAAAAGATTCGTCCTCGAATCTTGTAGGTGGAAAAAAAATAATATATGAAAAGGACAATAAGTACAAGGAAGATAATTTCTTTTTTTTTTTGTTTTTTTCTTCCTTTTTTTTTGTTTTTTTGCACTTTATGCTTTTTTTCAAACAATAATGAAATGCAAACGAAAACAATAATACAAGAACAAAAAGAAAGACGCGACATACACTGGACTTTTTTTTTATGATAAAAGAAGAACAAATATAGATTAATAAGAATTAATCTAATACCTGAGCTCTGATACCAAATGATAAAGAAATAAAAGGATAAATAAGATAAGAATTGAAGTTGAATATAAAAGATAAATTGTAATTGAAATAGAAATAAACAGGATAGATTGAAATTGAGTACAAAGAGAATCACTCTACTTTCTACCCAATTTCTTAACGCAACAAGAAAGGGACTCCTCAACCTAATTTGTCAACGCCATAGTTTGGAAATTGAATTGAAGGGACTCCTCAACCTTCTAACCAATTCCCCGATGCAACAAGAGAGGGACTCCTCAACCTCAATTGTTCACACTATGGTTTCATCACGAAACCAAAAAGGGGTTTTAAACCTCTAAAAATTCTATGCTACGACTACAATAGTTAAGGAGGTATTTATAACCTCTTATTAGATTAAAACAAAGAAAAAACCTAAAGCCCATAAACATAAGGCCCAATTTAGTAATTAAATAAACAAAATAAAAATACATTAAATAAAATATTCTAAAAATGTAAACTAAAATATCTTCTAAATAACTCTTGAACTCTCCATATCACGAACATTTGAAGCACGTATCATTCTCCTCCTCTTCAAAAAAGATTCGTCCTTGAATCTTGTAGGTGGAAAAAAAATAATATATGAAAAGGACAATAATTACAAGGAAGATAATTTCTTTTTTTTTTTGTTTTTTTCTTCCTTTTTTTGTTTTTTGTTTTTTTGCACTTTATGCTTTTTTTTAAACAATAATGAAATGCAAACGAAAACAAGAATACAAGAACAAAAAGAAAGACGCGACATACACTGGACTTTTTTTATGATAAAAGAAGAACAAATATAGATTAATAAGAATTAATCTAATACCTGAGCTCTGATACCAAATGATAAAGAAATAAAAGGATAAATAAGATAAGAATTGAAATTGAATATAAAAGATAAATTGTAATTGAAATAGAAATAAACAGGATAGATTGAAATTGAGTACAAAGAGAATCACTCTACTTTCTACCCAATTTCTTGACGCAACAAGAAAGGAACTCCTCAACCTAATTTGTCAACGCCATAGTTTGGAAATTAAATCGAAGGGACTCCTCAACCTTCTAACCAATTTCCCGATGGAACAAGAGAGGGACTCCTCAACCTCAATTGTCCACACCATGGTTTCATCATGAAACCAAAAAAGGGTTTTAAACCACTAAAAATTCTATGCTACGACTACAATAGCTAAGGAGATATTTATAACCTCTTATTAGGTTAAAACAAAGAAAAAACCTAAAGCCCATAAACATAAGGCCCAATCTAGTAATTAAATAAATAAAATAAAAATACATTAAATAAAATATTCTAAAAATGTAAACTAAACTATCTTCTAAATAACTCTTGAACTCTCCATATCACGAACATTTGAAGCACGTATCATCTACCTTCCCACTTGAATATGTTTTGCTTGAAACGGATGGACAACTTAGAGCTATTTGCGGTTTTAAGAGTAAAAGGGAGATGGTTAGCGGTTGGCAACACCATCCTAGGTTCGTTATGGTTGGAAGCTCAAGGCCTAATTGCAAGGGTTGGTATAATTCTCAATTTATTGGGTCTAGGAGGATGTTTGGGTGCTTACATGAGAATTCCAAGGCTAAACCACCCGGATGGAATCATGATGATCAAATTGAAGACGGGTGTAGAAACAAGATTTGGGGATCCCGGAATACAAGAGGATCAATTTTAGGAGCTCAAAGCTTGTGAAGAACTCCATCAAAGCTTAGGGAATTTACTTGGAATTGATAGAGCTTATTAGAAGTCCAAGCGTTGGTGGCAGTTTCAAGATGAGTTCAAGCACAAGCCACCATGACAAGGAGCTCACCAAATGTCCAACTTAAGGACTTTAACTAATAGTGCTAGGTGGGAGACAACCCACCATGGTATGATCATCCATTTTTATTATTAGTTTTATTTTATTTTTTATCAGTGTTCATTTATAAAATTCTGCATAATCACCTGCATTCTACATAAAAAAAGAGCATTCAACGCAGGCGTCTATGACGCGTACGCGTCATGCGTGAATGCGCAAAACCTTTGAATTGACCAGAGAGTTGCGATGGAGACGCATGGGAGGGGTGCGTGGCACACAAGCCACCCCACGCGTACGCGTGCCTCACGCGTACGCGTGGACATGAAAATCAGCGTAAAGAGCGAATTGAACAGAAAATTGCGCTGCCACTGTGCTGGAATCGCACGAGTTGTCATGCGTACGCGTGACGAACGCTCGCGCATCACTTTTCTTCTTTGGGCATCCACGCGTACGCGTGGGCAACGCTTACGCGTCGCATGGCCATTTTAGTTTGCTCGTGTACGTGTGATGCGCGCGCACGTGTCGCGCCCTTTTTTCAATTCATACTTCTTTCTTCTCTCCTTTCTCCTTCTTTCCTCCTCCCTTCTTACTTTCATCTTCTTCTTCTTCATTTCTTTAACTTCTCATCCTTATTCTCTTTCATTCTATTTTCCTTATTGCATTTGCATGCCTTCACTAATTGTATTTTAATTTTGTGCATGTTTTCATTTTCTTTTCTAAATTTGATATTTTTTTCTTCGGTGTTGAATTTTCTTGCTCAACTGTTGAATATTTCTTGCATTATTCTGGTGTTACATGACTTGTTTTATTTTGATTGGGTAATATTATTTAAGTCAATGCTAATTTTTTATGATACTTGTATTCCATTTGCATTGACATGAATTTATATTGTCTTTCATGACCCACTATCTCTTCCCCTTTGTTGCAATTTTTACACTATTGATATGCCATTTGCTTCTACTATTTTCTCACTTGCATGTTGTAGCTACCATGTAATTGAGACCCTCATTATTTGACATTAACCCACCCATATTTTATTTGTTTCTTATCTTTGTTCCTGGGTTACTTTTTTTCCCTTTTCTCTTCTTTCAGGATGGCCATCAAGAAGGAAAACGGAAAACTTTTACATGGGGCGGCAAACAAGTTCCTACACACATTCTTTGGAGAAAAAGCGTCAGTTGGAGCCACCCGTCCACTTGCACATCTTAGCATGCACTGAGGGCGGTGCAATCTTTAAGTGTGGGGAGGTCAATACCGACTTCCGTGGGTTAGTTATTTCCTATTTCAACACCAATGTCTAATTTTCCTTGTTAAATTAGTTGTTGCATTTGCATGTTTGATTGCATGTTTGCTTGATTTTGTGCATGTTCTTCTACCACTACTTGGTTGAAGTGATAAGTTCTTTTTCAAGACTCTTTTTATAGTGTTTCACTAATTCAAATTAAAATTTGTGTTAAACTTGTTTGAAGATTGTAATTTGGAACATGGTTTATAACTAAGAACATGCAACCTGTGAGATTTTGAGCTTAATTATATGGTTACATTATTTAACCATGATTTTATTCCTGTGTGTTTTCTTCTCTATGATTGCAATCTATGGTTTGTTCTATTCTATATGCCCGTTGTTTAGTGTATTTGCATGCATACATATGATTGAGGCCATCATTTGTTATTAGCTCACTTACCCCAAATAGCCTACCGTTTCAATTACCTTTGTTTGCCACTTTAAGCCTTTTAATCCCTATTTGTTCTTTATATTACCACATCACTAGTCTTAAGCGGAAAAATAATTAATTACCCCATTTGAATCTTTGGTTAGCTTAAGATAGAGAGTGTGTGTCAACTAAGTGTGGGGAAATATGGGAACTTGGGTTGATGAGAATGTGTTGTGTTTTTACTGACAAATATTGGAAATTTGGGTGCTTGCTCATGTGAAATTAGAAAAACCATATGCATTGATATATTATGTTTTTATTTATGATAAAAAAGAACAAAAAAAAAGAAAAAAAAGAGAAAAGAAAAGAAATAAATGAATAGGGGATAAAATCACCCAAATGCTAAGTTCAATAAAAAGATCAATGCACATGTGATGGAATTAAAAATTGATGCATGAGTACGTGAAATATACAAAAGTGAGATTTTGGGTAGCTAGGCATGATTTTAGAATTATATAGAGTATATGTGTGTGTTAGGTGAGAATTTAGGTTAGTCAAAGATTCAAAGTATAACTCACTTGGCCATACATGTATCTTCACCTTTACCTTAGCCCCATTACAACCTTAAAAAGCCCTCATGATGTTTGCATTTGTACATTAAATAGTTGTTGATTGGTTAGATGAAGAACAAAGTTTTAGAAAGCATGACTAGAGGAGATTAGAGTAAATTAATCCTAGACACCTGAGAGATTAGGGTGCATATACACTTCCAGTGAGGGTTCAATGCTTGATTCTATGTTCCCGGCTTTCATGAGCTATCTTCTTACAAGTCTACTTGTACTTTATTTTGAGATTTGAATTAGTGGAATCCAGTTTATATTTAGTCTTGGAAAATTTAATTACTTTTAAACCAAGTAGGTAAAAGCATTTCACATTTAGTTGCATTCATATAGATAGGTTGCATTTCATACATTCTACCATTCCTTTTCACTCTTTTATAGTTTCTCTTGAGCTTAGCATGAGGACATGCTAATGTTTAAGTGTGGGGAGATTGATAAACCCCATTTTTAGGATTTATCTTGTGCTTAATTGAGTGGATTTTATCCACTATTCTCACACATATTCATAGAATTCGCATGTTTTACATTTTCCTTCCTAATTTTGTGCGATGATTGAAAATATGCTTCTTTGGCCTTAAATTATGTTTAATCCTCTCTTATTTCCATTCGATGCCGTGATATGTTTGTTAAGTGTTTTCAGGGTTTATAGGGCAGGAATGGCTTAGAGGATGGAAAGGAAGCATGAAAAAGTGGAAGGAACGCAAGAAAATGGTGTTTTGAGAAGCTGGCAGCGACGCATACGTGTGAGCAACGCGTACGCGTGACTGGCGCAGCAAACGAGCGATGTGTACGTGTGACCAGGATTTTGGCCAAGCGACGCGTACGCGTGGACGACG
The DNA here is from genome assembly GCF_003086295.3 of Arachis hypogaea. Taxonomy (NCBI): domain Eukaryota; kingdom Viridiplantae; phylum Streptophyta; class Magnoliopsida; order Fabales; family Fabaceae; genus Arachis; species Arachis hypogaea. Next base: position 72,991,407 of record NC_092052.1, read on the forward strand.
CGTACGCGTGGATGACGTGTATGCGTGACAAAGCGTCACGTGCTGCATTACACAGAAGACGCTGGGGGCGATTTCTGGGCTCCTTTTGGCCCAGTTTCAAGCCCAAAAACACAGAATAGAGGCTGTAGAGCGGAGGAATCATGGACACAGCATTCATTCACATAATTTTAGGTTTTAGATGTAGTTTTTCTAGAGAGAGGCTCTCTCCTCTCTCTAAGTTTTAGGATTTTTAGGTTTAGTTCTTCTCAAATTCTGAATTTTATCTTATTGCAATTTAGTTTCTCTTCTACTTTTATTTGTTCTAGTACTTTAGTTTATCCATTTCTCTTGTTGATCTCTTTATGTTGCTATTTTAGTTTATGAATTATCATGTTAGAATTGATTTCCCTTTTAATTCAATTTGAGGTATTTCATATTTATTGCTTCTTCATTTATTTGTTATCATTGATGCTTGCAATTATGGTTTTAGATTTTACATTCTCTATTGTTTTTTTATGCTTTTACTTTGCGCCCATCAAGTGCTTGATGAAATACTTGGTTGGATTTTAAACTAGCTTTCTATGTTCTTAGCTAAGATTGGGTAATTAGAAACTCTTGAATGATCAAAGTCTCTTCTTGATTGACAATTGAAAGTTGCTAGTTGACTTGAATTCCAGTAACTCTAGTCTTTCCTTAGGAGTTGACTAGGACTTGAGGGTTCATGGTGATTTTCTCCCTTAACTTACCTTCAATTGTTAGAGGTTAACTAAGTGATAGCAAAAGACAATTACCATCACAAGTGACTATGAATAGGGATAGGAATTCTAATTATCAATCCTTGCTAAGACTTTTCTTAATTATTATTTTATTTCCTTGCTATTTACATTCCTTGTTCCACATTTCAAAAAACCCAAAAAGATACTAATCTCATAACCAATTATAAGTACACTTCCCTGCAATTCCTTGAGAGACGACCCGAGGTTTGAATACTTTGGTTATTATTTTTATTGGGGTTTGTTACTTGTGACAAACAATTTTTTTTTGCATGAAAGGATTATTTGTTGGTTTAGAAACTATACTTGCAATGAGAATTCATTGAGGAATTCTAAACCGTCAAAAATCCGTTCATCACTCACTTACAAAAAATTTGATGGCCTTGAAGTAGATGGCTACTCAGATTCAGATTTCGCTGGATGCATAGACTCGAGAAAGTCAACTTTTGGTTATGCTTTTATGTTAGATGGAGGAGCTATTTCATGGAAAAGCACAAAAGAATCTATCATTGCTACTTCTACTATAGAGGCACAATTTGTGGCATTCTTTGAAGCTACAATTCAAGCATTGTGGTTGCAAAATTTTATCTCAAGGCTTCGTATCATTAAAAGTATAACAAAGCCACTAAGACTGTATTGCGATAATTCTACAGTTGTTTTTTTCTAACAATGACAAGTGATGAGCGGATATTTTATACGTTTTTTGACGTTATTTTCTTAGTGTTTTCAGCATGTTTTGTTGAGTTTCATTATTTTTTTATTGCAAAATTCACTTTTTGGATTCTACTTTGAGCTTTTATGTTTTTTTATGTTTTTAGGTGATTTTTGGATGAATTTGGCAAGTTCTAGCAAAAGTCTGATTCAGAGGCAAGGAAAGCATAGCAGATGCTATCAGAATATGACCTCCTTGCATTCAAAAGAGCATTTTTAGAGATATAAAGGTCCAAAAGATGCGTTCTCAATGGCGTTGGAAAGCTAACTTCCAGAACTTTCCAGCAATATATAATGGTCTATACGTTTTTTCAGATGGGACTATCCAACATGGGCGTTGAACGCCCAAACTACCCCCTGTGGGGCGTTCAATGCCCTAAGAGGACTCAATCCAGCGTTCAACGCCGTCAAGGAGAACAAGGTAGCGTGGATACACCCTCTAATGGGTGTTGGACGCCCACTCCTTCAAGTTAGAAGCCAAGCTCAGCCCAAACACTCACCAAGTGGGCCCAGAAGTGGATTTTCGCATCAGTTTACTTAGTTTACTTCATTTTGTAATTCTTAAGTATTACTTTAGTATATATAAAAGAAAGATCACCCTTATTTAGGACTTTTGATCTTCAGCTTCACCAATCTTTATCTCTTATTACTTTCGAACTATTCTCTGTACAATATGAGCAACTAAACCTCCTAGGTTAAGGTTAGGAGCTCTGCTGATTCCTATGAATTAATACAAGTACTTTTCTATTTCAATCAATCTGTGATTCTATTCTATGATGCATTATCGTTCTTCATCGTTATGAATCTCGATTCTACATGAGTTCTTACGAGTCCTGACCCGGATAGTATTGAGCTACAGCTTGAGGATGCATTACGGGTTCCAACAGAATTATCTGGATTAATTGGGTATGTGACATATAACCCCGTTAGTCAGCGGCAATTGAGGTTCCTGTGGCTCTAAGGGCTAGAACCATAAGAGCAGCAGTCTCTGATCCAGAAGATCTGACCTTGTCTGTGGCGTTTTGAGTAGGATCAACAAAGAGATTGACTTGTGCGTGCTTCACCCTCTCTTAGATTGGTCTAGTCCGTTCGGATGTTTGGTCTGGAGCTGAGTAGATTAATGACCATGACCCATGGCTTAATCACTTACAGCCTTGCCATTAAATGAATCATTCATCGTTGAAGTAGAGAGTATGATGTGTTAATTTAGAATAAGAAGCACCTCTGAAGCCTTAACTATAGCTAATTACTGTCTTTGCGTTCGATTGTTATTGCTTGTTTATGCGCCTACAACAAACAACTACTATCCTTCTATTTGCCTGACTAAGATCTGTAGGATAACCAGAGATTGCTCAATCTGGCAATCCTTGTGGAATTTGATCCTCACTCACCTGAGGTATTACTTAGACGACCCGGTACACTTGCCGATTCAGTTGTGCGAGTTTAAATTTCGCGCACCAAGTTTTTGGTGCCGTTGCCGGGGATTGTTTGTAATTGACAAACTAACGGTTAGCTTGTTCCTTAGATCATGTACTTTTTACTAGCTTTCTTTAAATTTCTCTTTTTTATTAATTTTCGAAAACTTCAAAAAAAAATATTTTCTAACTTTTATCATCTTTTTCTGTTGTTTAAGTCGTGTGTCAATTTTTAAGTTTGGTATCTTTTTGGTTTTTGTTCTTTTCTTAAGTCTGTTTGAAAATTGTTCTTACTTTTATTTCTTGGTGTTCAAATTGTTCTTGCTATTTTTCTTGTTTGATTTTAAAATTTTTAAATTTGGTGTCTTTTGGTGTTCTTCCTCCAAGTTTTTCGAAAATTTGTGTCTTTGATCTTTAAAATCTTTATGTTTGGTGTCCTTTAATGTTTGTCCTTCCTAATTTTTGAAAATTTAGTGTCTTTAATTTCAAAATTTTTAAATTTGGTGTCTTGTAGTATTTTTCCTTCCAAACTTTTCGAAAATTTCTTTTAATTTAATTTCAAAAATTTAATGTTTGGTGTCTTGGTTGGTAGTCTTGTTTTTCTTGCATATCTTTTCTTTAAATTTTTATCTCATCTTTTCTTTATTTGATTTTCAAAATTTTGCTATCTTGTCTTTCTTTTAAATTCAATTTTCAAAATTTTAGTATCTTGTTAGTTTCTCTTTCTTTTGAATTTTAATTTTTAAAATCTTTAGAACTCTAGAATCTTATCTTATCTTTTCTCTCTCTTTTGACTTTTTCTAAAAATTCAATTTTCAAAAAATCTTTCCTTGATTTCCTCTTTCTAATTTCAAAACTTTTTAAAATCAAATCTTTTCTCTTTAAAATTTTTTAAATCTTATCTTATCTTGTTTGACTTTTCTTTTTTCAAATTTAATCTTTCAAATCTTTTTATAACTCTTACTTTTTTTAATTTTCAAAACTTTTCAAAATCAAATCGTTTATTTTCAAATCTTTTTAGTTAGTTATTTGTTTGATCTTATTTCAATTTTAAAAGATTGGTATCTCTTTCATTTTTATTTCTCTTTCCTCTTTTTCAAAATCTTCTAATCTCTCTTTCTTTCTTCTATTTTAAAAAATTCTTAACTCTTTTCTCTCTCTTCTTTTTCTAAAATCTTCTAATCTTTCTCTCTCTTTAATTTTGAAATTCTTCTTTTCTTTCCTCTCTATTTTTGAAAACTTCTTCGTTTTAAATAAAAGACATCTTTTTTTTTCTTTTCTTCTTTAACCATCTCTCTAACAAAGGACCTCTATACTCTGACATAGAGAATCCTTTCTTCTTCTCTTCTTAGTTTCTTTCTTCTTGTTTATGAACAGGAATAGGGATAAAGAACCTCTCTTTGATCTGGATCCTAAACCTGAAAGGACTCTGAGAAGGCGTCTGCAACAAGCTCAGGCTAGCAGATCCGTAAGGAATCTAACAGGAGTCCTAGAATAAGAAGCTGGGAAAACAACAATGGCAGCTAATCTAGACAATGGGGGTGACGCAAGAAAGGTCCTAGGATCTTACACTGCACCCAATTCTGATTTCTATGGGCGCAGCATCTCTATTCCTGCCATTGGGGCAAACAACTTTGAGTTGAAGCTTCAACTGGTCACTCTAATACAACAGAACTACCAGTTTTATGGACTTCCATAGGAAGATCCAAACAAGTTCCTATCTAACTTTCTGTAGATATGTGACACTGTCAAGACTAATGGAGTAAACCAGAAGTCTACAAGCTCATACTCTTTCCATTTGCAGTAAAAGACAGAGCAAGGCTATGGCGGGACTCTCAACCTAAGGAAAGCCTAGACAGTTGGGAGAAGGTGGTAAACAGATTCTTAACCAAGTTCTTTCCACCTCAAAAGCTTAGCAAGCTTAGGGTAGAAGTACAAACCTTCAGATAGAAAGAGGGTGAATCTCTCTATGAAGCTTGGGAAAGATACAAGCAATTGATCAGGAGGTGTCCTCCTGAAATAATCTCAGAATGGACCATGTTAGATATTTTCTATGATAGTCTATCTGAGATGTCCAAGATGGCATTGGACTACTCTGCAGGTGGATCACTCCACTTGAAGAAAATGCCTGAAGAGGCACAAGAGCTTATTAAAATGGTTGCTAACAACCAGTACATGTACACTTCTGAAAGGAACCCTGTGAACAATGGGGTAACTCAAAAGAGAGGCGTTCTAGAGGTAGATACCTTAGAAATCATTTTAGCTCAAAACAAGCTTATGTCCTAGCAAATCAACATGATCTCTCAAGACTTGAGTGGGACACAGAGTTCAGAAGCTTACTGTCCAGAGACAACCTATGAGGTGGACACAGGTGATAACGCCTGGACCACCATGGAGGAGGTTAACTATATGGGAAACTCCTCCAGAAACTCCAATAACAATTCCTATTCGAATACTTTCAATCAAGGATGGAGGAACCACCCTAACTTTGGGTGGAGAAATCAGCAGAAGCCTCAACAAGGCTTCAACAACAATCAGAATGGAATAAACCAGAACCGGTTCAACAATAAACCATTCGAACCCTCTCAGTAGCAGATGGAGACACCCACGCAGAGCCTCTCTGACTTGGCTACTATAGTCTCTAATCTCTCTAAGACCACACACAGTTTCATGAATGAAACTAGGTCTTCTATCAGGAACCTAGAAATACAGATTGGTCAGCTGAGCAAGAGGATTTCAGAGATCCCTTCAAACACTCTTCCAACTAACACAGAGGTTAATCCAAAGGAAGAGTGTAAAGCCCTTACTATAGAGGTCATGGCCAAACCCAAGGAGGAGGTTGCCATTCATGAGCTCAAGGAAATCAGAGCTCATGAGGAGACTGAGACAGTCACCTTACACGCCCCTCAATTGAGAGAGGAATCTAAAGAATACTCTTCTTCAAAAGAGGATGAGGAGTCCAAGGAAGAGCAAATTGCTCGGTACTTAGACATCCTCGGAAAGCTGAAAGCCAACTCCTTTCATACAGAGGCGTTGGAGGAGGAAGATGAGCCTGTGGTGCTGGCCAAAAAGTATAGTGCCTTGGTCCAAAAGAAGCTTTCTCAAAAGCTACCACATCCCGGAAGCTTTCTGATCCCCTGCACTATAGGGACCATCATCTTTGAGAAGGCATTATGTGACCTTGGTTCAAGCATCAATATAATGTCTCTATCTGTGATGAAGAGGCTAGGAATACTGAAAGTACAAAATGCCAAGATCTTATTGGAGATGGCAGACAAGTCCCTGAAAAGGGCATATGGCATAGTGGAAAATGTCCTAGTAAAGGTTGAAGACCTTTACATCCCTGCTGATTTTATAATCTTAGATAATGGGGAGGACATAGATGAATCCATCATCCTTGGAAGGCCTTTCCTAGCCACTGCCAAGGCCATAATTGATGTAGAAAGAGGAGAGCTAGTCCTTAGACTACATGAGGATCATATCTTGTTCAAGATCCCTAATCCTCGATCTCCCTCTGATAGAGTTGGTATCATTGTGCAGCACATTGTGTTTTAACATTCCCTCTCAGTGCAAAGCTTTACAGCACCCCAGACACTAACTCTAAGTTTGGTGTTGGGGAACCATCATCAAGTATAGAGAAGGAAGGTACTAAAAAGAAGGTACCTAAAGGCTGGAAGAACAAGAAGATCCCTACTGAAGGCCTCTTACCTAGCATGAGAGTTGTCTTCACCCAAAGTCCAGTCCTTTCATACACAGTGAGCAGAATCTTGTCTCTATAGCATGTGAAGCTCATTCATGAGAGCACAGGGAAAAAGTTTACTGTAAGGGGTGAAATTCTGAGCCCCCCACCTATCTCCATAATGGAGCTGTCCGTCAAGCTAATGACGGTAAAGGAGTGCTTGTTGGGAGGCAACCCAACCATAATTAGAGTAATAGTATTTTATTTCTTGTCATTTGATTTTGTTTAATTTATTCCCGTTAGTTTTTCTCTTTCTTTTTGATGTTTGTGATCATGTACAGCACTTAGAACAGTGACAGAAGCTTACAGAACTGTAAACAGAACACCCTGGAGTAACCCCCTTGCTGGCATTGAACGCCAGGCAAGGAGGGACATGTGCATTCAACGCCACAAGGGGACAAGGAGCTGGTGTTCAACGCTAGGAAGGGAGCATCCTGGGTGTTCAACACCCCAAAAGGAGAGAAGCCTGGCGTTGAACGCCAGAAAAGGGATACCCTGGGCGTTCAATACCCCATAGAGGGCAGCCAGCCCCAACCCTTTACCCTCCTCTGGGCGTTCAATGCCCATTCCTAGCATTAAACGCCAGGTAGGGGGTAGGTAGATTGAGTCTGCAACCTTTTAGCTAAGTGGGTCCCACAAAATCTCCACCTACTCCACCTTCTTCTTTCTCCTACTTTTCCTCTTTCCCATGCACACTCTTCTCCATACACCCTCAACCAATCAAATTCACATCACCTTTTCCTCTTCCTAAAACCCTTCATCACTCCCATCATTCTTCCCTCCCTCATAACTGAACCCTAACCCTCCCACCCCTATAAATACCCCTTCATTCCTCTCATTATCTTCACACCTAAACACTCTATTCTTCTTCCCTTATACACTTTACACACTCTACACCTTCCTCACCCACCACTTGGCCGAAGGTTTCTCTTCCTTTCCTCCTCTATAATTCTTTTTTCTTCTACTTTTTTCTTCTCTTTTTACTACTATTTGCTCAAGGACGAGCAAACTTCTTAAGTTTAGTGTTGTAAAAGCTTTACTTTTTGACTTCTACCACTCATAAGTATGGCACCCAAAGTCAATGAAGCCTCAAGGAAGAGAAAGGGAAATGCTCCTGCTTCTTCTTCTAAACCTTGGGAAATGAAGAGATTCCTCATCAAGGCTCATCAAGACCACTTCTATGATGTGGTGGCAAAGAAAAGGGTGATCTCTGAGGTCCCCTTTAGACTCAAAAAGGATGAGTACCCATAAATCCAACAAGAAATCTGGAGAAGAGATTGGGAAGTACTAACCAATCCTATCTCGGAGGATGGAATACTAATGGTGCAAAAATTTTATGCCAATACTTGGGTCACCAAGAATAATGATACTAGTGTGAACCCACAGCCAAAGAATTGGCGCACCATGGTGAGAGAGCAACTCCTGGACTTCAGCCCGGAAAGTGTAAGAGTGGCGCTCAAGCTACCACAAATGCTAGGAGACCCACAATCTTACACCAAAAGGGTCAACTCTGATCAGAGGTTGGAGCAAGTGCTCACTGACATCTGTGTAGAGGAAGCCCAATGGAGGCTAGACACCCAAGGCAGGCCCTTCCAACTGAGTAGGCTTGACCTTAAGCCTGTAGCTAGAAGATGGTTGGAGTTTATCAAGCAAGGCTGCCGTTTCCACAACTCATATGTTACTTATGCAATTCAGCTGGAATTGTAATAGCAGAAGACATCCCTATTGAGGAGGACAAGCCCATCACAAAAAGAAAGATGGAGCATGTTAGAGAGCATGCACATGCACCACATCAAGAGCCTGCACAACCGCCTCCACCAGAGATCCCTAAGATACCTCAAGGGATGTATTTTCCTCCCCGAGACTATTGGGATTAGCTGCATATCTCAATAGGGGAGCTGAGCTCAAACGTGGAGCAGCTGAGAGCGGAGTACACTGAGCACGCTACTACCCTCCATGAAATGAGAGAAGATCATAAAAGGATGATGGAGGAGCAGCAGAGGCAAGGGCGTCAGATAGAGGAGATCAAACGCTCCATTGGATTCTCCAGGGGAAGCAGCAGCTGCCGCCACTGAAGTTGTTGAGTCCCATTATATCTCTCTATTTTATTTCTGTTTCACTGTACTTTTATTTATTGTCTATTTTTTTCTATGTCATGATCACAAGTAGTCACTTTCTAGTTTTATTTTCTGTTTGTGTGATAAGATATCCATTGTATCATACCCATGCTTAAAAAGAAAAATTTATTTGAAAAAAAAACAGTGAGATGCATGCATTTTAAGTTTATCATAAATCATTCCAATTGTTTTGATGTGGTGGCCTTGCATTTATTTCTAAATGTATGACTTAACAATGCGTAGTTGATATTCAAATTAAGAATATTGATTCTTGAAAGAACAGAGGATTTAGAGAAATATTATTAACTCTCTGAATAAAAAAATATTGATTCTTGAAGCAAGAAAAAGCAGCAAAAAAAGAAAAAGAAAAATAAAAAAATATATGCTCATAAAAAAAATCAAAAGAGCAAGGATCCAAGACTTTGAGCATCAATGGTTATGAGGGCCAAAAATCAGTCTAAAAAGCTCAAATGAGTTGCTATCCCTAACTAAATGCTTGTGGTGTAAAGATGTCAAGTGAAAAGTTTGAGACTGAGCAATTAAAGTCGTGATCCAAAGCAAAAGAGTACGCTTAAGAACTCTGGGTACCACTAACTGGAAATTTAAGCAAAGCTAAATTCAAATCCAAAGGATTCTCCCAGTTAAGTGCTTGTGGCATTTATGTATCCGGGGGTAATACGGGAAAACAAAACGCTTAGAGTCACGGCTAGGCTCAAAAAGGTGCAAAGCACCAAAAGAAGCTGTGTTTAAGAATCAGGAAAAGCTAAACTAAGAGAATCAATAATATCATCCGAATTCTAGTTCTAAGAGAAGCCAATACTTCTAAGCTCCAAAGGAAAGTGAGATGCGAAAACTGTTCAGAAGTAAAGAGCTATTAGTCCCGCTCATCATTTGGAACTGAGCTTCATTGAAAAACTTTAAGACTTACTGTATCTCTCTCTCTTCTTTTTAGTCCTGCTTTTTTGGTTGCTTGAGGACAAGCAACAGTTTAAGTTTGGTGTTATGATGAGTGGATATTTTATACGCTTTTTTAAGTATGTTTTGTTGATTTCATTATGTTTTTATTGAAAAATTCACTTTTTGGATTCTACTTTGAGCTTTTATGTTTTCTTATGTTTTTAGGTGATTTTTTGGATGAATTTGGCAAGTTCTAGCAAAAGTTCGATTCAGAGGCAAGGAAAGCATAGCAGATGCTGTCAAAATCTGACCTCCATGCATTCAAACGAGCATTTCTGGAGATACAGAGATCCAAAAGACGCGTTCTTAATGGCGTTGGAAAGCTAACTTCCAGAGATTTCCAGTAATATATAATGGTCTATATTTTTCTTCAGATGGGACTGTCCAAAATGGGCATTGAATGCCCAAACTACCCCTTGTTAGGCGTTCAACGGCCCAAGAGGACTCAATCGAGCGTTCAACGCCATCAAGGAGCACAAGGTAGCGTGGATACACCCCCTAATGGGCATTGGACGCCCACTCCTTCAAGTTAGAAGCCAAGCTTAGCCCAAACCCTCATCAAGTGGGCCCAGAAGTGGATTTTCGCATCAGTTTACTTAGTTTACTTTATTTTGTAATTCTTAAGTATTAGTTTAGTATATATAGAAGAAAGATCACCCTTGTTTAGGACTTTTGATCTTCAGCTTCACCAATATTTATCTTTTATTACGTTCGAACTATTCTCTGTACAGTATAAGCAACTAAACCTCCTAGGTTAGGAGCTCTGCTGATTCCTATGAATTAATACAAGTACTTTTCTATTTCAATCAATGTGTGATTCTATTCTATGATGCATTGTCGTTCTTTATCCTTATGAATCTCGATTCTACATGAGTTCTTATGAGTCCTGACCTAGATAGTATTGAGCTACAGCTTGAGGATACATCACGGGTTCCAACAGAAATATCTGGATTAATTGGGTATGTGACATATACCCCATTAGTCAGGGGCAATTGAGGTTCCTGTGGCTCTAAGGGCTAGAACCATAAGAGCAGCAGTCTCTGATCTGGAAGATCCGACCTTGTCTGTGGAGTTTTGAGAAGGATCAACAAAGAGATTGACTTGCGCGTGCTTCACCTTCTCCCAGATTGATCTAGTCCGTTCGGATGTTTGGTCTGGACTTGAGGAGATTAATGACCACGACCTATGGCTTAATCACTTACAGCCTTGCCATTGAATGAATCATTCATTGTTGAAGTAGAGAATATGACGTGTTAATTCAGAATAAGAAGCACCTCTGAAGCCTTAACTACAGCTAATACTGTCTTTGCGTTCGATTGTTATTGCTTGTTTATGCGCTGGTACACGAAATTGTGATCATCAATGGCGCCAACAATTTGGTACGCACAATTGTAATCTCAACTCTTTGTCACAACTCCGCACAACTAACCAGCAAGTGCACTGGGTCGTCCAAGTAATAAACCTTACGTGAGTAATCCCACGGAGACTGTTGGCTTGAAGAATGCTATGGTCATCTTGTAAATCTCAGTCAGGCGGATTCAAGTGGTTATGTAGGATTGATAATTAAAATATGAATAAAATATAAAATAAGATAGAGATACTTATGTAATTCATTGGTGAGAATTTCAGATAAGCGTATGAAGATGCTTTGTTCCTCCTGAACTTCTGCTTTTCTATTGCCTTCATCCAATCATTCATACTCCTTTCCATGGCAAGCTGTATGTTGGGCATCACCGTTGTCAATGGCTACTTCCCGTCCTCTCAGTGAAAATGGTCCAAATGCGCTGTCACCGCACGGCTAATCATCTGTCGGTTCTCGATCATGTTGGAATAGGATCCATTGATCATTTTGCGTCTGTCACATGCCCAACACTCGCGAGTTTGAAGCTCGTCACAGTCATCCCTTCCCAGATCCTACTCGGAATATCACAGACAAGGTTTAGACTTTCCGGATCTCAGGAATGGCCACCAATAATTCTAGCCTATACCACGAAGGTTCTAATCTTAGATTAGAAACCCAAGAGATACACATTCAAGCTTGATTGCATGTAGAATGGAGGTGGTTGTCAGGCACGCATTCATAGGTGAGAATGATGATGAGTGTCACGGATCATCACATTCATCAAGTTGAAGAACGAGTGTATATCTTAGAGAAGAAGTAGGCATAAATTGAATAGAAAAACAGTAGTACTTTGCATTAATTCATGAAGAATAGCAGAGCTCCACACCTTAATCTATGGTGTGTAGAAACTCTACCGTTGAAAATACATAAGAACAAAAGGTCTAGACATGGCCGAATGGCCAGCCTCCCAAAGCGTGAACATACAAGTTCAAAGATGAAATGTGTGTAAAAGTCTCTAAGTCTCTCTAATACAATAGCAAAAGGTCCTATTTGTAGAAAACTAGTAACCTAGGGTTTACAGAAATGAGTAAATGATGCAGAATCCACTTCCGGGCCCACTTGATGTGTGCTTGGGCTGAGCATTGGGGCTTTCACATGTAGAGGCTTTTCTTGGAGATAAACGCAAGCTTTTGTGCCTGTTTGGACGTTTAACTCTAGCTTTTATGCCAGTTCTGGCGTTTTGACGCTAGAATTTCTATGCTGACTTGGAACGCCGGTTTGGGCCATTGAATCTCGGGCAAAGTAAGGACTATTATATATTGCTGGAAAGCCCAGAATGTCTACTTTCCAATGCAATTAAGAGCGCGCCAATTGGGCTTCTGTAGCTTCAGAAAATCCACTTTGAGTGTAGGAAGGTCAGAATCCAATAGCATCTACAGTCCTTTTTCAGCCTTTGAATCAGATTTTTGCTCAGGTCCCTCAATTTCAGCCAGAAAATACCTGAAATCATAGAAAAACACACAAACTCATAGTAAAGTCCAGAAATGTAATTTTATTTAAAAAACTAATAAAAACATAATAAAAACTAACTAAAATATACTAAAAACATACTAAAAACATTGCCAAAAGCGTATAAATTATCCGCTCATCACAACACCAAACTTAAATTGTTGCTTGTCCCAAGCAACTGAAAATCAAATAGGATAAAAAGAATAGAATATACAATGAATTCCAAAAACATCTATGAAGATCAGTCTTAATTAGATGAGTGGGGCAATTAGCTTTTTGCTTCTGAACAGTTTTGGCATCTCACTTTATCCCTTGAATTTCAGAATGATTGGCATCTATAGGAACTCAGAATTCAGATAGTGTTATTGATTCTCCTAGTTCAGTATGTTGATTCTTGAACACAGTTTCTTTATGAGTCTTGGCCGTGACCCTAAGCATTTTGTTTTCCAGTATTACCACCGGATACATAAATGCCACAGACACATAACTGGGTGAACCTTTTCAGATTGTGACTCAGCTTTGATAGAGTCCCCAATTAGAGGTTTTCAGAGCTCTTAAGCACACTCTTTTTGCTTTGGACCACGACTTTAACCGCTCAGTCTCAAGTCTTCACTTGACACCTTTACGCCATAAGCACATGGTTAGGGACAGCTTGGTTTAGCCGCTTATGCCAGAATTTTATTCCTGTGGGCCCTCCTATCCACTGATGCTCAAAGCCTTGGATCCTTTTTATTTTACCCTTGCCTTTTGGTTTAAAGGGCTATTGGCTTTTTCTGCTTGCTTTTTCTTTTTCTTTTTTTTTCTTTTCTTCTCTTTTTTTTTCTTCGCCATTTTTTTTGCAAGCTGTTCACTGCTTTTTCTTACTTCAAGAATCATTTTTATGATTTTTCAGATTATCAATAATATTTCTCCTTTTCCATCATTCTTTCAAGAGCTAACAATTTTAACATTCATAAACAACAATTTCAAAAATATGCACTGTTCAAGCATTCATTCAGAAAAACAAAAGTATTGCCACCACATCAAAATAATTAAACTGTTTTAAAATTCGAAATTCATGTACTTCTTTTTCTTTTTCAATTAAAAACATTTTTCATTTAAGAAAGGTGATGGATTCATTTTCATAGCTTTAAGGCATAGACACTTAGACACTAATGATCATGTAATAAGACATAAACATAAATAAACATAAAGCATAAAAATTTGAAAAACAGAAAATAAAGAACAAGGAAATTAAAGAACGGGTCCACCTTAGTGATGGCGGCTTGTTCTTTCTCTTGAAGATCTTATGGAGTGCTTGAGCTCCTCAATGTCTCTTCCTTACCTTTGTTGCTCCTCTCTCATGATTCTTTGGTCTTCTCTAATTTCATGGAGGAGGATGGAATGCTCTTGGTGCTCCACCCTTAGTTGTGATGGGCTTGTCCTCATCAATAAGGATGTCTTCCTCTATGTCAATTCTAGCTGAATTGCAAAGGTGACAAATAAGATGAGGGAAGGCTAACCTTGACAAAGTAGAGGACTTGTCTGCCACCTTGTCGAGTTCTAGGGATATAACCTCATGAACTTCTACTTCCTCTCCAATCATGATGCTATGGATCATGATAGCTCGGTCTATAGTAACTTCAGATCGGTTACTAGTGGGAATGATTGAGCGTTGGATGAACTCCAACCATCCCCTAGCCACAGGCTTGAGGTCATGCCTTCTTAGTTGAACCGGCTTCCCTCTTGAATCTCTCTTCCATTGAGCGCCCTCTTCACAAATGTCTATGAAGACTTGGTCCAACCTTTGATCAAAGTTGACCCTTCTAGTGTAGGGTTGTGGATCTCCTTGCATCATGGGCAAGTTGAATGCCAACCTTACATTTTCTGGACTAAAATCTAAGCATTTCCCCCGAACCATTATAAGCCAATTCTTAGGGTCCGGGTTCACACTTTGATCATGGTTCTTGGTGATCCATGCATTGGCATAGAACTCTTGAACCATTAAGATTCTGACTTGTTGAATGGGGTTGGTGAGAACTTCCCAACCTCTTCTTCAAATCTCATGTCGGATCTCCAGATATTCACCCTTTTTGAGCTTGAAAGGGACCTCGGGGATCACTTTCTTCTTGGCCACAACTTCATAGAAGTGGTCTTGATGCACCTTTGAGATGAATCTCTCCATCTCCCATGACTCGGAGGCGGAATCTTTTGCCTTTTCTTTTCTCTTTCTAGAGGTTTCTCCGGCCTTAGGTGCCATAAATGGTTATGGAAAAATAAAAAGTAACATTTTTACCACAACAAACTTAGAAGGTTTGCTCGTCCTCGAGCAAAAGAAGAAAGAAGAGAGTAGACGAGGAAGAAATAGAGGAGATGGAGGGGGGTAGTGTTTCGGCCAAGGGAGAGAAGTAGTGTTTAAGATGTGTGACAATGAAGGGGTGAAGAGCGGTTTATATAGGAGTGGGGAGAGGGTAAGGTTCGGCCATGTATATGTGGGATTGGGAGGGAAAATGGTGTGAATTTGAATGGTGAGGTAGGTGGGGTTTATGATGGATGGATGTGGATTGGTGAAGGATTTATGGAGAAGAGAGTAGGATTTGATAGGTGAGGGATTTTTGGGGAAGATGTATTGAGGTGATTGGTGAAGGGTATTTGGGGAAGAGTATTATGAAAAGGTATGAAGAAGAGAGAGAGTGAGTTGAGGTTGGTGGGGATCCTGTAGGGTCCACAGATCCTGAGGTGTCAAGGATTTCTCATCCCTGAACCAATTAGGCTTGCAAAACACCCTTTTCTGCCAATCCTGGCGTTAAACGCCAGGTTGCTGTCCATTTCTGGCGTTTAACGCCAGCTTCTTGCCCTTACTGGCGTTTAAACGCCAGTAGGCTTCTCCTCCAGGGTGTGCTGTTTTTCATTCTATTTTTCAGTTTGTTTTTGCTTTTTCAATTGTTTTTGTGACTTCACATGATCATCAACCTACAGAAAACATAAAATAACAATGGAAAATAGAAATTTAACATAGATAAATAAAATTGGGTTGCCTCCCAACAAGCGCTTCTTTAATGTCAATAGCTTGACAGTTGGCTCTCATAGAGCCTCACAGATACTCATAGCATGATGATGGCCTCTTAACACCAAACTTAGATTTTGAATGTGGGGGTTTTGTTTGACTCTGTATTGAGAGAAGCTTTTCATGCTTCTTTTCCATGGTTACAGAGGGAGATCCTTGAGCTTTAAACACAAGGGAGTCCTCATTCACTTGAAGGACCAATTCTCCTCTGTCAACATCAATCACAGCTTTTGCTGTGGCTAGGAAGGGTCTGCCAAGGATGATAGATTCATCCATACATTTCCCAGTGTCTAGGACTATGAAATCAGCAAGGATGTAGTGGTCTTCAACCTTTACCAAGACATCCTCTACAAGTCCATAAGCCTGTTTCCTTGAATTATCTGCCATCTCTAGTGAGATTCTTGCAGCTTGTACCTCAATGATCCCTAGCTTCTCCATTACAGAGAGAAGCATGAGGTTTATGCTTGACCCTAGGTCACACAGGGCCTTCTCAAAGGTCATGGTGCCTATGGTACAAGGTTTTGAGAACTTTCCAGGATCTTGTCTCTTCAGAGGTAATTTCTGCCTAGTCAAATCATCCAGTTCTTTGGTGAGCAAGGGGGTTCATCCTCCCAAGTCTCATTACCAAATAACTTGGCATTTCACTTCATGATTGCTCCAAGGTACTTAGCAACTTGCTCTTCAGTAACATCTTCATCCTCTTCAGAGGAAGAATACTCATCAGAGCTCATGAATGGCAAAAGTAAATTCAATGGAATCTCTATGGTCTCAGTGTGAGCCTCAGATTCCCATGGTTCCTCATTAGGGAACTCCTTGGAGACCAGTGGACGTCCATTGAGGTATTCCTCAGTGGAGATCACTGCCTCTTCCTCCTCTCCAAGTTCAGCCGTGTGGGTCATGTTGATGGCCTTGCACTCTCCTTTTGGATTTTCTTCTGTATTGCTTGGAAGAGTACTAGGAGGGAGTTCAGTAACTTTCTTGCTCAGCTGATCCACTTGTGCCTCCAAATTTCTAATGGAGAATCTTGTTTCAGTCATGAAACTTTGAGTGGTTTTGATTAGATCAGAGACTATGGTTGCTAAGTCAGAGTGGCTCTGCTTAGAATTCTCTGTTTGTTGTTGAGAAGATGATGGAAAAGGCTTGCTATTGCTAAACCTATTTCTTCTACCATTACTGTTGTTGAAGCCTTGTTGGGGCCTCTGTTGGTCCTTCCATGAGAGGTTTGGATGATTTCTCCATGAAGGATTATAGGTGTTTCCATAGGATTCTCCCATGTAATTCACCTCTTCCATTGCTGGATTCTCAGGATCATAAGCTTCTTCTTCAGATGAAGCTTCTTTGGTACTGCCTGTTGCTGCTTGCATGCCAGACAGACTTTGAGAAATCATATTGACTTGCTGAGTCAATATTTTGTTCTGAGCCAATATGGCATTCAGAGTATCAATCTCAAGAACTTCCTTCTTTTGAGGCGTCCCATTGTTCACAGGATTCTTCTCAAAGGTGTACATGAATTGGTTATTTGCAACTATTTCAATGAGTTCCTGAGCTTCTGCAGGTGTCTTCTTTAGATGAAGAGATCCTCCAGCAGAGCTGTCCAATAACATCTTAGACAGTTCAGACAGACCATCATAGAAGATACCTATGATGCTCCATTCTGAAAGCATGTCAGAAGGACACCTTCTGATCAATTGCTTGTATCTTTCCCAAGCTTCATAGAGGGATTCACCTTCCTTCTGTCTGAAGGTTTGGACTTCCACTCTAAGCTTGCTCAATTTTTGAGGTGGAAAGAACTTTGCCAAGAAGGCATTGACTAGCTTTTCCCAAGAGTTCAGGCTTTCTTTAGGTTGTGAATCCAACCATATTCTAGCTCTGTCTCTTACAGCAAAGGGAAAAAACATAAGCTTGTAGACCTCAGGATCAACCCCATTGGTCTTGACAGTGTCACAGATTTACAAGAATTCAGCTAAGAACTGATGAGGATCTTCCAATGAAAGTCCATGAAACTTGCAATTCTGTTGCGTCAGAGAAACTAATTGAGGCTTAAGCTTTATTGGCATTGTTGTTGGTCACCAAGCACCTTCCTTGCATTGTTGGCATTGTTGTTGTTGTTTTCGGCTGCCATGGCTTCTTCTTGTTTGAAAAGCTTTGTTAGGTCCTCTACAGAGAGTTGTACTTTAGCTTCTCTTAGCTTTCTCTTCAAGGTCCTTTCAGGTTCAGGATCAGCTTCAACAAGAATGCCCTTGTCCTTGCTCCTGCTCATATGAAAAGAGAGGAGAAGAAAATATGGAATCCTCTATGCCACAGTATAGAGATTTCTTGAGATGTCAGAGGAAAATAAAAATAGAAGGATGAGGTAGAGAAAAGAGAATTCGAACTTATCAAGAGGGATAGAGTTTGAATTGTACATTGAGGAGGAGTGTTAGTCCATAAATAGAAGGATGTGAGAAGAGGGAAAGAATTTTTGAAAATAAAGTAAAAAGATTTTGAAATAATTAAAAGAATTTTTGAAAATTTGGTAAGTGATTTTCGAAAACTAAGATTGGGAAAGAAATTAAGTAATTTTTGAAAAAGATTTTGGAATTAGAAATTAAAAAGATATGATTGAAACTTAATTTTGGAAAAGATGTAATTGAAAAGACATGATTGAGAACGTATGATTGAGAATCAAATTAAAAAGAGAAAGTTTTTAAAAATTAAAGTTGATTACTTGACCAACAAAAAATTAAAAGATATGATTCTAGAATTAAAATTTTTGATCCTTTCTTAATAGGCAAGTAACAACTTGAAAATTTTGAATTAAATCACTAATTGTAGCAAGGATTTTCGAAAATAGTAATAAATAAAAAAATTGAAAAGAAATTGATTTTGAAAGGATATGATTGAAAAGATATGATTTAAAAAAGTTTGATTTTGAAAAATTATGAAAATTTGCAAAAGATTTGAATTAAAAATAAAATCTTCCCTCTAGTGTCCTCCTGGCGTTAAACGCCCAAAATGGCATCCATTCTGGCGTTTAACGCCCAAAATGCTACCTTTTTGGGCATTTAACGACCAGCCAGGTACCCTGGCTGGCGGGCGTTTAAATGCCAATTTTCCTTCTTCACTGGGCGTTTTGAACGCCCATCTTTTTCTGTGTAATTCCTCTGCTGAATGTTCTGAATCTTCAATTCTCTGTATTATTGACTTGAAAAGACACAATTTTAAAATTTTTTTTGAATTTTTAATGATGAGAAACAATAAAAAATGCAACTAAGATCAAATAAACAAGGCATGCAAGACACCAAAATTCAGAAGTTTGTATACTAAGGACTATAACAATTTAAAAATGCATGTAAGAAACAACAAAAGACACAAAATAAGAGAAATTAAAGATCAGAGCAATGGAATCATCAAGAACAACTTGAAGATCAATGAAGAATATATTACATATATTCGAAAAATGCAAGAAGAATAAAGACATGCAATTGACACCAAACTTAAAAATTGACACTAGACTCAAACAAGAAACATAAAATATTTTTTATTTTTATGATTTTATAAAAAAAAAATTTTTTGATTTTTCAAAAATTATATGGAAAAGAAAGTAAAGAGATTCAAAATTTTTAATAAGAATTCCAGGAATCATGCAATGTTAGTCTAAAACTCCGGTCCAGGAATTAGACATGGCTTACTAGCCAGCCAAGCTTTCAGTAAAAGCTTCGGTCCAAAACACTAGACATGGCCAATGGCCAGCCAAGCTTTAGCAGATCATTACACTCAACAGCAAGATTGATAGAAATCAACAAGCTCTTGTGATGATAAGTTGAAACCTCGGTCCAAAAATTTAGACATGGTTTCACAACCAGCCAGACTTCAACAAATCATCATGAAACTCTAGAATTCATTCTTAAAAACTTTGAAGAACAAAATAGAAATTTTTTTTTGTATTTTAAAAAAAAAATTCGAAAAAAAGCATAAAACATAAAATAAAATTACCTAATCTAAGCAACAAGATGAACTGTCAGTTGTCCAAACTCGAACAATCCCCGGCAACGGCGCCAAAAACTTGGTGCACGAAATTGTGATCATCAATGGTGCCAACAACTTGGTACGCACAATTGTAATCTCAACTCTTTGTCACAACTCCGCACAACTAACCAGCAAGTGCACTGGGTCGTCCAAGTAATAAACCTTACGTGAGTAAGGGTCGATCCCACGGAGACTGTCGGCTTGAAGCAAGCTATGGTCATCTTGTAAATCTCAGTCAGGCGGATTCAAGTGGTTATGGAGGATTGATAATTAAAATATGAATAAAACATAAAATAAGATAGAGATACTTATGTAATTCATTGGTGAGAATTTCAGACAAGCGTATGAAGATGCTTTGTTCCTCCTGAACTTCTGCTTTCCTATTGCCTTTATCCAATCATTCATACTCCTTTCCATGGCAAGCTGTATGTTGGGCATCACTGTTGTCAATGGCTACTTCCCGTCCTCTCAGTGAAAATGGTCCAAATGCGCTGTCACCGCACGGCTAATCATCTGTCGGTTCTCGATCATGTTGGAATAGGATCCATTGATCCTTTTGCGTCTGTCACAGGCCCAACACTCGCGAGTTTGAAGCTCGTCACAGTCATCCCTTCCCAGATCCTACTCGAAATACGACAGACAAAGTTTAGACTTTTCGGATCTCAGGAATGGCCACCAATAATTCTAGCCTATACCACGAAGGTTCTAATCTTAGATTAGAAACCCAAGAGATACACATTCAAGCTTGATTGCATGTAGAACGGAGGTGGTTGTCAGGCACGCGTTCATAGGTGAGAATGATGATGAGTGTCATGGATCATCACATTCATCAAGTTGAAGAATGAGTGTATATCTTAGAGAAGAAGTAGGCGTGAAATGAATAGAAAAACAGTAGTACTTTGCATTAATTCATGAAGAACAGCAGAGCTCCACACCTTAATCTATGGTGTGTAGAAACTCTACCGTTGAAAATACATAAGAATAAAAGGTCTAGGCATGGCCGAATGGCCAGACTCCCAAATCGTGAACTTACAAGTTCAAATATGAAACGTGTGTAAAAGTCTCTAAGTCTCTCTAATACAATAGCAAAAGGTCCTATTTGTAGAAAACAAGTAACCTAGGGTTTACAAAAATGAGTAAATGATGCAGAATCTACTTCCGGACCCACTTGGTGTGTGCTTGGGCTAAGCATTGAAGCTTTCACGTGTAGAGGCTTTTCTTGGAGTTAAACGCCAGCTTTTGTGCCATTTTGGGCGTTTAACTCCAGCTTTTATGCCAGTTCTGGCGTTTTGACGCCAAAATTTCTATGCTGACTTGGAATGCCGGTTTGGGCCATCGAATCTCGAAAAAGTATGGACTATTATATATTGCTGGAAAGCCCAGGATGTCTACTTTCTAACGCAATTAAGAGCGCGCCAATTGGTCTTTTGTAGCTCCAGAAAAACCACTTTGAGTGCAGGGAGGTTAGAATCCAACAGCATCTGCAGTCCTTTTTCAGCCTCTGAATCAGATTTTTGCTCAGGTCCCTCAATTTCAGCCAGAAAATACCTGAAATCACAGAAAAATACACAAACTCGTAGTAAAGTCCAGAAATGTGATTTTTATTTAAAAAACTAATAAAAACATAATAAAAACTAACTAAAATATACTAAAAACAATGCCAAAAAGCATATAAATTATCCGCTCATCATGCGCCTACAACAAACAACTACTATCCTTCTATTCGCCTTACTAAGATCTGCAGGATAACCACAAATTACTCAATCTGGCAATTCTCGTAGGATTCGACCCTCACTCACCTGAGGTATTACTTGGACGACCCGGTGCACTTGCCGGTTCAGTTGTGCGAGTTTAAATTTCGTACACCAACAAGTACTTTAAGGGTGTAAAACACATGGATTTAAAGTACTTGACTGTTAAAGAAGAAGATCAGAAATAAAAAGTATCTATTGAGCATATTGTTACTGATATGATGATAGCGAATCCATTAACTAAAGGATTACCACCCAAAATATTTTCTGGTCATGCAATACGGATGGGCATAATTGATAAGTCCTTACTACCATAAAAGTATAATATGTATGCATATGTATGACTATATGTTTTGCTTACTTTGTTATGACACTTGTGAATTCAATTAAGATTATGTTTCTACTTACTCACTGATTATCATATTATGGTAATTACATATAATGTTTAGACTGATAACATATTACTATATATTTTCTTATATAAAAGTTAAGTTGAGTTGATTTTATGATACATAGAAGAAATCATGTTACTAATAGACATATTCCGCCATAAACCAATTAATTCAACTCAAGTATGAATGACGATTTAATTATTTTAACATAAAGTATTACGCTTTATGGTTGTTTAATTTTCAAGTTACACATAGACCAAATGGTAGATTGTAAGTTATTTTAATAAACTAATAATTTGATCAATGTAATTAATAAAACTCATTCTAATTATAGTGAAATAAAGATGATGGCTATTACTCAATAAAAGAGTAGAATTAGTGGGATTTTTAAATAAAAAAATAAAATATATCCCTTTTCTCTCTTTAGAACAACAAAATAGATTACGATTTTTTAAAAACATGTGACAAGAGAAGTAGAACGTCTTTGAAAAATATTAATTTTTGGTTTTTCTCTATGCCATCAATGAGGAAAAAACAAAGAAAGAAGAAAAAAAAGAAAAAACATCCAACAATATTGAGAGACTGCACAACAACTCACTTGATTAGAATGTATGCCCATAACACAAAGATCACTAAAAACAGTAAAAACGTGGTCTGCTTATAATTCACAAATATTGAGAAAGAAGGAAGAAAGGGAAAAACATCCAAAAATATTGAAAGACTGTACAATAATAACTCAGTTGATTAGAATGTATGTCCATAACACAAAAATCACTAATAGCAGTGAAAGCATGGTATGCTCATACTTCATAGGTTCTTAAATTAAAATTAGACTCTAACATTAGAAAATAACCACAAGTTAAAAACATCTCAATATTTACTGACATGGATCTGGATATGTATTTTATTTATACTTTTATAATGTAATAATTATAAATTTTAAAATTTTTTATTAGTGTTAGAAATAATTTTTGTATTGATAGTAAAAACTCAAATTTTAACAGAAAGAACGCATAAAATTATGGAGTTGGAGCACTAAAACACCATGAACAGAAGAAATATAAGATTGAAGACACTTAACCCGTTTAATCTTAGTCGAGTTGGACAAAACTAGCAAGTTAGGATACAAATAATTTAAAGTTTAATGGTGACAAAAGAAATTTTATATCAATATCAACGTAACAAAAAATTATGAAAAATCAGTTAATTATGTTGTTAAACAATGATAATTGTAAATGTCCTAGCTAGCATCCATAACGGAAGATTAGCCATATATAATAGATGTTTTCACTAAATGATAAGTGAGTTTGGTCGATAATATTCTTTTTTTTTTTTTTTAAATCTTCCTTTATAAAAAAGAATCAAAGATGACGGTTTTAATGCATAACAAGCTCATAGGAAGAAGCTATTAACTACAAGCTTTAATATGCTTATAAGTTATTTTTGAGCAATATTATAAGTAGCATTATAAAGAAAGCTTATGATATAAATACATCTATCCTAAAATTAACTATTAAAATAAATAATTAGTATAAAATATATGTTCGAATATAAATACACATTAAAAATGAATCGAACAATATATATATTTATACATAATATATTAATTATTGATTTTAGTATACAAAGAATATTTTTATTGTAAAAATTATCATTATGAATACAATTCTTTTATTTTCATATATAAATTTTTACTTCTATTTTTATTTATTCATCTTAATTTCACAATGCATTATCAATACAAAGATTCTTAAGATAAGAAATTTTAGTGTTAGTCTAGATTAACTTTTTGAATAAAAAAATACTTTTTTTTTTCAAAAATAAAGCCCTTTTATTAATTTTAATACCTTTGAATACATCTTTTAAGAAAAATAATTTTATTAAAAAAATAAATTATTTACTTTTTCTAAAAACTAATATTACCTTATTTTTAAATAAAGTAGAAGTAAAAAATATTTTTAATATTTGAAAACTCGTTTTAGAAAATCAATCCAAATATAAAATAGATTTTTTATATTAAAGAAGATCTTTTAAAAAGAATAAAGAAAATAAGTACTGTTTTTAAAAATCAATTCAAATTGACTCTTAATTATGTCAAATTTTTTTGTTTAGAATTTATACTACTTCATATGCTTAGAAAAAATTATTTCTCATCTATTGCGAATGTTGAAATTTGCCTTGAACCTATGGGTTTTTATAAAACCTGGTCAAATCATAATTAATTAAGTAATTAATTGAATATGGATAAAAATGTTAAAAAATTTAGCAATTAAAATTTGACAATTTAAATATGATATTTGGACTTAGTGGATTTTTCTGAGTCGGAAAACATAATTTTCTGCGTAAAAATGCGCACTGAAAATTTGACCGGTAGTACCGGCTGAAATCTGTCAGGTACTACAGTTGGAAAATTAATTATGAGTGTGAAAGGTTAAAAAGTTAAATTTTTGTAGTTGAGATGGTAAAAATAATTAAAACGCACATTAAAACTCTAATCTTAAAGGTTTTTGCCCAAAATTAGACCAACGGGTTAAATAGAGTAAACTAGGCCCAAGTGGCCCAAGCCCACACTATATAATAATTTATTTCAGCACAAAATAACACATTTTCCCCCATTTTGAGAGAAAAATATGCTGAAATTGGGAGAGAAAGAAGAGAGAAATCCTAAACCCCCTTTTGATCTTCAAAGTTCCATAACTTTTTATTCGGAGTTCCGATTGACGTGTCGTTTACGGCCATGCGTAGCTCTTCTCATTCTCTTTGATTCTATCTAGGTATTGTGGTGAATAATTCATTCTCGTTTGCCCAATTTCATTTTTCTCTTCAAATTCATGTTTTGGTTTGGATTTTGAAAAAATCTTATAATTTTGGTTGTTTAGGAGTGCTCTAGTATGAGCTATTGATGAGTTTCATTAACTATTTTCATGGGTTAAGGTAAGAACCCTCAAACCCTTGTGATTTATGAGATTTTATAAACCTTAAGTTGATGTATGTATGAAATTGTGTATATTAGAGTATTGGGTGCTTTTGAGTACGCATTTGGAACTTGGAATTAGCTTGTAGAATTTTTGGGTGAGCCTTAAAGTAGAAAATTCAAGTGTTGGGTGTGAACCACCATCACTAAAGGTACGGTTTAAGTTTTATTTAAGTACCGTGTGGTGTAATGAGAATACCTAGGATAAGATTATTGCTTGAAATTGAACGAATTTATGCTTGATTTTTGTTAAAATTTTGAATGATTAATGAGCTTTATGGTTCGGCCACCAAAAATAGCCCATGATGAAGTTGTTATTGATGAATTTGGGGCTGATATCAAGTATGATTTAATGAAAATTTTGAAAGATTTGGTGGTTGGATGGTTAAAGTGAACTCTATGAAAAATCGGTAACCAAAAAGGTCGAAAACAAATTTAAAATAAAATATATATTTTGAAAGATCACAAAAAGGGTTTTGGTTTTAAGAATAAGTATTTGTCACCAACACAATATGAAAATGTAATTTGATAAAAGATCGAGGTTAAAAATAGTAATTATATAAGTTTTGGGGTATTTTATAAAATGTTGGTTTAAAAAGTAAAATATTTAAAAGTTTGGGATTTAAAACGAAATTTCTAAAGTTTAAGAATAAAGTATTACAAATTGGTTTTTGATATTAGAATAAAAATATTAAATATTACTAATCTTTAATCAATATTATTACTTATACTAATTTAACAGGTATATTTTATTAGTATATTTTTATTAAAGTTATTATTTTTATTAAATAAGAAAGAAAGATAAAATAATAACATTTCCAAAAAGCATTAGAAATATAGAGTTAAATTGAGAATCTTATGATTCTCTTTTTATAAAACATTTAGAAAAAGGCGAAAGAGTAGTGCAAAGATAACATGTGAAGTTGAAAGAAAGAAAATAAAAGAGAAAAGATAAGTAACAATTGATTTTGTCTACTACTTGAGGTGCAGTAGAGATATGGTGGTGAGTCCACCTAGAATCGCTTTCCAGTGTAAGGAAAACATACTTCAGTTGGGAGAGTTATGCCTGTAATGGAAAGGACTTACAGAGGTTACATTCGGCATGCTATAAGGTAGATTCCTTGCAGAGGTTATGCCACTAGAAAGCCATATCCAACACGGGGTGTTGGATTACGTCAGGAGCGGGTAGAAACCGACAGATGAGCACATCACCTGTAGTAAGAATAGACATGTATCATATTGTTTGCACATATTTTCTATAAAATTCATTATCTGTGGTTATGTATTCCTGTGCTTAATTTCTGTGTTCTCTAAATATTGAGTTTGGTTGTGCCGTGTTAATTGTTGTTGCTGGCTAAGTATATTATAAAATGAATCTAACTAGCTACCTCGACCCTACTAAGGACTTCCTAGTTCTTACCCCTTCTTTTCCCCTTTTAGATGGAGACGGGAGTGATCTTCTATGAGCTTGATTACCCGTATATCTACGAGGACCCGATGCATTGTAGTTTCTATATAATAGCTACAGAGCCTCGAGTACACCTATACATATTATGCGATCATCCTTTTCAGCACCTTATTAATTCCCTGTACTTTGAGCCGGATGCACCGTATGAGTTTCTGCTATCGTGGCTTCATCCGAATGCACACTACCATCTTTTCCTGGATGGACCTGGACATCATGTTCAAGCAGACATAAACATAAACGTAAATCCTATTTCTTCAAAATCGACCTTTAAGAGGGATATACAAGTTAAAATACAAAAACGAAAAACATACATATATATGATAAGTAAAAAATAAAAATCCCAAAAGTAGTTTTCGCTTGCGGAGAGGATCCGGCATGCTTAGCGAGGTGCGTCATGTCCTGTATCTGAAAACATAAAATTTCCAAAACGGGTGAGAACCAAAAGGTTCCCAATAGGATAACAGTTCCAAATAGAGACGATGTAAAACTATCCGAACCCACTAGGCAATCCTAAGTTCCAACAACTGAGATCCAAGCCTAGGGTTATACTAATCCAAAACCGGGTAAAATACTCTACATACTTCACTATATATTCATGGTCCAAACCTTAATCTCATCCCACATTCCACTCATCCTGTCTCTTTTCAATTCAATACCACAAAATTTTAGTATTGATTTCGGTAATTGTAACCTGTAGATACAAACACAAATAATAGGATGCAAACACAATCAAGAATAGTTATAACATATACAGCAATTAGCAATTAAGCAGATATATACAAGTAGGCAAACTAAAATAATGCACACTCAAATAATTTCACATAAATGCAAATGATGCATGCTTGTTCTACTGGCCATGAGCTCACGTGTCAGTTATATTATCAGAACCCGATACATCTAGTCGCTAACCTTGACATTGTCTTTCTGTCATTCATCTCCATGAGGAATAACAATAATCTCGACTTCATCAGAAGCTGGTCTGAAAAGGGCAGTGCACACCGTTGCACCTCTCACGGGAGGCAACGCTATTCGGGAATTGCGAGCCCGACCATCCTTACAACAAAAGAGAGCCACGAAACAAGCAGGATCAACCACCATCCTTGTTTTGGCATAACTCGGCTTAGAGCAAGCGGGATTCACCACCGTCCTTGCCAAGAGTAACATAAATTCATATGCAAGAGGGTTAAACCATAACTTTGTCAAAATATGTCTCAGTTCAGTTCACAGTAAAATCTTTACTCAGTAATTACATTAGCCATAAGCTTTCGTTAATAATCATTCACTTTAATTCACAACATCTCCCAAAACATCAATTTAGTCAAATCCATAAGTTCACACTTGTTCCCAAGCCTAAAAACTAGTTATCGGACCTTAATTGGGGTTATGAAATTTTACAAGCTTGTCGATAAAGCCAAACAGTTAAAAATAGAGTTTTTATTGGAAAAACAGGGCTTGTGCATACACATCACCCTTGTGCGTACGCATGCATCTGAAAGGTTTCCCAGCTTGTGTGTACGCATGAACCCTATGGGTACGCACAACTTGCAAAATCCATGGGCATGCGTACAGATGCCCCTCATGCGTACGCACAAACATTCCCATACATTCTATTCCGTGCGTGGGCACCATTGAGTGCGATACCAAAAATTCTAGTTTTCAGCAACATTTCAGATTTCAACTCTAAATCTCACTTTTCAAATATTCATAAGTTCGTCTACAAAATTCTGTTTTCCCTCATCTTTATATGATTTTAAAGATCTTTCACCTAGCTTTAATTTAAGGCTAATTTTATTCAAATCCGAATTCCGAGCACCAAGTTATGGCCCGTCGAAGTTGGTCAAAAATCAATTTTTACCAAATTTTGCACAATTTCTCAATCTCACCAATTTTCAATCCAACTCAATTCCAAACCATACCAAAACCTTTTCTAAGCATACTCAACATGGATTTACCTCTCTACCCCATTCTAACCATTTTTCAACACCTAATGTAAGATCCGATTAATTAATGGCTAATTAACCCATAAATGAGAATTTATTCTAGAAAGCCAAAAATGTGATTTTTATGGCTAAATATGATAGAAGAAATTGAGACAAGAATTTCGGTACCAATTTTATAGAAATCAGACCAAGATTGGATCGAACGGGCCAAACCGGGCCAACCGGACCCAAAGTGAGCCCTTGGCCTAACTAAACTAAACCAAAACCCTAGTTTTCAGCACTCTCTCTCTTCACTTATCACTCAAACACGCTAAAATGGAGTAAGGGAGGGGAAGAACACTCTCTCAAACTTCTATCTCTCACTTGATCTTCAAACTACCATAACTTTTGATCTAGAGCTCCGATCGCCGCACCATTTACAGCCATGCGTTCACCGCGGAGAGCTCTACAAAACCCATACAATCAATCTTGAGGTAAGCCACGTTTTACTCTTTGAAATTCCAGCCCTTGTTTTTGAGTTTCATGGGTGAAATGTTGAGATTTTGGGTTCTTTGATGTTATAGGACCCAACTCTCTTGAAGGAGAAGGTTAATCTTGTCTCCTTGGACCTTGGGTGTGGTAAGATTCTCAACCCTAGTGTAAATTGTGGTTCTATGATATTTGGGTATTGAGATGTTGTGTATGGATATGATGATTGTGGCTTAGGTTGTGTATATGTGAATATTGGAGCTTGATTGGTGATTTTGGAAAGCTTGGAAGAGGGTTTTGTATGATAAAATCTGTTCTTGGAGGTATTGAGACCTTGAGAGCTTGTGGACAAGTGGTTTAGAAGTGCTCCGGTTGAGCGTGGGAAATCGGCTAAGGTATGGTTTCGGTTTCTCGTATCTAATATGTAATGTGGTAGGAAATACTTAGGCTAGAGGCCCTAAGATAGGCATTGAATTGTTGATGTTGTTGAATGGTTGAGATATATGATGTGTTCATATATGCGATTATGAATATTGATGCCTTGATTGTGTGATATGTGAGAAATGCATGTTGTGATATATGCTTGATGGATGGTTGAGGTTGAATTGATGGGTGGTACCATGTTGATGGTGAGTATGATGTTGATTATGTATAATGATGGTTGATTGAAAATAGTATTATTGGAAATTTGGATGAGGAAGGATGTATGACATGATATTGTGTTTATCCTTTAGCCATTTGATTGAGAAGTGTTAAAATGGTTGGATGTGGTTTTGGGAACCTTGGTAAAATGTCAATGTGTGAGTTGAGGATGGCTTGTTGTTGATTTTTGTACATTTTGAATGATTTCAAAGAAAAGGGTTGAAATTGGCATGTTTTGATTGATTTTGAAAAGAGTTGAAAGTGGCTTGTTTTGAAAATGGCACTTTGTGATTTTGTATGAAAACATGGTTTTTGGGCATACTTTGACGGGACATAACCTGGACTACAGATCTCTGATTTGTGCCAAATTTGTTTAGAAATGAAATTGGATCCGGGATGTCCATGCCGTTCAAAGAACGGGTGAAAAATGACTTAAAATGAGCGAGTTATGACCGTCGGAAGATTGGGGGTTGAATCTGTGAATTCTGCAGCTTTTAACTTAGAAAATTTTTAGCAGAATAACCCTCCGCGCGTAGGTGCACTTGGCGCGTGCGCGCCATTCTTCCAGGAAGCACCATCCACGCGTGCGCGTGGTGTACGCGGGCGCGTCGATGCGTTGCGCCATATGCCCAGCTATTTTCCAGAGAGTTGTGCCAGTTTTGTGCCTGGGCGCAAGAGCACCCACGCGTACGCGTGGCTGACGCTTCCGCGCCGTTTGGATATTTTTCAACCCGCGCGTTCGCGTGTATGACGCTTGCGCGTCGATGAGTTTTTGGCCATCCGCGCGTGCGCGTGGAGTGCGCGTACGCGTGGCCCTGTTTTCATCCCAAATTTGATTTTTGAGTTTTAAAAGCCAAATTTCATACTTCTAAGCCTCCGATCTCACCACTTATATCTTAAACCATTATGATATGCCTAGCATGAGGAAAAGGGCTAGTGAATGTGGTAACTTGCGAGTGAAGCAAGGGAGAATGGATGATCATTGAGGATCAAAGATGATTATGTGAGATGCGGTGGATGGCGGTGGAAGTGCTTGTTATGCCATGGGCCAAAGGGCCGTAATTGTTAATGAATTTGCTGGTTATGGATTTAACCGTGAGCCGGATGGCTGGATTATTGCCGTGTTACGGCGGAGCCATGATTATGGCTAAGTATAAATGCATATATGCTGTTGAATGAATTGTGAATGTTTGCACTTCCACTATCGGAGATGAGAGTTTCCCTGGGAGAAAGCAGTGGCTAGCCACCACGTGCTCCGGGTTGAGACTCGAAGCTCTGTTAACCCTATGTCGTCAGGGTGGCTGGGCACTGTGAAAGCCCCGAATGAGCTCACCCCCATAAATATTCACCAGTGAGGGTGATGGATATGGATCATGATTATGATCAAGTTTATAATGAGTATAACTCGAGTTGGAGAGACACGACAGAGGGACAGTCCAATGGTTAGCTACCAGGGATTGTCGGGTTGGCTCTATAACCGACAGATGATATCATCAGCCACTAGAGACAAGTATGCATCATAAGCATACTACATGAATTGTTTGAGATTGCCTATTTGACTGCATATTACTTGTTAATTGTCTAAATGCCTTATTTGTTCCTATTTGTAAATCTCTTGTCTGATATAACTGTGTTTGCTATATTATACTCCTGCTGGTGGTTGGGAGGTTTAAAGTAATTGGAAAGGGAAGTATTAGTTAGACTGAAGAATCTTTAGTCAGTTGCCACTTACGGTTTAGTTTGTTTATAAGCTTTGATATTATCTCGAGGAAGTTCTAGGATTGCCTTCGGCTTTCCTCTATTATTATGTATTATATATGTGGAAGCTGTTACCGTGCTGGGGACCTCTGGTTCTCACCCATGCGGATTTTGTGGTTTTCAGATGTAGGACGCGAGACTTCTCGTTGAGGCATGCTGGAGATTTCTGGATTAGCGAAGATCTTTGTTCTCGGGACTCTGTTTTGGGTTATATATCTTGTTTAGATATTTTATCTCTATTAAATAATACAAACTGTGATGACTCCTCTTATAGGAGGTTTTGGAGAATAGGTTTCTGTATTTGTATCCCTTTGGGTTTTCCTTGGGGTTTTCCTTATTTTATTATATGTATATATTGCTATGCTCGGACCGGTTATCTTCGCAGTCGGATTTTGAGTCTTGATATTCCTGTTTTTGACACTCTTTATATATATGATCTCGCGTTAGCTTATCCCTGTTTGTTTCGTTATCTCTGTATGGTAGGGTGTTACATTATGGTATCAGAGCAGTTCGTTCCTATAGAGCCTGAGGAATGGACTGACTATGCTTCTGTGCATTCTCTGTATATATGTCATGTGCTGTTAGTATATCTGCTTGATATAATTGGCATAAACGTTCATGAGCATGCATTTGGGACTTTGAAGCACTAGACTTCCGATATTGAGACTGATCAACTTAATATCGATTGTTTGGTGTGTATAGGAACCAGATGGCGCCTCGTGGACGCGGTAGAGGCCGTGGGAGAGGTCATACGAATGCTCGTGCGCCAGGGATTAACCCTAATAACCCGGTGAATTTTATGACTGCGTTGGAGAACATGGCTGCTGCTATGCAAGCCACTGCTGAGGCTCTTTGATGCCAAGGCATCTTAGGCTAGTTTCACTAGCCTTTTTCTTTTATTTTTAGTTGTTTTATGCATTTTCTAGAGCCTTAAGTAATCATTTTGGGCCAAATAGTCATGCTTGTCTTAAATCATTCAACATGAAGATTTTGATGCAAATTCCATGAGTTTTTAGTTATATTACTTGAATGCTATGAATGGAAGATTTCTCATGAAATTTTGCAAGACTTTGATGCAATTGTTTGGATGATTTCAGGGAAGAAGAGGCTAGGCAAGGAAGCAACAAAATCAATAAAGGAAGCTTGAATATCACATGTGGAGTTTAAGTTCCAGTTTAAGCTTAAACTGGAACTTAAACTACCAAGCCATATAATGCTGGAATTGAAGTTTAACCTCCAGTTTAACCTTAAACTGGAGGTTAAACGCCAGAAGTGAGAATCTCACCAGGGGAGCATTTCCACGTTTAACCTCCAGTTTAACCTTAAACTGGAGGTTAAACGCCAGAAGTAAGAAAGGCACCAGGAGCATTCCACGTTTAAGCTCCAGTTTAACCTTAAACTGGAGCTTAAACGTGTTCGACTATTTTTCTCCTCCAGGGTTGCTTTCTCATTTCCACGTTTAAGCTTCAGTTTAACCTTAAACTGAAGTTTAAACGTGCTCGAGCTTGTGCCTCTAGGGAGTGCCAGCGTTTAAGCTCCAGTTTAAGCTTAAACTGGAGCTTAAACGTGTTATATGGAACAGCTTGACCATGCCTTCTTCAAACATAAATAACTTGAGCTACAAAACTCCAAATGAGGTGATTCAAAATGCATTGGAAAGAAGACATCTAGAGCTTTCCAAGCATATATGGCATGCATGGTGGATACTAAAAATTGAGGGAGAAAACAGCCCCGTAATGTGCATAGAAGAGCATAGTACCAACATGCAATCAGGCCAGCTGACCTCTTCACCTTCCATGAAGTATAACTCGAGTTGTAGAAATCCAATTGAGGTGCTTCCAGTTGCATTAGAAAGCTGACATCCATAGCTTTCCAACGAGGTATAATAGTCTATATTTGGCATCAAATTGGCAAGGTTGAAAAGAGAACAAAGTGACGACTCAAGAAAGGGGGGTGCAACGTTTGAGTGTAGTTTAATGGATCATTATCCTTTTTGGATCAATTATGTCACTCTACCCTTCAAGCAAGCAAGGCCCATCAACAACACCAAATCAAGGCCACAAGAATCATCTAGAATAGTTTATTTTCATTTGATTGTAATTTGCTTTGAATTTCATTTTCATTTTGTAATTTAGGGAGCCTATTTAAAGGCCTTAGTTTCTGCATTTGAGAAAGGAGGGGGATTGAAGGGGAATCCAGCCCCTGAGGGGGAGAGAACTGGAAATCATTTTCTTTTAGTTTTGTAATTGAATTCAGAGCTATGACTCACTAAACCCCTTTCATTGGGTTAGGGAGCTCTATTGTAATTCAATGAATCAATAATAGTTTTATCTTCTTCTTCAATCTTTTCTCTTGAATTTTGTTAGAAAGCTTCTCGATTTAATTCCATTGGGTAGTTGTCTTGGGAAAGAAACTACCCATAATTGGAATCCTTCGGAACCTTGGGAAAGGAATGGAGGATTCATGCTAGAGAAGCTTTCTCACAGTGAATTGGATTGGGGTTTGGATGGATATTGTGACATGTAATCCTACCAAATTGTGGTTCATGAAACTGTGTGGTATAATCAGTGATCGAGCATCATCTCTTCTTATGAACATTTAAACCAAGGGATTGGGAATTTGTTCGTTTTTAGAGAGAATTGGTGAGCCAAGGGATTGGGATCCAATCATATAAGATTGCCAAGCAAAATTCAATGAATGCATTGGTTGAGGAAGGAATAAAAATGTTTTGATTCGGAGATCTCAATATCTTCTAACACCCAATGAATTCCCCATTTCTGATCTACCACTTTCTCTTTACATTCTGCAATTAAATTCATGCAATCACCCCATCCCTTTTAATTTCAGCAATTTAGCTTCTCGCTCTTAATTTCATGCAATTTTACATTCCGCAATTCTCATCTAAATTTTGATTCCGCTCAACTAGAACATACTTCTAATCCGAATTGCTCACTCAACCAATCCTTGTGGATTCGACCTCACTCTATTGTGAGTTTTTACTTGACGATAACCGGTGCACTTGCCGGAAGGAATTTTGCCGATCGTGCAATTTCCTAAATCGTAGCATAACAAGTTTATGCGCATCACTCTTGGTCAACAGATAAACAACCATGGTAATGACGGAGGTGGAGTTCAGGGCCCGATGACACTGGCGAACTTTTTGAAGGTTAAACCCCCGAAGTTCAAGGGAACTACTAGCCCGACTGAAGCCGATACATGGTTTCAGGCTATGGAACGAGCACTGCAAGCGCAGGTGGTACCTGAAGGGCAGCGTGTGGAGTTCGCTACCTATTTGCTCACTGGTGAAGCGTCGCATTGGTGGCAGGGTATCCGACGCCTCCTGCAGCAGGGTGATGATTATATCAACTGGGATGTCTTCCAAGAGGAGTTCTATAAGAAGTACTTTCTGACTTCTGCTAGGACGGCCAAAGAGCTTGAATTGTTGCAGCTGAAGCAGGGTACTATGTCCGTATCTGAGTATACTGACAAGTTTGAGGAGCTTTTCATATTCTCTCGTATGTGTCAAGGGACTCCGGTGGAATATGAGGAATAGAAGTGTGTTAAGTACGAAGGAGGACTCCGGAGCGATATTTTCAGTTCAG
Organism: Arachis hypogaea; assembly: GCF_003086295.3. Lineage (NCBI taxonomy): Eukaryota > Viridiplantae > Streptophyta > Magnoliopsida > Fabales > Fabaceae > Arachis > Arachis hypogaea. Next base: position 73,025,998 of record NC_092052.1, read on the forward strand.
TGGGACCAATGGAGATTAGGACTTTCTCCGAATTAGTGAACAAGTGTAGGGTTGCTGAGGAGTGTGTGAAGAGGGCAACCACTGAGAAAGGGAGTCACAAAGGATCATTTCTACAAAACCGAGGGAAGAGCTTTGCACCTAGAGGTCCGCCTTTCAAAAAGGGAGGTTCTTTTAGGAGGCCCAACAACAACTACTCCCAAGGAAAAAGGTTTGGGAAACAGCCTCAGAATGATCAAGCTTGTACTAGGTGTGGAAGTCACCATCCGGGAGCACCATGCAAGGCCGGATGGGGTTTGTGCTATAATTGTGGAAAGGCGGGGCATAAAACCGCAAGTTGTCCGGAGAAGCAAAAGCAAGGTGCTGGGAAAGCACAACAGACTGGTCGGGTGTTCACCACCTCGGCTGTGAGTGCAGAGGGATCCGAGACACTCATTCGAGGTAACTGTGAAATGGCTGGTCAAATTTTAAATGCTTTATTTGATTCGGGAGCATCGCATTCATTCATTGCATTTGAGAAAGCCCATGAGTTAGGATTGAAGATCGTAACCTTAGGTTATGACTTAAAAGTGTATAATGCTACCCATGAAGCCATGGTAACTAGGCTAGGATGTCCGAAAGTTTCGTTTAGGTTCAAGCAGCGTGATTTTGTCCATAATTTAATCTGCTTACCGATGATCGGTCTTGACCTTATCTTGGGATTGGACTGGTTATCCGAGAACCATGTCCTGCTTGATTGTTCTACAAAGTCGGTGTACTTTATGCCGGAAGATACAAAAGGGCCGGTTGTGGTGAATAATTATTACTTGAATTCGATGATGGTGAACTGTTCTGGATTCGAATGTCAGGGTATCCTGTTGTTAACCGCTGGTGTTTCGGGTGATGATCAAAGGTTGGATCAGATTGCGGTAGTGTGTGAGTTTCCGGAAGTGTTTCCCGATGATATTGAGGAATTTCCACCTAACCGAGAGGTCGAGTTTGCTATTGAATTGGTGCCTGGGACGGGACCAATCTCAAGTGCTCCTTATAGGATGTCACCGTTAGAGATAGCCGAGCTAAAGTCTCAGTTAGAGGAATTGTTGGGTAAGAACTTTATCCGACCAAGTGTTTCCCCGTGTGGTGCTCCAGTGTTACTGGTAAAGAGGAAAGATGAAAGTATGCGACTCTGTGTGGATTACAGGCAGCTGAACAAGGTCACCATAAAGAATAAGTACCCATTACCGAGGATTGATGATCTCATGGATCAGTTACAAGGAGCTGGGGTTTTCTCTAAGATCGATTTGTGATCCGGTTATCACCAGATAAGGGTGAGGGGTGAGGATATCCCTAAGACCGCTTTCAGGACTCGTTATGGTCATTACGAGTATACTGTAATGTCTTTTGGGTTGACGAACGCTCCTGCAGTGTTTATGGATTACATGAATAGAGTGTTCCGTCCGTTTCTAGATAAATTTGTTGTTGTCTTCATTGATGACATACTAATTTACTCCAAGACTGAAGAAGAGCATGCGGAACACTTGAGGACCGTGTTGCAAATTCTAAGGGAGAAGAAACTCTATGCAAAACTGTCTAAGTGTGAGTTTTGGAAGGATGAGGTGAAGTTTTTGGGTCACGTGGTGAGTAAGAAGGGAGTAGCCGTAGATCCAACCAAGGTAGAAGCTGTGATGGATTAGAGGCAACCAACCACAGTAACTGAGATAAGGAGTTTTCAGGGTCTAGCTGGCTATTACCGAAGGTTCATCAAGGGCTTTTCACAATTAGCCTTGTCGTTGACAAAGTTAACTCGCAAAGACACTCCGTTTGTTTGGACTCCTGAGTGCGAGGAGAGCTTTCAGGCATTGAAGAAAAAGTTGACCACTGCACCTGTGTTGGTGTTACCTGAGCCGAACGAACCATTTGAGGTGTACTGTGATGCCTCACTAAAGGGTCTAGGATGCGTGCTGATGCAGCATCATAATGTGGTGGCGTATGCCTCACGACAATTGAGACCTCACGAAGTTAGTTACCCTACGCACGATTTGGAACTCGCTGCGGTTGTGTTTGCCTTGAAGGTGTGGAGGCATTATCTCTATGGGGTTAAGTTCCAAGTCTTCTCCGATCACAAGAGCTTGAAATATCTCTTTGATCAGAAAGAGCTTAATATGAGGCAAAGGAGGTGGACGGAATTATTGAAAGACTACGACTTTGAGTTGAATTACCATCCGGGAAAGGCAAATATAGTGGCGGATGCGTTAAGTCGGAAGTCGTTATATGCGGCTTGGATGATGCTTCAAGAGGAGAAGTTGCTCAAGGGATTCGAGAGTCTAAAAATTGGTGTTCGAGAAGTATCCGGAACCTTGTGTTTGAGCCGATTAGAAATCTCGAGTGACTTTAAGTCCGAACTCCTAAAGGCTCATGAAAATGATGAAGCGTTATGGAAGGTGTTACCGGCTATCGAGCAAGGAAAACAGTGGAGAGTGTCGGAAGAAAAAGATGGGTTATGGAGATTCAAGGGTAGGATCATCGTGCCGGATGTTGGTACTTTGAGGCAAGATATATCTTAAAAGAGGCACACAAAAGCGGATTCTCCATTCACCCGGGAAGTACTAAGATGTACCATGATTTAAAGGCGATGTTTTGGTGGCCGGGTATGAAGAATGATGTGGCGGAATATGTTTCAAAGTGCTTAACTTGTCAAAAGGTAAAGATTGAACATCAAAGACCTTCCGGGATGTTGCAACCTTTAGAGGTTCCACAATGGAAATGGAAAAGTATTGCAATGGACTTTGTGTCGGGATTGCCAAGGACTAAGACTGGTTTTGATGCTATCTGGGTGATTGTGGACTGACTGACGAAGTCAGCTCACTTTTTGCCCATTCGGATGACTTACACCCTTGAGGATCTAGCACGGTTATACATAAAGGAGATTGTGAGACTCCATGGTGTACCTGCTACTATAATCTCTGATAGAGATCCTCGTTTCATTTCGAGGTTCTTGGGTGCATTTCAGAAAGCTTTTGGAACCCGATTAAGCTTGAGTACAGCGTACCATCCTCAAACAGATGGTCAATCCAAGAGGACAATCCAAACCCTAGAGGATATGTTAAGAGCTTGTGTTTTGGACCAACCGGCGAGTTGGGATCAGTATATGCCATTAGTGGAGTTTGCATACAATAATAGTTACCATGCGAGCATCGGAATGGCTCCGTATGAGGCATTGTATGGGAGGAAATGTCAATCTCTGCTATGTTGGTATGAAGCTGGAGAGAAGGGCTTGTTGGGGCCGGAAATGATAGCTGAAACCACTGAACAAGTTAAGAAAATCCGAGATAGGATGCTTACGGCGCAGAGTCGCCAGAAAAGTTACGCCGATCAAAGGCGGAAGCCCTTGGAATTTGAGGAAGGAGATCATGTTTTCCTGAAGGTTACTCCAACCACAGGAGTAGGTAGGGCGATTAAAGCAAAGAAGTTGAATCCTCGATACATTGGTCCATTTCAGATCCTAGAGAGGATTGGGACGGTGGTGTATCGGGTGGCTCTACCACCTCATCTTTCGAACCTGCACGATGTGTTTTATGTGTCACAGCTTCGGAAGTACACTCCTGATGCTAGCCATGTGTTAGAACCTGAATCGGTTCAGTTAAGGGAAGATTTGACGCTTCTAGTGGCTCCAGTCAGAATTGATGATACTAGTATCAAACGGTTGTGTGGAAAAGAGGTTTCATTAGTCAAAGTGGCTTGGAGTCGAGGCGGTGTTGAGGAACACACTTGGGAACTTGAGTCGGAGATGCGAACGGATTATCCGCACTTATTCTCAGGTAATTGGATTTGAATTTTGTGGGCAAAATTCCTAATTAGGTGGGTAGAATGTAAGACCCGATAAATTAATGGCTAATTAACCCATAAATGAGAATTTATTCTAGAAAGCCAAAAATGTGATTTTTATGGCTAAATATGATAGAGGAAATTGAGACGAGAATTTCGGTACCAATTTTATAGAAATCGGACCAAGATTGGACCGAACGGGCCAAACTGGACCAACCGGACCCAAAGTGGGCCCTTGGCCCAACTAAACTAAACCAAAACCCTAGTTTTCAGCACTCTCTCTCCTCACTTATCAATCAAACACGCTGAAATGGAGTAAGGGAGGGGAAGAACACTCTCTCAAACTTCTATCTCTCACTTGATCTTCAAACCACCATAACTTTTGATCTAGAGCTCCGATCACCGCACCGTTTACGGCCACGCGTTCACCGCGGAGAGCTCTACAAAACCCATACAATCAATCTTGAGGTAAGCCATGTTTTACTCTTCGAAATTCCAGCCCTTGTTTTCGAGTTTCATGGGTAAAATGTTGAGATTTTGGGTTCTTTGATGTTATAGGACCCAACTCTCTTGAAGGAGAAGGTTAATCTTGTCTCCTTGGACCTTGGGTGTGGTAAGATTCTCAATCCTAGTGTAAATTGTTGTTCTATGATGTTTGGGTATTGAGATGTTGTGTATGGATATGATGATTGTGGCTTAGGTTGTGTATATGTGAATATTGGAGCTTGATTGGTGATTTTGGAAAGCTTGGAAGAGGGTTTTATGTGATAAAATCTGTTCTTGGAGGTATTGAGACCTTGGAAGCTTGTGGACAAGTGGTTTAGAAGTGCTCCGGTTGAGCGTGGGAAATCGGCTAAGGTATGGTTTCGGTTTCTCGTATCTAATATGTAATGTAGTAGGAAATACTTAGGCTAGAGGCCCTAAGATAGGAATTGAATTGTTGATGTTGTTGAATGGTTGAGATATATGATGTGTTCATATATGCGATTATGAATATTGATGCCTTGATTGTGTGATATGTGAGAAATGCATGTTGTGATATATGCTTAATGGATGGTTGAGGTTGAATTGATGGGTGGTACCATGTTGATGGTGAGTATGATGTTGATTATGTATAATGATGGTTGATTGGAAATAGTATTATTAGAAATTGGGATGAGGAAGGATGTATGACATGATATTGTGTTTATCCTTTAGCCATTTGATTGAGAAGTGTTAAAATGGTTGGATGTGGTTTTGGGAACCTTGGTAAAATGTCAATGTGTGAGTTGAGGATGGCTTGTTGTTGATTTTGGTACATTTTGAATGATTTCAAAGAAAAGGGTTGAAATTGGCATGTTTTGATTGATTTTGAAAAGAGTTGAAAGTGGCTTGTTTTGAAAATGGCACTTTGTGGTTTTGTATGAAAACATGGTTTTTGGGCATACTTTGACGGGACATAACCTGGACTACGGATCTTTGATTTGTGCCAAATCTGTTTAGAAATGAAATTGGATCCGGGATGTCCATGCCGTTCGAAGAACGGGTGAAAAATGATTTAAAATGAGAAAGTTATGACCGTCGGAAGATTGGGGGTTGAATCTGTGAATTCTGCAGCTTTTAACTTAGAAAATTTTTAGCAGAATAACCCTCCACGCGTAGGCGCACTTGGCGCGTGCGCGCCATTCTTCCAGGAAGCACCATCCACGCGTGCACGTGGTGTACACGGGCGCGTCAATGCGCTGTGCCATATACCCAGCTATTTTCCAGAGAGTTGTGCCAGAATTGTGCCAGTTTTGTGCCTGGGCGCAAGAGCACCCACGCGTACGCGTGGCTGACGCTTCCGCGCCGTTTGGATATTTTTCAACCCGCGCGTTCGCGCGTATGACGCTTGCGCGTCTATGAGTTTTTGGCCATCCGTGCGTGCGCGTGGAGTGCGCGTACACGTGGCCCTGTTTTCATCCCAAATTTGATTTTTGAGTTTTAAAAGCCAAATTTCATACTTCTAAGCCTCCGATCTCACCACTTATATCTTAAACCATTATGATATGCCTAGCATGAGGAAAAGGGCTAGTGAATGTGGTAACTTGCGAGTGAAGCAAGGGAGAATGGATGATCATTGAGGATCAAAGATGATTATGTGAGATGCGGTGGATGGCGGTGGAAGTGCTTGTTATGTCATGGGTCGAAGGGCCGTAATTGTTAATGAATTGGCTGGTTATGGATTTAACCGTGAGCCGGATGGCTGGATTATTGCCGTGTTACGGCGGAGCCATGATTATGGCTAAGTATAAATGCATATATGCTGTTGAATGAATTGTGAATGTTTGCACTTCCACTATCGGAGATGAGAGTTTCCCTGGGAGAAAGCAGTGGCTAGCCACCACGTGCTCCAGGTTGAGACTCGAAGCTCTATTAACCCTATGTCGTCAGGGTAGCCGGGCACTGTGAAAGCCCCGGATGAGCTCACCCCCATAAATATTCACCAGTGAGGGTGATGGATTTGGATCATGATTATGATCAAGTTTGAGTATAACTCGAGTTGGGGAGACACGACTGTTGAATGGATTTTTGACGGTTTAGAATTTCACAAATGAAATCTCGTTGCAAGTATAGTTTCTAAACCAATCACTAATCCTTTCATACAAAAAGTTGTTTGTCACTAGTACAAACCCCTAAAATTTATAAACCGAAGTATTGGACCTCGGGTCGTTCTCCCTAGGAATTACAATAAAGTGTCTTGTTATTGGTTATGAGTTATTTTGGGGTTTTGGATAAGAAGCATGAAAAGTAAATGGCAATGAAAATAAACTAACAACTATAAAAGGCTCTTGGCAAGGTATGAAAATTAGAAGTCCTATCCTAGTTATCCTTCTCAATTGTGATGAGAATTGTTCATTGCTACCACTTAGTTAACCCTTACTAAATAAAGGAAAGTCAAGTGGATGAATTGACTTGAGCCACAAGTTCTAGCCAACTCCCAAGGAAAGACTAGCTTTAGTGCACTCCAAACCAATTAGCAATCTCTCCAATTATCAATCAACAAAGGAATTAGATAACTCAAGTGTCACTAATTACTCTACCTAGGCCAAGAGGAACAAAATCTACACTAAAACTAAAAGAGGCATTTCAACAAACACATAGAGTGCAATAGAAGTAAACATTATTAATTGCAAGAATTAAAGGAATCTACAACTACAAAGGCAAGAGATCAACAATAGAAAAGCAAAGAAGAACAATTATTATGAATTACCTCTTATTGAATTGGAAGAAAGTAGTCAAACACTTGGAAGGCATAAAAGGAAAGCATAGTAAAATTGCAAGAAAAGTAAATCTACACTACTCAATTTGCAAGGAATTAAACAACAACAAATCAAATGAACACAATTATTATGATTTACCTTGAATTGAATTGAAAGAGAAAGGAAGGAACAAAAGTAGATCTACAACAAAATGCAAGAGCAACATAAAGGAAATTACAATAAAAGAATAGAAGAAGATGAATGTAGCAACAAAGAATTGAGAGATAGAAGGAGATGAAAGCATGAATTAAAATCTAGATCTAAGATTATTGAACTAAACCTAATCCTAATTCTAGAGAGAAGTGAGAGCTTCTCCCTCTAGAAACTAACTCTCACTACTAAACTAATTGGTAACTAACATATGTTTCCCTCTTCACTCCTTGGGTTAAATAGCATCAGAAATGAGTTGGATTGGGCCCACAAGGCTTTAGAATTCGTTGGCCACGTTTTGCTTTAAGTGAACTAGGTGGCAGCAACGGCGCGTGCGTGTACTTTGCGCGTTCGCGCCACCATACGTGGTTCAACCATAGCAAATCTTATATCGTCTCGAAGCCCCGAATGTTAGCTTTCCAACCCAACTAGAACCGCATCATTTGGACCTCTGTAGCTCAAGTTATGGCCGATTAAGTGCGAAGAGGTCGGCTTGACAGCTTTCCGGTTCTTCCATTTCTTCATGAGTTCTCCAACTTTTCATGCTTTCTTTCTTCATTCCCTTGATCCAATCTTTGCCTCCTAAACCTTAAATCACTTAACAAACATATCAAGGCATCTAATAGAATCAAGGTGAATTAAATTTAGCTATTTTGAGTCCTAAAAAGCATGTTTTCACATTCAAGCACAATTAAATGAGAATATACAAAACCATGCTATTTCTTGAATAAATATGGGTAAAAGGTGATAAAATCCCCAAAAATCAATACAAAACAAACCGTCAAATTGGGATTTGTCAACCTCCCCACACTTAAACCAAGCATGTCCTCATGCTTAAACCAAGAATGAAGTAAGGGTATGGCATTTATTCAATGGAAACTAACTAAATGCAATCTACCTATATGCAACTATCTAAATGAATGCAAGTGCTTGGTCAAAATAAATCAATTCCCAAGAAACATATATGCACAAGGGCTAAGGACTAGCAAGTCTAATCCACAATTGAATTGAGTTATTAAATATTTTTACAAACTTGCATGAAGAATGATGATCATAGGTGAAAACATGTAATTGAGCATCGAACCCTCACCGGATGTGTTTGCACTCTATTCGCTCAAGTGTTTAGGGTTGATTCACTCAATTCTCCTCTATTTCATGCTTTCCAAGATTTGTTTTTCTTCTAACAATCAACATTTATTTCATGCATGCATACAAGTATCATGAGGTCTTTTCATTGGTTGTAATGGGGCTAGGGTCAAGGTAGGATGCATATTTGGTCAAGTGAGCTTGAAATTTGAATCTTTGATAAGCTTAAACTTCCCACCTAACCTATGACATCCTATACAATTAAGTTCTAATCTAGCTACCCATTCTTCACTTTTTCACATACTCATGCATTTTCTTTTTCATTTCACAACACTTATGCATTGATTTTATTGGACCTTGCCTTGGGGCATTTTGTCCCCTTTTTATTATTTTTTTCTTCTTTTTTTTTCTATTTTTTTTCTTTTCCATATTATTTTTCTTTTCTTTTTCTTTTGTTTTTCTCATTTTTTTTTCTTTCTATATACAAGAGCATCAATGCATAAGGTTTTACATTTGATCAATACATGAGTATATACCCAATTCTCAATATTTTCAATAACATTACAAAACTACCCTTTTATTCACCCAATGTCCCAAGGTTCCCACACTTGAATGATACTCACACACACTAGCCTAAGCTAATCAAAGATCCAAATTAAGGACATTTATTGTTTTTTGCTTTAAGACTAGTAATGTGCTAAATTAAAGAATAAATGGGTTAAGCGTAGGCTCAAATTTGGCTAACAAAGGAATATAAAAGGTAAGCCCATTTGGGTAAGTGAGCTAAATGAAATGATGGCCTCAATCATATAAATGCATGAATACACAAAATAATGGAAATAAAGAATCAAACAAATCAAAGATTACAATCATAGAAAGAGAATAATGCACACAAGAAGGAAAAATAAGTGGTTGTAAGATGTAACCACACCGTTAGGCTCAAATCTCACAAGCTTGTGTTCTTAACTCAAAACATGTTCCACAATATATATAATTCAAGCAAGTTCTATGAAAAGTTTTCACTCAAATCAATTGACATGCCCTATAGATAGAAATCTTGAAAAATTCTCATTATCTTGACTAAGCTTATTGTGTATACATATGCAAAAATAAGAAAATGCAAGTAAAAATCATAAAATCCTAAAATGAAATGCAAAAGTGTTGGGATTAGAAATTTGTCACCCAAAATCGCCGACCGGTCGGACGACCTCCCCACACTTAAAAGTTTGCACCGTCCTCGGTGCACTCAAAGATGAGCAAGGGGGTACGGCGACTCTCCGGATTGCTATGTGTTCTTTCTTCCGCTTCCATGGTTGCTTGTGGTGCATTCGTTATGAAAAACAAAAATATAACACCATAAGATGAGAAGATATAAAAGCAAGGAAGCATACATTGTTGGAATGAGGTAAATCACTAGAATGAGGTGAGTGAATTAGTGTGACATTAAGAAATATTAGGTGTGTGAATTCTAAATTGCGCGGTTTAGAATACACATTAGCATAAAAGCTATGTCACAAAAGAAGCATGCACTTCACTTATCCTAGTGTGCTTGAGATGCTTTAAGTAAGCTTGTAAGGTAAAACAAGCATTAGAGAAGCATGAAAGCATTCAAGTCAAACATATGGATGGATATAATCATGAAATACAATGCATTAAGGTAAATGCTCAACATTATCCATCAAGAGGTTGCCTAATCGAGGGAAAAGGATCCAAATCACATGGTGGCTAGCTACAACATGCAATTCAAAAGAGTTATAAGCTCGAAGACAATTCTCATCACTTGGTATTTTTTCAAAGGGTAAGCATGAAGAACTCAAAACCAAGTAACAAAATATAACCTCAATCATAGAATCCAACAAAGATTATCTAAAAACATTCATGCTAAAATAGCATTTAGGCAATAAGGGATATAGCAATGTATAGTAAACAAAGTCAATACTCCAACACTTATGATGAAAAGAGAGAAAATAAAATGAAAGCTAAACTAAAACTAACTAATTAACTAACCAACTAACTAATTAACTAACTAAAATAAATGGTTATCAATGGTGTTTGGAAGTGTTGGATGAGGGGTAGGAGAAGGGAGAAGGAGAGAAATAAAAAGAGGAGAAGAAAAGAAATGTGGTGAAGGAAGGAAATCCGCGCGTACGCGCGCATGCCGCGCGCGCGCGGATGGCTTATTTCGAGAGTGACGCGTACGCGTCATGTGCGCGAGCGCGCAAATAGGTTTGTGCCAGAGGCACAACGTTGGCGCGGCACAGGCACAACTCTCTGGAAAATGTATGGAGGTTGGAACTTCTCAATCCGCGCGTATGTAAGCATGGCGCGCGCGCGTGGATGGTCGAAAATGCTGGAAATGCGCGTACGCGCCATGTACGCGTACGCGTGGATGGTGCTCTGTTTTTCAAAAAAATTTTTCTATGTTTATGCACCAATCCAAGCATTCCAAACCTCCAAACAGCTACCAAAACACCATAAAACCTTATTTAACATACTTAAACTACCAAACATACTTAACTAACTAAACAAAATATGAAATTAAACTAATTCTAACAATATATACAAAAGAGAAAATGAAAGGATTTTACCATGGTGGGTTGTCTCCCACCTAGCACTTTTGTTTATTGTCCTTAAGTTGGACTTATGGGGAGCTCCTCTCAAGGTGGCTTGTGCTTGAAGCTATCCTTGAACATCCACCAATGCTTGAATCTCCAATAAGCTCCATTCTTCAATTTTAATATCTTCAAGCCTTGATGGAGTTCTTCACAAACCATGGGCTCCCAAAATTGATCCTCATATATTCCCGGATCCCATATCTTATTTCCACACCCATCTTCAAGTTGATTATCATTATTCCATTTGGGTGGCATGACCTTAGAATTCTCAATAAAGTGACCAAACATTCTCCTAGACCCAAACAATCTAGCTCTATACCAAACCGTGCAATTAAGCTTTGAACATGCAACCATAATGAGCCTAGAATAATGTTTCCAACCACTAGCCATTTCCTTTTTGCTTTTAAAGCCACAAATATGTCTAAGTTGACCATCCGTCTCAAGCAAACCATATTCAAGGGGAATAATAAAGCTTGAGTATAAGGAATTTACCCACTTGAATGAGAGAATGGATGGTGGTGGCTTGGGGAGAGGTATCTCCAATGTGCTTGCAAGCTTTACTCCCTTGTGTTCTTCCTTATTAATCTCCACCTCTCCATAAGCTTCTTCACTTCCAATCCTTTGTTCATCAATTTCATCTAACTCTTCCTCATCACTCAAATCATAAATGGGAGGTTGAGAGAAATCTACCTCCACATCACTTTTAAATTCATTGGGAGAGGGTTCTTCAAATTCAAAGGATTCACCACCAAGATGGTTGGATGCATGATCTTCATCACCAAGGGAACTCAATTCTTGCTTCATTCTTTCCAAGTCTTCATTCAAAAATTGTTTTGGAGGTTGTGCACTTTCCTCCTCGACATCAAATTCAATCTTCTTGGATGGATTTTCTATGATTTTAGCTTCCCATGGAGGTTTCGCATCTCCTAGGTCTTCAACCACTTCTTCCTCTTCTTTAATGATCATAGGCTCCTCCAATTGTTCTAATACAAAGTGGCATTCCTCCTTTTCCACCGGAGTTTTCAATCTCTCCTTCATGCTATGCTCTTTAATTGGTTCTCCACATGTGACCATGGGAGTGCTTTGAGTGCTCAAGCATTGGGAGGCTAAAATGCTTACTACCTTGGTTAAGGTAGCCATAAATTCTAGTGTCTCCCTTTGCATTTCTCCTTGCCCTTGAAGTATAAGGCTAAGGGTTTCATCCATTGAGAATTGGGGTGGATAAGAGGGTTCATTGTCTTGGAGAAAGAGTTCATTATAGGAAGGTGGTTCTTCTTGGTAAGGTGGTGGTGTGTATTGAGGTGGTTCTTGGGAGTAGTAATCTTGGAATTGTGGTTCCATGTATGGCTCATATGGTTCAAAAGGAGGTTGGTATGGTAGGTAAGGATCATGGTCATATGGAGGTGTTTGTTGAAAATAGGCTTGTGAGTGTGGTTGAGGTTCATATTGAGGATATGACTCATAGGCATATGGTGGTGGTTCTTGAAAGTCACAAGGAGATTCACCATAGCCATTGGATTGATATGCATCATAGAATGGCTCTTCTTCATAGTGCATTGGTGGAGGTTGTTGCCAAGAGGATTGATCATAAGCATATGGCTCCTCCCACCTTTGGTTATCCCATCCTTGACACACATCTTCATTGTAGCTCCCATCACCTACAGCATAGTTGTAATCACACTCATAGCCAAAATGAGAATTCATGGTGAAAAGATAAAATAAAAACAAAAGCTAATAGAAAACAAAAGAAACAAAATTCTACAACTAGCAATTAAAGCAAAAAGCAAGATATTCACACTATTCACATATGTACAATAACCAATAACATAACACCATTGCAATTCCCCGGCAACGGCGCCATTTTGATGAATGGATTTTTGATGGTTTAGAATTTCACAAATGAATTCTCGTTGCAAGTATAGTTCCTAAACCAAACAATAATCCTTTCATACAAAAGATTGTTTGTCACAAGTAACAAACCCCTAAAATTAATAACCGAAGTATTCAAACCTCGGGTCGTTCTCCCTAGGAATTGTAATGAAGTGTCTTGTTATCGGTTGTGAGTTATATTTGGGGTTTTGATATGAAGCATGAAAGATAAATGGTAAGAAAGTAAACTAAAGGTCTTGGCAAGGGTTGGTGGTCAAAGATCTCTATCCTAATCACTAACCACAATATGAGAATTGGCAAGGATTAATCTCATTAAATCATCCTCTAACTAGTAGTAAAGGAAAGTCAAATGAGCTATATCAATCCTAGTCCATAAGTCCTAACTCTCCACTAATTCAATTAGTGAGAACTAGAGTCAATGGATCCCAATCATCAATTACTTGGACATTAGTAACTCAAGAGTTCCTAAGTTACCTTTCCAAACCAAGAACATAAAATTCTACTCTAAAATCCAACCAAGCATTTCATCAAACACTTGGAAGGCATAAAAGGAAAGCATAGTAAAATTGCAAGAAAAGTAAATCTACACTACTCAATTTGCAAGGAATTAAACAACAACAAATCAAATAAACACAATTATTATGATTTACCTTGAATTGAATTGAAAGAGAAAGGAAGGAACAAAAGTAGATCTACAACAAAATGCAAGAGCAACATAAAGGAAATTACAACAAAAGGATGGAAGAAGAATGAATGTAACAACAAGGAATTGAGAAGATAGAAGTAGAAGAAGATGAATTAAAATCTAGATCTAAGAACTAAACCTAATCCTAATTCTAGAGAGAAGTGAGAGCTTCTCTCTCTAGAAACTAACTACAAAGCTAAACTAAACTAATTGGTTACTAACACTAAAGTATGAAAAGTATCTAAAAGTCTCTTGATTCCCCTTCAATCCTTGGCTTAAATAGCATCAGAAATGAGTTGGATTGGGCCCACAAGGCTTTAGAATTCGCTGGCCACGTTTTGTTTTAAGTGAACCAGGTGGTAGCAACGGCGCGTGCGCGTACTATGCGCGTACGCGTCACCATGCGCGGTTCAACCATAGCAAATCTTATATCGTTTCGAAGCCCCAGATGTTAGCTTTCCAACCCAACTGGAACCGCATCATTTGGACCTCTGTAGCTCAAGTTATGGTCGATTGAGTGCGAAGAAGTCGGCTTGACAGCTTTCCGGTTCTTCCATTTCTTCATGAGTTCTCCAACTTTTCATGCTTTCTTTCTTCATTCCCTTGATCCAATTTTTGCCTCCTAAACCTTAAATCACTTAAAAAACATATCAAGGCATCTAATAGAATCAAGGTGAATTAAATTTAGCTATTTTGAGTCCTAAAAAGCATGTTTTCACATTCAAGCACAATTAAAGGAGAATATACAAAACCATGCTATTTCTTGAATAAATATGGGTGAAAGGTGATAAAATCCCCAAAAATCAATACAAAACAAACCGTCAAATTGGGGTTTGTCAACCTCCCCACACTTAAACCAAGCATGTCCTCATGCTTAAACCAAGAATGAAGTAAGGGTATGGCATTTATTCAATGGAAACTAACTAAATGCAATCTACCTATATGCAACTATCTAAATGAATACAAGTGCTTGGTCAAAATAAATCAATTCCCAAGAAACATATATGCACAAGGGCTAAGGACTAGCAAGTCTAATCCACAATTGAATTGAGTTATTAAATATTTTTACAAACTTGCATGAAGAATGATGATCATAGGTGAAAACATGTAATTGAGCATCAAACCCTCACCGGATGTGTTTGCACTCTATTCGCTCAAGTGTTTAGGGTTGATTCACTCAATTCTCCTCTATTTCATGCTTTCCAAGATTTGTTTTTCTTCTAACAATCAACATTTATTTCATGCATGCATACAAGTATCATGAGGTCTTTTCATTGGTTGTAATGGGGCTAGGGTCAAGGTAGGATGCATATTTGGTCAAGTGAGCTTGAAATTTGAATCTTTGATAAGCTTAAACTTCCCACCTAACCTATGACATCCTATACAATTAAGTTCTAATCTAGCTACCCATTCTTCACTTTTTCACATACTCATGCATTTTCTTTTTCATTTCACAACACTTATGCATTGATTTTATTGGACCTTGCCTTGGGGCATTTTGTCCCCTTTTTATTATTTTTTTCTTCTTTTTTTTTTCTATTTTTTTTTCTTTTCCATATTATTTTTCTTTTCTTTTTTTCTTTTGTTTTTCTCATTTTTTTTTTCTTTCTATATACAAGAGCATCAATGCATAAGGTTTTACATTTGATCAATACATGAGTATGTACCCAATTCCCAATATTTTCAATAACAATACAAAATAACCTTTTATTCACCCAATGTCCCAAGGTTCCCACACTTGAATGATACACACACTCACTAGCCTAAGCTAATCAAAGATCCAAATAAGGACTTTTATTGTTTTCCGCTTTAAGGCTTGTAATGTGCTAAATTAAGAACAAAATGGGTTAATCGTAGGCTCAAATTTGGCTAACAAAGGAAGATAGAAGGTAAGGCCATTTGGGTGAGTGAGCTAATGAAATGATGGCCTCAATCATATAAATGCATGAATACATAAAATAATGGACATAAAGAATCAAACAAATCAAAGATTACAATCATAGAAAGAGAACAATGCACACAAGAAGGAAAAATAAGTGGTTATAAGATGTAACCACATCATTAGGCTCAAGTCTCACAAGCTTGTGTTCTTAGCTCATAAATCATGTTCCACAAAATATATAATTCAAGCAAGTTCTATGAAAAGTTTTCACTCAAATCAATTGACATGCCCTATAGATAGAAATCTTGAAAAATTCTCATTATCTTGACTAAGCTTATTGTGTATACATATGCAAAAATAAGAAAATGCAAGTAAAAATCCTAAAATCCTAAAATGAAATGCAAAAGTGTTGGGATTGGAAATTTGTCACCCAAAATCGCCGACCGGTCGGACGACCTCCCCACACTTAAAAGTTTGCACCGTCCTCGGTGCACTCAAAGATGAGCAAGGGGGTACGGCGACTCTCCGGATTGCTATGTGTTCTTTCTTCCACTTCCATGGTTGCTTGTGGTGCATTCGTTATGAAAAACAAAAATATAACACCATAAGATGAGAAGATATAAAAGCAAGGAAGCATACATTGTTGGAATGAGGTAAATCACTAGAATGAGGTGAGTGAATTAGTGTGACATTAAGAAATATTAGGTGTGTGAATTCTAAATTGCGCGGTTTAGAATACACATTAGCATAAAAGCTATGTCACAAAAGAAGCGTGCACTTCACTTATCCTAGTGTGCTTGAGATGCTTTAAGTAAGCTTGTAAGGTAAGACAAGCATTAGAGAAGCATGAAAGCATTCAAGTCAAACATATGGATGGATATAATCATGAAATACAATGCATTAAGGTAAATGCTCAACATTATCCATCAAGAGGTTGCCTAATCAAAGAATATGGTTCAAATCACATGGTGGCTAGCTACAACATGCAATTCAAAAGAGTTATAAGCTCGAAGACAATTCTCATCACTTGGTATTTTTCAAAAGGTAAGCATGAAGAACTCAAAACCAAGTAACAAAATATAACCTCAATCATAGAATCCAACAAAGATTATCTAAAAACATTCATGCTAAAATAGCATTTAGGCAATAAGGGATATAGCAATGTATAGTAAACAAAGTCAATACTCCAACACTTATGATGAAAAGAGAGAAAATAAAATGAAAGCTAAACTAAAACTAGCTAATCAACTAACTAACTAACTAATTTATTAACTAAAATAAATGGTTGTCAATGGTGTTTGGAAGTGTTGGATGAGGGGTAGGAGAAAGGAGAAGGAAAGAAATAGAAAGAGGAGAAGAAAAGAAATGTGGTGAAGGAAGGAAATCCGCGCGTACGCGCGCATGCCGCGCGCGCGCGGATTGCTTATTTCGAGAGTGACGCATACGCGTCATGTGCGCGAGCGCGCAAATAGGTTTGTGCCAGAGGCACAACGTTGGCGCGGCGCAGGCACAACTCTCTGGAAAATGTATGGAGGTTGGAACTTCTCAATCCGCGCGTATGCACGCATGGCGCGCGCGCGTGGATGGTCGAAAATGCTGGAAATGCGCGTACGCGCCATGTACGCGTACGCGTGGATGGTGCTCTGTTTTTCAAAAATTTTTTTCTATGTTTATGCACCAATCCAAGCATTCCAAACCTCCAAACAGCTACCAAAACACCATAAAACCTTATTTAACATACTTAAACTACCAAACATACGTAACTAACTAAACAAAATATGAAATTAAACTAATTCTACCAATATATACAAAAGAGAAAATGAAAGGATTTTACCATGGTGGGTTGTCTCCCACCTAGCACTTTTGTTTATTGTCTTTAAGTTGGACTTATGGGGAGCTCCTCATCAAGGTGGCTTGTGCTTGTATTCATCTTGGAACTCCCACCAATGCTTGTTTCTCCATTGTGCCCCAAGATTCTTCATGGATTGAGCCAAGTCTTGATGGAGTTCTTCACAAGCTTGGGGCTCCCAAAGTTGATCCTCTTCTTGTAATCCGGGATCCCATATTTTGTTTTCACACCCATCTCCAAGTTGATTATCATTAATCCATGTGGGTGGTGAGCAAAGTGAATTCTCAAGGAAATGACCAAACATCCTTCTAGACCCAAGCGATCTAGTTCTACACCAACTCTTACAATTAAGCTTTGAGCATGCAACCATAATGAACCTAGAATGATATTTCAAACCACTAACCATCTCCTTTTTACTCTTAAAGCCACAAATATGTCTTAGTTGACCATCCGTCTTAAGCAAACCATATTCAAGGGGAATAATAAAGCTTGAGCATAAGGAATTTACCCACTTGAATGAGAGAATGGATGGTGGTGGCTTGGGGAGAGGTATCTCCAATGTGCTAGCGAGCTTCACTCCCTTGTGTTCTTCCTTGTCAATCTCCACCTCTTCATAAACTTCTTCATTCTCAATCCTTTGTTCATCAACTTCATCTAGCTCGTCTCCATCACTCAAGTAATAAATGGGAGGTTGAGAGAAATCTACCTCCACATCACTTTTAAATTCATTGGGAGAGGATTCTTCAAATTCAAAGGATTCTTCACCAAGAAGATTGGATGCATGATCTTCATCACCAAGGGAACTCAATTCTTGCTTCATTCTCTCCAAGTCTTCATATAGAATATGCCTTGGAGGTTGTGCACATTCCTCCTCAACATCAAATTTACTCTTCTTGGAGGGATTTTCTTTGATTTTAGCTTCCCATGGAGGTTCCGCATCTCCTAAGTCTTCAACCACTTCTTCCTTTTCTTAATAATCATAGGCTCCTCCAATTGTTCTAACACAAAGTAGCATTCCTCCTTTTCCACCGGAGTTTCCAATCTTTCCTTCATGCTATGCTCTTTAATTGGTTCTCCACATGTGACCATGGGAGTGCTTTGAGTGCTCAAGCATTGGGAGGCTAAAATGCTTACTACCTTGGTCAAGGTAGCCATAAATTCTAGTGTCTCCCTTTGCATTTCTCCTTGCCCTTGAAGTATAAGGCTAAGGGTTTCATCCATTGAGAATTGGGGTGGATAAGAGGGTTCATTGTCTTGGAGAAAGAGTTCATTATAGGAAGGTGGTTCTTCTTGGTAAGGTGGTGGTGTGTATTGAGGTGGTTCTTGGGAGTAGTAATCTTGGAATTGTGGTTCCATGTATGGCTCATATGGTTCAAAAGGAGGTTGGTATGGTAGGTAAGGATCATGGTCATATGGAGGTGTTTGTTGAAAATAGGCTTGTGAGTGTGGTTGAGGTTCATATTGAGGATATGACTCATAGGCATATGGTGGTGGTTCTTGAAAGTCACAAGGAGATTCACCATAGCCATTGGATTGATATGCATCATAGAATGGCTCTTCTTCATAGTGCATTGGTGGAGGTTGTTGCCAAGAGGATTGATCATAAGCATATGGCTCCTCCCACCTTTGGTTATCCCATCCTTGACACACATCTTCATTGTAGCTCCCATCACCTACAGCATAGTTGTAATCACACTCATAGCCAAAATGAGAATTCATGGTGAAAAGATAAAATAAAAACAAAAGCTAATAGAAAACAAAAGAAACAAAATTCTACAACTAGCAATTAAAGCAAAAAGCAAGATATTCACACTATTCACATATGTACAATAACCAATAACATAACACCATTGCAATTCCCCGGCAACGGCGCCATTTTGATGAATGGATTTTTGATGGTTTAGAATTTCACAAATGAATTCTCGTTGCAAGTATAGTTCCTAAACCAAACAATAATCCTTTCATACAAAAGATTGTTTGTCACAAGTAACAAACCCCTAAAATTAATAACCGAAGTATTCAAACCTCGGGTCGTTCTCCCTAGGAATTGTAATGAAGTGTCTTGTTATCGGTTGTGAGTTATATTTGGGGTTTTGATATGAAGCATGAAAGATAAATGGTAAGAAAGTAAACTAAAGGTCTTGGCAAGGGTTGGTGGTCAAAGATCTCTATCCTAATCACTAACCACAATATGAGAATTGGCAAGGATTAATCTCATTAAATCATCCTCTAACTAGTAGTAAAGGAAAGTCAAATGAGCTATATCAATCCTAGTCCATAAGTCCTAACTCTCCACTAATTCAATTAGTGAGAACTAGAGTCAATGGATCCCAATCATCAATTACTTGGACATTAGTAACTCAAGAGTTCCTAAGTTACCTTTCCAAACCAAGAACATAAAATTCTACTCTAAAATCCAACCAAGCATTTCATCAAACACTTGGAAGGCATAAAAGGAAAGCATAGTAAAATTGCAAGAAAAGTAAATCTACACTACTCAATTTGCAAGGAATTAAACAACAACAAATCAAATAAACACAATTATTATGATTTACCTTGAATTGAATTGAAAGAGAAAGGAAGGAACAAAAGTAGATCTACAACAAAATGCAAGAGCAACATAAAGGAAATTACAACAAAAGGATGGAAGAAGAATGAATGTAACAACAAGGAATTGAGAAGATAGAAGTAGAAGAAGATGAATTAAAATCTAGATCTAAGAACTAAACCTAATCCTAATTCTAGAGAGAAGTGAGAGCTTCTCTCTCTAGAAACTAACTACAAAGCTAAACTAAACTAATTGGTTACTAACACTAAAGTATGAAAAGTATCTAAAAGTCTCTTGATTCCCCTTCAATCCTTGGCTTAAATAGCATCAGAAATGAGTTGGATTGGGCCCACAAGGCTTTAGAATTCGCTGGCCACGTTTTGTTTTAAGTGAACCAGGTGGTAGCAACGGCGCGTGCGCGTACTATGCGCGTACGCGTCACCATGCGCGGTTCAACCATAGCAAATCTTATATCGTTTCGAAGCCCCAGATGTTAGCTTTCCAACCCAACTGGAACCGCATCATTTGGACCTTTGTAGCTCAAGTTATGGCCGATTAAGTGCGAAGAGGTCGGCTTGACAGCTTTCCGGTTCTTCCATTTCTTCATGAGTTCTCCAACTTTTCATGCTTTCTTTCTTCATTCCCTTGATCCAATCTTTGCCTCCTAAACCTTAAATCACTTAACAAACATATCAAGGCATCTAATAGAATCAAGGTGAATTAAATTTAGCTATTTTGAGTCCTAAAAAGCATGTTTTCACATTCAAGCACAATTAAAGGAGAATATACAAAACCATGCTATTTCTTGAATAAATATGGGTAAAAGGTGATAAAATCCCCAAAAATCAATACAAAACAAACCGTCAAATTGGGGTTTGTCAACGACAGAGGGACAGTCCAATGGTTAGCTACCAGGACTTGTCGGGTTGGCTCTATAACCGACAGATGATATCATCAGCCACTAGGGACAGGCATGCATCATAAGCATACTACATGAATTGTTTGAGATTGCTTATTTGACTGCATATTACTTGCTAATTGTCTAAATGCCTTATCTGTTTCTATTTTTAAATCTCTTGTCTGATATAATTGTGTTTGCTATATTATACTCCTGCTGGTGGTTGGGAGGTCTGAAGGAATTGGAAAGGGAAGTATTAGTTAGACTGAAGAATCTTTAGTCAGTTGCCACTTACGGTTTAGTTTGTTTATAAGCTTTGATATTATCTGGAGGAAGTTCTAGGATTGCCTTCAGCTTTCCTCTATTATTATGTATTATATATGTGGAAGCTGTTACCGTGCTGGGGACCTCTGGTTCTCACTCATGCGAATTTTGTGGTTTTCAGATGCAGGACGCGAGGCTTCTCTTTGAGGCATGCTGGAGACTTCTGGATTAGCGAAGATCTTTGTTCTCGGGACTCTGTTTTGGGTTATATATCTTGTTTAGATGCTTTTATCTCCATTAAATAATACAAACTGTGATGACTCCTCTTATAGGAGGTTTTGGAGAATATGTTTCTGTATTTGTATCCCTTTGGGTTTTTCTTGGGGTTTTCCTTATTTTATTATATGTATATATTGCTATGCTCGGACCGGTTATCTTCGCAGCCGGATTTTGAGTCTTGATATTCCTGTTTTTGACACTCTTTATATATATGATCTCGCGTTAGCTTATCCCTATTCGTTACGTTATCGATCGGAGTGTTGCGCTTTCGAGTTACGGTTTTTGTTTACCCCTTTTTCTATAAAGGCTCCTAGTTATAATCAATTATTCATACTACTAAACGTACTAAATTTTGGTTTTAGAGGTCGTAATACCTTGCCATCTCTGAATTATGACTTAAGCATAAGACTCTGTATAGTAGGGTGTTACACCTAATCAACTAATTATCCAGTCAATCATTCATCTCTAACAATTTCATCAATAATCAACAGTTCAACAATCTAATCAATCCTAAAATCAATTACAACACTTACCACCACTTACCACATGGGGGATTCCTCACTACATCACAGCCTCCAACCCAATATCCACATCAATCACATTTATTAACAATCAAACCATAACTTCATATTCAAATTCAATTCACGCATACGCATTTATACTATCCAATAACCATTTTACTCACAATTCACAAAACAACCAATTTCATTCAAATCTTATCCTAGGGACAATTGGCCTAGGCATTCACATATTTTTACATAATGCTTACTCAAAACTAAAATCTGTAACTCTTAGATGGCGGTTCCTCTAACACTGATTTCCTCTGAGCCTCACCAAGGCTATCCTTGAATCCAATTTCGCACTAAAATGCACTGTGCTAGTTTCACTTCTCCCCAAATTCAATCCAAACAAGCTCTATTTCATCTAATCACATAATTTACATAAGTCAACCTATGCTCTTCACATAAAATGAGAAATTGGAGAAATTGAAATTTTTTATCTTGTCTTATACAATCTTGGGTTAAAACTCTATTAAAACTCAAGGTTGAACCTCCCCTACACATAAAAAATTTAAGATTTTCTCAAAACCTAAACAAAAAATGTGAAATTGAATAGAAGGAAGAACTGGATGAGAAATTTCGAGTTCCTTACCACTTTGTTCAAATAAAATCGAAGAGAATTCCGAGATAAACGCGTGGCCACAAATAACTCATCAATCGGAGCTCCGGATTGGAAGTTATAAGCAAAAGAAGGAGATGATGGTGAATATTATTTTCCAAGGATTTCTCTTCCTCTCTTCGCTCTTGATGCTGAAGTGTTTTGTTTTGGTTGTAATGGGAAGAGTGGGGCTGATGTGTTGTTGGGTAAGGGGTGTAAGTGAGTGGCCTTGGGCCTATGTGAGGCCCAGTTCACTCGTTTTAGCCCGTTTGGTCCAACTGTGGGCCAAAACTTTTTAGATTAGTGTTTTAATTCACATCTTAATTATTTTTAGCTCTCCCAATCATGAATTTTAAGTTCTTATCCTTCTTCACTCATAATTAATTTATTAATTATAATTTAATTGGGTTTTACAATGCCAAAAACTTGATGAGCAAAAATTAAAGCCTCACGGATACTGACAAGTGCACTGAATCGTTCAAGTAATACCACGGTAAGTGGATATCATTCCCACGAGGATTAACAGATTAAGACAAGCAACGTCTAATTAAATATCTAATTAGATCGATCAAACCTTAGATTTTGGATTGTGGATCTTGTAGAAAAGAAGAAATAGAAGAAGAGAATCGGGAGAATAGTTAAAGTTGAGAGAAATTAATAGATGAGAATGTTGAAGGCTTCGGGGATGTTTGATTCTTCAAAGAATAATGCTTATGATTTATTATTTAATTCATGCAAAAATATTTTTACAGTAAATCATTTATAACTAAACCCCAATCTCTTAGTAATTTAATTTCTCTAGACTCAATTAATCACCAATCCCTTGTTCAATTAATCGAGAGAAGAGGTGAAGAACGGTTTAGATTTTAAACCGCACAACCTTCAAGAACTATTACTAGCCGAATTATATGTCAAATATTCAAACCAGATCTAGATAAGTGAAGATTATGAGATGAGGTTTAAGCTAATTTCAAAATTAATTTTACCAAATATAAAATTAGAATCCAAGACAGATATAGAATATTTTCCAATAGTTCTAACCCTTATTGATGAAGAACAAAACTCAATCTTGAAAATATAAAGAAGCATGAATTGAAATAAAGAAAATACTTACATTATTAATCCTAAAACCAAACAGAGCTCCTAACCTTTAACAAAAGAGGTTTAATGACTCATAAAAGAAACTAATCCTAATGATAAGAGAGGTGTCCAATGGATGGGTGATACCCTCTTTGTGAACAACGTTCACTAATTTATAACCTAAGTTCTAGAATTTAAACTAACAAGGTTCACTTATTTATTACCTAAGTTCTAGAATTTAAACTCAAAACTAACCCTAATTATATCTTTATCTTTCGAAAAGATAAGATAGCTATCTACCTTCTTGAAATTCAAATAAAAATAATAATTCAAATCTAATCTAGAAAGAATTCTAACAACCAAATTTTTTATATCTCTAGAAGGAATTAATGATAATTAATCTTCTTGAATCTTGAATATTCAATCTTCAGATTTGATTTTAGGCTTCTAATGATTTGATAACTGAATTTGGGCCTTGTCAAGTGTTGAAGCATTGAATCCTAGGAATTGATGAGTGTTGCATGCCAGACTTGAGGTCTTCAACACGCCCAATTACACCTTTCAGGGATAATTGCATGCCAGGCTTGCATCCTTAATGTGGACATAGGTCCAATTTGCACCTCCAAGAAATGTTGGATGCCAAGCTTGTGTGAGACACGTCGGGCTTGTGTATTGAAAATGGAGGAGGGACGCCAGGTTGGCTTGAACTGAAAGGGAGACGCCGGGCTTGTGCTGGATGCAAGG
Organism: Arachis hypogaea; assembly: GCF_003086295.3. Lineage (NCBI taxonomy): Eukaryota > Viridiplantae > Streptophyta > Magnoliopsida > Fabales > Fabaceae > Arachis > Arachis hypogaea. The sequence continues at coordinate 73,050,208 of NC_092052.1, forward strand.
AAGGGACGCCAGGCTTGTTTACATGGCCGTCCTTGCTTGAAGGCTGAGAATCTGGTTTGTTGCCTTTCTGGGCCCGATTAGGCCATCTTTGAACTGGTTTTGTGTTTTTTTGCTAAAAAGGTTTTAATTCTTGATTATTTTGAGTAAAAGATACCTGAAAGTATAATAATATACTAACACAACTCCACATATTTGATTAGTTATGAAAATCCACTAAGAAACATAAGAAATTTGATTAAAAATCTAAGAAAACCTAAGAAAACAAATAAAAAAAACTCCAAAAACTATTTAAGATGGCGTGTCATCAATCACTTGTGCCTGTACCTGTTCTACCTACGTAAATATAAAAATACACCATATATGTAAACCAAATTATAAAATACTAAGCAATAAACAACCTAATTAAACTAAATAGTCTACTAGATAGTCAACCACTAAAATATATTACTTACACTAGTCCCTGGATTTTCTATCGGCATCCTCAAGCTCATCCTCATCATCACTATCTAGGGGTCTATTAAATAGTCATCAGTCTCGTGATCAACTCCCTTAGTACTTTCTCAATTAGACTCATTGGAATATGATGTGGGTTCCTACTGTTTACAACCCCTCGACACCCCGTCATTTTACTCGAGTCAACATATAATCTTCTTCTAAAATTTTCTAAGCCTGTCAGTTGCATGCTATTCAATACATTCAAATGATATCAATAGCATTGTAGCACTCCACACAACTGAATGTAAATAGATGTCTTCAAAAATCACGTCTATACAAGTTTACTAGGCATGCTGATCCTCAACTAAATTCTCTAATTCCGGCAAAGTATCGGAGAATGACAAAAATTTCTAATGCACTGCTGCCTCGGACTTGTCTCTAAACAAGATTATCCTAAACAATAATATGATGTGACACTTCACGTATCTCTAGATGCCAATTTCATCGGTTAAAACTAAATGAGCTTTCAGATTTCGAAGCCACGTTAACTTTATGCAGCTTCCTCTATAATCTGCCTTTCTAAGTGTAGTCCCAAACTGGTACAAGCATTCAACCTCTAAGGTATCATAACTACTCATGGTCACTCCTATCACTGGAAGACCATTTGTCGGAAGACCATTTGTCGGAAGACCAAGAATTAAGCCATATCTTCTAATGTCACAGCATATTCACCAACTAGAAGGTGAAACGTATATGTGTCTAGGTCTTATCTCTCAATTAGAGTGTTTAGCATTGTTGACTGACATTGGATTACTCCAATTTGAAAAACTTGATAAAAACCAGTCTCCCATAAATGCTCCTCCACAAAAGGATTGTAGGAATCTGGCGATAATAGGTGGTAACACGTCAACATCCGTAAACCTTACAAAACATAGCTAATCAATGTATCAAATAAAGTTATCTATAAACATTGAATAATTAAAATTTTTATTAATCAATTTATATTTAATTATTTTATCACAATCTATATATATCTTAAAACAGAATTATTTATTATCATTAACATAATTTAATTATAGTTAAAATTAGTATAATTTTAATAACACTAATATTATTATTAAAATAACGAAGATATATCCCAATACTTTTATTCCGTTCACATCTCTTCACACATACAAGACTCATAGTATTATTGTTATAATAATAATTAATGACTTAAATAATTAATTTTATCTCCAAAAATTTTAAAAAGTTTCTAATTTTCATTAATACTAATATTATAATGATAATAACAATTAATTTATTAAATCAACACTAACATTCATTAACAGTACGGCTAATTGGTTATTTACTTAACTAATTATATTATTATATCCATAAATTTAAAAACTTAATTATAATAACCGGCATTAATTATATAATATAACAATAATTAATTAATTTATTAAATTTAAAAATGTCTCATTTTTATTAACACATAATTAATATAATTATAATAACAATTAACTAATGTACCAGTTACTCAAAATATGCTAATTTATTTCAGAAAAATCTCATAATTATATTTAGTTTTTAACAATAATTAATACAATTTAAATATATCTAAACTAATATTCTAATAATTATTATTAAATATACTAAATATATATTTTCTAATATTTAAATCTATGTCAACAACAATATTAACTAAGTTTAGATACAAAAAAAAATATTATCAAAAAATATTAACTACGTTCACGCAACAATATATTTTCTAATAACGAAATCTAAAGCAAATAGCAAAGAAAAAACATAGCTTTCAAGCTGTCTTAGGTATTAAGAGGAGATCTGGAGGATCGGAGGAGAGTATAAGTGTTAAAAAGCTTTGTCAGAAGGAAGAAGAAGAGCTAAATAAGGGAGAGGGTGCCACCCAACAATTGGCACCCAAGGAGGGATGAAAGTGATGATGTGGAATTGTCGGGGTTTGGAAAAACCCCTAACAGTTCATGATATCAAAGGGATTTCTAGATCTCATGCTCCCGAGGTATTATTTTTTTGTGAGACAAAAAATAGCACCTTGACAGTGGAGAGAGTGCTAAGGAGGGAAGGCTACAAATCTATTTTTACAATTGATCCAATGGGCCTGTCCGAAAGATTAGCAGTGGTTTGGAAAGATGAAGTGCGGGTGCACATAGTGGAACATGACTAGTTCTTTGTGTATTTTTCCATAGAGGACCAACAAGCGGATTTAAAATGGAAAATTGTAGGAGTACATTTGCACACAGATGAGACAAATAGAGGGTTTCAATTTACAAAACTATTGCAGATATTGGAAGGAGGGAGTGAAATGTTGGCAATAATAGGAGACTTCAATGCAATTAAAAATTAAGAGAAAAAGGAGGGAGAAAGACAAAAATCCAGTACTTCAATACAATAGTTTAGGAATTTCATCAATGAGGGAAGGCTAGTCGACATTGGTTATTAGGGAGATAAATACACTTGGAGCAATCGTTAATTTGGAGAGAATCATATAAAGGAGAAATTGGACAGAGCTCTTATTACAAATGAGTGGAAAGGTGAATTTCCAGCAACCACTCTTGCATACTTATCCGATTTCGGTTCAGACCATAAGTCCATTCTTCTCAACACGGGTGGTGAAGAAAGGAGGGTAAAAAGAAGGTTCAGATTTCAGGAGCGATGGTGTGAAAATGAAGAGGTGATTAGTTTAATCAAACAGGCATGGATAATAGATATTTAGGGGTCTCCAATGTTTAAGCTAGCTGGAAAGCTAAAGTGTTGTAGACATTTAATTGTACAATGGCAGCAGCACTCTGAATCTAATTCAAGGAAGAAAATTCAGATTCTCAAGAAATAGATAGAATCTGAAATGCAGAAAGGAGTTCAGGCAGATGGGAATGCTATCCGAATCTTACAAACTGAACTAGAGGATGCATTAGAGGAAGAAGAGCGGTATTGGAGGGAGAAGTCTAGGGTGCAATGGCTCAACTGGGGTGATAGAAATACTAAATTTTTTCATTCCAATTTTCAAACGAGGAATCAAAAAAATAGAATAAAGGAGTTGGAGGACGAGGAGGGGAATATGGCAAAGGAACCGCCAGAAATAGCAGAAGTTGCACATAAATACTTTGAAAATCTATTGACAACAAGCTGTCCTAGAGATCCGACTGCAGAATTGGATGGAATCCGCCAAAAAATAAATGTAGCCACTAATAGAATGCTATGTAGGCCAGTGATTGAAGAGGAAATTAAAGCAGCAGTCTTCTCGATCAACCCTTTTTCGGCTCCGGAAGATGATGGATTCACAGCAAAATTTTTTCAATTCTTTTGGAGTACAATAAAGGGAGATGTGATAGCAGCTGTTAGAAGCTTTTTCTACGGAGGTAAAATTTTGAAAGCTTTTAATCATACTCACATATGTCTCATACCTAAGGTGCCGGCCACTAATTCTATGAAATAAGTTATACTGATTAGTTTTACCTCTGTTTTCTATAAGATCATATATAAAATTCTGGTGCACAGACTTCAATCAGTTATTAATAGACTAATCAGTGACTCTCAAAGTGCTTTTATAAAGGGCAGGTTAATTAGTGATAATGTTCTAATTGCACACGAATTCATGTATTTTCTCAAAAATAAATGGCATGGAGATTATGATTTGGCATTAAAGCTAGATATGAGCAAGGCTTATGATAGGGTGGAATGGAGTTTTGTTTGGAAAGTGGTGAAGAAGCTAGGTTTCTGTGATCGATGGATGAAGTAGATTGAGGAACTTGTGACGACGGTATCTTACTCTGTTACTGTGGATGGACAACCTCATGGTTATTTTAAACCATGTAGAGGATTACGACAAGGTGATCCTCTATCTCCCTACCTATTTTTGTTTTGCGCAGAGGGACTCTCCCATCTGCTCCACAGAGAAGAATAGAGGCTGAAAATTTCTGGTTTGAGACTCAATCAGAGGTGTCCGACAATCAATCATCTTTTCTTTGCAGACGATTCAATTCTTTTTAGCAAAGCTTCAGAAGTAAAGTGCCAGAGATTGCTACAGGTTCTACAGACTTACGAAGAAATTAGTGGCCAAAAGGTAAACTTGGACAAATCATCAGTCTTCTTTAGTAAGAACACACCAATTTCAGTCCGGGACCATTTGGCGGAGATTCTCCTTGTCCCTCATGTTGGCAATCAAAACAAATATTTGGGTTTATCGGTAGTGGTTCAGAGATCAAAGAAAGCGGCATTTAACTACATTAAAGATAGGGTGTGTCAGAAGCTTAGCCATTGGAAGAGGGTTCTATTATCTTCTAGTGGATGCGAAGTGCTTATTAAGGCGGTGGCAACCGCGATACCCATATACACACTAAGTTGCTTCAAGTTATCGGAGACACTAATTGAAGAGATTCAGAGAGCCATACTCTAGTTTTGGTGGGGGAAAAAAAATCAAAAAACAGGATGCAGTGGATCGGATGGAAGATTTCTTGCAGACCAAAAATGCAAGAGGGACTAAACTTTAAAGATTTGAAGGCTTTTAATCTTGCCGTGCTCGCAAAGCAAGGTTGAAGGTTAATTTTCAAACCTAATTCTCTCATCAGTAAAGTGTTACAGAGCAAATATTATAGATATTCAAGCTTCCTAAGAGCAGAGGTTGGTAATAACTCATCATGGGGTTGGAGGAGTATTATCGAGGGCAGAAAGGTGCTAGAAAAAGGTTTACTATGGGAAGTAGGAAGGAGATTTAACATCAGAATCCGAGAAGACTTATGGGTGAAGGATTATATTTTAATTACTCCTATTACTACCACGACAATTTAAGCTAATCTAGAATGGGTTTCACAATTACAGCATTCAAACAGAACATGGAACCAGAATTTAATTCAGTCCAATTTCAATCCAGAAATAGTTACAGCAATAATCAACACTCCAATTCATGAGACAGAGGATAGAGTTACCTGGATGCTGGAGAAAGGGGGCGGCTTCACTGTTGCTTCAGGATATAAAATAGCATTTAACTTCTACATCCACCAACTGAATACCTGCCAGAACAATGCAAAAGAAAGGACTTATGGAGGAGCATATGGAAAATTAATTGTCAACCAAAAATAAAAAATTTGCTATGAAAACTGATGCATAGAGGACTCCCCGTGAAAAAAAGGTTGAACGCCCGAATACAATGTATCGAACCCTGGTGCCCAAAATGCAATGGGTCACAAGAAAACTTTTTTCATTGTTTCTGGGAGTGCCCAGATGTGACTGAAGTTTGAAAATGTTCAAATCTGCCATGGCAGATTTAAACTCGAGAACCATGGAAGTGATGGATTCAGTTGGAAGAAGAATTGAGAATGGAGGAAAATGCGAATGAAAAAAGAGCAGTAGCAGCAAACTTCTTATGGCAAATCTGGTTAGCAAGAAACGCTTGGGTATTTGAAGTTAAAATCACCCCTTCAAAAACTATGGTGGAGATGGCCAGAAAAAGTGTGCGTGAGAGAAGATGAGACCCTTGAGTTTTTATTTTACCTCTTTAGTTTTCTTATGCTTAAGTCATTTTATTAAAGTTGGAACTTCCTATTCTTTTTATTACAATTCTGCATGTAGTCCAAATTGGACCAATTTTCAATAATGAAATTGCATAACTTTGATTAAAAAAAAAACAATATATTTTCTAATATCTAAATCTATAACATTATTACTATTAATTTCTATTAAATCATAAAATTAAAAAATAATTACTTACTTAATTAGAATGATTGTGATAATTAACAATATGAAATCAAGACTATCAATATTTTTTATTTTGTGTCTCTTTGACATTGTGTTTTTTTTTTTTTTTCACGGACCTGAGGTTCACCAGGAAGGAGTTAATGGAGGAAAAGAGAGAGATTTTTGGCAGCTTGGTGAGTTATATGCGCAATAGGTAGCGTTGGTCCGATTTATGTACCCTAATTAAATTATCTAATATTTTTTTCCACAAAATAGACAGTCTGATTTATTTGTGTTATGGCTGCTCCACAACAACGTTAAATACGCAGCACTCTAATAACGCTGCATTACATTTTTCCCGTCTCCGTTACAGAATTAGAAAATGAGCAAACGCAACCTAAGTGGGAATTTTGTTTTTTTAAGGTACTGGGAAATGGGCTTTTGCCAAAAACATTGTGGAAAAAAGCCCCCAAAGCAGCAAAAGAGGGGGGGGGGGGGGGGGGAAGAAAAAAAATAGAAGAAAAGGTCAGAGACAGCACGTGCAGTACACATGGTACCACTAAACTTGGTTTCACAGGTAAACACTCAACACAACAATTGCGACACTTCCAAAGCCTCCAACTCCTTTCAGTGTCTACTCCTTGCAACTCAGCTTCGTTCTCATCGACCCCAACCACCCCTTTCTCTCTTACTTAACCAACATTGCTGCTTCAAAGTTTTCATCTTTATCCCACATTGGCGTTTCTACTTCCCAAAAGGTAATGCTAGCACTCCATCTTCTCTCTCTGTGTTAGTCTCATCTAAGTTGTTGAATTACTGGTTTTTCACGTGAAAAGTATATGTGGGGTTTAGTGGAAATGAAGATTTTTTTTTTTATTCCTGTGGGATTCATGACACTGTTGATGGATTTATCTTTCGTTAAAGAATATGGGCTGAAATTTTGGTTTTTATTTTATTTTATTTTGTTTTATATCACGGATTCATGTGCATTTTGCTGTATTCTCTGTTCAGTTAAGCTTTATTTGTATACGAAGATCCGAGAAATAATTTATGTTACAGATGGATGAAAACTACGTTTTCTTTTGGCAGTTCTCATACATGTGTAAAGAGATACATAGATTGCTAGTCTTATGAGAGTGCTAAAAGGGTTTTAGCCTTCATTAGGTAGATGTTTGAAATAAAATCGCAAGTTGATTGTAATTAAAGATACTCTGCTATCGTTTTTCTTGTTTTTGACCCTGGGATACTATCTAAGCTTAATATTGCCTCATTGGGGAAGCTGGTTTCTCAAGATTTAGAATGTTTTGTTGCATCGGTTCAAGCTTTTTTGGTTAATAGCAATTTTTTAAGTGAGGTTTGTAAAATTCCAAAAAGTAATGGTGAACTATTGAATCAGGGCATTTGGTTTGTGATTTCATTTTCTATTTTTGGGAAAAGAGAAGACGAGAAAAACAATAAAATCCTGTTTTCTCTTTTTTTTTTTTTTTTCCGTAAAATTCCGAAAGCAGAAAATGAAAATGCAAACCAAACGCACCAAATTTTGCATGTTCATTTTTTGTGACCTCTAGAATCTGGACAGATTTAAGTCATTTAACCATCCATGTAAGCAATAAATGATTTATTTTAAATAGTGTTTTGCCCCCCTGTATTGATGCAAATCCCCTGTTATATATAGGATCTCTTCTGCCATACTGCACTCATTGAAAATGGCAACAACACCGTTTTCTGGCCTGCAAACGGCAATGTCAAGGTCATGTATTCCTTCATCACAAAGGTCAAACGTTATGGCTTTTTCTGGAAAGTCCATGGTGGGATCATGGAACAAACTTGCAAGTGTGTGTCATGTTTCATCTGTGCAACCTTTCCAGCGGGTTTTTACATCATCTACCATAAAATTTGAAAGAATTGTTACAAAGGCAATGTCTGATTCTAGTCAAAAGAGTCTGGTTTCAGGATTACCAATTGACTTGAAAGGTTATTGTTCTGTTTTATCTGAATTTCCTTGCAAATATTTCACCAACTTTTTTTTTACAAAATGATGTTTTTATGAATATTTAGTGTTATCATAAATTTTCTGTCATAGAACAGTTTATGCTCTACCGACTAAAGCATTCTATGTAGGTAAAAGGGCTTTTATTGCCGGTGTGGCTGATGACAACGGATATGGATGGACAATTGCAAAAGCTCTCGCTGCAGCAGGAGCTCAAATTTTAGTCGGCACATGGGTACCTGTAAGTATTTATTTCTTTTGGATAAAAATAGGTAACTATTGGTCAGCATGACAATTGACTACTGTCTGCAGGCTTTTGGATCTGCACATAAATTTCCAGTCCTTTTGTAGTGAAAACACCTATTAATTGTGAACCTTTTCTGCAGGCTTTGAATATTTTTGAGTCAAGCTTGCGACGTGGAAAATTTGATGAGTCACGCGTGTATGATGTTAAACGTTGCTATTATTTCTTTTGTTTGTTCGACTATGTAGTAGGTCTGATGAGGAATCCTGTTTTACAGGTTACCAGATGGGTCATTGATGGAGATCACTAAAGTTTATCCTTTGGATGCCGTCTTTGACAATCCTGAGGATGTACCAGAAGATGTAAATAAGAGTTCCCTGCTTTTTACAAAGATGCGAACTGCATGCAAGTGATCATTTACATCATTATAATGATTTATTTATTTTTTGAAAATTGTGTAGATAAAAACAAACAAGCGATATGCTGGATCCAGTAAATGGACAGTTCAGGTATATATGCACTCTTTTTTTTTTTTTGCATGGTTAAAACCTGAAGTGATATCATCTTAGTTACTTATATTTATTTTTTTTTTTTTTGCGGATGCATCTTTGACTAGCCCTGTTACATCTCTTATTTGTTGTGATATTTTCAGGAAGTTGCTGAATCTGTTAAGGAAGACTTCGGCACCATAGACATCCTTGTCCATTCACTTGCAAATGGACCTGAGGTATGTAAATTTAGTGATAAGCAATCGATTTTTTTATGTGGTTATGATCTGGCTTTAATAAGTGGTCAACCCTGTTATAGGTGACCAAACCACTGTTGGAGACATCGCGGAACGGGTATCTTGCTGCTTTATCCGCATCTAGTTACTCCTATGTTTCTTTACTCAAGCATTTTCTTCCAATCATGAACCCAGGCACGAACCTCTTCTAAGATGGCTTCCACTAAATCACACCTTTGATTGGTTTGTCATTGTATCTTACCTTTCTATTTCTGTTTAGGTGGATCTTCAATTTCTCTGACATACATCGCTTCCGAGAAGATAATTCCAGGGTATGTTGATTATGCTTTCTAAGGCCTGTATTATTCTAAGTTTCATATAAATAGACTGACTTTACTGAACAAAAATTATAAACAGGTATGGTGGTGGTATGAGTTCTGCTAAGGCTGCACTAGAAAGTGACACTCGAGTAAACTTTTAACTTTTCTTCAAACTCTACGTCTCTACCATATCATAGGCTGACTTTGATGCATGCCATTCTTGGTTTTTAGTTTCTCCCCACTGATGGATGCCTAAAATTGTCATATTTTATACTTTTCCAGGTGCTCGCTTTTGAAGCTGGGAGAAAGCGCAAGATTAGAGTCAATACTATTTCTGCTGGTATAATGGATTCTTGATTTGTCTTTCTATCTAAATTAGTCAGTAGTTAATAAATTGATTAAAGGTCCTCCTTAAGTATAATTTCTTGGCGTGGAAAACTCTGCTTTTCTGATGTAATTTATTTTTTGAAATCTTTTGCTTTATGTCTTTTGCAATTTCCTTTTTCTGATTCACATATTGACACAATGATGCTGCCTATAGGTCCGCTGAGAAGCCGTGCTGCAAAAGCAATTGGATTCATCGATATGATGATTGATTATTCAATCGCCAATGCACCTCTACAGAAAGAACTATCAGCAGGTAATATTTCTATCAGAATCCTTCCTTGTCATATATCTTGCCGATTTTTTTCCCACCTTCAATGTGATTATTTGCTCATTTGACTTAAAACTCCATGTCACAGACGAGGTTGGTAACTCGGCAGCCTTCTTAGCGTCACCACTGGCATCTGCGATAACTGGTACTGTTCTATATGTTGACAACGGTCTCAATGCTATGGGTGTTGGAGTTGACAGTCCAGTATTTAAAGACCTTGACATTCCCAAGGACCAGCATTAGGTCATCGCTGCCACATAAAAAACGAGCGTCGCTTGAATTAGCATAGCAATGATGTTAGTTTGGTTTTATTGTTGCCATTCCCGAAATGCAGCGTCAACCTTGAGAATTTGATTTGCCTTTTGTAGGCTATTTTTCATAGGCTTTTTTGCTTTGTGACTTTAGTCCTTGTTATCTACAATTGCTCGTAAGTGCAGGTCATATGAGGATGGTGGAAAGAATGTTGACATCGATTTATGATCTAACTGGAACCTATCCTGGGAAATACAAATAAATTACTATGTTTAGCAGTTTATCTGATATTTATGAAAAATTCAACATTTGTTTCTTATGAAAGTATATAAGGGAAAAACTTCGATGTAGTTGTTTAGGTTCGTTCTATCCATTTTGCAAATCAAGTAATGACATGTAGACATTTTTTCTTGATAATAAATGTATGTTTTTAATTTCTAAAATACTCTCATATCTACGATGAAACCCACTCGTCAATCTTGATTTGATCATTAGTTGAAATGGATCCAAAACACTTGCATAAGTTTAGTCCCTGTATAGGTTCCACCCGTGTGCCGATTAAACAAGTTTGCATATAGAGATGTTAGAGAACTTTTAGAATTTTATTGTTTTTATCCATTATTTTTAGCATTAATTCAATTTTTTTACTCTATTAATCTAACATATTTTAAACCACAGTTCTAAACATTAATAGTTAACTGTTGGTAAAAAATAATAAATTGATGGTCCTCCAATATTCTTTCATTATATATATATGGCTTTTTTTTAACATGAGAAACGAACATTAATTGTAAGTTATACTCTCTGTAGTGTAACACTTTACCACGCAGAGTCTTACGTTTAAGTCGTAAAGCAGAAGAAATGACGAAGTATTATGACCTCTAAAAGAAAGAGACGTATATAAATATAATTGAAATAATTTATATCTAGGAGCCTTGAAGAAGAAGCTAAACAAAAGCGAAAATAGAAAATCGTGTCACACGCGCAAAGATATACGTAAGTAAAAATCGTGTCTCACACACATACACACATATCGGAGTTCCAAAGATGTAGATATCAATCTCCAAACTCGACCTGCGAAACTAAGGCCGACCAGAGTATACATACATATATATATACACAACTCAAAGTTATGCCAAATAAACAAAGCACCCGTTTCTCCAAAAGCAACCTCTAAGAGGGCAAAATACAAAATACATAGACAGAGAATCTACATACATATATACATAGCCTAAAATAAAATATAACAGCCCCAACAAATTAATCTTAGAATTTATTCTAAACCAATAATATAGGTAATCTAACTAAGGGATTCTAGCCCTAGTCTAACTCTGCACCTTCTCTCTCCTCTAAACCTCCGAATCACCAGTGGAACAACCCTCATCACTCCTCCGCCAAAAGAGGGTCTTTCAGAAGCATACACTTACAAATCAAACAAGAAAAACACAGATAGATGTACAATATAGCAAGTAAAACAAGTAGCAGATAACCAGAGTTAAGTAGTTAAGCAAACCAAAATAATGCACACTCGAGCAAAACATACAAATGCAGATGATGTATGCCTGTCCTATTGTTGATGAGTCTCATATGTCGGTTATATAGCCAACCCGACATGTTCTGGTAGCTAACCTTGGACATACCCTCTGTGCGCGCATCCCCAAGCTAAAAAATATCCATGGAAAAAATTCTAAGCTCAAAATTAATATATATATATATATATATATATAGTCCATGGGGGAACCCGGAGAGTTAAGGTGCTCAGTCACTTCTTGCGACAGAGAGTTAATAGAGCATCGAGTCTCAACTTGGAGCAAGTGGTGACAAGCCACTGTATTCACCGAAGGAAACTCGTGTCTCAGCTCATTCAATTATATAAGTTGTATGAATATCTCAAACATAATTCATCAATGTCAACATCATTCTTAAATCATGTCTCATTCATCATTTTTAACATCTCATCAAGTTAATCATTCCCTCCTCAATATGCTCTGATACTAATTTTACCTTTCTCAACATATTTACTCTTATTTCATAGCCTAAAAACCTAGCTTTTAGATCGTAAACAGAGTTAAAGGTTTGAAAAATTAGAGGAATGGTTGATAGTTTAAAATTGTGAATTTTCATCAAATCAGTGGTTTTGGGGGTTTACAAACTTGCCAGAAAGGTCAAATAGTGAAAAAGAGTTTTAGTGTAAAACAAAACATCGTGCGTACGCATCATGCGTGCGTATGCACGAACCAGAAGGAACTTCCCAGCTTGTGTGTATGCATTATAGTGTGCGTCCGCACAACTTGCAAAATTCTTAAGGTGTGCGTACGCACTAGCTTTCCCACACGCTTTGGTCCGTGCATGCGCATGATAGCGTGCATACGCACGCATGGTAGAATTTAGTTTTCTGCAGAATTCTGTTTTTGAGCACAAACTTCAAACGCGCATAACTTTTTATTTATAAATTATTTTTCGTTCGTTCTTCGAACGTCATAAACTACTTGAATTCAATTTTTATTTAAGATAAGTTTCACCAAATTTGAGGGTCTGAGGGCTAAGTTACAGTGAGTCAAAGTTGGTTAAAATTATATTTTTACCAAAACTCAAAACCTCAGGTTTTCCAAACCAAAATCAACCCAATCCTAAACAAAACCATTTCAAGCATTATCATAACTCATCAAACACCAACTCATTATTCATCAATCATTTAGTTACCTTAAATACCAACACTTCATTATCAACTCAATATTATATTGACCACATTCATACATATATATAATAATTTCATCAACTCCAACTACACCACAATCATCTCAACATATAATTCATCAACACTACTTACTAATTTTAACTATAATTCACATCCACTCAACATCCCTTAACTATATCCACTAAATATACACTATTCACATAATTCAACTTATCCTATAGTCAACTAGCCTAAGTTTCACGTAACATTATAAATTCGCTATAAAAAACCAAAATCATACCTTGGCCGATTCCTCCCTAAACTTGGAAAACCTCAAAATGCGCTCCTTCCACAAGCCCCAAGCTTCCAACTCCTCACCAACTGAATTTCCAGCTTCCAAAGCTCAAATCAAGTATCCAACATCCACCAATTTGATTTCAATTTATACAATTTAATCTAATACCACACAATTTCACCATAATCAATATAGGATTACAAAATTTTAATAATTCACAAGGGTTTAACAGTTTCTTACCTCACCCACGAATTAATTGGACAAAACCCAACAAGTTCCTCAAGCTAGATCAATCCTAAAACATCAAAATACCAAAATATTTAACACCCATTAACTACAATTTTGAATTTGAAAGGAGAGACTGGGTGATAAATAGCTAATTTCTTACCACTTCGGTTGGATGATTTTGGAGAGTTCAATGCGATAGTTGCGTAGCCGTAAATGGTGCAGCGATCGGAACTCCGAATTGAGAGATATGGAAGATTGAATTTTGGGATAAGGGTTAAGGTTCCTTGAGCTCCCTTTCCCCAAGTTCAGGATGCTCTTTGTGATATGGGGGAGGAATTGGCTGAGCTTTGCCTTATATATGTTGGGTTTTGGGTCCAGTTTAGACCCAAACTAACCGGCTCAGTCCGTTGGCCCGTTTTTGGACCAAAATTTTTAAAATTAGTGTCAAAATTTGTATTTTTAATATTTTTACCTCCTTATATTATAAAAATTTAATTTCTTAATTTTTTTAAATAATAATTAGTTTATTAGCTAAATATTTATTAATTTAGCAGGATTTACATCCTATTTACCTAATTAAGAATTTTGTCCCCAAAATTCAGATTCAGTTACCTGAAAATAGGTGCCGGTAGTCATTCCTCATTTCTGACTCAAGTTCCCACGTGTGTTACTCAATTCTAGCTCGACTCCAAGCCACCTTTACTAGCGAAACTTCTTTTCTGCGCGACCGCTTAATACTAGTATCGTCAATTCAGACCGGAGTCACTTGAAGCGTCAGATCCTCTTTCAATTGAACTGATTCTAGTTCTAAAACATGGATGGCATCAGAAGTGTACTTCTGAAGCTTCAAAACGTGAAATACGTCGTGCAATTTTGAAAGATACAGGGGTCCGCTATCCGATATCCCACCGGCCCAATTCTCTTCAGAATCTGAAATGGACGGATATAACGAGGACTTAGTTTCTTTGTCTTGATCGCTCTACCCACTCCTATTGTTAGAGTAACCCTATGGAATACATGATCTCCTTTGTCGAATTCTAAAGGTTTCCGTCTCTGATCGGCATAGCTTTTTTGGCAGTTTTGAGCGGTAAGTATTCTGTTGCGGATCTTCTTAATTTGCTATGTGGTTTCAGCTACTAACTCAGGCCCTAATAAACCCGATTCTCCAACTTCATACCAACATAATGGAGATTGGAACTTTCTCCCATACAGAGCCTCATACGGAGCCATTTTGATGCTCGCATGGTAACTATTGTTGTATGCAAACTCCACTGGCAGCCTATAATGATCCCAACTTGCCGGTTGATCCAGCACACAAGCCCTCAATATATCTTCCAGAGTTTCTATCGTCCTCTCTAATTGACCATCGGTTTGAGGATGGTACGCAGTACTTAGGCTCAATTGAGTTTCAAATGCTCTTTGGAAAGCCCCCTAGAACCTTGAAGTAAAACGAGGATCTCTATCAGAAACTATAGTTGTAGGCACACCATGTAGCCTATAACACTCTAATATTCAAATTCTTATACTCGAGTCATAAGTCAATGATAATAATATAGTACGACTCTCAAGGTGGATTTATAATTGAATGAAATTATTAAACAAGAATCTTGAAAAGGAGTAAAATAAAATCGTGAATCGGGACCACTCACGTATCGATAAAAGAAAGATAAAGCGCGTTCAGAAAATGACATATATATAAGCATAAGTAAATAGCCACCAGTCGTGACTTGCAAAGTTTAGGCCAGCTAGGATTACAGTAATAAAATCAGTTTGACAACATTGTTTTTCTATCTCTCCCAAAATATACATCAAGGCCTCTATAGGCAAGTTGCAAAAGAAATAAATACATACATACATATTTTTCAAAATAAAACAAAAGTAAAACAGAAGTCCAATAAGTTTCGCCATCTCTCAGATGAATCACAGCTCACTGCTGAGCACCAGGACCTGCATCTGAAAAGTAGAAGATATATACGGAATGAGAATCCCCAACCCATAGTTTGTTTGACTGGTTGTAATTAACACTATTTTGTTTAACTTGTTTAAAAAGCATACACTGCTTCTTTAATGTATATATGTGAATATTAATGTAAATGTTATTGGAAATCTAATGTTAATGAAAAATCTAATATTAATGTATATATCTGTTGGAACTGTCTGGCTGCTATTTTTTTCTAGGTTCACAGTGAATAGATTCAGGGTATTTATCAAATATTAAGAGCCCCAAAAACACAAATGAACCGAAAAAGTGCATATATCACTATTGTAGAGAGTAACTTGAAAAAAATGTTTATATCGGTATTCAGTTTCAGAAACACCTGAACTCTTTGACATAACAGAATAAAGTGACTATTCAATAAACAAAAAAGTGACTATTCAATAAACAATTTCAGAAAGCTAATTTGAAAAATAAAAAAAGTGACTATCCAGTAAAGACTAACATCAATCAGAAATTAACCTTCCTATAACTTCAATGAACCGAAATTTGCTCATACATGAATGGAAGTTTATCTTAATAAAACTTGAAACTCCTATAATCCTCTCCGGGATTCATATCCTGTGCATTGTAAAGGCTGGAGCTTGACTGAATCATTGATCCACCGTTGGTGCACGAAATTGTGATGTCCAGGCTCAAACAATCCCTGGCAACATGAGCAACTTGGTACGCGCAATCGTGATTACACTTTGATTATATTAAATTCATGGCTCTTTCTTTCCCTGGCAATGGCGCCAAGAACATGGTGCCAATACCATGGTTCACAACTTCGATACAACTAACCAGCAAGTGCACTGGGTCATCCAAGTAATACCTTACGTGAGTAAGGGTCGAATCCCACGGAGATTGTTGGTATGAAGCAAGCTATGGTCACCTTGCAAATCTCAGTTAGGCAGATATAAATTGATAATGGTGTTTTCGAATTTAATATAATAAAATAGGGATATAAATACTTATGTAATTCATTGGTGAGAATTTTAGATAAGCGAATGGAGATGCCTTCGTTCCTCTAAACCTCTGCTTTCCTGCTATCTTCATCCAATCGGTCTTACTCCTTTCCATGGCTGGCTTTATGCAAGGGCATCACCGTTGTCAGTGGCTACATCCCCTCCTCTCAGTGAAAAATATGCTCACATGCTCTGTCACAGCACGGCTAATCATCTGTCGGTTCTCGATCATGCTGGAATAGGATTCACCCTCCTTTTGCGTCTGTCACTAACGCCCAGCACTCGCGAGTTTGAAGCTCGTCACAGTCATTCAATCATTGAATCCTACTCGGAATACCACAGACAAGGTTTAGACATTCCGGATTCTCTTGAATGCCGCCATCATTCTAGCTTACGCCATGAAGATTCTGGTTAGGAGATCTAAAAGATATTCATTCTAGCTTATTTCATGTAGAACGGAAGTGTTTGTCAGGCACGTGTTCATAGGGGAGAATGGTGATGAGCGTCACACATAATCATCACCTTCATCACGTTCTTGGGTGCGAATGGATATCTTAGAAGCGAAATAAGATGAATTGAATAGAAAACAGTAGTACTTTGCATTAATCTTTGAGGAACAGCAGAGCTCCACACCTTAATCTATGGAGTGTAGAAACTATACCGTTAAAATTACATAAGTGAAAGGTCCAGGCATGGCCGAGATGGCCAGCCCTCAAACGTGATCTAAGATAGCATACAACTGATCAAAGATTTTCAAAAAGACTAGTAAAAGGTCCTATTTATAATAAACTAGTCACTAGGGTTTACATAAGTAAGTAATTGATGCATAAATCCACTTCCGGGGCTCACATGGTGTGTGCTTGGGCTGAGCCTTATCTTTCCACGTGCAGAGGCCATTTGTGGAGTTGAACGCCAGGTTTTGATCCATTTCTGGCATTCAACTCTGGTTTTGGATCCTTTTCTGGCGCTGGACGCCAGAATTGGGCAGAGAGCTGGCGTTGAACGCCAGTTTACGTCGTCTATTCTTGGCCAAAGTATGGACTATTATATATTTCTGGAAAGCCCTGAATGTCTACTTTCCAACGCAATTGTAAGCGCGCCATTTCGAGTTCTGTAGGTCCAGAAAATCCACTTTGAGTGCAGGGAGGTCAGAATCCAACAGCATCCGCAGTCCTTCTTCAACCTCTAAATCTGATTTCTGCTCAAGTCCCTCAATTTCAGCCAGAAAATACCTGAAATCACAGAAAAATACACAAACTCATAGTAAAGTCCATAAATGTGAATTTAACATAAAAACTAATGAAAACATCCCTAAAAGTAACTAGATCCTACTAAAAACATACTAAAAATAATGTCAAAAAGCGTATAAATTATCCGCTCATCACAACACCAAACTTAAATTGTTGCTTGTCCCCAAGCAACTGAAAATCAAATAGGATAAAAAGAAGAGAATATACTATAAATTCCAAACTACCAATGAAACATAGCTCCAATCATATGAGCGGGACTTTTAGCTTTTTGCCTCTTGAATAGTTTTGGCATCTCACTTTATCCATTGAGGTTTAGAATGATTGGCATCTATAGGAACTCAGAGTTCAGATAGTGTTATTGATTCTCCTAGTTCAGTATGATGATTCTTGAACACAGCTTTTTTATGAGTCTTCGCCGTGGCCCTAAGCACTTTGTTTTCCAGTATTACCACCGGATACATAAATGCCACAGACACATAATTGGGTGAACCTTTTCAGATTGTGACTCAGCTTTGCTAAAGTCCCCAATTAGAGGTGTCCAGGGTTCTTAAGCACACTCTTCTTTTTGCTTTGGACCTTGACTTTAACCGCTCAGTCTCAAGTTTTCACTTGACACCTACACGCCACAAGCACATGGTTAGGGACAGCTTGGTTTAGCCGCTTAGACCAGGATTTTATTCCTTTAGGCCCTCCTATCCACTGATGCTCAAAGCCTTGGGATCCTTTTTATTTGCCCTTGCCTTTTGGTTTTAAGGGTTATTGGCTTTTTCTGCTTGCTTTTTCTTTTTCTTTCTATTTTTTTTCTATTTTTTTTCGCCCCTTTTTTTTCTGCAAGCTTTGTTCTTTGCTGCTTTTTCTTGCTTCAAGAATCATTTTTATGATTTTTCAAATTATCAAATAACATGTCTCCTAGTCATCATTCTTTCAAGAGCCAACATATTTAACATTCTTAAACAACAACTTTAAAAGACATATGCACTATTCAAGCATACATTCAGAAAACAAGAAGCATTGTCACCACATCAATATAATTAAGCTAAGTTCAAGGATAAATTCAAAACTCATGTACTTCTTGTTCTTTTGAATTAAAATATTTTTCATTTAAGAGAGGTGATGGATTCATAGGACATTCATAACTTTAAGACAAAGTTACTAACTACTAATGATCATATAATGAAGACACAAACATGGATAAGCACACAACATAGAAAACGAAAAATAGAAGAAATAAGAACAAGGAATGAATCCACCTTAGTGATGGTGGCGTTTCCTTCTTGAGGAACTAATGATGTCCCTGAGCTCTTCTATGTCTCTTCCTTGTCTTTGTTGCTCCTCCCTCATTGCTTTTTGATCTTCTCTGATTTCATGGAGCATGATGGAGTGCTCTTGATGTTCCACCCTTAGTTGTCCCATATTGGAACTCAATTCTCCTAGGGAGGTGTTAATTTGCTCCCAATAGTTTTGTGGAGGAAAGTGCATTTGAGGCATCTCCGGGATCTCATGGTGATGAGCTTCATACGCCTCTTGAGCTCCATGAGTGGGCTCTCTTGCTTGCTCCATCTTTTTCTTAGTGATGGGCTTGTCCTCTTTGATGAGGATATCTCCCTCTATGTCAATCCCAGCCGAATTGCATAGGTGGCAAATGAGGTGAGGAAAGGCTAACCTTGCCATGGTGGAGGACTTGTCAGCCACCTTGTAGAGTTCTTGAGGTATAATCTCATGAACTTCCACCTCTTCTCCAATCATGATACTATGGATCATGATGGCCCGGTCTATAGTAACTTCAGACCGGTTGCTAGTGGGAATGATTGAGCATTGAATGAACTCCAACCATCCTCTAGCTACAGGCTTGAGGTCCAATCTTCTTAGTTGAACCGGCTTGCCTTTGGAGTCAATCTTCCATTGAGCTCCTTCTACACATATGTCCATAAGGACTTGGTCCAACCTTTGATTAAAGTTGACCTTTCTTGTGTAGGGGCGTGCGTTCTCTTCCATGTTTGGCAAGTTGAACGCCAACCTCACATTTTCCGGACTAAAATCTAAGTATTTCCCCCGAACCATTGTAACATAGTTCTTTGGATCCGGGTTCTTACTTTGATCATGGTTCTTGGTGATCCATGCATTGGCATAGAACTCTTGAACCATTAGGATGCCGACTTGTTGGATGGGATTTGTTAGAACTTCCCAACCTCTTCTTTGAATTTCATGTCGGATCTCCGGATACTCATTTCTTTTGAGTTTGAAAGGGACCTCAGGGATCACCTTCTTCTTGGCCACAACATCATAGAAGTGGTCTTGATGGGCTTTGGAGATGAACCTTTCCATCTCCCATGACTCGGATGTGGAAGCTTTTGTCTTCCCTTTCCCCTTTCTAGAGGATTCTCCGGTCTTAGGTGCCATCAATGGTAATGGAAAAACAAAAAGCTTATGCTTTTACCACACCAAACTTAGAATTTTGCTCGCCCTCGAGCAATAAAAGAAAGAATAGATGAAGAAGAAGAAGAAATGGAGGAGAGGGAGAGGGTGATGTGGTTCGGCCAAGAAGGGTGTAGAGGGGTGTGTTGTGTGAATTTGATGAAGAATGGAGGGCTTTATATAGGTAAGGGAGGGGGGAAAGGTTTCGGCCATATGGGTGGGTTTGGGTGGGAAATTGGTTTTGAATTTTGAAGGTAGGTGGAGTTTATGAGGTAGATTTATGGGGAAGAGTGGATGGATGTGAGTGGTGAAGAGGTGATGGGGAAGAGAGTTTGAGGTGATTGGTGAAGGGTTTTTGGGGAAGAGTGTTTATGGGGTTGTGTGAAAGAGAGTGGTGAGAAGAAGTGAGTGGAGGTAGGTGGGGATCCTGTGGGGTCCACAGATCCTGAGGTGTTCAAGGATTTACATCCCTGCACCCATTAGGCATGTAAAAATGCCTTTGCACACAACTCTGGGCGTTCAGCGCCAGGTTAGTGGCCATTTTGGGCGTTCAACGCCCATTTGTGTGCCATTTCTGGCGTGAACGCCAGAACCATGCCTATTCTGGCGTTCAGCACCCAGAGGCTGCCCATTTTGGGCGTTCAGCGCCAGAACCATGCTCTGTTCTGGCGCTGAACGCCAGACAGATGCTCCTCCAAGGTGTGATTTTTCTTCTGCTGTTTTTGATTCCGTTTTCAATTTTTATATTTATTTTGTGACTCCACATGATCATGAATCTACAAAGATATATAACTAAGAAAAATATAGTTAGATAAATAAACATTGGGTTGCCTCCCAACAAGCGCTTCTTTAATGTCAATAGCTTGACAGTGGGCTCTCATGGAGCCTCACAGATGTGCAGAGCTTTGTTGAAACTCTCCAACACCAAACTTAGAGTTTGGATATGGGAGTTCAACACCAAACTTAGAGTTTGGTTGTGGCCTCCCAACACCAAACTTAGAGTTTGACTGTGGGGGCTCTGGTTGACTCTGCTTTGAGAGAAGCTTTTTCTGCTTCCTCTCCATGGTTGCAGAGGGGGATCCTTGAGTTTTAAACACAAGGGAGTCCTCATTCCATTGAAGGACTATTTCACCTCTGTCAACATCAATCACAGCTCTTGCTGTGGCCAGGAAAGGTCTTCCTAGGATGATGGATTCATCCTCTTCCTTTCCAGTATCCAGGACTATGAAATCAGTAGAGATGTAAAGGCCTTCAACCTTTACTAACACGTCCTCCACTTGTCCATAAGCCTGTTTTCTTGAACTGTCTGCCATCTCTAATGAGATTTTAGCAGCTTGCACCCCATAGATTCCCAGTTTCTCTATTACAGAGAGGGGCATGAGGTTTATTCTTGAACCAAGGTCACACAGAGCCTTAAAGATCATGGTGCCTATGGTACAGGGTATTATGAACTTTCCAAGATCCTGTCTCTTTTGAGGTAATGTCAGTTGATCCAGATCACTTAGTTCATTGATGAACAAGGGAGGTTCAACTTCCCAAGTATCAATGCCAAATAATTTGGCATTCAGCTTCATGATTGCACCAAGAAACTTGGCAGTTTGCTCTTCAGTAACATCCTCATTCTCTTCAGAAGAGGAATACTCATCAGAGCTCATGAAGGGCATAAGGAGGTTCAATGGAATCTCTATGGTCTCTAGATGAGCCTCAGAGTCCTTTGGTTCCTCAGAGGGAAGCTCCTTATTGATCACTGGACGTCCCAGGAGGTCTTCCTCCTTGGGATTCACGTCCTCTACTCCCCTTGTAGGTTCGGCCATGGTGCTTATGTCAATGGCCTTGCACTCTCCTTTTGGGTTCTCTTCTGTATTGCTTGGGAGAGTACTGGGAGGGATTTCAGTGATCCTTTTACTCAGCTGGCCCACTTGTGCTTCCAAATTTCTAATGGAAGACCTTGTTTCATTCATGAAGCTCACAGTGGCCTTGGATAGATCAGAGACTAGATTTGCTAAATTAGAAGCATTTTGTTCAGAGTTCTCTATCTGTTACTGAGTGGATGATGGAAAAGGTTTATTATTGTTAAACCTGTTTCTTCCACCATTATTAAAGCCTTGTTGAGGCTTTTGATCCTTCCATGAGAAATTTGGATGATTTCTCCATGATGAGTTATAGGTGTTTCCATAAGGTTCACCTAAGTAATTCACCTCTGCTATTGCAGGGTTCTCAGGATCATAGGCTTCTTCTTCATAAGAAGTCTCTTGAGTACTGTTGGATGCAGCTTGCATTCCATGCAGACTCTGAGAGATCATATTGACTTGCTGAGTCAATATTTTATTCTGAGCCAATATGGCATTCAGAGTATCAACTTCAAGAACTCCCTTCTTCATAGGCGTCCCATTACTCACAGGATTCCTTTCAGAAGTGTACATGAACTGGTTATTAGCAACCATGTCAATGAGTTCTTGAGCTTCTGCAGGCGTTTTCTTTAGGTGAATGGATCCACCTGCAGAAGTGTCCAGTGACATTTTTGATAGCTCAGATAAACCATCATAGAATATATCCAGGATGGTCCATTCTGAAAGCATGTCAGAAGGACACTTTTTGGTCAACTGTTTGTATCTTTCCCAAGCTTCATAGAGGGATTCACATTCTTTCTGTCTGAAGGTTTGAACATCAGCTCTAAGCTTGCTCAGCTTTTGAGGAGGAAAGTACTTGGCTAAGAAAACCGTGACCAGCTTATCCCAAGAGTTCAGGCTGTCTTTGGGTTGAGAATCCAACCATAATCTAGCTTTGTCTCTTACAGCAAAAGGGAAAAGCATGAGCCTGTAGACTTCAGGATCTACTCCATTAGTCTTAACAGTATCACATATCTGCAAGAATTCAGTTAAGAACTGAAAAGGATCTTCAGATGGAAGTCCATGAAACTTGCAGTTCTGCTGCATCAGAGAAACTAATTGAGGTTTCAGCTCAAAGTTGTTTGCTCCAATGGCAAGAATGGAGATGCTTCTTCCATGTAAATTGGAATTAGGTGCAGTAAAGTCACCAAGCATCTTCCTTACATTATTATTATTTTCGGCTGCCATCTCCTCTGCCTGTTCGAAAATTTCTGAAAGGTTATCTCTGGATTGTTGTATTTTAGCTTCTCTTAGTTTCCTTTTTAGAGTCCTTTCAGGTTCTGGATCTGCTTCCACAAGAATGTTCTTATCCTTGCTCTTGCTCATATGACAAAGAAGAGGGCACAGAAAAATAATAATAATAGAAATCCTTTATACCACAGTATAGGGATTCCTTTGTGAGTAGAAGAAGAGGGGGAGACAAAGAATGTAATATAATGGAAGAAACACAACTGCGAGGAAGGTTGAGATGTGAGATGAGATGTTAGTAGATGAATAAATAAATAGAATAAGATGAGAGAGAAGGAATTTTCGAAAACAATTTTTGAAAAAGAGTTAGTGATTTTTGAAAATAGTTTTTGAAAAATGTTAGTAATTTTCGAAAATTAAGATTTAAAATTTAAAATAATTAATAAATTAAAAAGAAATTTTGAAAAAGGGGAAGATATTTTCGAAAATGAGAGAGAGAGTTAGTTAGGTAGTTTTGAAAAAGTTAAGAAACAAACAAAAAGTTAGTTAGTTAGTTGAAACAAATTTGAAAATCAATTTTGAAAAGATAAGAAGTTAGGAAGTTAGAGAAGATATTTTGAAATCAAATTTTTGAAAAAGATAAGAAGATTTTTTTGAAAAGATATGATTGAAATTGTTTTTGAAAAAGATTGGATTTTTAAAATCACAATTAATGACTTGATTCACAAGAAATCACAAGATATGATTCTAGAACTTAAAGTTTGAATCTTTCTTAACAAGCAAGTAACAAACTTGAAATTTTTGAATTAAAACATTAATTGTTATTGTTATTTTCGAAAATTTTGATATAAAAATAAGAAAAAGATTTTTGAAAAATATTTTTGGAAATTTCAAAAATAACTAAGAATTTTGAAAAAGATTTGATTTTTGAAAAAGATTTTGAAAAAGATAAGATTTTCAAATTGAAAATTTGATTTGACTCATGAGAAACAATTTGATTTTAAAAATTTTTGAAAAAGTCAACTCAAATTTTCGAATTTGATGAGAGAAGAAGGGAAAGATATTTTTTTGATTTTTTTGAATTTTTAATGAAGAGAGAGAAAAACAAGAAAAATTATGCAATGCATGAAATTTTTAGATCAAAACAATGAATGCATGCAAGAATGCTATGAATGTCAAGATGAACACCAAGAACACTTTGAATGTCAAGATGAACACCAAGAACATATTTTTGAAAAATTTTTTTAATGCAAAGAAAACATGCAAGACACCAAACTTAGAATTCTTTAATGCTTAGACACTAAGAATTCAAGAATGCATATGAAAAACAATAAAAGACACAAAACAAAAAATCATCAAGATCAAACAAGAAGACTTACCAAGAACAACTTGAAGATCATGAAGAACACTATGAATGTCTGAATTTTCGAAAAATGCAAGATGCATATGCAAGTGACATCAAACTTATGATATGACTCAAGACTCAAACAAGAAACAGAAAAATAAATATTTTTTATTTTTATGATTTTCTAATTTTTTTGGATTTTTTTCGAAAATTATTTGTAAAAGAAAAATAAGGATTTCAAAATTTTTAATATGAATTCCAGGAATCTTGCATTCTTAGTCTAAAGCTTCAGTCCAGGAATTAGACATGGCTCACTAGCCAGCCAAGCTTTCAATGAAAGCTCCAGTCCAAAACACTAGACATGGCCAATGGCCAGCCAAGCTTCAGCATTTAACATTAGAGTATATTGCTCTTGATAACAAATTGCTGCCTTAGTCCAAATAAATTTAGACATGGCTTTACAGCCAGCCAGGCTTCACACGCTTCATGAAACACTAGAATTCATTCTTAAAAATTTTGTATAAAATTTTTGAAAACATTTTTTTTTTTCGAAAACAAAGGAGAAAATTTTCGAAAGATTTTTGAAAATTTTTTGACAAGAAAACAAAAAGAAAGTTACCTAATTTGAGCAACAAGATGAACCATCAGTTGTCCAAACTCGAACAATCCCCGGCAACGGCGCCAAAAACTTGGTGCACGAAATTGTGATGTCCAGGCTCAAACAATCCATGGCAACGTGAGCAACTTGGTACGCGCAATCGTGATTACACTTTGATTATATAAAATTCATGGCTCTTTCTTTCCCTGGAAATGGCGCCAAGAACATGGTGCCAATACCATGGTTCACAACTTCGATACAACTAACCAGCAAGTGCACTGGGTCATCCAAGTAATACCTTACGTGAGTAAGGGTCGAATCCCACGGAGATTGTTGGTATGAAGCAAGCTATGGTCACCTTGCAAATCTCAGTTAGGCAGATATAAATTGATAATGGTGTTTTCGAATTTAATATAATAAAATAAGGATAGAAATACTTATGTAATTCATTGGTGAGAATTTCAGATAAGCGAATGGAGATGCCTTCGTTCCTTTGAACCTCTGCTTTCCTGCTATCTTCATCCAATCAGTCTTACTCCTTTCCATGGCTGGCTTTATGCAAAGGCATCACCGTTGTCAGTGGCTACATCCCCTCCTCTTAGTGAAAAATATGCTCACATGCTCTGTCACAGCACGGCTAATCATCTGTCGGTTCTCGATCATGCTGGAATAGGATTCACCCTCCTTTTGCGTCTGTCACTAACGCCCAGCACTCACGAGTTTGAAGCTCGTCACAGTCATTCAATCATTGAATCCTACTCGGAATACCACAGACAAGGTTTAGACTTTCTGGAATCTCTTGAATGCCGCCATCATTCTAGCTTACGCCACGAAGATTCTGGTTAGGAGATCTAAGAGATATTCATTCTAGCTTATTTCATGTAGAACGGAAGTGTTTGTCAGGCACGTGTTCATAGGGGAGAATGGTGATGAGCGTCACACATAATCATCACGTTCTTGGGTGCAAATGGATATCTTAGAAGCGAAATAAGATGAATTGAATAGAAAACAGTAGTACTTTGCATTAATCTTTGAGGAACAGCAGAGCTCCACACCTTAATCTATGGAGTGTAGAAACTCTACCATTAAAATTACATAAGTGAAAGGTCCAGGCATGGCCGAGATGGCCAGCCCTCAAACGTGATCTAAGATAGCATACAACTGATCAAAGATTTTCAAAAAGACTAGTAAAAGGTCCTATTTATAATAAACTAGTCACTAGGGTTTACATAAGTAAGTAATTGATGCATAAATCCACTTCCGGGGCCCACTTGGTGTGTGCTTGGGCTGAGCCTTATCTTTCCACGTGCAGAGGCCATTTGTGAAGTTGAACGCCAGGTTTTGATCCATTTCTGGCGTTCAACTATGGTTTTGGATCCTTTTCTGGCGCTGGACGCCAGAATTGGGCAGAGAGCTGGCGTTGAACGCCAGTTTACGTCGTCTATTCTTGGCCAAAGTATAGACTATTATATATTGCTGGAAAGCCCTGAATGTCTACTTTCCAACGCAATTGGAAGCGCGCCATTTCAAGTTCTGTAGCTCCAGAAAATCCACTTTGAGTGCAGGGAGGTCAGAATCCAATAGCATCCGCAGTCCTTCTTCAACCTCTGAATCTGATTTCTGCTCAAGTCCCTCAATTTCAGCCAGAAAATACCTGAAATCACAGAAAAACACACAAACTCATAGTAAAGTCCAGAAATGTGAATTTAACATAAAAACTAATGAAAACATCCCTAAAAGTAACTAGATCCTACTAAAAACATACTAAAAACAATGTCAAAAAGCGTATAAATTATCCGCTCATCAACCGTCAAAAAGGTTCAACTGCAAAAGACAAAATAAATCGTACATTAGCAAAATACACAAACAAATTTCTCCCTAATCGAAAACAAATCAATGTTACCTCGCTTGGAGATGGCTTTTTCTTTTTCTTTGTGGCGTTTGCGATCTTTTTTCCAAGTTTGATCCCAGTTTGTTGATGAGCGGATAATTTATACGCTTTTTGGCATTGTTTTTAGTATGTTTTTAGTAGAATTTAGTTAATTTTAGGGATGTTTTCATTAGTTTTTATGTTAAATTCACATTTCTGGACTTTACTATGAGTTTGTGTGTTTTTCTGTGATTTCAGGTATTTTCTGGCTGAAATTGAGGGACTTGAGCAAAAATCAGATTCAGAGTTTGAAGAAGGACTGCTGATACTGTTGGATTCTGACCTCCCTGCACTCAAAATGGATTTTCTGGAGCTACAGAACTCAAAATGGCGCGCTTCCAATTGCGTTGGAAAGTAGACATCCAGGGCTTTCCAGAAATATATAATAGTCCATACTTTGCTCAAGTTTAGACGACGCAAACTGGCGTTCAACACCAGCTCTCTGCCCAATTCTGGCGTCCAGCGCCAGAAACAAGTTGCAAAGTGGAGTTCAACGCCCAAAATGGCACAAAAGGTGGCGTCCAACTCCAAGAATGACCTCTCCACATGTAGACTTCAAGCTCAGCCCAAGCACACATCAAGTGGGCCCCGGAAGTGGATTTATGCATCAATTACTTACTTCTGTAAACCTTAGTAGCTAGTTTATTATAAATAGGACCTTTTACTATTGTATTAGATATCTTTGATCAGTTGTATGCTATCTTAGATCACGTTTGAGGGCTGGCCTCTCGGCCATGCCTGAACCCTTCACCTATGTATTTTCAACGGTAGAGTTTCTACACTCCATAGATTAAGGTGTGGAGCTCTGCTGTTCCTCAAAGATTAATGCAAAGTACTACTGTCTTTCTATTCAATTCAACTTATTCCGCTTCTAAGATATCCATTTGCACCCAAGAACATGATGAATGTGATGATTATGTGACCCTCATCATCATTCTCCCTTATGAACGCGTGCCTGACAAACACTTCCGTTCTACATGCGAACAAGCTAGAATGAATATCTCTTGGATCTCTTAATCAGGATCTTCGTGGTATAAGTTAGAACCCATGGATGGCCATTCCTGAGGTCCGGAAAGTCTAAACCTTGTCTGTGGTATTCCGAGTAGGATCCGGAAAGGGATGGCTGTGACGTACTTCAAACTCGCGAGTGCTGGGCGTAGTGACAGACGCAAAAGTATAGTAAATCCTATTCCAGTATGATCGGGAACCTCAGATGATTAGCCGTGCCGTGACAGAGCATTTGGACCATTTTCACAAGAGGAGGGGATTGTAGCCACTGACAACAGTGATGCCCTTGCATAAAGCTTGCCATGGAAAGGAGTAAGACTGATTGGATGAAGACAGCGGGAAAGCAGAGGTTTAGAGGGACGAAAGCATCTCCATACGCTTATCTGAAATTCTCACCAATGATTTACATAAGTATTTCTATCCTTAGTTTCTGTTTAATTAGTATTATTTTCGAAAACTCCATAATCAATTATTATCCGCCTGACTGAGATTTACAAGGTGACCATAGCTTGCTTCATACCAACAATCTCTGTGGGATCGACCCTTACTCACGTAAGGTTTATTACTTGGACGACCCAGTGCACTTGCTGGTTAGTTGTATCGAAGTTGTGACAAATTATGAATTGAGATTAGAGCACCAAGTTTTTGGAGCCATTACCAGAGATTACAATTTCGTGCACCAAGTTTTTGGCGCCATTGCCGGGGATTGTTCGAGTTTGGACAACTGACAGTTTATCTTGTTGCTCAGATTAGGTAATTTTCTTCTTATTTTGTTTTCAAAAAAATTTTTCAAAAATATTTCAAAAATTTTTTTTTATCTGTTTTAAAAAAAATTTTAAAAATGTTTTCAAAAAAATATTTTTCTTCAGAATTTTTAAGAATGAATTCTAGTGTTTCATGAAACATGTTGAATCCTATCTGGCTGTAAAGCCATACCCAAACTGCTTTGGGATTGGTCTTCAACTAATCACCTCAATGGATGTAATTTACATGCTAGAGCTTGGCTGGCTATTAAGCCATGCCTGACCCTTTGATTGGAGCTTTAGACTAAAGAGCATAAGATTCCTGGAATTCATATTAAAAATTTTGGAATCCTTATTTTTCTTTTTCAAAATGATTTTCGAAAAAAAAATTAAAAGAAAATACAAAAAAATCATAAAATCAAAAAAATTAAAAATATTTCATGTTTCTTGTTTGAGTCTTGAGTCAAGTTGAAATTTGGTGTCAATTGCATATTCATCTTGCATTTTTCGAAAATTCATGCATTCATAGTGTTCTTCATGATCTTCAAGTTGTTCTTGGTAAGTCTTCTTGTTTGATCTTTGCATTTGCATGTTTTGTGTCTTTTCTTATTTTTCATATGCATTCTTGAATTCTTAGTGTCTAAGCATTAAAGAATTCTAAGTTTGGTGTCTTGCATGTTTTTCTTGCATTAAAAATTTTTCAAAAATATGTTCTTGATGTTCATCATGATCTTCATAGTGTTCTTGGTGTTCATCTTGACATTCATAGCATTTTTGCATGCATTCATTGTTTTGATCCAAAATTTTCATGCATTGCATCATTTTCATGTTTTTTCTCTCTTATCATAAAAATTCAAAAATAAAAAAAATATCTTTCCCTTTTTCTCTCTTAAAATTTCGAAAATTAGATTTGACTTTTTCAAAAATTTTTAAAATCTAGTTATTTTTATGAGTCAAATCAAATTTTCAATTTAAAAATCTTATCTTTTTCAAAATCTTTTTCAAAAATCAAATCTTTTTCATTTTTCTTAGTTATTTTCGAAAATTTTAAAAATATTTTTCAAAAATCTTTTTCTTAATTTTATATTAAATTTTCGAAAATAACAATAACAATTAATGTTTTGATTCAAAAATTTCAAGTTTGTTACTTGCTTGTTAAGAAAGATTCAAACTTTGAGTTCTAGAATCATATCTTGTGATTTCTTGTGAATCAAGTCATTAATTGTGATTTTAAAAATAAAATCTTTTTCAAAAAATAATTTCAATAATATCTTTTCAAAATTATCTTCTCTTCTTATCTTTTTTCAAAAATTTGATTTCAAAATATCTTTTCTAACTTCCTAACTTCTTATCTTTTCAAAATTTGTTTCAACTAACTAACTAACTTTTTGTTTGTTTCTTATCTTTTTCAAAACTACCTAACTAACTCTCTCTCTCTCTAATTTTCGAAAATATCTTCCCTCTTTTTCAAAAATTCTTTTTGATTAACTAATTATTTTAACTTTTGATTTTAAAATTTTCAAAAACTACCAACCTTTTTCAAAAACTATTTTCGAAAATCACTAGCTCTTTTTCAAAAATTATTTTCAAAAAACTTCTTTCTCTCTCATCTCCTTCTATTTATTTATTCATCTACTAACACTTCTCTTCATCTCACATCTCTGATCCTATCATCACCTTTGTGTTTGGATTCTTCATTCTTCTTCACCCCTATTCCTTTTCTTCCTCTACTAACAATAAGGAACCTCTTTACTGTGACATAGAGGATTCCTCTTCTTTTCTTTTTCTCTTCTCTTTCTTATGAGCAGGAACAAAGAAAAAGGCATTCTTGTTGAAGCTGATCCAGAACCTGAAAGGACTCTGAAGAGAAAACTAAGAGAAGCTAAATTACAACAATCCAGAGACAACCTTATTGAAAATTTCGAACAAGTAAAGGAGATGGCAGCCGAACCCAACAACAATAATGCAAGGAGAATGCTTGGTGACTTTACTGCACCTAATTCCAATTTACATGGAAGAAGCATCTCCATTCCTGCCATTGGAGCAAACAACTTTGAGCTGAAACCTCAATTAGTTTCTCTGATGCAGCAGAACTGCAAGTTTCATGGACTTCCATCTGAAGATCCTTTTCAGTTCTTAACTGAATTCTTGCAGATATGTGATACTGTTAAGACTAATGGAGTAGATCCTGAAGTCTACAGGCTCATGCTTTTCCCTTTTGCTGTAAGAGACAGAGCTAGAGTGTGGTTGGATTCTCAACCCAGAGATAGCCTGAACTCTTGGGACAAGCTGGTCACGGCTTTCTTAGCCAAGTTCTTTCCTCCTCAAAAGCTGAGCAAGATTAGAGTGGATGTTCAAACCTTCAGACAGAAAGAAGGTGAATCCCTCTATGAAGCTTGGGAAAGATACAAACAGTTGACCAAAAAGTGTCATTCTGACATGCTTTCAGAATGGACCATCCTGGATATATTCTATGATGGTTTATCTGAGCTATCAAAGATGTCATTGGATACTTCTGCAGGTGGATCCATTCACCTAAAGAAAACGCCTGCAGAAGCTCAAGAACTCATTGACATGGTTGCTAATAACCAGTTCATGTACACTTCTGAGAGGAATCCTGTAAATAATGGGACGCCTATGAAGAAGGGAGTTCTTGAAATTGATACTCTGAATGCCATATTGGCTCAGAACAAAATATTGACTCAGCAAGTCAATATGATTTCTAAGAGTCTGAATGGAATGCAAGCTGCATCCAACAGTACTCAAGAGGCGTCTTCTGAAGAAGAAGCTTATGATCCTGAAAACCCTACAATAGCAGAGGTAAATTATATGGGTTAACCTTATGGAAACACCTATAACCCATCATGGAGAAATCATCCAAATTTCTCATGGAAGGATCAAAAGCCTCAACAAGGCTTTAATAATGGTGGAAGAAATAGGTTTAACAATAGTAAACCTTTTCCATCATCTACTCAGCAACAGACAGAGAACTCTGAACAAAATACCCCTAATTTAGCAAACTTAGTTTCTGATCTATCTAAGGCCACTGTGAGTTTCATGAATGAAATAAGGTCATCCATTAGAAATTTGGAGGCACAAGTGGGCCAGCTGAGTAAAAGGATCACTGAAATCCCTCCTAGTACTCTCCCAAGCAATACAGAAGAAAATCCAAAAGGAGAGTGCAAGGCCATTGACATAACCAAAATGGCCGAACCCAAAGAGGGAGAGGAGGACGTGAATCCCAAGGAGGAAGACCTCCTGGGACGTCTAGTGATCAATAAGGAGCTTCCCTCTGAGGAACCTAAGGAATCTGAGACTCATCTAGAGACCATAGAGATTCCATTGAACCTCCTTATGCCATTCATGAGCTCTGATGAGTATTCCTCTTCTGAAGAGAATGAGGATGTTACTGAAGAGCAAGCTGCCAAGTTCCTTGGTGCAATCATAAAGCTAAATGCCAAATTATTTGGTATTGAAACTTGGGAAGATGAACCTCCCTTGTTCACCAATGAACTAAGTGATCTGGATCAACTGACATTGCCTCAGAAGAAACAGGATCCTGGAAAGTTTATAATACCTTGTACCATAGGCACCATGATCTTTAAGACTCTGTGTGACCTTGGTTCAGGGATAAACCTCATGCCCCTCTCTGTAATAGAGAAACTGAGAATCTATGGGGTGCAAGCTGCTAAAATCTCAGTAGAGATGGCAGACAATTCAAGAAAACAGGCTTATGGACAAGTAGAGGACGTGTTAGTAAAGGTTGAAGGCCTTTACATCCCTGCTGATTTCATAGTCCTGGATACTGGAAAGGAAGAGGATGAATCCATCATCCTAGGAAGACCTTTCCTAGCCACAGCAAGAGCTGTGATTGATGTGGACAGAGGAGAATTGATCCTTCAATTAAATAAGGAAAACCTTGTGTTTACAACTCAAGGATCTCTCTCTGCATCCATGGAGAAGAAGCAGAAAAAGCTTCTCTCAAAGCAGAGTCAACCAAAGCCCCCACAGTCAAACTCTAAGTTTGGTGTTGGGAGGCCACAACCAAACTCTAAGTTTGGTGTCAAACCCCCATATCCAAACTCTACGTTTGGTGTTGGGAGGTCTCAACAAAGCTCTGCACATCTGTGAGGCTCCATGAGAGTCCACTGTCAAGCTATTGACATTAAAGAAGCGCTTGTTGGGAGGCAACCCAATTTTTATTTATCTAACTATATTTTTCTTAGTTATATGTCTTTATAGGTTCATGATCATGTGGAGTCACAAAATAAATATAAAAATTGAAAACGGAATCAAAAACAGCAGAAGAAAAATCACACCCTGGAGGAAGACCTTACTGGCGTTTAAACGCTAGTAAGAAGCATGTTTTGGGCGTTCAACGCCAGAATAGAGCATGGTTCTGGCGCTGAACGCCAGAAATGGGCAGCATCTGGGCGTTTGAACGCCAGAAATGCACCCTGGAGAAGAGCTGGCGCTGAACGCTCAGAACAAGCATGGTTCTGGCGTTCAACGCCAGAAATGGGCAACAAATGGGCGTTCAACGCCCAGAACAAGCACCAACCTGGCCCTAAACGCCCAGAGTTGTGTGTAAGGGCATTTTGCATGCCTAATTTGGTGCAAGGTTATAAATCCTTGACACCTCAGGATCTGTGGACACCACAGGATCATCTCAGGATCTGTGAATTTCACAGGATCCCCACCCACCTCACCCTCTCTCTCTCCATTCATGGTCGTCCCTTCTGTTTTCCATTCACCACTCACATCCATACACACAACCCCTTCTCCCTCTCCTCCATTTCTTCTTCTTCTTCATCTATTCTTTCTTCTCTTGCTCGAGGGCGAGTAATATTCTAAGTTTGGTGTGGTAAAAGCATAAGCTTTTTGTTTTTCCATTACCATTGATGGCACCTAAGACCGGAGAATCCTCTAGAAAAGGGAAAGGGAAGACAAAAGCTTCCACCTCCGAGTCATGGGAGATGGAAAGATTCATCTCCAAAGCTCATCAAGACCACTTCTATGATGTTGTGGCCAAGAAGAAGGTGATCCCCGAGGTCCCTTTCAAACTCAAAAGAAATGAGTATCTGGAGATTCGACATGAAATTCAAAGAAGAGGTTGGGAAGTTCTAACAAATCCCATCCAACAAGTCGGCATCCTAATGGTTCAAGAGTTCTATGCCAATGCATGGATCACCAAGAACCATGATCAAAGTAAGAACCCGGATCCAAAGAACTATGTTACAATAGTTCGGGGGAAATACTTGGATTTTAGTCCGGAAAATGTGAAGTTGGCGTTTAACTTGCCTATGATGCAAGGAGATGAACGCCCCTACACTAGAAGGGTCAACTTTAATCAAAGGTTGGACCAAGTCTTCATGGACATATGTGTGGAAGGAGCTCAATGGAAGATTGACTCCAAAGGCAAGCCGGTTCAACTAAGAAGATTGGACCTCAAGCCTGTGGCTAGAGGATGGTTGGAGTTCATCCAACGCTCCATCATCCCCACTAGCAACCGATCTGAAGTTACTGTGGATCGGGCCATCATGATCCATAGCATCATGATTGGAGAGGAAGTAGAAGTTCATGAAGTTATCTCCCTTGAACTCTACAAAATAGCCGAAAAGCCCTCTCCTGGGGCAAGGCTAGCTTTTCCTCATCTTATCTGCCATCTTTGTTACTCAGCTGGAGCTTCCATAGAAGGAGACATTCACATTGAGGAAGAGAAGCCCATCACTAAGAAAAAGATGGAGCAAGCAAGAGAGCCCATTCATGGAGCTCAAGAGGCGCATGAAGCTCATCACCATGAGATCCCGGAGATGCCTCAAATGCATTTTCCTCCACAAAACTATTGGGAGCAGATCAATACATCCCTAGGAGAATTAAGTTCCAACATGGGACAACTAAGGGTGGAACATCAAGAGCACTCCATCATCCTTCATGAAATAAGAGAAGATCAAAAAGCAATGAGGGAGGAGCAACAAAGACAAGGAAGAGACATAGAAGAGCTCAAGGACATCATTGGTTCCTCAAGAAGAAAACGCCACCATCACTAAGGTGGATTCATTCCTTGTTCTTACATTCTCTGTTTTCGTTTTCTCTATGTTAAAGTGCTTATCTATGTTTGTGTCTTTATTACATGATCATTAGTAGTTAGTGACTATGTCTTAAAGTTATGAATGTCCTATGAATCCATCACCTCTCTTAAATGAAAAATGTTTTAATTCAAAAGAACAAGAAGTACATGAGTTTTGAATTTATCCTTGAACTTAGTTTAATTATATTGATGTTGTGACAATGCTTCTTGTTTTCTGAATGTATGCTTGAACAGTGCATATGTCTTTTGAAGTTGTTGTTTAAGAATGTTAAATATGTTGGCTCTTGAAAGAATGATGACTAGGAAACATGTTATTTGATAATCTGAAAAATCATAAAAATGATTCTTGAAGCAAGAAAAAGCAGCAAAGAACAAAGCTTGCAGAAAAAAAAAATAGGCGAAAAAAAATGGAAAGAAAAAGCAAGCAGAAAAAGCCAAAAGCTCTTAAAACCAAGAGGCAAGAGCAAAAAAAGGCAATAACCCTTAAAACCAAAAGGCAAGGGCAAATAAAAAGGATCCCAAGGCTTTGAGCATCAGTGGATAGGAGGGCCTAAAGGAATAAAATCCTGGTCTAAGCGGCTAAACCGAGCTGTCCCTAACCATGTGCTTGTGGCGTGTAGGTGTCAAGTGAAAACTTGAAACTGAGCGGTTAAAGTCAAGGTCCAAAGCAAAAAAAGAGTGTGCTTAAGAACCCTGGACACCTCTAATTGGGGACTTTAGCAAAGTTGAGTCACAATCTGAAAAGGTTCACCCAATTATATGTCTGTGGCATTTACGTATCCGGTGGTAATACTGGAAAACAAAGTGCTTAGGGCCACGGCCAAGACTCATAAAGAAGCTGTATTCAAGAATCATCATACTGAACTAGGAGAATAAATAACACTATCTGAACTCTGAGTTCCTATAGAAGCCAATCATTCTGAACATCAATGGATAAAGTGAGATGCCAAAACTATTCAAGAGGCAAAAAGCTACAAGTCCCGCTCATCTGATTAGAGCTATGTTTCATTGATAGTTTGGAATTTATAGTATATTCTCTTCTTTTTATCCTATTTGATTTTTAGTTGCTTGGGGACAAGCAACAATTTAAGTTTGGTGTTGTGATGAACGGATAATTTATACGCTTTTTGGCATTATTTTTAGTATGTTTTTAGTAGAATCTAGTTACTTTTAGGGATGTTTTCATTAGTTTTTATGTTAAATTCACATTTCTGGACTTTATTATGAGTTTGTGTGTTTTTCTATGATTTCAGGTATTTTCTGGCTGAAATTGAGGGACTTGAGCAAAAATCAGATTCAGAGGTTGAAGAAGGACTGCTGATGCTGTTGGATTCTGACCTCCCTACACGCAAAATAGATTTTATGGAGCTACAGAACTCAAAATGGCGCGCTTCTAATTGCGTTGGAAAGTAGACATCCAGGGCTTTCCAGCAATATATAATAGTCTATACTTTGCCCAAGTTTAGATGATGCAAACTGGCGTTCAACGCCAGCTCTCTGCCCAATTCTGGCGTCCAGCGCCAGAAACAAGTTGCAAAGTGGTGTTCAACGCCCAAAATGGCACAAAAGGTGGCGTCCAACTCCAAGAATGACCTCTCCACGTGTAGACTTCAAGCTCAGCCCAAGCACACATCAAGTGGGCCCCGGAAGTGGATTTATGCATCAATTACTTACTTCTGTAAACCCTAGTAGCTAGTTTATTATAAATAGGACCTTTTACTATTGTATTAGATATCTTTGATCAGTTGTATGCTATCTTAGATCACGTTTGAGGGCTGGCCTCTCAGCCATGCCTGAACCCTTCACTTATGTATTTTCAACGGTAGAGTTTCTACACTCCATAGATTAAGGTGTGGAGCTCTGCTGTTCCTCAAAGATTAATGCAAAGTACTACTGTCTTTCTATTCAATTCAACTTATTCCGCTTCTAAGATATCCATTCGCACCCAAGAACATGATGAATGTGATGATTATGTGACGCTCATCATCATTCTCCCTTATGAACGCGTGCCTGACAAACACTTCCGTTCTACATGCGAACAAGCTAGAATGAATATCTCTTGGATCTCTTAATCAGGATCTTCGTGGTATAAGTTAGAACCCATGGATGGCCATTCCTGAGGTCCGGAAAGTCTAAACCTTATCTGTGGTATTCCGAGTAGGATCCGGGAAGGGATGGCTGTGACGTACTTCAAACTCGCGAGTGCTGGGCGTAGTGACAGACGCAAAAGGACAGTAAATCTTATTCCAGTATGATCGGAAACCTCAGATGATTAGCCGTGCCGTGACAGAGCATTTGGACCATTTTCACAAGAGGAGGGGATTGTAGCCACTGACAACGGTGATGCCCTTGCATAAAGCTTGCCATGGAAAGGAGTAAGACTGATTGGATGAAGACAGCGGGAAAGCAGAGGTTTAGAGGGACGAAAGCATCTCCATACGCTTATCTGAAATTCTCACCAATGATTTACATAAGTATTTCTATCCTTAGTTTCTGTTTAATTAGTATTATTTTCGAAAACTCCATAATCAATTATTATCCGCCTGACTGAGATTTACAAGGTGACCATAGCTTGCTTCATACCAACAATCTCCGTGGGATCGACCCTTACTCACGTAAGGTTTATTACTTGGACGACCCAGTGCACTTGCTGGTTAGTTGTATCGAAGTTGTGACAAATTATGAATTGAGATTAGAGCACCAAGTTTTTGGAGCCATTACCAGAGATCACAATTTCGTGCACCATTTGTTCTTGGGGCGGCCTCTTCTTCTCACACGTGGCGGGCTTTAAAGCTTGTTCACATCGCTCAACCTCGCTTCTTCATGAGATAGTAAACTTTTTCTTTTGCTTTTCGCTTGATATTCTTGCATCTCTGCCATGACATTGTCAAAAGTCCAGTGGAGAATTCCGGTCAGTTCCTCGGACTCTAACGTAAATTCACAAATATTGTGAGGTCGAAACACCAAATCGTCGAATCTCTTGCTTCTTGACTCTAATAGAGGTTCATCTTGGCTGCTTTTGATGTGTGTGTGCCTCCTCTTTATGTTCTTTCTCCAGTGTTCCAGTATATATTTCAGTGCCACTTTATCTACTCACTCGAAACTTAAGACGCTCAACGAATGGCGGCACACTATGCCCCTTGACTCGCACAGCAGGCACTGGCACTTTACTTCTCGTGATACTGCATCGTAGGTGACGAAAAACTTGTTGAATGTGGAGTTAGAAACCTGCTCTACGACTTCGTATGTCGTAAACTTAGGGTGGAATTCATTGATCTTGTGATGCAGTTCACCTTTCCTCTGAATTGTTCTTGAACTTTCCTAAACTTCTCGTGGGTATACACGTGCTGAAATTGGGTCACTATTGCTGATTTTGTTGCGCACGGTATGACGGTGTAAAAATCAGCAGCATCAAATTCTCTCTCTCTTTGCCCTCTGCTTACTAGGCAATTATCGTATTGCTTCACAAATTGAATCAAGGAGCTGTTCCGTGTGATGAACTTATTGAAAAATGCGTGCATGCTCTTGCATCTTTGTGTGCTTCTCATCCCGACCCAAAAGTGGTGATCCAGGTAAACTGGAATCCATAAATGATGATCTTTGTATAGCTCTACAAAATAAACCGAAAACATGAGCCCATTTAACCAAAAGTTGTGAACGCTTTAACCAAAAAAGTAACAGCATCAAAATAATTCGAATTAAAAATGTCGGTTATCTGAGAGCCACTTATTGCCTCCGACACCGAACTTTGTAATGAAATTATTCCAGTTTCTGTCGAAAGCGTCTTTTGTGAACGAGTTCCAAACGACGTGACTCATTTCTTGTTCGATTTCTTCGTGTCGTTTGTAGCCATTTAGTTTGCTTGGGATCTTCTTCATGATGTGCCAGATGCACCACCAGTGAATTGTTGTTGGCATGCACATCTCGATGGTCCTTTGCATCGATGCGCATTGGTCGGTGAGAATTCCTTTTGGTGTCTTTCCTCCCATACAACGGAGCCAACACTCAAATGGCCATTTGAATGATTGGATGTCCTCGTTTTTTATCAGAGTGCATCCGAGAAGTGTTGACCTACCGTGGTGATTCACGCCCACATAAAAACCCAAAAACCAGATTGTACATGCAAAAATAGACACTGGCATCAGTTATGAACCGAAATGTGTTGCCTATGTGACCTAAGACTTAGTTTTGGTGAACCGAATACCTGTTTGTGTTGTACGTGGTGTTGAATGAAACGATGTCTCCAAAATACTCGCATGCAGCCTTGCTTCTTGTGTCGGCCCAAAATGCATTTTTGATGGAGTGATCGCCATCGAGGCTGAGCTCGAAAAAGAAATTTTGATTTTTCTCTTTCAATCTTAATAAGTACTTCCTAAATTCTTTGGCATCATCTTGTTTGGACACATTCCATACTTTTCTTGTGATGCAATTCCTCACGTCTTTTTCTATAAAACTTAGTTCCCAATGACTGCCCGCTGCTACTACGAATGATTGGTAAGTTTTGCTCGGTCTGATTCCAGCTTCCTCGTTGTTTTCGATGGTGCGACGCACAAACATGCTTAGCACCCTGTATTGTTTGAGCATCTCTGCTCGGTTTGGGCATTCAGGAGTGTGAATGATTCAGAACAACTTTAAAAATTGTCCAAAGACCGATGTCCTTCAATATGTGTACGTAAATCCTGGCTGGACAGTTTATGCCGGCTGAGGGGTTTGTCTTCAGAGTTGCAGATATCTTGAATTTCCACCTCCCCTCTTTGTTGCATACGATTAGTTGATTCTTAATCTCGTCTCCCTTTCGAGTCGTGTTCCTTATTTTGGTAGAAAAATCGGCAAGTTTGGAATAATTCTTGTAGAACTTTCCAGCTTCTTCTAGTGTCTTGAAAATCATCCCAACCTTTAGGACAAATTGTTCATCCATAACACACCTGGACTGCAGAATGAACCAAACATATTATTAAAGCAAACCATTGTATAGTACTAAATGAACGAAACATTGTCCATTATATAAATTGAAATTCGAACAACTGTCTGCATAATGAACCGAACATATTATTAAAGCGAAACCATTGTATAGTACTAAATGAATGGAACATTATCCATTATATAAATTCAAATTCGAACAACTGCCTACATAATGAACCGAAAATATAAATCAAAGCGAAAACAATGTACAATGCTAAATGAACTGAACATTGTATATATAAAATCAAATTCAAAACACCTATGTCTACAATTTAGAGATTATCAATTCAATTCAATTCAATTTAGCAATTGCATTCCATTCAATTCGATTCAAAATTGAATAATCCAAACCTCGTCCGCTTGATAGGATTTAGAAGAATAATCCAAATCGCTCTCATTTAATTGATTTGGAGTTGAATCATTCATTATTTTGATAGCCTATTGAAATCTGAAAATGAAGAAGATAAATCCACATATCGAAGAAGAAAGCGAAGAATAGGAAGAAGAACGACGAGTAGCAGAGCAGATCCAGAATTGCAATACATATCATTAACGTGGAAGAATGTTTACGTTGAAGAAGAAGTTTTACATAATTCTGTTACCTTAATAAGAGGGGGAGGGGGCGCGCATATATTTTACATAACTTGGGGGAGGGGGAGGCGTGTCTAAAAAAAAATTCTTGGATGACTTAGTTAGGATTTTTGCATAGATGTGAAGCATTATTGATTTTTTAATTCAAGCTGCTTTTTCTGCCGGCCGTTATGTAACTTCTTGTCGGATATAATGTTTATTATTTTGATTCTCTCTGTTGGCCATTGTTTAGCCTTGTATGCTCAACGGCTATACCCTGTACATGAAAGCTGCTTCTATATGTAGGAAAATTTTGTAATCAACTTAACAAACTGCATTTGTGATGTCATTTACATATTGTCGTAGGCTATTGAGTTTGGCAGATTAGTTGGTTCGTTACGATAAGAGGAATCAGAAGTCGTCATTGCCATTGTTAGAGAATCATTAGCATCAATTTAGACAAGTTAGTATCGTTTATATTTATATAGTATATCTGTATATTAATTATAGGATTCTATGCCTTTATTACTCTAATTCATTTAGCACCTATAAATATCCCTTGTATATTGTACCTTTGATTACACTCAATAATACACTTTTCAGATTACTATCTCAGCCTCCTGTTTCTAACATGGTATCAAGAGCCTAAAGTTTTTTTTCAATGAAATTATGTTCCTAGCATCCTTGTTTTTCTCTTCCGACAGTGCCTCTTCGCTCTCGTTTTTTGATCTGTTTTCGACGCCTTAGTTCGTCACCTCCGGCTTTCCAACGCCACCGAGATCGCCGCCAGCAGCCCCCGGACGCGCCGCCGGAAGTTCGCTGTCCACCTCCATTGTTTCATTCCAGAAGCTTCAGCAGCCGTTGATCTTGGTGCTGATCGCACGCTCCTGGTGCTGCCATGTGTCGCAACGAAGCCATCCCTGGTATCCATGACCCGACCTGCACCTGACCCGCGCCTCCACCTCACCGCCAGCGTGTCTCTCTCGTCTACTCAGGTGCTACCACGTGTCATTGTCTCGCTGACGTGGTGCTAACGTGGCAGACAAGCGGGACCCTCCCTAAGGTTTTTTGGTGAGCTCTTTCCGATTCTGCACTCTGATTTCTCATTTTCTGCTCCGAAATTGCCGTTTTCTCTCCTCTCTTTGATCTTTGTGACCACTATCATGGAAAAGCCAAATGTTTTTGCTGCCACCGATAGAAAGGGTAAATTCTGTTGAAACTGTAACCATTCTGGGTACCTCTTCCCCGACTGTTCTTCTGTTGAATGTCGCACATGCCACCAGACAGGTCATATTAGCTACCATTGTTCACAGCTGTTTTGCCGTTACTGCAAGCTCTCGGGACATTTAATTACTGCCTGTCCTACTCGCCCACTACGTCCTGATCCACTCCACTCGTCTCCGGTCTCTCTATCTGATATTGCATCTCTTCTTCAATGTCTTCTCTCTGTTTCTATTAATACCCCTGCTGCTTTATCGACCCCTCCAGGTAATTCTAAATGGTACTTTGACTCGGGTTGCTTTAATCACATGTCTCCGTTGAATAATATTTTCTCGTCCATGTCTACCACTACAAATGGACCTTCTGTCAATAATGCAAATGGCTCCCTCTTGCACGCAACACACAAGGGTTCTATATCTCAGTCAACTCTTAATCTTCCTAATATTTATTATATTCCCAAATTAAACTTCAATCTTATTTCTATTGGTCAACTTGTTGATTTGGGTTTTGAAGTCACTTTTTCCGTTTTTGGCTGTCGCGTATAGGATCCTCGAACGGGACAAATCATCGAGACTGGACGTAAGGTCGGAAGGTTGTTCGAACTCGAGAATCTTCATATTCTTCCTGTACCAAATCTCTGTGCTGCTTCTTCTCCCTCTACCCTTCACTTATGGCATCAACGTCTTGCCCACACCTCCTTAGGAAAACTGCGTCCTCTTATGTCTCAAGGTGTTTTAGGTCAGGTTCCAAATGAATCTTTTGATTGCATTTCTTGCCAAACTGCCAAACAACCTGCTTTATCTTTTCACAATAATTCATCTCTTGTTTGCTCTCCTTTTGATCTCATTCACTCTGATGTTTGGGGTCCCACTCCCACTGCCTCTATGGGCAGAGCTTGATACTTTATCGTTTTCATTGATGATTATTCCCGTTTTACTTGGGTTTATTTGATGACTAATCGCCATGAGTTACCTCAGATCTATATCAACTTTGCTACTATGATTAAAACTCACTTTTCCAAGGACATTAAGGTTTTTCGACGTGATAATGCTATGATATACCGTGATTCCAAACTCTTAGCCTTTCTTGCAGAATAGGGTACTTTGTCAGAGTTTTCTTATCCTGGTACATCTCAACAAAATGGTATAGCTGAACGCAAACACCGTCACATTCTTAACTCCGTCCGTGCAATGCTCCTTTCTTCTTTATGTCCTGAGCGTACTTGGGGTGAAGCTGTTCTTACTACTATTCATGTTATCAATAGACTCCTGACAAACCCCAATTTGAGGATTTATCTTGTGATGATTTCAGGGGTTTTATCAATGATTCCACACACTTTCCATATGAAAATACAAGATTTTGCATTCCTTCCCTAGTTTTGCCTCATGAATGAAAACATGCTTGTTTTGCACTAAAATAGATACATTTCTAATCTTCTCTTGATGCCATTCGATGCCGTGACTTGTGTGTTAAGTGGTTTCAGGATATAGAATAGGAATGGACCGAAAGAGAGAAGGAAGATGGGTACAAAGGAAGGAAGCATGAGGATTAAGCTTTGAAGGTTTCCGCATGGGCGCGTGCGCGCACCTGGCGCGCCCGCGCGGATAGAGCAACGCGAAGCCAAAGCCCAGAGCCGGCTTGAGAAGCGGCTAAGCCAGGATCTTCATGGGCGCGTACGCGTACATCACACGTCCGCGCACATTACAAGACGTCTCAACGGCGCGCGCGCGTGCCTCGCGCGTGCGCGCCGATTTGCGAATATGATTTTTTTAAGAAGTCACGTGACTTAGGCGTGGAGGCAGTTAAGGATTCCACTCTTAGAGAAGCACCTTGGCGGGAAAAGCTTAAGAAGACCAAAGGAACAAGGGTTAAGGACACTTTTAGTTCATTTCTTCTAGATCTAGATATTTTTCCTTTTTTTTGGGGGAGAAGAGAGAGTTAGTTACACTTTTTGGGGAGAAGAAGAGGGAGATTCCAAGCTTCACTAGGGTTCATCCTCTTCTAATTTCTGAATTCTCAATGACTTTTTGGTGAGATCCATTACAATTCTCACTCTACTTTGTTCATGTCATAGATTTCCTTCTCCAATTTCAAGTAGTAGATACAATTGATCAATTCTCATAGATCTAGAATTCAACTTTGTAATTTTGGATTTCATCTCTATTTTGGATTTTCATTGCTACTCTTTGAGACTTGTTGTTAGCTCTTTGTGTTGCAATACTTTCAATTTGACTTTTCTTCTCATTTTACTATGACTTTCCTTCTTGCTCATTACATGTTTGATAAAATGACAACACTAGCTATGGAGTAGAATTTTCACACTTGGCATAGGGTTTGGTCCTTGGAAGAAGTTGAATAGTTGTATCAATAGTTGATTTAGAATTAGGGATTGCTAGTTGGCTTGGAGTGCACTAAAGCTAGATTCCCATAAGGTGAAGCTAGGACTTGTGACTCAAGTTGATTACTTTCATTTGACCTTCCTTTATGCCTAGGGGATAA
The DNA here is from genome assembly GCF_003086295.3 of Arachis hypogaea. Lineage (NCBI taxonomy): Eukaryota > Viridiplantae > Streptophyta > Magnoliopsida > Fabales > Fabaceae > Arachis > Arachis hypogaea. The sequence goes on from NC_092052.1 coordinate 73,094,374, forward strand.
CTAAATGGAGCAAGGCCTAATTGTTGTCAACATTGAATGGACTATAAGGATAGGATTTCAAATGCCAACCCTAAGCCAAGTCTTTTGATAATTGATTGTTTGTTTCTCATTGCTTTGCTAAAACCTTCAAAGAATTCCAACAAAGCTTACTAAATCAATAAGATGCACACTTTGGCAATTCCAAGGGAGAACGACTCGGGAGACTAGTACTCTCGGATATAGATTGTAGATTTGTTTGATGAAGGATTTTGCGTCGGTTTAGACTATACTACGATTGATCATTTGATAATTTCTATACCGGCAAAAATCTATTTGTCAAAATGGCGCCGTTGCCGGGGATTTTGCTTAGCGTGCCATGTTATTGTTTTGGATTAAGTATGTATATATGTACATAGTTGCACTTCATTGTAAATTGCTCAATTGACTAACTCCTCATCATTACAATGAATTCCATTTCCCCTTCATTGCATGACGCGTTCACAACCGAATCCGAGCTTAGCCCCTTTTGATCCGGAAATAGAACGAACTTTGTTTCATATTAGACAAGCTCGGAGGCGGCTAAGATTTGGAAAAGGTGAAGAGGTCTTCACCACCTCAACCACCTTACTACAAGTGAACATTGAACCGTCACTCAAAGAAGGCATTAATCATACTCCCACCAATCTCACTAACAACTCTTCTTTTGTTTTAGGTACTAATACCATGGACGCTCCAAGGAGAGTCACTATCAAGGAAGCAGGTGCACCGGATTATGTCCTTCAACCCCTTCATGTGACTCACCCCAATTTGAATGCGAACTTTGAATTGAAGACCGCTTTGATCAATCTCCTACCCAAGTTTCACGGACTTCCCGCACAAGACCCTATTCGACATCTCAAGGACTTTCATCGCATATGCTCGACTACTAGACGGGAAGGTTCCGATGAAGTTGCTATATGGTTGTTTGCTTTCCCTTTCTCTCTTGAAGACAAGGCCAAAGAATGGTTCTACACTCTCTCTAGTGAAGTTACCTTCGATTGGGACCTACTTAGAAGGGGTTCTTGGATAAATTCTTGCCCCCGGAAAAGATGGATAGGCTAAGGAAAGAAATGTCTTGTATTGTGCAAGGTGAGACGGAACCACTATATGAGTATTGGGAACGGTTTCGCAAACTACTAGATGCGTGCCCTAATCACATGCTCGACACTCAAGTATTGCTTGGATACATATGTCAAGGGATGCGAGAGCAAGATAGAACCCTCTTGGACACTTCTAGCAATGGTTCTTTGTCCAAATATAAAACCGCGGAGGAGGCATGGCAACTTATTATTGACTTAGCCGAATCCAATCAACATATAAGGCGAAGAGTCAACCGTCCAAGGACCGTGAACGAGGTATCAACTAGTAGTGAAGCCACCGCTCTAACTCAATCCTTGAATGAGATGACATCCGTCTTGAGGCAACTCCAATTGAATCAACAACAACCACAACAACCTCAATCATATCAACAACACCCTCCACCATCTCAACAACACAACCAACAACAATTGGTCCCTCAAAGAGTATGTGGCATTTGCTCTTGCTACTCTCACTACACGGATGAGTGCCCAAACCTTCAAGAAGACAACACTTTGGCGGCCACCCATAATTTCTATGACCGCCCCAATCAAGGGTACTACCAAGGAGGTAATCCTAACCAAGGGCACCCTTATCAAGGAGGAGGCTACAACCAAGGAAGTGGACACAATAATCAAAATTGGAAAGACAATCATCAACAAGGGAATAGGGATAACAACAACAATGGAGGAGGTCAAAGATGGAACAACAACTCGCAAAATTTCTCACAAAACCGACCATACAACTTACAAAATCAACCATACAATCAACAAAACCCACAAAGAAACTACCAAACATATCAACCACCACATCAAAGACCACCACCCAATCAATCACAAGCTCCTCAACTCACATATGCAACCACCCCCTCCAACCAAGACGAAACACTCCGGACCATCATCCAAGGCCAAAAGGAATTACAAAACACACTTGCTTCCGGCCTCACCGGCCTCACCTCTACATTACAAGCTCTTCTTGCACGTATGGACACACCATCGACCCCCACTCCTCAACCCCCAATCCAAAGTGCCATTCCCTCTCAACCTCAACCAAATCCAAAAGGGGGCATCAATGCCATCACCCTTAGATCCGGTACACAACTAAAAGAGAAGGAAGCAAAGGACCCAAGTCCTATCACAACCGCCCAAGGGGAAGAGAGAATAGATATAGAAGAGGTAGTGGAAGAGGAGACACCACAAGCCACAGTTGAAGATGAAGCCCAACCAACAAGGGAGACAACCAAGGCCAAAAGAACCTTGGAAGAAGAAATTGCTCAACCACTTCCATTTCCAACACTTGCAAAGAAAGCAAAAAAGCGCATAGAACTCGACCCCAAAATAGTAGAAATGTTCAAGAAAGTTGAGGTAACCATCCCCCTCTTCGATGCCATCCATCAAGTTCCTAGATATGCTAAATTCCTCAAAGATTTATGCATAAACAAGGATAGAATTCTTGAATTGGAAACCATCCCATTGGGGAGTTCTATTTCCGCTTTGATGGGAACATTACCGGAAAAGTGTGATGACCCGGGCCCTTGTATGGTCACTTGCACCGTCAATGGAGTTCAATTTAGAGATTGCATGTGTGACCTCGGAGCATGTGTTAGCATCATGCCACTCTCCGTTTATCGGGTATTGAACTTGCCCCCACTAAAAAGGTCGACGGCAAGATTTGTCCTAGCGGATAAAAGCATAATAACCGTAGCGGGTGTTGCGGAAGATGTATTGGTGAATATAAAGGGGTTGGTGTTTCCGATTGACTTCTATGTCCTTGAAATGCCGTCAAGCGAAACCGAGAGAGCATCCTCTATCCTACTTGGAAGGCCCTTCTTGAGAACTTCTAGATTTAAACTTGATGCTTACTCGGGGAACTACTCATTTGAAATTGATGGAAGAATTGTAAGCTTTAGCCTAGAGGAAGCAATGAAGCATCCACCGGAGAACCATTCTCTATTTCGGTGTGACCCAATCGATAACATAGTAGCCGAAGTGCATCTTGCAAGATTAGATGAGAAGTACATGGTCAAAGAGGCAAATGAAGAGTCAAGCGAACTAAATACCACACATCATACAAGCCATCCGGAGACTCAAACTTCAAGGAATGACAAGAAGATGGAATTGAAGCCACTACCACCTCACTTAAGGTATTCATACCTTGATGAAGCCCAAAGGCTACCCGTGATAATTGCACAAGAGTTAACTCCTCAACAAGAAGAAAAATTGCTGAATGTATTGAGGAAAAACAAAAGGGCAATTGGGTGGAGTTTGGCGGATCTAGTGGGAATAAGCCCCCAAGTATGCGAGCACCGCATATTTCTTGAAGAAGGAGCAAGACCGGTCCGACAACCTCAAAGGAGACTCAACCCAACTATTCTTGAGGTGGTAAAGAAAGAAGTCACTAAGCTACTTGAGGCGGACATCATCTATCCTATCTCGGATAGTGAATGGGTAAGCCCGGTCCAAGTAGTGCCAAAGAAGTCCGGAGTGACAACAATCAAAAACGAAAGTGGTGAACTTATAGTAACAAGAGTGCAGAATTCTTGGAGAGTATGCATAGACTACCGAAGATTGAATGCGGCCACAAGAAAAGACCACTTTCCACTACCATTTATCGATCAAATGCTTGATCGGTTAGCCGGTAAATCATACTATTGTTTTCTTGATGGCTATTCCGGATACTTCCAAATTCATATTGCTCTAGAAGACCAAGAAAAAACCACATTTACTTGCCCCTTTGGAACGTATGCTTACAAGCGTATGCCATTTGGCCTATGCAATGCACCGGCAACGTTTCAAAGATGCATGATGAGCCTATTTGCGGACTTTCTAGAGCAATCGATGGAAGTTTTCATGGATGATTTTAGCGTGTATGGCGAGTCATTTGAGCATTGCTTAGGTAACCTTGAAAAAGTCTTAGAAAGATGCACCAAAACAAACCTTGTCTTAAATTTTGAAAAATGTCATTTCATGGTCAAACAAGGCATTGTTTTGGGACACATAGTATCAAAGGAAGGCATCTCCGTAGATCCGGCAAAGATAAATGTCATATCTAGTTTACCTTACCCCTCCTCCGAGAGGGAAGTCCGTTCTTTTCTTGGACATGCAGGATTCTACCGGAGATTCATCAAGGACTTTAGCAAGGTGGCCTTACCTCTCTCTCGATTACTACAAAAAGACACCGAATTTGAGATGAGCAAAGAATGTATGGAAGCATATGACAAACTCAAGGTAGCATTGACACAAGCCCCCATTGTACGAGGACCCAATTGGACTCAACCCTTTGAAATCATGTGTGATGCTTCGAATTATGCGATAGGAGCCGCGTTAGCACAACGCGAAGGTAAGATTCCCTATGTCATAGCTTATGCTTCCAAAACATTAGACGGAGCCCAATCCAACTACACCACTACCGAAAAGGAACTTCTAGCTATTGTTTTTGCTTTGGACAAGTTCCGAGCCTATCTTCTTGGTTCCAAGGTAGTAGTGTACTCGGATCACGCGGCACTAAAGTACTTGTTGGCAAAAAAGGAATCCAAACCGAGATTAATTCGTTGGGTGCTCTTATTACAAGAATTTGATTTGGAAATCAAAGATAGGAGCGGTGCCCAAAACCTAGTGGCGGACCATTTAAGTCGCCTCGAACACACAAAAGGCGACACCACTCCTATCAATGATTCCTTTCCTTTAGATGCTTTGCATGCAATCTCGGAAGTGGTTCCTTGGTAAGCCCCAATAGCAAACTATTTGGTTTCACGCACTTTCCCTCCCAATCTCAACAAACACCAAAAGGATAAGCTGAAAAGCGAATCCAAATACTATATTTGGGATGATCCCTATTTGTGGAGGTGTGGAGCGGACCAAATAGTGCGACGGTGCATACCTCAAACCGAATTCCAAGCAATCTTGGACGCTTGCCATGCTTCCGAAGGAGGTGGTCACTACGGACCCCAAAGAACGGCAAGAAAAATCCTTGATTGCGGATTTTGGTGGCCAACTCTTCTCAAAGATGCTTCTCTCTATTGCAAATCTTGTCCCCAATGTATTAGGTTTGGAGACATTTCCAAGAAGGACGAAATTCCCCAACAAAATATGCTTTTTTGCGAAATCTTTGACGTATGGGGAATCGACTTCATGGGACCATTTCCAAACTCCAATGGTTTTCTCTACATCTTGTTAGCCGTCGATTATGTGTCAAAATGGGTTGAGGCAATCCCCACCCGAACGGATGACGCTAATGTTGTGTATTCTTTTGTGAGGAACAACATCATTTGTCGCTTTGGCGCCCCAAGAGCAATCATAAGTGACCAAGGATCCCACTTTTGCAACAAAAGAATAGACGGCCTCATGAGAAAATATGGCATCATCCACAAAGTCGCCACAGCTTACCACCCTCAGACAAACGGCCAAGCCGAAGTCTCCAACCGGGAAATCAAGCATGTATTGGAAAGGATTGTAAAGCCGAATAGGAAAGATTGGAGCATCAAACTCCCCGATGCACTATGGGCCTATCGAACGGCTTACAAGACACCCATTGGCATGAGCCCCTTCCGGCTTGTATATGGTAAAGCATGTCACTTACCGGTGGAGATTGAACACAAAGCTTATTGGGCCGTAAAGAAGTGTAATACGAGCTTGGGTGGGGCCGGAGTAGAGAGAAAGCTTCAATTGGCGGAATTAGAATGTATGAGATTGGAAGCTTATGACAACTCTCGACTCTATAAGGAAAAGTTGAAAGCCATCCATGACAAGAACATTAGGAGAAGAGAATTCCAACCCGGTGACCTAGTCCTTCTCTACAATTCAAGGTTGAGATTACTACCCGGAAAGCTTAGATCAAGGTGGGATGGGCCCTACCAAGTGGAGAAAGTAGAACCTTATGGAGTCTATCACTTGCGTCACCCATCAAGCCCGGACATCTTCAAGGTAAACGGGCACCGTCTCAAATTGTATCATGGTGAGCAAAGAAAGAACGCCAAGGAATTTGAAGTGTTCCTCTTGAGGGATGCAACTCTTGAATAAACACTATAAGCTGCTGAAAGTCCAACTTAAGGACATTAAACAAAAGTGCTAGGTGGGAGACACCCCACCATGGTAAGATCTTCCTTTGAGACTTGTACATAGACACCTGACTTCATGTTTGTTAGCTAGATTTTAATGACAACTCCCCTTCATTTGTTGACTTCATTTGTTATAGTGCTTAAGTGGCTGTATGGAAAGGGGGGTTTGAAATGTTGAAAATGGTGTAACCACTTGCAAATTTAGAAAAACCCACCCCTCTGCGCGTGCGCGCACATGGCGCGTCCGCGCACATGAGCAAAATCCGCCAATCGACGCGCAAGCGCATGGCGCGCGTCCGCGCCGATTGCCTTGCTGCCCCCCTAGTACATTCTACAGAGAGTTAAGCCTCTCTCAAGCCTACACTAAGCCACCAGCCCAACACCCTTGCCGCGTGCGCGCACCTGGCGCGCACGCGCCCTTTCACTCTGCACTCCTCTCTGGGCCATTTCACAGAGAGTTGAGCCCCCTCCAGGCCCCTCTCATGCCTGGGGCACAACCACGAGGACGCGCGCGCGCACTGTGCGCGCGCGCGCCAAAACGCGCTGCAGCCATCTCTGGTACTTCTTCCAGAGAGTTAGGCCACCCCTATGCCTCTCCTGTGCCCCCAGCCCAAGCGCATGGGCGCGCACGCGACCTGCGCGCGCGCACTCCCCTAGCCCACCTCGCTCCCTGCGTGAGCGCGCACCGCGCGCACACGCGCCGGTGATCGACGCCTTAAAAAATAAAAGGGACACACTCACCCCTTCATTCTCATTCCACTTCTCTTTTTCTTCCACATCCTTCTCCATCTCACAAGGTATTATACTAAGCTCCCTCTTAGTCCATTAATCTCTTGTAGTTCTTACTCATTTAAGTTGCACCATCTTTTAGGTAGGCTTCCTTCTTCTTTTCTTTCTCTCCTCCTCCCCTCTCTAGTTACTTCCTTCCTTCTTCTTTGTTCTTCATGAGCACTTAGGTCTCAAACTCACTTACATGAATAGATGAATGGTGTTACTTACTTTTCTTGCACTCAATATGCATTACATTCAGTAATAATGGATTGTGGAAAGTTACATTGCTCTCATTTTCACATAATCACATACTACTTGAGGGATGCACACCAAGTGTTCGATGAAAGGCACACTTGAATTTTAGCCTTATTGTGATTACCTTGCCTCTCAACCAAGCACTTTTGAGTGCATCCCCACTTTCCACAAACCATTCATCCCCATTTTCTTAGCTTGCCTTCTACTTATGGCCCCTAAGGGTATGTGCCTCTCATGCCTCTTCCTTGCATGCTTAAACTACCCTTGCACCACATGAAAATTATTTGCCTTGCTCTTCACACATTATCCTAGTTACATGTTGCAGCTGTCATGTAACAAAGATACCCATATTCTATGGCATAACTTTCATTACATAGAGCTCATGTACCTCCATTTCTTTGGATTTGATATTTTCCTTTCTTGCTTCTACAGGATGGTCATCAAAAGGGACAACGGGAAAGGCCCCAAGAAGCCGGCCTCCAATAGAGCGCGCCAAGAACTAACGGCCAAGCCCCTCCTGAAGAAGACTAAGGGCCCCGTTGACATTCTAGAGAAGGACAACCCTCCTAAGGATTCAAACAAGTTTCCCAACCGTTACTGCGAACTTGTTTACTCCAGAATGATTGAAAAGAATTACCATCCGGAACCCCTCCTAGTCTTACCGGCTCACCTCAGTCCGTTTGTGATGCCACATATTGACCGGAGGCAATGGAGGTTCCTCTTGAGGCAACCAACGGAGGCCAATCTCTCATGGGTGGTGGAATTCTACTCCAACTTCCACTCACCTCATCTCACATCAATATTTGTGCGCCGAAAACAAGTGTCGGTCACCGTGGAAACCATCCGTGAAGTCCTTGGAATTGCACCGTCACAGGATGCATATGACGCCTACCAAGAGGTCTTAGCTACATGCGTTGACCGCGCATTCGATTGGAGCGCAATCCTCCGCGTTATTGCTTTACCCGACGCATATTGGATTCGGGGAACCATAAAGCGAAGACCCAAGGGTTTAGATGTCCGCCACCTCACTCAAGAAGCTACGGCATGGGCCCAAATTCTAGCTCACTACGTGCTCCCGAGCACACATGGGTCATCCATCACCGCCGAGCTTGCCTTATTGATATGGTGCATCTTGACCGAGAAACCGGTCGACGTTCCGCGTGCCATCCGCCAATCCATGGGGCGCATTCATGCCAAGGGAAATCTACCATTCCCCGCTTTAGTGACGGCATTAGTTGCGAAAGCCGGCGTCAACCGGGAGACTAAAGATAGGCGAACCTCAATACCGGTCGATGGTGATATCATTCCGACCAAGAGATGCCTCAAGCCTCCGGAAGTCACCATGGACATTGCACTGCCCACACCTACTGGCCACGCCACCACTTCATCTACATCACAAAAATCGGCCGCCCAACGCCTTGAAGACCTTCACAACAAATTAGACCGCTATGAGAGGCGTAACCAACGCCGCTATGCTCATGTGAAGAGGCTTCTAAGCGTAATCACCCCACCTATGGAAGAACCCGATATCTCCACCTCCACCGCAACTTCAAGCGGAGATAGCAATGGCATTGGAGATGTGGCACGCTCGGAGCTCGATCAACCAGCGCGCCTAACCTCTAGCACGGAGGACCGTGCTAAGTTTTAAGTGTGGGGAGGTCGGCCGACCGATCTCCGTAGGTAACATCTAAATAAATCTGAATAAATTAGGATAGGTTACATGATTAGGTTTTAGTTAGCACCATTCGCATGATAAGTCCACTTGGTTGGAACAATGAAATTCTCTCTTAGGAAAACCAACATTTTGGGGCAACCATGGCATTGCAAATTTTATATGATTGAGGCCATCATTTCATTAGCTCACTCACCCAAACGGCCGTACCTTCTATCTTCCGTTGTTAGCCAAACTTGAGCCTACGATTAACCCACTTTGTTCTTAATTTAGCACATTACAAGCCTTAAAGCGGAAAACAATAAAAGCCCTTATTTGGATCTTTGATTAGCTTAGGCTAGTGTGTGTGAGTATCATTCAAGTGTGGGAACCTTGGGTCATTGGGTGAATAGAAGGGTATTTTGTATTATTATTGGAATATTGGGAATTGGGTACATACTCATGAATTGATCAAATGTAAAACCTTATGCATTGTCGCTCTTGTATAAAAAAAAAATTGAGAAAAACAAAAGAACAAAAGAAAAAGAAGAACAATCTGGAAAAAAAAAAAAGAAAAATAGAAAAAGAAAGAAAAAAACAAAGAGAAAAAAAATATATATATATAATAAATAAGGGACAAAATGCCCCAAAGCGAAGCTCAAGAGGAATCAATGCACAAGTATTGTGAAACGAAAAGAAAATGCATGAGTATGTGGAAAAGTGAGGAATGGGTAGTTAGGCTAGTACTTAATTGTATAGGTCATTACATGGGTTAGGTGGGAAAGTTTAAGTTAATCAAAGATTCAAATCCTAAGTCCACTAGCCATATATGACCCTACCTTGACCCTAACCCCATTACAACCTAAGGAAAAGACCTCATGATAATTGTATGCGTGCATTGAATAATTGTTGATTGTTAGATGAAAAACAATTCTTGGAAAGCATGATTAGGGGAGAATTGAGAGAATAAACCCCAAACACCAAGTGATTAGAGTGCAAACACTTCCGATGAGGGTTCGATGCTCAATCCTTTGATTCCCGGCTCTCGCGAGCATTCCTCATGCAAGGTTGCACATATTGCATTTGATGCTTAGAAAGTGGCAAGTCCTATGCTTTGACCACCATCATGTCCCATGTGCTTGCATATGTCCTAAGAAGGCTAATTTGTTCCCAACCAAGTGGATAGTAGCACTAGTCATAGTTGCATGCATATAAGTAGGTTGCACTTCATGAGTCTTATACTTTTGCGATCCCTCGGTCTTCTGTGTTTCTTTGTATTTCTCTAAGCATGAGGACATGCTAGAATCTAAGTGTGGGGAGGTTGACAAACCCCAATTTGAGGATTTATCTTGTGATGATTTCAGGGGTTTTATCAATGATTCCACACACTTTCCATATGAAAATACAAGATTTTGCATTCCTTCCCTAGTTTTGCCTCATGAATGAAAACATGCTTGTTTTGCACTAAAATAGATACATTTCTAATCTTCTCTTGATGCCATTCGATGCCGTGACTTGTGTGTTAAGTGGTTTCAGGATATAGAATAGGAATGGACCGAAAGAGAGAAGGAAGATGGGTACAAAGGAAGGAAGCATGAGGATTAAGCTTTGAAGGTTTCCGCATGGGTGCGTGCGCACACCTGGCGCGCCCGCGCGGATAGAGCAACGCGAAGCCAAAGCCCAGAGCCGGCTTGAGAAGCGGCTAAGCCAGGATCTTCATGGGCGCGTACGCGTACATCACGCGTCCGCGCACATTACAAGACGTCTCAACGGCGCGCGCGCGTGCCTCGCGCGTGCGCGCCGATTTGCGAATATGATTTTTTTAAGAAGTCACGTGACTTAGGCGTGGAGGCAGTTAAGGATTCCACTCTTAGAGAAGCACCTTGGCGGGAAAAGCTTAAGAAGACCAAAGGAACAAGGGTTAAGGACACTTTTAGTTCATTTCTTCTAGATCTAGATATTTTTCCTTTTTTTTGGGGGAGAAGAGAGAGTTAGTTACACTTTTTGGGGAGAAGAAGAGGGAGATTCCAAGCTTCACTAGGGTTCATCCTCTTCTAATTTCTGAATTCTCAATGACTTTTTGGTGAGATCCATTACAATTCTCACTTTACTTTGTTCATGTCATAGATTTCCTTCTCCAATTTCAAGTAGTAGATACAATTGATCAATTCTCATAGATCTAGAATTCAACTTTGTAATTTTGGATTTCATCTCTATTTTGGATTTTCATTGCTACTCTTTGAGACTTGTTGTTAGCTCTTTGTGTTGCAATACTTTCAATTTGACTTTTCTTCTCATTTTACTATGACTTTCCTTCTTGCTCATTACATGTTTGATAAAATGACAACACTAGCTATGGAGTAGAATTTTCACACTTGGCATAGGGTTTGGTCCTTGGAAGAAGTTGAATAGTTGTATCAATAGTTGATTTAGAATTAGGGATTGCTAGTTGGCTTGGAGTGCACTAAAGCTAGATTCCCATAAGGTGAAGCTAGGACTTGTGACTCAAGTTGATTACTTTCATTTGACCTTCCTTTATGCCTAGGGGATAACTAAATGGAGCAAGGCCTAATTGTTGTCAACATTGAATGGACTATAAGGATAGGATTTCAAATGCCAACCCTAAGCCAAGTCTTTTGATAATTGATTGTTTGTTTCTCATTGCTTTGCTAAAACCTTCAAAGAATTCCAACAAAGCTTACTAAATCAATAAGATGCACACTTTGGCAATTCCAAGGGAGAACGACTCGGGAGACTAGTACTCTCGGATATAGATTGTAGATTTGTTTGATGAAGGATTTTGCGTCGGTTTAGACTATACTACGATTGATCATTTGATAATTTCTATACCGGCAAAAATCTATTTGTCAACTCCCTTCTTCTATTCTTGGTAATGTTACTCCCTTTGAACGTCTTTATCATACCCCCCAGATTATAGTTCTCTTCGAGTTTTTAGTTGTGTATGTTTTGTTCTTCTTCAGCCTCATCAACATGGTAAACTTGAACCTCGGGCTCGTATGTGTTATTTCCTTGGTTATGGCACTGAACACAAGGGTTATCGTTGTTGGGATCCTCTCTCTAAACGTATTTGTATATCTCGTCATGTTGTCTTCTGGGAGCACTGATGCCAGGGCATTTTGGCCAGTTTCACTGACATTTTTTTTACTGTTTTTAAGGTAGTTTCATGCATTTCCTTAGAAAATAAGCTAGTCTTGGGTAGATATTCACTTACATCTTGATTCAAGCATACATTGTGCACTTTACATGATTTTATGAGGATTTTGCATGAAATTAATGACAAATTGGATGTTGCATTTCCCATGACTTGGACTAGAACTTTGATGCACTTTATTGCTTGATTTTAGGACAAAGGAAGCAAGGAAGAACCACGTTAGCAGCCACGTTAGTCTCACTAACGTGACTTCTAACGTAGGAATGGGAGCTAGCTTGCAAAGTGATTGAGAAAAGTAATCGCCAATAACGTCCTCGAAGCCATCATAGCCCATGTTAAGAGTCACGTTAACTAAGTTAACATGAACTCTAACGTGGAGGAAAGAAAATGGAGCCAACGTTAGTGATACTTACCTTTGTCACTAACGTTGGGCCAAGCTCATAAGTGGCCACGTTAGTTGCAACGTTAATGGTGCACGAAATTGGAAATCACAATTTTTCACAAATTCGCACAACTAACCAGCAAGTGCACTGGGTCGTCCAAGTAATACCTTACGTGAGTAAGGGTCGATCCCACAGAGATTATTGGCTTGAAGCAATATATGGTTATCTTGTAACTCTTAGTCAGGAAGACAATAAAACAATTCACTTATCAAATTTGATTGCAAGGAATAAAAGGGCAGAACACAAATTATACTTGTATGCAATGATGGAGAATATGTTGGGGTTTTGGAGATGCTTTGTCTTCTGAAATTCTGCTTTCCTCTGTTTCTGATTCACGCATGCACGTCCTCCTATGGCAAGCTGTGTGTTGGTGGATCAGCATTGTCAATGGCTACCATCCATCCTTCCAGTGAAAAGGGTCCAGGTGCGCTGTCACCGCACGGCTAATCATCTGCAGGTTCTCAATCGTACCGAAATAGGATTTACTATCCTTTTGCGTCTGTCACTACGCCCAGCACTCACGAGTTTGAAGCTCGTCACAGTCATTCAATCCCTGAATCCTACTCGGAATACCACAGACAAGGTTTAGACTTTCCGGATTCTCTTGAATGCTGCCATCAACCTAGCTTATGCCACGAAAATTCCGATTAAGAGATCTAAGAGATATTCATTCATTCTACGGTGGAACGTAAGTGGTTGTCAGGCACGCGTTCGTGGAGGAATGATGATGATTGTCACGTTCATCACATTCATATTGAAGTGCGAATGGATATCTTAGATAGGAACACGCATGTTTGAATGGAAAGCAGAAATACTTGCATTAATTCATCGAGACACAACAGAGCTCCTCACCCCCAACAATGGAGTTTAGAGACTCATGCCGTCAAAAGGTACAAAGTTCAGATCTAAAATGTCATGAGAGATCCAAAATAAGTCTCTAAAAGTTGTTTAAATACTAGACTAGTAAACTAGGTTTACAGAAAATGAGTAAACTAAGATGGATAGTGCAGAAATCCACTTCTGGAGCCCACTTGGTGTGTGCTGGGGCTGAGACTTAAGCTAATCACGTGCATAGGGCTATTTTGGGCGTTCAACGCCAGCTTTGGATCCTTTTCTGGCGTTGAACTCCAACTTGCAACTTGTTTCTGGCGCTGGACGCCAGACTACAACATGGAACTGGCGTTGAACGCCAGTTTACGTCGTCTATCCTTGAGCAAAGTATGGACTATTATATATTGCTGGAAAGCCCTGGATGTCTACTTTCCAACTCAATTGGAGGCGCGCCATTTGGACTCCTGTAGCTCAAGAAATTTCTTTCCGAGTGCAGAGAGGTCAGAATCCAACAGCATCAGCAGTCCTTTTTCAGCCTGAATCAGATTTTTGCTCAGCTCCCTCAATTTCAGCCAGAAAATACCTGAAATTACAGAAAAACACACAAACTCATAGTAAGGTCCAGAAATATGAAATTTGCCTAGAAACTAATGAAAATAAACTAAAAACTAACTAAAACATACTAAAAACTATATGAAATTAACCCCAAAAAGTGTATAAAATATCTGCTCATCACAACACCAAACTTAAACTGTTGCTTGTCCCCAAGCAACTAGATAAATAAAATAGAATATTAATAAGTCAAGAAGCAATAATGTCTCAGAGTTTTTGAGTGAAGCTCAGATTCTAATTAGATGAGCGGGACTAGTAGCTTTTTGCTTCCGAACAGTTTTGGCACCTCACTTTATCCATTGAAGCTCAGAGTGATTGGCATCTATAGGAACTTAGAATTCAGATAGTGTTATTGATTCTCCTATTTCAGTATGATGATTTTTGAACACAGCTACTTTATGAGTCTTGGCCGTGGCCCTAAGCACTTTGTTTTTCAGTATTACCACCGGATACATAAATGCCACAGACACATAATTGGGTGAACCTTTTTAGAATGCTACTTTGTTCCTTCTGTTCTTTAAGCAAATAGCAAAGAATGCTACTTTGTTCCTTCTGTTCTTTCTTTATTTGTTCCATAGCTTCTTGCATGTTGGTAATAGATGTTTCAAGATACTCCCAGTATTCAGATTGAGGGATTTCTGGGAGAAATTCTTGTGTTTTTTTCTTGATGGGGTCATCCTGTGCTTGTTGTTTTTCCATTGATGCTTTGGTGATTGACCACTCAACTGAGATATACTCAGTTATTCCCATCCTTACTCCAGCGTCCTTGCAGAGCATAGAAATCAAGCTTGGATAAGCCAACCTGGCATCTTTAGAATTTTTGTTTGCAATTTTGTAGAATTCAGTTTAAATCAATTGATGAACTGCCACTTCTTTTCCCATCATGATGCAATGGATCATCACTGCTGTTCTAATAGTGACTTCAGAACGGTTGCTAGTGGGCAGCAGAGAATGCCCAATGAAGTCCAGCCATCCTCTGGTGACTAGTTTGAGATCTTCTCTTTTGAGTTAATTTAGGACACCCTTCGTGCTGGTGGTCCACCTGGCTCCAGGGATACATATATCCTCTAGAATCTTATCCAGGCCCTTGTCTGTTCTCATCATTCTCCTATTGAAGGAGTCTGGATCATCTTTCAGCTGAGGTAGCTTTAAGATCTCCTTGATCTTTTCAGGGTGGGTATGAACAATCTTTCCTCTGACCAAGGTCCGATAGTCATAGATAGCAGATCCAGATAGTCTTTGCCTGTCTGTTTGCCACATATTAGCATAGAACTCCTGGACCATATTCCTTCCCACTTTCGTTTCAGGATTAGCTAGGATCTCCCAGTTCCTGATTCGGATTTGCTCCTGGATCTCCGGATATTTGTCTTCTTTCAGATCGAATCTAACTTCCGGGATCACTGATCTTAGACCCATTATTTTGTAATAATGGTCTGAATGTTCTTTAGTTAAGAACTTCCTTTGATTCCAAAGTGGTTTTGGAACGCTCTCTTTCTTGCCTCTTGGAGTGGGTTGTTTTCCTTTAGGAGCCATGATCTTAGTGATCACGGATAGGCACACCAAACTTAGAGGTTTGCTTGTCCTCAAGCAAAAAGAAAAGAAAGGAGAGGGAGAGAAGGAGAGCTAGGTGCAATTGTGGATGGGAGGGGAGGGAGGCCGAACCCATATTTAAAGGGAGAGGGGGGTGGGTTTTTTCGAAAATACAAAGAAAGATAAGATAGAAGATATGATTTAAAATTGAAAAAATATGAAAGATATTTGAAAAAGATAGATTTAGATTTTTGAAAAAGATAGTATGGAGATTTGAAAAAGATATTGATTAGTTGAAGAGATTTTTGAATGAAAAGAGATAGATTTGTTTTGAAAATTTTGAAAAAGAGTTGAATTGGATAAAAAAGGATTTGTGCTTATGGATTAAGATACATTTGATATTTTTAAAATAGGGTTTTTAGAAATTAGGGATTTTAGAAATCAGGGTTCTTAACATGTTTATGCAAGAAATCATGAATTGAAACATGAAAATTAAATTTAGAATGAAAAATATGAAGTAAAAACGAATTCACCTCCTCCCCACCATCCTGGCGTTTGAACGCCCAAACGCTGCATGTTTTGGGCGTTCAACGCCCAAATGCTGCCTCTCCTGGGTGTTCAACGCCCAGCTGTTGCTTCTTTCTGGCGTTGAACGCTAGGAACTCCTTTGTCACTGGGCGTTTTTCTGAACGCCCAGGACGCTGTAAATCTGGCATTAAACGCCCAGAAGGAGCTTCTTTCTGGTGTTCAACGCCCAGAAGATGCTTCTTTCTGGCGTTTAACGCCCAGATGGCTATCCTTACTGGCGTTCAACGCCCAGTGGATGCTTCTTTTGGGCGTTGAACGCCCAAAACAGACTCTTACTGGCGTTTTCTTGCCAGTGAGCTCTTTTTCTCTGTTTTGTGTGCAGAATCCTTCTGTAACCCTGTGAACTTATACAATTGACTCTTTACCTTAGTATCAGTGAACTTTATATAAACAAATAAAATCAAGAATAGGGCAAAATGCTTAGAGGAAGTGATGCCCCATGGCTGGGTTGCCTCCCAGCAAGCGCTTCTTTATTGTCTTTAGCTGGACCTTGCTGAGCTTTTAATCTAGCTTCAGCCTTGAGCACTCTTGCTCAACATTGCCTTCAAGATAGTGCTTGATTCTCTGTCCATTAACAATGAACTTCTTGTCAAAATCAATATCTTGAAGCTCCACATAACCATATGGTGATACACCTGTAATCACATATGGTCCCCTCCACCGGGACTTCAGTTTTCCGGGGAATAGCCTGAGCCTAGAGTTAAACAACAGAACCTTTTGTCCTAGTTCAAAGATTCTAGATGACAGCTTTCTGTCATGCCACTTTTTTTATTTTTCTTTATAAAGCTTGGCATTTTCGAAAGCAGTGAATCTGAATTCCTCTAGCTCATTTAGCTGGAGCAATCTTTTTTCTCCAACTAATTTGGCATCAAAGTTTAGGAATCTGGTTGCCCAGTAGGCTTTATGTTCCAGTTCCACGAGCAGGTGGCATGCCTTACCATACACAAGTTGGTATGGAGAGGTCCCTATAGGAGTCTTAAATGCTGTTCTGTAAGCCCACAGAGCATCATCCAAGCTTCGTGCCCAATCCTTTCTACGGGTACTTACAGTCCGTTCCATGATTCTTTTTAGTTCTCTGTTAGAGACTTCAGCTTGCCCATTTGTCTGTGGATGATATGGAGTCGCCACCTTGTGGCGAATCCCATACCGGACCATGGCAGAGTAAAGCTGTTTGTTGCAGAAGTGAGTGCCCCCATCACTGATTAGTACCCTGGGGACACCAAACATGCTGAATATATGTTTCTGGAGGAATTTTAGCACTGTTTTAGTATCATTGGTGGGTGTGGCAATGGCCTCAACCCATTTTGATACATAGTCAACTGCCACCAGAATATAAGTGTTTGAGTATGATGGTGGGAAAGGCCCCATGAAATCAATACCCCATACATCAAACAACTCAATCTCCAAGATTCCTTGTTGAGGCATGGCATAACTGTGAGGCAAATTACCAGCTCTCTGGCAACTGTCACAGTTACGTACAAACTCTCGGAAATCTCTGTAGAGTGTAGGCCAGTAGAAGCCACATTAGAGGACCTTGGTGGCTGTTCGCTCACCTCCGAAATGACCTCCATATTGTGACCCATGGCAATGCCATAAGATCCTTTGTGCTTCTTCTTTAGGCACACACCTACGGATTATGCCGTCTGCACATCTCTTAAAGAGATAGGGTTCAACCCACAAGTAGTACTTTGCATCAGTAATTAATTTTTTCTTTTGTTGCCTGCTGTACTCCTTGGGAATGAACCTTGCAGCTTTGTAGTTTGCAATGTCTGCAAACCATGGTGTTTCCTGAATGGCAAACAAATGCTCATCCGGAAAGGTCTCAGAGATTTCAAGAGAAGGGAATGACGTCCCTTCTATTGGCTCTATCCGGGACAGATGATCAGTCACTTGGTTCTCTGTCCCTTTTCTGTCTCTTATTTCTATATCAAACACTTACAGAAGCAACACCCATCTTATGAGCCTGGGTTTTGAATCCTGCTTTGTGAATAGATATTTAAGAGCAGCATGGTCAGTATACACAATCACCTTTGATCCTACCAAGTATGATCTAAACTTCTCAATGGCATAAACCACTGCAAGCAATTCTTTTTCTGTGGTTGTGTAATTTTTCTGGGTATCATTTAAAACGTGGCTAGCATAATAAATGACATGCAGAAGCTTGTCATGCTTCTGCCCCAGTACTGCACCAATGGCGTGATCACTGGCATCACACATTAGCTCAAATGGTAATGTCCAGTCTGGTGCAGAAATAACTGGTGCTGTGACCAGCTTGGCTTTCAGCATTTCAAACGCCTGCAGACACTCTGTGTCAAACACAAATGGCGTGTCAGCAGCTAGCAGATTGCTCAAAGGTTTTGCGATTTTTGAAAAATCCTTTATAAACCTCCTATAGAATCCTGCATGCCCTAGAAAGCTTCTGATTGCCTTAACATTGGCAGGTGGTGGTAATTTTTCAATTACCTCTATTTTTGCTTGATCCACCTCTATTCCCTTGTTTGAAATTTTATGCCCAAGGACAATCCCTTCAGTCACCATAAAGTGACATTTTTCCCAGTTTAAAACCAGGTTGGTCTCTTGGCATCTTTTCAGAACTAGTTTCAGGTGATCAAGACAGGAGCTGAATGAGTCTCCATATACTGAGAAGTCATCCATGAAGACTTCCAGAAATATTTCCACCATATCAGAGAAAATAGAGAGCATGCATCTCTGGAAGGTTGTAGGCGCATTACACAGCCCAAATGGCATCCTTCTATAAGCAAACACTCCAGATGGACATGTAAATGCTGTTTTCTCTTGATCCTGGGGATCTACTGCAATCTGGTTATAGCCTGAGTAGCCATCTAAAAAGCAGTAATAATCATGACCTGCCAATCTTTCTAGCATCTGGTCTATGAATGGTAAAGGAAAATGATCCTTTCTGGTGGCTGTATTGAGCCTTCTGTAGTCAATACACATGCGCCGCCCTGTAACTGTTCTTGTAGGAATCAGTTCATTCTTTTCATTATGAACCACTGTCATGCCTCCCTTTTTGGGGACAACTTGAACAGGGCTCACCCAGGGGCTATTAGAAATAGGATAAATAATCCCAGCCTCCAGTAATTTGGGGACCTCTTTCTGCACCACTTCCTTCATGGCTGGATTTAGCCACCTCTGTGGTTGAACCACTGGTTTAGCATTATCCTCCAATAAGATTTTGTGCATGCATCTAGCTGGGCTTATGCCCTTAAGGTCACCTATGGACCACCCAAGAGCTGTCTTGTGTGTCCTTAGCACTTGAATAAGTGCTTCCTCTTCCTGTGGATTTAAAGCAGAGCTTATGATCACTGGAAAAGTGTCACCTTCTCCCAGAAATGCATATTTCAGGGATGGTGGTAATGGTTTGAGCTCGGGTTTAGGAGGTTTTTCCTCTTCCAGAGGAAATTTCAGAGGCTCTTTCATTTCCTCTGAATCCTCCAAATCAGGCTGAACATCTTTAAAGATGTCTTCCAACTCTGATTCGAGACTCACAGCCATGTTGATCTCTTCTATCAAAGAGTCAATAAGATCAACTTTCATGCAGTCTTTTGATGTGTCTGGATGCTGTATGGCTTTGACAGCATTCAACTTAAACTCATCATCATTGACTCTCAGGGTTATTTCCCCCTATTGGACATCAATGAGAGTTCGTCCAGTTGCTAGGAAGGGTCTTCCTAGAATGAGAGTGGCACTCTTGTGCTCCTCCATTTCCAGCACTACAAAGTCAGTGGGAAAGGCGAATGGCCCAACTCTAACAATCATGTCTTCAATCACGCCTGCTGGGTATTTAATGGAGCCATCAGCAAGTTGGAGACATATCCGGGTTGGTTTAACTTCTTCAGTTAAACCAAGCTTTCTGATAGTGGATGCAGGTATTAGGTTGATGCTTGCCCCAAGATCACATAAAGCTGTCTTGGTGCAATTACCTTCTAATGTGCATGGTATCAGAAAACTCCCAGGGTCTTTAAGCTTTTCAGGAAAGCTTTTCAGAATGACTGCACTGCATTCTTCAGTGAGGAGAACTCTTTTAGTTTCTCTCCAATCCTTCTTATGACTCAAGATCTCTTTCATGAACTTGGCATAAGAAGGTATTTGCTCAAGTGCCTCTGCAAATGGAATCTTTATTTCAAGAGTCCTGAGATAATCTGCAAAGCGAGCAAATTGCTTATCCTACTCCTCTTGGCGGAGTTTTTGAGGATAAGGTATCTTGGCTTTATATTCCTCAACCTTAGTTGCTGTAGGTTTATTTCCTACAGAAGTGGTTGAAGAAGCCTTTTTAGATGGGTTGTCATCAGCACTTGTGTGTGTCTGATCCCTCACTAGCAATTGAGTGCCAGAGTTAGAAGCTGGAGTGACGTTAGACGCCAGCTCCTCATCTGTTCCTGGCGTCTGAATGCCAGAACTGTGCTTCTTTTGGGCGTTCAACGCCAGATCCTTGCTTGTTTCTGGCATTGAACGCCAGTCCTGAGCATGGTCTGGGCGTTCAGCGCCAGCCTTCTACCCAATTTCTGGCGTTTTAGCGCCAGAATTATTTTTTCCTGGGCTCTTACTGTCCTCAGGTGGATTTTGGGTAGTTTACTCATTTCTTGGCTTCTTGCTGCCTTGAGGTGGGGTATTTAACGTCTTCCCACTTCTTAATTGAACTGCTTGGCATTCTTCTGTTATTTCTTTTGACAGCTGCTGCTTTGTTTGCTTCAATTGTTCTTCCATATTTATATTAGCCATCCTTGTCTCTTGTAGTCTATCCTTGAATTCGGCTAACTGCTTTGTTAGAAAGTCCAATTGCTGATTGAATTTAGCAGCTTGTTTTACAGGACTGAGTTCAGCAGTTACTGTTTTAACCTCTTCTTTCATGGAAGGGTCACTGCTTAGGTACAGACGCTGATTTCTGGCAACTGTATCAATGAGCTCTTGAGCTTCTTCAATTGTCTTTCTCATGTGGATAGATCCACCAGCTGAGTAATCTAGAGACATCTGAGCTCTTTCTGCAAGCCCATAATAGAAGATGTCTAACTGAATCCACTCTGAAAACATTTCAGAGGGGCATTTTCGTAGCATCTCTCTGTATCTCTCCCAGGCATCATAAAGAGATTCATTATCTCCTTGTTTAAAGCCTTGGATGTCCAGCCTTAGCTGTGTCATCCGTTTTGGGAGAAAGTATTGATTCAGGAATTTTTCTGTCAGCTGTTTCCATGTCCTTATGCTGGCCTTAGGTTGGTTATTTAACCACCTCTTGGCTTGTTCTTTTACAGCAAATGGAAATAGTAATAATCTGTAGACATCCTGATCTACTTCCTTATCGTGTACTGTGTCAGCAATTTGTAAAAACTGTGCCAAAAACTCTGTAGGTTCTTCCTGTGGAAGACCGAAATACTGGCAACTTTGCTGCACCATGATAATGAGCTGAGGATTCAACTCAAAGCTACTGACTCTAATGGAGGGTATGCAAATACTACTCCCATATGAAGCAGTAGAGGGGTTAGCATATGACCCCAGAGTCCTCCTGGACTGTTCATTTCCACTTAGATCCATGATGGAGAAAGGGAGATAATGTAAAAAAAATTATTTTTATTTATTTATTTATTTATTTATTTCGAATATAAAATAAATTAAAATAAAATAAATAAAAATGGGTGAAGATTTTCGAAAAAAATAAGGAGAGAGAGAGTGGTTAGGAAGTTTTGAAAAAGATATGATTTTTTTCTTTCTTTTTTTTTTTTTTTGAAAAGGGTTTTAAATTTTGAAATAAAAAAAATCTGAATTTTAAAATTGATTTTCGAAAAATTGCTTTAAAAATAGAGGGAAAAGATATTTTTGAATTTAATGAGGAAAGAGAAAAATAATAAAATAACACAAGATCTAAAATTTTTAGATCTAATGCTCCTTGTTTTCGAAAATTTTGGAGAGAAAACACCAAGGAACACCAAACTTAAAAATTTTAAGATCAAGACACAAGGAAAACTCAAGAACACTTTGAAGACTCACAAGAACACAAGAACATGAAGAAAAAACACCAAACTTAAAATTTTTAGAAAACCAAAAAGAATTTTCGAAA
Source organism: Arachis hypogaea (assembly GCF_003086295.3). Lineage (NCBI taxonomy): Eukaryota > Viridiplantae > Streptophyta > Magnoliopsida > Fabales > Fabaceae > Arachis > Arachis hypogaea. The sequence continues at coordinate 73,116,451 of NC_092052.1, forward strand.
ATAAAAAAAATCAACAAGAAAACACCAAATTTAAAGTTTGGCACAAGATTTATTCAAAGAAAAATTATTTTTGAAAAAGATTTTAAAAATAGGATAGCCAATTACCAAGAACATAAGCACCACGCTCTAGCTAATTGAGCTATAAATTTAAAGTGTTTTAACAAGGTATAAATAACAAAAGACTCTAAACCAAAAAGAAAAATTTTTCCTAATCTAAGCAACAAAATAAACCGTCAGTTGTCTAAACTCAAACAATCCCCGGCAACGGCGCCAAAAACTTGGTGCACGAAATTGGAAATCACAATTCTTCACAAATTCGCACAACTAACCAGCAAGTGCACTGGGTCGTCCAAGTAATACCTTACGTGAGTAAGGGTCGATCCCACGGAGATTATTGGCTTGAAGCAATCTATGGTTATCTTGTAACTCTTAGTCAGGAAGACAATAAAATAATTCACTTATCAAATTTGATTGCAAGGAATAAAAGGGCAGAACACAAATTATACTTGTATGCAATGATGGAGAATATGTTGGGGTTTTGGAGATGCTTTGTCTTCTGAAATTCTGCTTTCCTCTGTTTCTAATTCACGCATGCACGTCCTCCTATGGCAAGCTGTGTGTTGGTGGATCACCGTTGTCAATGGCTACCATCCATCCTTCCAGTGAAAAGGGTCCAGGTGCGCTGTCACCGCACGGCTAATCATCTGCAGGTTCTCAATCGTACCGGAATAGGATTTACTATCCTTTTGCGTCTGTCACTACACCCAGCACTCACGAGTTTGAAGCTCGTCACAGTCATTCAATCCCTGAATCCTACTCGGAATACCACAGACAAGGTTTAGACTTTCCGGATTCTCTTGAATGCTGCCATCAACCTAGCTTATGCCACGAAGATTCCGATTAAGAGATCTAAGAGATATTCATTCATTCTACGGTGGAAGGTAAGTGGTTGTCAGGCACGCGTTCGTGGAGGAATGATGATGATTGTCACGTTCATCACATTCATATTGAAGTGCGAATGGATATCTTAGATAGGAACACGCATGTTTGAATGGAAAGCAGAAATGCTTGCATTAATTCATCGAGACACAGCAGAGTTCCTCACGCCCAACAATGGAGTTTAGAGACTCATGCCGTCAAAAGGTACAAAGTTTAGATCTAAAATGTCATGAGAGATCCAAAATAAGTCTCTAAAAGTTGTTTAAATACTAGACTAGTAAACTAGGTTTACAGAAAATGAGTAAACTAAGATGGATAGTGCAGAAATCCACTTCTGGGGCCCACTTGGTGTGTGCTGGGGCTGAGACTTAAGCTAATCACGTGCATAGGGCTGTTTTGGGCGTTCAACGCCAGCTTTGGATCCTTTTCTGGCATTGAACTCCAACTTGCAACTTGTTTCTGGCGCTGGACGCCAGACTGCAACATGGAACTCGCGTTGAACGCCAGTTTACGTCGTCTATCCTTGAGCAAAGTATGGACTATTATATATTGCTGGAAAGCCCTGGATGTCTACCTTCCAACGCAATTGGAGGCGCGCCATTTGGACTCTTGTAGCTCCAGAAATGCCATTCCGAGTGCAGAGAGGTCAGAATCCAACAGCATCAGCAGTCCTTTTTCAGCCTGAATCAGATTTTTGCTCAGCTCCCTCAATTTCAGCCAGAAAATACTTGAAATTATAGAAAAATACACAAACTCATAGTAAAGTCCAGAAATATGAATTTTGCCTAGAAACTAATGAAAATAAACTAAAAACTAATTAAAACATACTAAAAACTATATGAAAATTAACCCCAAAAAGCGTATAAAATATCCGCTCATCAGTTAACTTAGTTAACGTGGCTTCTAACGTTAAGAAGCAAAAGAGAAGCCAACATTAGTGACATTAACCTTTGTCACTAACATTGGCCAATCCTCCACAAGCCACGTTAACTTCCACGTTAACTTAGTTAACGTGGAAGCGAACGTGGAGAAAGTATATGATCGCCAACGTTAGTGACACCTAACTTTGTCACTAACGTTGGAATGAACCACACAAGCCACAATGAGCCACATTAACTCCCACGTTAACTTAGTTAACGTGGAAGTTAACGTGAAGAAGAGAGATGATGAGCCAACGTTAGTGATATTCACCTTTGTCACTAACGTTGGAGATGGCTAGCATTTCTACGTTAGAGGCCACGTTAACCTAGTTAACGTGGACTCTAACGTGGGAGATAGGGGCACATTGGAACGTTAATGACAAAGGTAAGTGTCACTAATGTTCTCGAAGGTTGGCAAGCTAACGTTAAGAGCCACGTTAACTAAGTTAACGTGGACTCTAACGTAAGAAAGGGGGAGGCTTCTCAACGTTATTGGGAAAGGTAAGTCCCAATAACGTGTGCGAAGGACCAAGAGGCAACGTTAGTGGCAATGTTTGTGCCACTAACGTTGAGGTTAACGTGGCTCTAACTTGGGTAAGGAACGTTAGTGAAAAAGGTGATTGTCACTAACGTTCTCGAACCCACATTTTTACTTAACGTTAACACCACTAACGTCCTGAGCTAAAGTCCCTGCCCACTTCACACTTTCTCTCTGCAAGTAAAACTAAGCCCAATGAAGAAGATAACTGCTTCAAACTCAAGATCCAAAGGCCCATACCCAAGACTTAGAGAGCCAACTAGAAGATCAGAAGAGTAGTATATATAGGAGTAGCTTTGAATTGATTAAGAAGAGATTGGAAAGGGGGAAATTGGAAAAACTACTCTCTGTATTTTACCATTCTCTGCACTTCTAGTTTGGCTTTCATGATGTATTCTCCATCTTTGCTTTCATTTTCCAGAGCTATGAACAACTAAACCCCTTTCATTGGGTTAGGGAGCTCTGTTGTAATTTGATGGATCAATACTAGTTTTCATTATTCTTCTTCTATCTGTTCTTTTGATTTTACTTGAAAGCTTTCGATCTTCATCCAATTGGATAGTTATCTTGGAAAAGAAGCTATTCAAACTTGGATCTCTTCTGAACCTTGAAAGAGGAATGAAGAGATCATGCTAGAAATGCTTTCTCATGCTGGACCAAATTAGGTTTGGATGGATATGTGACTATAATCCTCTCAATACTTGATTTGGGAAATGCATGTGGTATAATCAGTGACCATACTTCATCTCTTCTCATGAGCAATTGACCAAGGAATTGGCTATTGATCAAGATTTGAGAGATCGAATTACAAGGAATTGTAATTCGATCACTTAAGATTGCCAAGGAGATCAATGAATGCATTGATTGAGGAATAGATGAAAATGAAATTGATCCGGAGAATGCAACATCTCCTGAGCCCAATGAACTCCCTATTTCTGATCTTACCCATTCTCTTTAATTTTTGTCATTTACTTTTATGAGCAATTACCCCATTCCCATTTACAATTCTGCAATTTACTTTCCGTCATTTACTTTCAGCTCTTTATTTCTAGCATTTACTTTTTCTGTTATTTACCTTCCCGCCATTTTATTTTCTGCAATTCTCAACTCAAATCCTGATTCGCTCAACTAGAACATTCCTCTAATTAAAGTTGCTTGATCAATCAATCTCTGTGGGATTCGACCTCACTCTATTGTGAGTTTTTACTTGACGAAGAAATTCGGTACAATTGTCGAAGGAAATTTGTTACGAGACAAGTTTTCCGCGCATCAAGCACCACATGTTTTCTCGGTTCTCATCCTTTGAGTCCATTCCTACTACTCAATCACCTTTGTTTACTAACCCCAATGTTGATCTTTCTCTTAGTGATGATTCTCCAGATTCTATTTCGAGTGTGTAACACTCTAACTATCAAAAGTCACACTTCCGGATGCTCCACTCTGATAGCTCGGGTATTACGACGACTCTTGAAATATTTAGTGCTAAAATATGAGCCTGCTTAAACAATTAAACCGTATAACTGCTTAAGAGGCTTCTTATCTGATAATATACAACCACATTTACAAAACAAACCACAATACTTACAAAAGATACATATAGATATATCTACATATTATTAATATTACAAGCATGACACATCAAAACTCCTATCCCTCTTGCAAAACGCACTAAAAATAAAGGCGATGGAAAAATAAAAACTAAGATCATACAAAATAATGTCGAATAAACAGAAAACGAATATAACTCTTCTGAAGCTTCGTCATCCATATCCTGAAAAGGGAAAAACCTGTAGGGGAGTGAGAACATAGTCCTCAAAAGGGTTCTCACTATAGGGTTACAGAATTGCTATAATAAGGTACGTAAATAAAACCATTTTTAAGGTACAATGATTAATAACTACATTATGCTTCTATTCAAAACCAAAGATTTAACATTCAAAATCTGAAATCCTTTTTAAAAGGGAAAGCTGTTAATTTCTTAGAAATCTAAAAGCCTTTTTAAAAGTTTTTTCTTAGACAGCATGAATGATCAAACTGTTCCAAGCATAGGTTCATTAAGTCTATGCTAAACCAGTTTAATCTTTCATACTTTTCTAACAAAAAAGCACAAACCAAACACAGTTTTTAGCTCATCTCATAATCAACCATGACCCTAGGCCCAAGCAACTCAACCAACAACTAATTCATCATAATCCAACCAATTTTCAGTCACAAACACAAGTAAGAAGGTTTAAACACAATCAAACAGTTATATCAAGTAGAGCAATTAGCAATTACACATAACTATTCACATAGGCAAACAAATTACAATTTGCACACCCAAAAAATGTCATATAAATGCATATGATGCATGCCTGTCCTATGGCTAATGAGCTCATCTGTCGGTTATCCAGCCAACCCGACAAGTCCGAAAACGTTAGACTGTCCCCCGTCGCGTATCCCCATGAGTATATGCATAGATTTTAAATTCATACATCATTCAAATCACTCACTGGGGGCTATCCATACCCGAGAATTTATACGTGCCCGGTCACCCTTACGACGTAAGGTCAACAGAGTATCGAGATTCAACTTGGAACACGTGGTGGCAAGCCACGGCACTTTACCCAAGGAAACTCGTATCTCAAATAAATGTGCGGAAGCTACATATATTTATTCATAATCATTCATCCATCATCATTTCCGCATTTCATTAACAATTCATATCAAACCAATCATTATTCAAACCATAAGTCACTTTCTATTTCTCAAATCTCTTCAAACTCATAATTCAACTTTTCCTCAAAATCAATTCTCTTTCAAATCTTAGTCACTAAATATAACATTTTACAAAACTTCCAAGAGACTTTCAATCATCACCTTAAAACGGAACTTTCTTTGAGAAGACACAAGCCTCTAGGGAAGAATAACTTGCCTCACTTCTTAAACTCTTTAGAAATCCTTAGAATCATAATTACTCAAATTGAAATCATTTAGAATGGAGACTTAAGACCAAAACCAAGGCATGTAGGCCAAAAGTTCTGAACCAGTTTCAAAACCAACATTATTTAAGTCCAAAAACCCAATTTCTTTTCATTCTTAAATCGGAAACTTTCCCAAAGGCTCAGATTTGTTTAGTTAAAACTTAAAGAATACTTCAAAAGCAATGCGAAATTAAGTAATCAAAGTTCAATTTTCTTTAAAATCCGCTAAAAATCCTCCAAAGGTACTTCTTTGACCAAACCGCAAAACATAGGTCCCCTCATGTTTAAATCAAACTTAAAACATAAGCTTTCCTTAAAAGATTAAACTTGAAACACATGTTCCCTAATAAATCGAGAACCAAACAATAGAACCTATCGAATCCAATCCTTTTCTAAATCATATTTGAAAACAAAATCTTGAATTTCATAAAATTTCGACAGCATCTCCCTTAAAACATAGAATTTGCCACCCGTTTCGGGTCCCAATGAAACCAGTATACAATCCCTTCCACGGGTTCAAAACCAATCAGTTTAAAATCAGACTAATTTCAAAAATTCATATCCTTCTTATAATTCAAGAAATCAAATCCAAACTCAATCCATTTTCAATGAATCAACTCGTTTTCCAAAATTGTAATGAAATATTTCAGCAACCAACCATATAATCAAATCAAATAACAATCCAATCCAACCACAAATATGTTCATCACAAAACAGCCCAACAATACATAAGGCTTATGCAATCACCAAAAGTACATTTATCACATTAATATCCATTTATAACAACTCCAAATCATAAAATTAAGTTCTTTGAAAAGACCCCTACCACGACACATTCAATCCACAATCCAAATGCCTCAAGAAATTCTTTTCCTCTCGACCCGAAATCAATGCAACTGAAACCTCAGCTCTGCTTGCTTCCTCAAAAGCAGAACAGCCTCAAACATGATGTGCGACCTCGGTTTCTAATCCCTAAAACATCAATATCATGGAAACCTCAAAACACATATCAGAAAACCAAAGGCGAGGATCCCTGTAACACCCTACCATAATGTAAAAACCCGGTTAATTAACGGCTAATTAACCCATAAATGAGAATTTATTCTAGAAAGCCAAAAATGTGATTTTTATGGCTTAATATGATAGAGGAGATTGAGACGAGAATTTCGGTACCAATTTTATAGAAATCGGACCAAGATTGGACCAAACGGGCCAAACCGGGCCAACCGAACCCAAAGTGGGCCCTTGGCCCAACTAAACTAAACCAAAACTCTAGTTTTCAGCACTCTCTCTCCTCATTTGTTACACACACACACACGCTGAAATGGAATGAGGGAGGGGAAGAACACTCTCTCAAACTTCTATCTCTCACTTGATCTTCAAACCACCATAACTTTTGATCTAGAGCTCCGATTGTCGCACCATTTATGGCCACACATTCATCATGGAGAGCTCTACAAAACCCATACAAACAATCTTGAGGAAAGCCACGTTTTGCTCTTCGAATTTCCAGCCTTGATTTCGAGTTTCATGAGCAAAAATGTTGAGATTTTGGACTCTTTGATGTTATAGGATCCAACTCTCTTGAAGGAGAAGGTTAATCTTGTCTTCTTGGACCTTGGGTGTGGTAAGATTCTCAACCCTAGTGTAATTTGTTATTCTATGATGTTTGGGTATTGAGATGTTGTGTATGGGTATGATGATTGTGGCTTAGGTTGTGTATATGTGAATATTGGGGCTTGATTGAGATATTGGAAAGCTTGAAAAGGGATTTTTGGTGGTAAAAATCTGTTCTTGGAGGTGTTGAGACCTAGAAGACTTGTGGACAAGTGGTTTGGAAGTGCTTCGGTTGAGCTTGGGAAATCGGCTAAGGTATGGTCTCGGTTTCTCGTATCTAATATGTAATGTGGTAGGAAATACTTAGGCTAGAGGCCCTAAGATAGACATTAAATTGATGATGTTGTTGAATGGTTGAGATATATGATGTGATCATATATGTGATTATGAATATTGATGCCTTGATTGTGTGATATATGAGAAAATGCATATTGTGATATATGCTTGATGAATGATTGAGGTTGAATTGGTAGGTGGTACCATGTTGATGGTGAGTATGATGATGATTATGTATAATGATGGTTGATTAGAAATGTATTATTGGAAATTGGGATGAGGAAGGATGTATGACATGATATTGTGTTTGTCCTTTAGCCATTTGATTGAGAAGTGTTAAAATGGTTGGATGGTGGTTTTAGGAATTTTGGTAAAGTATCAATGTGTGAGTTGAGGATGGCTTGACATTGATTTTGGAACATTTTGATTAATTTCAAAAAGGGTTGAAATTTGCATGATTTGGTTTATTTTGAAAATAGTTGAAAATGGCTTGTTTTGAAAATGGCACCTTGTGGTTTTGTATGAAAACATGGTTTTTGGGCATATTTTAACGGGACAAAATTTGGACTACGGATCCCCGTTTTGTACAAACTTGTTTAGAAATGAAATTGGATCCGGGATGTCCATGCCGTTGGAAGAACGGGCGGAAAACGATTTAAAATGAGAAAGTTATGTCCATCGGAAGATTGGGGGTTAAATCTGTGAATTCTGCAGCTTTTAACTTAGAAAATTTTTAGCAGAATGACCCTCCGCGCGTAGGCGCACTTGGCGCGTACGCGCCGTTCTTCAAGAAAGCACCATCCACGCGTGCGCGTGGTGTGCGCGGGCGCGTCGATGCGCTGCACCAAATGCCCAGCTATTTTCCCGAGAGTTGTGCCAGAGTTGTGCCAGTTTTGTGCCTGGGGTGCAAGAGCACCCACGCGTACGCGTGGCTGACGCTTGCACGTCGTTTGGCTATTTTTCAATCCGCGCGTCCGTGCGTATGACGCTTGCGCGTCGATGAGTTTTGTGGCCATCCACGCATGCGCGTGGGGTGCGCGTACGCGTGGCCCTGTTTTCATCCCAAAGTTGATGTTTGAGTTTTAAAGGCCAAATTTCATACTTCTAAGCCTCCGATCTCACCACTTATGTCTTAAATCATTATGATATGCCTAGCAATGAGACAAAGAGCTAGTGAATGTGGTAACTTGCGAGTGAAGCAAGGGAAAAATGAATGATCAATGAGGATCAAAGATGATTATGTGAGATGCAGAGGATGGCGGTGGAAGTACTTGTTATGCCATGGGCCGAAGGGCCGTAATTGTTAATGAATTGGCTGGTTATGGATTTAACCGTGAGCCGGATGGCTGGATCATTGCCGTGTTACGGCGGAGCCATGATTATGGCTAAGTATAAATGCATATATGCTGTTGAATGAATTATGAATGTTTGCACTTCCACTATCGGAGATGAGGGTTTCCCTGGGAGGAAGCAGTGGCTAGCCACCACGTGCTCCAGGTTGAGACTCGAAGCTCTTTTGACCCTATGTCGTTTGGGAGGCTGGGTACTGTGAAAGCCTCGAATGAGCTCACCCTCATAAATATTCACCAGTGAGGGTGATGGATATGGATCATGATTATGATCACGATTTGTTGAGTATTACTCGAGTTTGGGAGACACAACAGAGGGACAGTCTAATGGTTAGCTACCAGGACTTGTCGGGTTGGCTCTATAACCGACAGATGATATCATCAGCCACTAGGGACATGCATTCATCATATGCATACTATATGAATTGTTTGAGATTCCCTATTTGACTGCATATTACTTGCTAATTGTCTAAATTCCTTATCTGTTCCTATTTGTATATCTCTTGTTTGATTTAGCTGTGTTTGCTACATTATACTCCTGCTGGTGGTTGGGAGGTCTGAAGGAATTAGAAAGGGAAGTATTAGTTAGACTGAAGGATCTTTAGTCAGTTGCCACCTATAGTTTAGCTTATTTATAAGCTTTGATATTATCTGGAGGAAGTCCTAGGATTGCCTTCGGCTTTCCTCTATTATTACATGTTACATATGAGGAACTGTTACCATGCTGGGGACCTCTGGTTCTCACCCATGCGAATTTTGTGGTTTTCAGATGCAGGACGTGAGGCTTCTCATTGAGGCATGCTGGAGACTTCTGGATTAGCGAAGATCCTTGTTCTCGGGACTCTGTTTTGATTTTATGATTTCTCTTAGATACTTTTATCTCCATTAAATAATACAAACTGTGATGACTCCTCTTATAGGAGATTTTGGAGAATAGGTTTCTGTATTTGTGTCCCTTTGGGGTTTTCTTATTTTATTATATGTATATATTGCTATGCTCGGACCAGTTATCTTCGTAACCGGATTTTGAGTTTTGATATTCCCGTTTTTGACACTCTTTCGTATATATATAATCTCGTGTTGGTTTATTCTTGTTCACTACGTTATCGATCGGAGTGTTGCGCTTTTTGAGTTACGATTTTGGTTTTACCCCTTTTTCTTATGAAGGCTCCTAGTTATAATCATTTTTCACCATACTATTCGTACTAAATTTTTGTTTTAGAGGTCGTAATACCTTGCCATCTCTGAATTATGACTTAAGCATAAGACTCTGTATGGTAGGGTGTTACATTATGGTATCAGAGCAGTTCGTTCCTGTAGAGCCTGAGGGACGGACTGACTATGCTTCTGTGCATTCTCTGTATGTGTGTTATGTGCTGTTAGTATATCTACTTGATATAGTTGGCATAAACGTTCATGAGCATGCATTTGGGACTTTGAAGCACTAAACTTCTGATATTGAGACTGATCAACTTAATATCGATTGTTTGGTGTGTATAGGAACCAGATGGCACCTCGTGGACGCGGTAGAGGCCGTGGGAGAGGTAATACGAATGCTCGTGCACCAGAGATTAACCCTAATGACCCGGTGAACTTTATGACTGCGTTGGAGAACATGACTGTTGCTATGCAAGCTACTGCTGAGGCTCTTGGTCAACAGATGAACAACCATGGTAATGACGGAGGTGGAGTTCAGGGCCCAATGACACTGGCAAACTTTTTGAAGGTTAATCCACCTAAGTTCAAGGGAACCACTAGCCCGACTGAGGCCGATACATGGTTTCAGGCCATGGAACGAGCACTGCAAGCGCAGGTGGTACCTGAAGGGCAGCGTGTGGAGTTTGCTACCTATTTGCTCACTGGGGAAGCGTCGCATTGGTGGCAAGGAATCCGATGCCTCCTGCAGCAGGGTGGCGATTATATCACCTGGGATGTCTTCCAAGAGGAGTTCTATAAGAAGTACTTTTCGACTTCTGCTAGGACGGCCAAGGAGCTTGAATTATTGCAGCTGAAGCAGGGTACTATGTCCATATCTGAGTATACTGACAAGTTTGAGGAGCTGTTCAGATTCTCTCGTATGTGTCAAGGGACTCTGGTGGAATATGAGGAATGGAAGTGCGTTAAGTATGAAGGAGGACTCCGGAGTGATATTTTCAGCTCAGTGGGACCAATGGAGACTAGAACTTTCTCCGAGTTGGTGAACAAGTGTAGAGTTACTGAAGAGTACGTGAAGAAGGTGGCTGTTGAGAGAGGGAGTCACAAGGGATCATTCCCACAGAACCGAGGGAAGAGCCTTGCACCTAGAGGTCCACCTTTCAAGAGGGGAGGTTCTTTTAGGAGGCCCAACAACAACAACTCCCAAGGGAAAAGATTTGGAAAGCAGCCTCAGAATGATCAAGCTTGTACTAGGTGTGAAAGTCACCATCCGGGAGCACCATGCAAGGCCGGATGGGGTTTGTGCTACAATTGTGGAAAGGCGGGGAATAAAGTCGCAAATTGTCCGGAGAAGCAGAAACAAGATGCTGGGAAAGCACATCAGACTGGTCGGGTGTTCACTACTTCAGCTATAGGTGCTGAGGGATCTGAGGCACTTATCCAAGGTAACTGTGAAATAACTGGTCAAACTTTAAATGCTTTATTTGATTCGGGAGCATCGCATTCATTCATTGCATTTGAGAAAGCCCGTGAGTTAGGATTGAAGATCGTAACCTTAGGTTATGACCTAAAAGTGTATAATGCTACCCATGAGGCCATGGTAACTAGGCTAGGATGCCCGAAAGTTTTGTTTAGGTTCAAGCAGCGTGATTTTGTCCATAATTTAATCTGCTTACCGATGATCGGTCTTGACCTTATCTTGGGATTGGACTGGTTATCTGAGAACCATGTCCTGTTTGATTGTTCTACAAAGTCGGTGTACTTTATGCCAGAAGATACAGGAGGACCGGTCGTGGTGAATAATTATTACTTGAATTCGATGATGGTGAACTGTTCCAGAATCGAATGTCAGGGTATTCTGTTATTAACCGCGGGTGTTTCGGGTGATGATCAAAGGTTGGAAAAGATTCCGGTGGTATGTGAGTTTCCGGAGGTGTTTCCCGATGACATTGATGAATTTCCACCTAACCGATAGGTCGAGTTTGCTATTGAATTGGTGCCTGGGGCGGGACCAATCTCAAGTGCTCCTTATAGAATGTCACCGTTAGAGATGGCCGAGCTAAAGTCTCAGTTAGAGGATTTGTTGGGTAAGAACTTTATCCGACCAAGTGTTTCCCTGTGGGGTGCTCCAGTGTTACTGGTAAAGAAGAAAGATGGGAGTATGCGGCTCTGTGTAGATTACAGGCAGCTGAACAAGGTCACGATAAAGAATAAGTACCCATTGCCGAGAATTGATGATCTCATGGATCAGTTACAAGGAGCTTGGGTTTTCTCCAAGATCGATTTGTGATCCGGTTATCACCAGATAAGGGTGAGAGGTGAGGATATCCCTAAGACCGCTTTCAGGACTTGTTATGGTCATTACGAGTACACTGTAATGTATTTTGGGTTGACGAATGCTCCTGCAGTATTCATGGATTATATGAACAGAGTGTTCCGTCCGTTTCTGGATAAATTCGTTGTTGTCTTCATTGACGACATACTAATTTATTCCAAGACTGAAGAAGAGCATGCGGAATACTTGAGGATTGTGTTGCAGATCCTAAATGAGAAGAAACTCTATGCGAAACTATCTAAGTGTGAGTTTTGGAAGAGTGAGGTAAAGTTTTTGGGTCACGTGGTGAGTAAGAAGGGGATAGTTGTAGATCCAGCTAAGGTGGAGGCTGTGATAGATTGGAAGCAACCAACTACAGTAACTGAGATAAGGAGTTTTCTGGGCTTAGCTGGCTATTACTAAAGATTCATCAAAGGTTTTTTGCAATTAGCATTGTCATTGACAAAGTTAAGCCGCAAGGACACACCATTTGTTTGGACTCCTGAGTGTGAGGAGAGCTTTCAGGCGTTGAAGAAAAAGTTCACCACTGCACCTGTGTTGGTGTTACCTGAGCTGAACAAACCGTTTACGGTGTACTGTGATGCCTCACTAAAGGGTCTAGGGTGCGTGCTGAGGTAGCATCATAATGTGGTGGCGTATGCCTCACGCTAGTTGAGACCTCATGAAGTTAGTTACTCTACGCACGATTTGGAACTCGCTGCGGTTGTGTTTGCCTTGAAGGTATGGAAGCATTACCTCTATGGGGTTAAGTTCCAAGTCTTCTCCGATCACAAGAGCTTGAAATATCTCTTTGATCAGAAAGAGCTTAATATGAGGCAGAGAAGGTGGATGGAATTATTGAAGGACTACGACTTTAAGTTGAATTACCATCCGGGAAAGGCGAATGTAGTGGCGGATGCGTTAAGTTGGAAGTCGTTATATGCGGCTTGGATGATGCTTCAAGAGGAGAAGTTGCTCAAGAGATTCGAGATTCTGAAAATTGGTGCTCAAGAAGTATCTAGAACTTTGTGTTTGAGCCGATTAGAAATCTCAAGTGACTTTAAGTCTGAACTTCTAAAGGCTCATGAAAATGATGAAGCGTTATGGAAGGTATTACCGACTATCGAGCAAGGAAAACAGTGGAGAGTGTCGGAAGAAAAAGATGGGTTATGGAGATTCAAGGGTAGGATCATTGTGCCGGATGTTGGTACTTTGAGGCAAGATATCTTAAAGGAGGCACACAAAAGCGGATTCTCCATTCACCCGGGAAGTACTAAGATGTACCATGATTTAAAAGTGATGTTTTGGTGGCCAGGTATGAAGAATGATGTGGCAGAATATGTTTCAAAGTGCTTAACCTGTCAAAAGGTAAAGATTGAACATCAAAGACCTTCCGGAATGTTGCAACCTTTAGAGGTTCCGAAATGGAAGTGGGAAAGTATTGCAATGGACTTTGTGTCAGGATTGCCAAGGACTAGGACTGGTTTTGATGTTATCTGGGTGATTATGGATCGACTGACGAAATCAGCCCACTTTTTACCCATTCGGATGACTTACACCCTTGAGGAACTAGCACGGTTGTACATAAAGGAGATTGTGAGACTTCATGGCGTACCAGCTACTATAATCTCTGATAGAGATCCTTGCTTCACTTCGAGGTTTTGGGGTGCATTTCAGAAAACTTTCGGAACCCGACTAAGCTTGAGTACGGCTTACCATCCTCAAACAGATGGTCAATCCGAGAGGACGATCCAAACACTAGAGGATATGTTGAAAGCTTGTGTTCTGGACCAGCCGGCGAGTTGGGATCGATATATGCCGTTAGTGGAGTTTGCATACAATAATAGTTACCATGCGAGTATCGGAATGGCTCCGTATGAGGCTTCGTATGGGAAAAAATGTCAATCTCCGCTATGTTGGTATGAAGCTGGAGAGAAAGGCTTGTTGGGGCCGGAGATGATAGCTGAGACCACTGAACAAGTCAAGAAAATCCAAGATAGGATGCTTACGGCGCAGAGTCGCCAGAAGAGTTACACCGATCAGAGACGAAAGTCCTTGGAATTTGAGGAAGGAGATCATGTTTTCCTTAAGGTTACTCCAACCACGGGAGTAGGTAGGGCGATTAAAGCAAGGAAGTTGAATCCTCGGTACATCGGTCCATTTCAGATCCTGGAAAGGGTTAGACCGGTGGCATATCGGATGGCTCTACCACCTCATCTTTCGAACCTGCACGACATGTTTCACGTGTCGCAGCTTCGGAAGTACACTCCTGATGCTAGCCATGTGTTAGAACCTGAACCGGTTCAGTTAAGGGAAGATTTGACGCTTTCAGTAGCTCCAGTCAGAATTGATGATACTAGTATCAAACGGTTGCGTGGGAAAGAGGTTTCATTAGTCAAGGTGGCATGGAGTCGAGGCGGTGTTGAGGAACACACTTGGGAACTTGAGTCGGAGATGCGATCGGATTATCCGCATTTATTCTCAGGTAATTGAATTTGAATTTTGTGGGCAAAATTCCCAATTAGGTGGGTAGAATGTAAAAACCCGGTTAATTAATGGCTAATTAACCCATAAATGAGAATTTATTCTAGAAAGCCAAAAATGTGATTTTTATGGCTTAATATGATAGAGGAGATTGAGACGAGAATTTTGGTACCAATTTTATAGAAATCGGACCAAGATTGGACCGAACGGGCCAAACCGGGCCAACCGGACCCAAAGTGGGCCCTTGGCCCAACTAAACTAAACTAAAACCCTAGTTTTCAGCACTCTCTCTCCTCATTTGTTACACACACACGCTGAAATGGAGTGAGGGAGGGGAAGAACACTCTCTCAAACTTCTATCTCTCACTTGATCTTCAAACCACCATAACTTTTGATCTAGAGCTCCGATTGCCGCACCGTTTATGGCCACGTATTCATCGTGGAGAGCTCTACAAAACCCATACAATAAATCTTGAGGTAAGCCACGTTTTTCTCTTCGAATTTCCAGCCTTGATTTCGAGTTTTATGAGCAAAAATGTTGAGATTTTGGGCTCTTTGATGTTATAGGACCCAACTCTCTTGAAGGAGAAGGTTAATCTTGTCTCCTTGGACCTTGGGTGTGGTAAGATTCTCAATCCTAGTGTAATTTGTTGTTCTATGATGTTTGGGTATTGAGATGTTGTGTATGGGTATGATGATTGTGGCTTAGGTTGTGTATATGTGAATATTGGGGCTTGATTGAGACCTTGGAAAGCTTGAAAAGGGATTTTTGGTGGTAAAAATCTGTTCTTGGAGGTGTTGAGACCTAGAGGACTTGTGGACAAGTGGTTTGGAAGTGCTCCGGTTGAGCTTGGGAAATCGGCTAAGGTATGGTCTCGGTTTTTTGTATCTAATATGTAATGTGGTAGGAAATACATAGGCTAGAGGCCCTAAGATAGGCATTGAATTGATGATGTTGTTGAATGGTTGAGATATATGATGTGATCATATATGTGATTATGAATATTGATGCCTTGATTGTGTGATATATGAGAAAATACAGATTGTGATATATGCTTGATGAATGATTGAGGTTGAATTGGTGGGTGGTACCATGTTGATGGTGAGTATGATGATGATTATGTATCATGATGGCTGATTGGAAATGTATTATTGAAAATTGGGATGAGGAAGGATGTATGACATGATATTGTGTTTGTCCTTTAGCCATTTGATTGAGAAGTGTTAAAATGGTTGGATGGTGGTTTTAGGAATTTTGGTAAAGTGTCAATGTGTGAGTTGAGGATGACTTGATGTTGATTTTGGTACATTTTGATTGATTTCAAAAAGGGTTGAAATTGGCATGTTTTGGTTGATTTTGAAAAGAGTTGAAAATGGCTTGTTTTGAAAATGGCACCTTGTGGTTTTGTATGAAAATATGGTTTTTGGGCATATTTTGACGGGACATAACTTGGACTACGGATCCCCATTTTGTACCAAACTTGTTTAGAAATGAAATTGGATCCGGCATGTCCATGCTGTTGGAAGAACGGGCGGAAAACGATTTAAAATGACAAAGTTATGTCCGTCGGAAGATTGGGGGTTGAATCTGTGAATTCTGCAGCTTTTAACTTAGAAAATTTTTAGCAGAATGACCCTCCGCGCGTAGGCGCACTTGGCACGTACACGCCGTTCTTCAAGAAAGCACCATCCACGTGTGCGCGTGGTGTGCGCGGGCGCATCGATGCGCTGTACCAAATGCCCAGCTATTTTCCCGAGAGTTGTGCCAGAGTTGTGCCAGTTTTGTGCCTGGGGCGCAAGAGCACCCACGCGTACGCGTGGCTGACGCTTGCGCGTTGTTTGGCTATTTTTCAATCCGCGCGTATGACGCTTGCGCGTCAATGAGTTTTGTGGCCATCCACGCGTGCACGTGGGGTGCCCGTACGCGTGGCCCTGTTTTCATCCCAAAGTTGATTTTTGAGTTTTAAAGGCCAAATTTCATACTTCTAAGCCTCCGATCTCACCACTTATGTCTTAAATCATTATGATATGCCTAGCAATGAGACAAGGAGCTAGTGAATGTGGTAACTTGCGAGTGAAGCAAGGGAAAAATGAATGATCAATGAGGATCAAAGATGATTATGTGAGTTGCGGAGGATGGCGGTGGAAGTGCTTGTTATGCCATGGGCCGAAGGGCCGTAATTATTAATGAATTGGCTGGTTATGGATTTAACCGTGAGCCGGATGACTGGATCATTGCCGTGTTACGACGGAGCCATGATTATGGCTAAGTATAAGTGCATATATGCTGTTGAATGAATTGTGAATGTTTGCACTTCCACTATCGGAGATGAGGGTTTCCCTGGGAGGAAGCAGTGGCTAGCCACAACGTGCTCCAGATTGAGACTCGAAGCTCTTTTGACCCTATGTCGTCAGGGTGGCTGGGCACTGTGAAAGCCCCGGATGAGCTCACCCCCATAAATATTCACCAGTGAGGGTGATGGATATGGATCATGATTATGATCACGATTTGTTGAGTATAACTCGAGTTGGGGAGACACGACAGAGGGACAGTCCAATGGTTAGCTACCAGGACTTGTCGAGTTGGCTCTATAACTGACAGATGATATCATCAGCCACTAGGGACAGGCATTCATCATATGCATACTATATGAATTGTTTGAGATTGCCTATTTGACTGCATATTACTTGCTAATTGTCTAAATGCCTTATCTATTCCTATTTGTATATCTCTTGTTTGATTTAGCTGTGTTTGCTACATTATACTCCTGCTGGTGGTTGGGAGGTCTGAAGGAATTGGAAAAGGAAGTATTAGTTAGACTGAAGGATCTTTAGTCAGTTGCCACTTATGGCTTAGCTTATTTATAAGCTTTGATATTATCTGGAGGAAGTCCTAGGATTGCCTTCGGCTTTCCTCTATTATTACATGTTACATATGGGGAACTGTTACCATGCTGGGGACCTCTGGTTCTCACCCATGCGGATTTTGTGGTTTTCAGATGCAGGACGCGAGGCTTCTTGTTGAGGCATGCTAGAGACTTCTGGATTAGCGAAGATCCTTGTTCTCGGGACTCTGTTTTGATTTTATGATTTCTCTTAGATACTTTTATCTCCATTAAATAATACAAACTGTGATGACTCCTCTTATAGGAGATTTTGGAGAATAGGTTTCTGTATTTGTGTCCCTTTGGGGTTTCCTTATTTTATTATATGTATATATTGCTATGCTCGGACCGGTTATCTTCGCAACCGGATTTTGAGTTTTGATATTCCCGTTTTTGACACTCTTTCGTATATATATAATCTCCCGTTGGTTTATTCTTGTTCGCTACGTTATCGATCGGAGTGTTGCGCTTTTCGAGTTACGATTTTGGTTTTACCCCTTTTTCTTATGAAGGCTCCTAGTTATAATCATTTTTCACCATACTATTCGTACTAAATTTTTGTTTTAGAGGTCGTAATACCTTGCAATCTCTGAATTATGACTTAAGCATAAGACTCTGTATGGTAGGGTGTTACAATCCCGGGGTAGAGACACTTACTGGAATAAAAGAATGACGCGCCAGCCACCCCAAACTTAACCAGCAGCAGCTCCGACAGCGGCCAGGGCTTCAATGGCTCAGCAACAACCTTAATTTTTTACATGCAATCACCAGAACCGAATCCCTAAGGTATCAACAGCTCAGAATCTCTAACAACCTATATTGAAATACTAATTTTCAGAGGTTCTGGAAATAAAAATACTCACCAAGAAGGCAAAGGCCCGATGGCAGCTTCCAATAGTCAGAACGGCGGCGGTTCGCAACGGTGACGTGACTCTGGTGACGAGGCAGATCCACGGTGCTGATGGAAGCACGGCGGTGACGAGCTCCCTCAATGGCGACGGGATCCTCAGCGGCAGCGAACAGAACAGTGGCAGCATGAATGGCGCACAGGCAGTGGTGAGAGTGAGCTGGGAGCAACGAACCACAGTGGCTCTTCACCCTCTTCGTGTCGGGTTCTCCTTCTCCCGGTGACCCAGCTACGGCGGTAATGAAGGAACGTCGACTGGACACGGCAGCTGGACTGGTTGTGGTCCTCTCTTTCCCGCGCGTCTTCCTCTCCTCGCGGTTCGGTTGCTCAACGACAGCTCAAGGACGGTTCGGCGGCGTGGTCTTCCTCCAAGGTCCGATGACGGCGCAACGGTGGCGGCGAGGCGTGGAGTAGCGACGGCGCAGCTTCTCTTCCTTTCCTTATCTTGGATCTCTTTCTGTCAACAGCAGCGGCGATGGTGGCAATGACACCCACTGCTCCGCCTTCCCTTCTCCCCCTCTCCTTCCTTCTTTGGTCCCCTTCCCTCTTCCCTTTTCTTTTATTTTTCTTTCTTCCTTTTGTGGGTGTGGATATCTGCATGTGTGTGAGGGTGAGCCGTGGGTGAAGTGTGGGATATGGGTGCTGTTTGTGTGTTAGAGGGTTAGGGTAAAAATTAGGTTTAGATAAAATTAGGATTAGCTTAGGGTTTTAGTTTAGGTATTTTTTTTAAGAATAGGGATAGTAGTGTAATTTTATGAAATAAATAGAAAGTAAGATAATAGTAAACATCAAATTAAATATAATGTATCCATCTTTAAAAATACCTTTTAATTAATAATCTTTAAATAATTTTCAGTTAAATACCAATTTAGTAAAAATTGAAGATAAGTAAATTAATTCTCCTTTATTTATAAAATAAGGTTAAAAATATATATATTAAAATTAAGACATACAAAATACTAATTATTTCTCAATTATAAAAACTCTAAACAATAAATAAGAGTTTACTCAACTTTTATATAAAATTCTCTAAAATAGTCTTAAATAAATATAATACATCATAAATAATTTATTGATAACTTTTAAAAATTAGGGGTCTTACATCCTACCCCACTTATAAAAATTTTCGTCCTCGAAAATTAACTTAATATACAAAATACTAAAATAGTTTTAAATACTTTACTTTTGTATACTTTAGAAAATCAGAGGTCTTGGCATATATATGTATCACTTGAAGCACAAGTAGGTGCAAGTGTTCTAGTTAGGTGTTTGCAAAAACAAAGGGGTATCTAGGTGGCAAAGGTTTGAAAACAGGTTGACTTGAACAAACAGGATAACGTCTGCGCATAGACTTTGTACCAACTTCAGAGCTTTAACTTCCCAACTTCATTAGTCACTTCAGAAACCTATAACCTGTCACAAGCCTAACATCCACAAATTTTTACGAGGAAGAAACTACCACGCTCTTGATAACATTGCACACTTACCGCTTCACCTTCTATATCCATAGACCACTTCTTAAAGAACTAATGTATCACTTACTATACCTAAATGTCACACGTGACACTACAGCAATTCTCGCGCTTATTCAGAAGTATACAAGACCTTGGAAAATGACAAACGACAAAGACAAAATCCACAAGAGCTTGAAAGGATTGTTGAGATCACAAGTAATCAGGGATGCACAAGGAGTGAAAAGTGCCAGAAAGAAAATTAGTTTGGCAATCTCAAGAATGACTCCCGAATCAATGAAATCCGATGGGAATAATAAAAGAAAAGTAGTGTTGTAATTTGAACAAAATCAAGTTGAATCAAAGAAGTGTGAAGTTTATAGAAGAAGAATGCCTTAAACTCAAGACAAAGTTTATAAGACTTGAGTTAGGATTAAGAGTACCTTCGAACGCATTGCTCATAAAGAATAGAAACTTTTTCAAAACCCATTTCACATTCTCAAAGAAAAGGCGCAACCAACATTTTGCAAAAGAATAACAAGAGTATGAATGTGGCATCACTTTAATGCAAATTTCATGTTGAAATAGATTATGTAGAGTTTTTAAAACAAAATGAACATTAGCTTGACTAAAAGCAAATTATTTTCTCAAATATTTAGAAAGGTAGTTAGGTGCACAACTTAACCAAAAGTATGCATAAAACTCGAAAGAAAATTAAAAGTTTGTTGAAAATTTTCTCAAAGCTCTTATTCAATCAAATGTGTGTAAAGGTTATAACAAAGATAGAAGAAGTCAAACTTTATTTAGAAAAGAAAAATCCGAGGTAAAAATTTCCGTAAACACACTTTTATCAAAAGCAGGGTTCCGCGTACGCACGATAAGATTTTTAGAATTTCACATAAAGAAGTGTACGCTAAGTCAAAACAATTTTATCAAAATTTAATAAATGGCTTTCAGTTACAATCAAGCAAGAAAATTTTAATTTGAAACTTCTTCAAAAAGAATTCAAAACATCTTCAAAATAGTTCAAAATAAGACTCCGAAAGTATACTTGAAATTACCACTTTCACGGGAATATTTAAGATGAAGGTGCACTTAAAAAGAAATCAGCCCATATGGGAAAGGATCTTTAAATCAAGGAAATTTAAACAAAATTCACTAGGCTTGAAATATCAAACAAGTTTTCAATTGATCCAAAGGAATACAAAATGCGCAAGAAAAGACAACTCAATTAATAGAAAATTCTCAAGAAAGAACCTTTGACTAAAGAGTGACAATTAAGAGGGCAAACGGTGCATTAGATGGAAACAAAGTCAACTCAGATGAGTGTGAGATTCATAAGAGAAGGAAAATTAAGACTAACGATGACGTTTACAAAAGTAAGAGAGTAATTAAATACAGAATAAAATATGACATCCATAGAAGTGAAAAGCTCAAAAAGGAATTGGTCCATCCTTGAAAGGGAAGATATGAATCCAACATTTTCAAAAGAGTAAAGAATGCTTAATTAACGTGTTATGCTAAACCAAATTCTAATTAAAAAAATAGATCAAGTGAAGTTTATTAAACGAAAATCAACAAAAAAAGAGACAAAAATCTACCTTTGAAAAGTATCTAAATACATAATCAAGCAAAAACATTCATAAAAATTGTAATATAGTCGTTAGAAAATCAAGTTATATATATATATATATATATATATATATATATATATATATATATATTAAAATAAGTATATTTTCATAAACCAGTGAGAGAACTGGCGAGATATTAGGAGTAAATGGTTTCTAAACTGCAAAAAAAAAATTCAAAGTTTTATTTGGAGAAGGTTATACTGAATCAAAAATGATTTTATAAAGGCTTTAAGAATGATGGTTGTAGATATAGTCAAGTAAGAGATAAGTTAAATCACAATTTCTTTAAAAAGAACTCGGAATAGGAGCTTAAAAGCATACACGGAATCAATAAGACCAAAGAATATATGGATCAAGAAAAGAGTTTAAACAAAGGAAGGCAAACACACCAAGGACGTTAGGCAGACATATGCAGTTGGAATCAAAGGAGAAAGTATATGAACAGAGGAGGAGGGTTGGAACAATCAAACTACTTCCCAAAAGAAAATAGCAAACAAGAAATTCAAGATAAACCATGAAAGAACACGTCACATGACTTCAGCAGAAAACCAGACACATAGCCGAGTAACCTAGAGAATTAATTT
The DNA here is from genome assembly GCF_003086295.3 of Arachis hypogaea. Lineage (NCBI taxonomy): Eukaryota > Viridiplantae > Streptophyta > Magnoliopsida > Fabales > Fabaceae > Arachis > Arachis hypogaea. Next base: position 73,138,467 of record NC_092052.1, read on the forward strand.
CTAACATTCCCAAAACCCGCGATTCGCGTTTCCTACAACTCGCATATCGTCTATGATAACCCATTAGTGCTTTCATATACATAAGTCACTAATATTAAGACGGCCAAACTTAATACCAAGAAGTATGCAATGATAGGCTAACAACATTAATCAATAGACAGTCATGTGCATAAAGCTCTAATTCTTGTTATCCGAACAAGACCTACTACATGACAGACGCTCAGAGTATGCAAATGAAGTATAATCGGTCCATTCCTTAGGCTCTACAGGAAGAACTGCTCTGATACCATAATGTAACACCCTAACTATCAAAAGTCACACTTCCGACTGCGCCACTCTGATAGCTCGGGTATTACGACGACTCTTGAAATATTTAGTGCTAAAATATGAGCTTGTTTAAACAATTAAACCGTATAACCGCTCAAGAGGCTTCTTATCTGATAATATACAACCAGATTTACAAAACAAACCACAATACTTACAAAAGATATATATAGATATATCTACATATTATTAATATTACAAGCATGACACATCAAAACTCCTATCCCTCTTGCAAAACGCACTAGAAATAAAGGCGAGGGAAAAATAAAAACTAAGATCATACAAAATAATGTCGAATAAACAGAAAACGAATATAACTCTTCTGAAGCTTCGTCGTCCATATCTTGAAAAGGGAAAAACCTGTAGGGTTGTGAGAACATCGTCCTCGAAATGATTCTCACTATAGGGTTACAGAATTGCTATAATAAGATACGTAAATAAAACCGTTTTTAAGGTACAGTGATTAATAACTGCCTTATGCTTCTTTTCAAAACCAAAGATTTAACATTCAAAATCCGAAATCCTTTCTAAAAGGGAAAGCTGTTAACTTCTCAGAAATCTAAAAGCCTTTTTAAAAGTTTTTCTTAGACAACATGAATGACCAAACTGTTCCAAGCATAGGTTCATTAAGTCTATGTTGAACCAGTTTAATCTTTCATACTTTTCTAACCCAAAAGCACAAACCAAACACAGTTTTCATCTCATCTCATAATCAACCATGGCCCTAGGCCCAAGCAACTCAACCAACAACTAATTCATCACAATCCAACCAATTTTCAGTCACAAACACAAGTAAGAAGATTCAAACACAATCAAGCAGTTATATCAAGTAGAGCAATTAGCAATTATACATAACTATTCACATAGGCAAAGCAATTACAATTTGCACACCCAAACAATGTCATATAAATGCATATGATGCATGCCTGTCCTATGGCTAATGAGCTCATCTGTCGGTTATCCAGCCAACCCGACAAGTCTGAAAATGTTAGACTGTCTCCCGTCGCGCATCCCCATGAGTCTATGCATAGATTTTACATTCATACATCATTCAAATCACTCACTGGGGGCTATCCATACCCAAAAATTTATACGTGTCCGGTCACCCTTACGACGTAGGGTCAACAGAGTATCGAGATTCAACCTGGAACACGTGGTGGCAAGCCACGGTACTTTACCCAGGGAAACTCGTATCTCTGATAAATGTGTGGAAGCCACATATATTTATTCATAATCATTCATCCATCATTATTTCTGCATTTCATTAACAATTCATATCAAACCAATCATTATTCAAGCCATAAGTCACTTTCTATTTCTCAAATCTCTTCAAACTCATAATTCAACTTTTCCTCAAAATCAATTCTCTTTCAAATCTTAGTCACTAAATATAACATTTTACAAAACTTCCAAGAGACTTTCAATCATCACCTTAAAACGGAACTTTCTTTGAGAAGACACAAGACTCTAGGGAAGAATAACCTGCCTCACTTCTTAAACTCTTTAGAAATCCTCGGAATTATAATTACTCAAACTGAAATCATTTAAAATGGAGACTTAAGACCAAAACCAAGGCATGTAGGCCAAAAGTTCCGAACCGGTTTCAAAACCAACATTATTTAAGTCCAAAAACCCAATTTCTTTTCATTCTTAAATCGGAAACTTTCCCAAAGGCTCAGATTTGTTTAGTTAAAACTTAAAGAATACTTCAAAAGCAATGCAAAATTAAGTAATCAAAGTTCAATTTTCTTTAAAATCTGCTAAAAATCTTCCAAAGGTACTTCTTTGACCAAACCGCAAAACATAGGTCCCCTCATGTTTAAATCAAACTTAAAACATATGCTTTCCTTAAAAGATTAAACTTGAATCACCTGTTTCCTAATAAATCGAGAACCAAACAATAGAACCTCTCGAATCCAATCCTTTTCTAAATCATATTTGAAAACAAAATCTTGAATTTCATAAAATTTCGGCAGCATCTCCCCTAAAATTCGGACTTTGCCACCCGTTTCAGGTCCCAACCAAACCAGTATACAATCCCTTCCACGGGTTCAAAACCAAATCAGTTTAAAATCAGACTAATTTCGAAAATTCATATCCTTCTTATAATTCAAGAAATCAAATCTAAACTCAATCTATTTTCAATGAACCAACTCGTTTTCCAAAATTGTAATGAAATATTTCAGCAACCAACCATATAACCAAATCAAACAACAATCCAATCCAACCACAAATACGTTCATCACAAAACAGCCCAACAATACATAAGGCTTATGCAATCACCAAAAGTACATTTATCACATTAATATTCATTTATAACAACTCCAAATCATAAAATTAAGTTCTTTGAAAAGACCCCTACCTCGACACGTTCAAACCACAATCCAAATGCCTCAAGAAATTCCTTTTCTCTTGACCCAAAATCAATGCAACTAAAACCTCAGCTCTGTTTGCTTCCTTAAAAGCAGAACAGCCTCAAACGTGACGTGCGACCTCAGTTTCTAATCCCTAAAACATCAATATCGTGGAAACCTCAAAACACATATCAGAAAACCAAAGGCGAGGATCCCGGGGTAGAGACACTTACTGGAATAAAAGAACGACGCGTCAGCCACCCCAAACTTAACCGGCAGTAGCTCCGACAGTGGCCAGGGCTTCAATGGCTCAGCAACAACCTTAATTTTTTACATGCAATCACCAGAACCGAATCCCTAAGGTATCAACAGCTCAGAATCTCTAACAACCTATATTGAAATACTAATTTTCAAAGGTTCTGGAAATAAAAACACTCACCAAGAAGGCAAAGGCCCGATGGCAGCTTCCAATTGTCAGAACGGCGGCGGTTCGCAACAGTGACGTGACTCTGGCGATGAGGCAGATCCACGGCGCTGATGGAAGCACGGCAGTGACGAGCTCCCTCAACGGTGACGCGACAGATCCGACGGCGACGGGATCCTCGGCGGCAGCATGAACGGCGCACAGGCAGTGGTGAGAGCGAGCTGGGAGCAACGAACCATAGTGGCTCTTCACCTTCTTCGTGTCGGGTTCTCCTTCTCCCGGCGACCCAGCTACGGCGGTGACGACGGAACGACGACTGGACACGGCGGCTGGACTGGTCGTGGTTCTCTCTTTCCCGCGCGTCTTCCTCTCCTCGCGGTTCGGTTGCTCAACGACTGCTCAATGACGGTTCGGCGGCGTGGTCTTCCTCCAAGGTCCGATGACGGCGCAACGGTGGCGGTGAGGCGTGGAGTAGCGACGGCACAACTTCTCTTCCTTTCCTTATATTGGATCTCTTTCTGTCAACAGCAGCAGCGACGGTGGCAGTGACACCCACCGCGCCGCCTTCCTTTCTCCCCCTCTCCTTCCTTCTTTGGTCCCCTTCCCTCTTCCCTTTTCTTTTATTTTTCTTTCTTCTTTTTGTGGGTGTGGGTATCTGCATGTGTGTGAAGGTGAGCCGTGGGTGAAGCGTGGGGTGTGGGTGCTGTTTGTGTGTTAGAGGGTTAGGGTAAAAATTAGGTTCAGATAAAATTAGGATTAGGTTAGAGTTTTAGTTTAGGTATTTTTTTTTTAAGAATAGAGATAGTAGTGTAATTTTATGAAATAAATAGAAAGTAAGATAATAGTAAATATCAAATTAAATATAACGTATCCATCTTTAAAAATATCTTTTAATTAATAATCTTTAAATAATTTTTAGTTAAATACCAATTTAGTAAAAATTGGAGATAAGTAAATTAATTCTCCTTTATTTATAAAATATAGTTAAAAATATATATATTAAAATTAAGACATACAAAATACTAATTATTTCTCAATTATAAGAACTCTAAATAATAAATAAGAGTTTACACAACTTTTATATAAAATTCTCTAAAATAGTCTTAAATAAATATAATACATCATAAATAATTTATTGATAACTTTTAAAAATTAGGGGTCTTACAGAGTGACCCTCCACAGCCTCCTGTTCTTCCGCCTTCTCCATCTTTCGATGATTCCAGACCGGACGATGATCCTGCTCCTACCGTCATGTCTCCTCCTCCCGCTCGTTCTTCTAGAGTAAGGAATCCACCTCCTCATCTTCTTGATTATCATTGCTTTTCTACTATCCTTCATCAACATGAACCTAAGTCATTCAGAGAAGCCTCCTCAAACCCAAATTGGCAACAAGCAATGCAGGAAGAAATACAGGCACTTGAAAAAGCACACACTTGGGACTTGGTTGATCCTCCTTCTGATCAGGAAGTTGTGGGCAGTAGATCGGTATACAAGATCAAGACTCGCTTTGATGGCTCTATTGACCGTTATAAGGCCCGCTTGGTTGCTCAAGGTTGTACGCAAGAGTATGGTATTGATTATGAAGAGACTTTTGCTCATGTCGCTCGTCTTTCGTCTGTTAGAGCTCTTCTTGCCATTGCCGTGGTTAAAAAATGGTCTCTCAGTCAGATGGATGTGAAAAATGCATTTCTTAATGGGGATTTGAAAAAGAAAGTCTATATAAAACCACCTCTGGGATATCCTTGTCCTTCTAATAAGGTTTGTCTCCTTCGCAAGGCACTTTATGAACTTAAGCAAGCACCTCGTGAATGGTTTGACAAGTTCAGTACTACCATATGCAGTCTTGGTTTTACTTCTAGCCCTCATGAGAATGCCCTCTTCATTCGTAAAAGCGAACGTGGAGTTATTCTTCTACTTTTGTATGTTGATGACATGATCATTACTGGGGATGATGTTGATGGTATCTCTGATCTCAAGGCCTTACTTCACCGTACCTTTGAGATGAAAGATCTTGGTTCTCTCAGCTATTTTCTTGGTCTCGAGGTCATCTCCACCGATGATGGCATCTATCTCTCTCAGGCTAAGTATGCTTCAGATCTTCTTGCTCGCGCTGGGATTACAGATAGTCGCACTGAGTCTACTCCTCTTGAGCCTAATGTTCGATTTATCCCTATGGATGGCACTGTTTTGGATAATCCGACTCTCTATCGACAGTTAGTTGGCGGTCTCGTCTACTTAACTATCACCCGACCAGACATCGCCTATCCGGTTCATGTACTTAGCCAATTCTTGTCAGCTCCTCGTACTACTCACTATGCGGCAGTTCTTCGCATTCTTCGCTACATCAAAGGCACTCTATTTCATGGCCTTTATTTTTCTGCCCATTCCTCTTTGTCTCTTCAGGCTTACTCCGATGCTCATTGGGCTGGTGATCCCACTGATCGTCGTTCTACTACTGGTTACTGTTTGTTTCTTGGCGACGCTCTCATTTCTTGGCGTGCTAAGAAGCAAACGTTCACTGCTCGCTCAAGCACAGAAGCTGAGTACCGTTCCCTCGCTAACACCACTGCAGAAGTTATCTCGGTTCGTTGGCTTTTCGAAGATCTGGGTGCTCCTCAGTCGTCCCCTACTGATGTTTTTTGTGATAACCGCAGTGCTATTCAGATCGCCCATAATGATGTGTTTCATGAACGCACCAAACACATTGAGATTGATTGTCACTTTGTTCGGCAACGTATCCTTATTGATTCTGTCCGTCTCATTGCTGTTGGAACACTAGATCAGACTGCTGATATCTTCACGAAAGCTCATCACCCGACTCGTTTCCGGACTTTGTTATCCAAACTCAAGTTGGTATCTTAGCTCCCACTTGAGTTTGAGGGGGGGATGTTAGAGAATCATTAGCATCAATTTAGACCAATTAGTATCGTCTATATTTATATAGTATATCTGTATATTAATTATAGGATTCTATGCCTTTATTACTCTGATTCATTTAACACCTATAAATACCCCTTGTATATTGTACTTTTGATCACACTCAATAATACACTTTTCATATTATTCTCTCAATCTATTGTTTCTAACAGCCATCATTTTTTAAAAGATTCTTTTTACTTAAAAAAAAAAAGAGGTTTTTAACATATTAAACAAAGAAAAAATATATAACTGTTTTCACACATGCCCTTGTGCAGAATTCAGTAAATAACTTATATGTGAAAAGGCGTGTTCCTAATGTGTAATTTGGAAGATGACTTGTGCAAATGTTATATGGTCCTAGTTGTTTAATTATGTAATCAACTATCTGTGGTTGCCGCAGTTACGTTAATGGTTTACTTAATTTGTGAAGTTCAGCTGATCTTTTTTGTTGCTGAGTGGAAGGGTTGAATCTGTTTGAGTTGTGACTTCTTCTATGACTCTGGTATTTAAAATCTCCAGTTTCCAAGATTGAACATTCAAATAACACTCCATATCACCTGACTATAATGAACTCATTATCCCAAAAATACATCCATCACTTGGGAATATATTATGAACAACAGTAAAATATTCTTGAGATTTTTGATAGAAGTTATCTACATTAACTGCTTTCTATTCTAAGAACCCTGAAAATTTTGATTTGACTAGGATTTTCCAATATTAAGATCTGCCCCATAAATATATGGAAAATGATACATCCTCCTAAGTCATTTTAATAAATAGCCTCCTAATTTCTACAAGGAAAATATGGTGTGCTTAGGTTCATTGATGCATAATTGTATCAATAGATGTCCTTAAATATCTTGGTTTAGCTATATTCTTTTCAAAATTTCCATGGCAGATTCCTGCATTCCCAAGCTTTGCAGTACCTGATCGACCCCGAGAGATTCAAATGGAAGCAGCTTATTTTTGTTAGTCAAGGTATGAAGTGCCCTGTACTAGTGGGATTTCTTGAGGCTGAATATGCCAAGTACAGGTTAGTTGTTTGTGAACGGTGCTTATATTGAATTTTTTACATTTTACTCAAGGTTAATCTACAAGGCGATGTCAAGAATTGGTTAACACTTAAACATTTAGCTTGGTATCTAGCATTGCTGCTTTGATGTTTTTTGATTACCTAATTGTTGGATTTTTCATTTTGCATTAACATGGACCCTTTTCCTCCAATGTCCACACTTTTTGTAATGATATTGTCTTAATAAATTGTCTTTCATCAAACAAGAATGGTTTAGAGCCAAATTTTAAATGCGTGTTCAAGTTATGCTAGTACTTGGTGCATTTTTAGTTGGAAGCATACGGGTTGACTTTTGAGAACTTTTCAGCGTCGTCAACTGCTTTCTGCTAAATTTAGAGGATAGGTCCTCTTTGGTGTGAACCACGCTTTCGTAACAAATAAGCAGTGAGATTGTGCTTCCTTTACTGATGTTTTGAATTGGTCTTGCTATAGCTTACCCCTTTTTGTCTTGAAGGAGGATCCATGATCCAGAAAATTCCTTTTAACATCTTAATAATTATTTTGACGATGCATGTGTCTTTTAAAGAAAATGATGACTAATTTCCCATTAGTGCGTCGGTTTTCTGGATTAGAAAGACATGAAAGTGTACTTCCTTTGCTTATGTGCCTTTGAAAAGAAAACAAATGGTGAACTATACTTTTTGATTGCCGAATTTGCAGGTAATAAGGATCCATCAGCTGCCTTCAATGAAGATTTTTGTTAACAGAGATAACAGAATATTGCAAATGATTCAATTGTAGATGATTATTGTGAGATTTTTGCTATTCACTTTTTATTATTTCCTTTCCTTTGAAATTCCTTGAAAAAATTTATTACATTGACAAGATCAAGTTGGGCGAAACCTCTTGTGCAGCAACCCACCTTGTTTGCTTCTGGTTTTATTTTGGACTACTAGACACCTTACCTATTTAATCTTGGTCGAGTCGGAGAAAATTAGTTGGGACTCCTAGTTCATCCCAATCATTACTCTACAAATAATTTGAAGTTATCCCCATCTGAGCCACTCTCTCTTTCCTCAACCTCAAGATTTCTTAAAATTGATATCTGGTGGCACACATTCCATAAAGGAAGAAGAAGATCAGCTTCTCATTTTTTTGTATTTTATTTATGGTGCATCAACTTCGTTCTTCCCATCTTTTAATTTGTATGAGTTAGCACACTGTATTTATTAATTAAAGGATGAGGAGAGAATTAAAATAGTTATCATTTTTTCTCTATTTTATTTATCTATTAACTTTAAGGCTTTCCATCTTTCAATTTTTAAGATTAGATACAATTATCGTATTTATTTTCATTATGGAATTTTAAAACAAACAAAACAAAGAACTGTTTAAATAGAGGGACAGTCCCGTTTAAGACTACTCTTAAACTCCTCCCAAGGTGAAAGAAGCTCCACATGTAAAAGTTGTAACTTCATCGCCATCTTTGTCATAGTATCTGCCACCATATTTGCATCTCTCATAATCAAACGAAAGTCAACATGCCAATTCCAATAAATAATATCTCTTATTTTGAGTACTAATGGATCAATAAACCCAAAACCATCTTGAGTAACAAGATTAAATGCTTCCACACAATCCGTCTCACAAATAACATCTCGTTGACCCACATCCCAAGCTAAGAGACATCCTCTCCAAATGGCAAACAATTCTCCTTGAAGAATACTATTACTCTCAATTATTCCCAAACACCCCATTTGCCAACTCCCATTACAATCTCTAATAACACAAGCAAAATCAACACTATCACCCGAACCAAAAAAACTAACATCACAATTAATCATAAAAGTACCAATGGATGGGGGATTCCAAAAACCATTTAGAGTAGAGGGAAGGGACATATGTTGTAATTCAAAAATATTCCTAAGCTCCTTTTCTGAAGTTAATGACAGACAAATCACTTTTCCCGGAAGCCAAGTTTCATGAGGATTAAAGATGTCATTATTCCTTACTCTCCATATCCACCAAAATCCCGAAAAAAACTTGAATGGATGCTCTCTGATATGATACAAAAACCAGTTCTTCAAATCCAAAGGATGACAAGAAATATCCAACCTATGCCAAACAACCTGAGCTTTTGGACAATCCCGAATACAATGTAAAACCGATTCCTGGCTAGAAATACATCTTGGACACGTATCCGATGACGACATCCCTCTTCTAAAGCGAAAACTTACAGTAGGAAGAGCCTCCTTAAGAAACAACCAAACCAAAAACTTATGCTTTTCCGGAACAAGCTGACGCCAAAGCCAAAGCCAATTCTCCCGCTCCTCCCAACCAAATAGCTGCTTACACAACCACAAGTAACCATTGCGTGAGTCATAGACTTTGGCAGCAGACCCACACCAATACCAACCCACTTCCAGACCTGCTTGTTCATCTGGATTGTAAGAGAGAATATTACCTTTCAGATTTTGAGATAAAGGAGAATAAAGAGTATCCAAATGCCACCTACCAACCGACCAAATATCCTGTATCCGGAGATTCGAATAAAAAATGTGAACATAATTTTCATTATGGAATTTGAATACCTAAGAGTTTTTTTAATTTTTAAATTTAAATCAATCTAATTCGATGTATAATTTAATCTAAAATTTTTCATGTACTCTTTCTAAGTACTAATTGATCAAACATATCTATTTTAATCTCTTCTACTAACTTTTTTAAGTACTAATTGCATGCTAAAAGTTTGAATTATTGATATTATTAATATTTTTTATTATTTTCAAAAATATATTTTTATATTTATAAATACATATACCTCGTTTACTCGTTTACACTGTAAACGTGATATGAAAATTGAAAAAAAATATACATATCTCGTTTATACTATAAACGAGATACGAGCAAAATTATCTCGTTTATAGTATAAATAAGGTATGAGAAGAATATTTAATTTGATAAATATTTTTTAAATTATTTATTTCAATAATTATTATAATTTATTTATTTATTAAAATAAAAAATCCTCAGCTGGAGTTTTTTTTTTTTTTTTTTTTGGACGTGAATCCTCAGCTGGAGTTAAAGCCGCTGCATGCGCAAACATGTTTTTTTTTAACATGTTGCTCGTAGAGACTTGAGACAGATCCCTCCTCAGAAGCCCATTCTTTTTGTCAAAAGGATTGGGTCTATCATCTCCCACATTTTTTCTCTCATTTTGATGAGCTGTTTAATTTTGGCCCAGCTGATCACCTCTAAATACAATCCAAATCCATATAAAAGACACTAGTGTATATCATGTCAAATTCATAACCCAAACCCAAAAAGAAAAAAGAAAAAAAAAAGAAAATAAACAAATGATACGAAGCGAAGCCAGAAAGGAAAGAAACTAAAAGAAACGCCTTGCGCGGGAAAAGGGAAGAGGCAATCTTCACAAAACGGAATTACAAATTTGCAACTGAGAAAGGGAAAAAGAGAGTAAGAAATGGACAACGAACAAGATAACAAGGCTCTGAAATTCCGAACGGCGTCACTGAGTCGCTGTACCAAAGCAGCTTTGTTCCTCCACCGCCTGAACTCACTTCGCGCCGTTAACAACGGAGAAGAAGAACACGTATACATTTTCCCCCCTACTTCTTTCTTCCTTTTTCTTTTCTCTCTCTTCAATTTTCTGTTTATCTGATTCCAGCGCTTCTGTTTTCAGGAGAAGTTGAAGAAGGAGATGCAGGATCTGAAGATGGAATTGCTGAAGGAACGTCGGAAGAATAAGAAGATGAAGCTCTGCTCGTTCATGGAGCTGCTTCTTCAGGTTCTCTTGTTACTTTCGCTTTGGACCTTCTTCTTGGCGTTCTTCCTCAGAGGTCCGTGAACGATGCTATGGATCTCGATCGAAACGCAGCGTGTAGGTCATGTTATGGTTTGCATCGCAGTTGTTAATTTGACTTTCTAGATGCTTCTTCTGTGTTATGTGGGAGCTCTTCGTTTATAAATTGGCCTGTGCCGTTGCCTCTCGTAACAATTGATTTCTCTGTTCATGTAATTGAATGGCTGAAGGTTCCTGGTTTTAGTCTTCTTTTTCCTCTTCGTCTTCGATGAAGATTACTGCGCAATTTCACAAAAATAAAAAATAATAAAATAAATTAAAAAATAAGTAAACTATTTTTTTCATATATTTGATTATTCGGCACTTTCTCCACTTAATAGATTCAGTTTATAATATGTATTTGGCATTTTATTATTATAAACAAGTTTGGTTATAGATCTATTATATTTTGATTATTTTATTATGATAAATTTATAACATTACTTAATTAAAAAAATTTATAAATTAATATGTATATATACAGATATATAATTAATTTTTAATGTATATAAAATATTTTTGTAAAAAAAAAAAAGTTGTCATACAAAATTCTATCTTTTATTTATTCACTTGAAAATTTGATACAATGGATTAGAAAGGAGAAAGATCCAACGATAACATTAAAAAAATGAATATTCCTTTGTCTTTAATCTGTTCCAAACATTATTTATTAAATTCTTTAATTATGTAGCACTAACTCATTTCTATGTAGTTGAATTAATTATTATTATCAAGGTTGTGATAACCAGACCGGTCATTGAACCGGTCGAGTGACTGGTTCAATAATTCAATCGGAGTCGAACTGTAGTTGAACTGGTTTAATTAAATATAGAGTAAAATTATATAAAAAATTCAATATATAATTTTAAATATTTAAATTCAATCATTTTTAAACTAATAAAATTTAAAATTTGACAATTTCATATAATAAATTATCCATAATTTATCACTAAAAGTTAATAAACAACTTCAAATATCAAAATTTATAACTAAAAAAAAATCAAAATGCTATAAATGACAAACACAAGATGTTCTACCATAAAAAGAAACAACATTAAACAAATGTACTATATATATGGCAGCCATTGCAACAATTAGTCATTTACAGCAAAATTTAGGAATCAAAATTGAATTTACATACAGCAGTCTAGCCATTACAAATTATTGAAATTAGTAAATTACATACAGCAAAATTTAGAGAATTAGATAATACATACAGAAGCAGAACTCTGCATCATATAATTAACCAAATAATTATAGCAGCTATGGTTAATTAATTAACCAAATAATCCAAAATTGACCAAATAAAGAAGTACAACTCTGCATCAATCCATATAATTAACCAAAATTAACCAAATAATTACAGCAGCTATTACATACAGAAACTGAACTCTGCATCAATCTATATAATTGACCATATAAAGAACTTTGCATTAATTCATATAATTCATTAACAAAATAAAAAAATTGGTTGAAAACCAGTACAAACTCACCGCGGCAGAGAGCACAGAAGGCGTCTAGGTCACGGCGACAGAAGAGAGCAGCTTTCGTGATGTTGATAGAACAGCTTCCGTCGACCAGAAAAGCAGACGACACCGACCAGATGACCAGACCAGCTTCGGAGTTCCGAGGACGACGCCGCTGCAGCAGCTTCAATCCGCAACCAGACTAGACCAGCTTCCTTCCATCCGCCCGTTGGAGATCCTTCTGCCTGGTGACAACGTCGATTGTGGTAGACTGGGAGGGACAGTGGCCTTCGTTGTTGGATGAAGATTGGGAGTGAAATTAGGGTTGAGGTGTGGTGGCTGGTGAGTGAGGAGACTGGGTTTCCAGTTTGTATAAAGGGTTGGGTTGGGTTGGGTTACCGGGTCAAGGTTCATCTATGCGGGTTTCTTTTTTTTTTTTCGCGTCTCAAAACGACGCCGTTTAGGATCCAGGGTGAAAAACCGATACCTTTAAAAAAATGACCGGTTTTTAACTACCGATTCGATCAGTTTTTTGCCGATTTTTTGCAAGACGGTTCTGGGGTCAGCCGGACTGGCCAAGTGACCAGTTTTCGATTAATCCGATTAAACCGGCCGGTCTGATTTTCAGAACCTTGATTATTATTATTATTATTATTATTATTATTATTATTATTATTATTATTATTATTATTATTATTATTATTATTATTATTATTATTATTATTATTATTATTATTATCATTTCATATTACTCAGCTAAATTTTATAATTTAAAAGTACATAATTAGATATCTATCATTGTAAAAAAAAAAAACTAAGCAAATGTCGGAGGTTCGAATACTCTTAAATGAAGATTGAAAAAGTATAGGAGAACAATGAAAGTGTTGAACAATGTGAACAATGGTTTAAAAAAAGAAAGATTAAATTAATTATTAAAATCAGATTCTCAATTTATTAGAATAATTAATTTTTAAATTTAAATTATTAGGGTTAGGCAGTGTAACCATCTTTCAATATACTGTCATATCATGTTTCCATTCTATCTCAACCCTCATTTTCCTCCCCCTCCTCCACTTACACTATCGTTCATCCTGATGGTCCTACCCTTCGCCGCTCAACCCGATGGAACACCCTAACTATTGATGAGCGGATAATTTATACCCTTTTTGGCATTGTTTTTAGGTAGTTTTAAGTATATTTTATTTACTTTTTATTATATTTTTATTAGTTTTTATTCAAAAATCACAATTCTGGACTTTACTATGAGTTTGTGTGTTTTTCTGTAATTTCAGGTCTTTTCTGGCTGAAATTGAGGGACCTGAGCAAAAATCTGATTCAGAGGCTGAGAAAGGACTGCAGATGCTGTTGGATTCTGACCCTCCTGCACTCAAAATAGATTTTCTCGAGCTACAAAGGCCCAATTGGTGCGCTCTCAATTGCGTTGAGAATTAGACATCTTGGGCTTTCCAGAAATATATAATAGTTCATACTTTGCCCGAGATTTGATGGCCCAAATTGGCGTTAAAAGTTAGCCAAAAACTTTCTGGCGTAAAACGCCAGAACTGGCACATTTCTTGGCGTTAAACGCCTATTTTGGCACCTAGGGTGGCGTTTAACTCCAACTTGAGGCATATGCACGTGTAAGCTTGAAAGCTCAGTCCAAACACTCACCAAGTGGGTCCTGAAAGTAGAATTCTGTACTATCTACACCTAGTTACTCATTTTCTGTAACCCTAAGTTACTAGTCTAGTATAAAAACTACTTTTAGGGATTCATTCTGTAACTCATGACATTTTACACTTCATATTGTATCTTCTACGGCATGAGTCTCTAAACCCCATAGGTGGGGGTGAAGAGCTCTGCTGTGTTTCAATGTATTAATGCAATTACTACTGTTTTCTATTCAATCACGCTTGATTCTATTCTAAGATACTCACTCGTACTTCAATATAGAGAACATGATGATCCGTGACACTCATCATTATTCTCAAACCTATGAACGCATGCCTGACAACCACTCCCGTTCTATCTGAGCTCAATGTAGTCATTGGGCGGTAGCTTGAGTGTGTATCTCTTGGGTCTCTAATCCACAGACCGAGTCCGGAAGTTAGAACATTTGTGGTAGAGGCTAGAACCAATTGGCAACATTCCTGGGATCCAGAAAATCTAAACCTTGTCTAAGGTATTTCGTGTAGGATTTGGGAAGGGATGACTGTGACGAGCTTCAAACTCACGAATGTTGGGCGCAGTGACAGTGTGCAAAAGGATAAGGGTCCTATTCCGACGCTAGTGAGAACCGACAGATGATTAGCCGTGCGGTAGCTGTACATGGTATTTTTCATCCGAGACGAGAAATCCGACAGTTGATTAGCCGTGCAAAGATCGTACCTGGTAGTTTTCATCCGAAAGGATCAGACAGCTTGCCATTGAAGGAAGCCTTGCGTGTTTGGAGAAGAAGACAGTAGGAAAGCAGAGATTCAGATGACAGAGCATCTCTGGAATCTCAACCAGTTCCTCATCACTGAATCACAAGTAACATTTAATTCATGCTATTTACTTTTCATAAACAAAAATCATATTGATCACTAATCTCCTGACTAAGGTTTATAAGATAACCATAGCTTGCTTCAAGCCGACAATCTCTGTGGGATCGACCCTTACTCACGTAAGGTATTACTTGGACGACCCAGTGCACTTGCTGGTTAGTTGTGCGGAGTTGTGAAAAGTGTAATCACAATTTTGTGCACCAAGTTTTTTGGCGCCGTTGCGGGGGATTGTTCGAGTTTGGACAACTGACAGTTTATTTTGTTGCTTAGATTAGGAAAAATTTATCTTTTTGGTTTAGAGTCACTAAAATTGAGTCTTCTATTATTGTTTTTGTTAAAATTTTAAAATCCTTATTTTCTTTTTCTAGATTTTTTTTAAAAATTTTTTAATAAATAGATAAAAAAAACCAATAAACTAATAATTGAGTTTTCTGTTTAAGTTTAGTTTCATGCTTTAAGTTTGGTGTCAATTGCATGTTTTATTTTTTCTTTAATTTTCAAAAATATATGCATTGTGTTCTTCATTGATCTTCAAGCTGTTCTTGTTTATTTTCCTTGTTTGATCTTTAGTTTTTCTTGTTTTGTGTCTTTCCTTGTTTTTCTTGTACATTTTTTCGAATTATTAGTGTCCAAAGTATAAAAATTTTTAAGTTTGGTGTCCTTTGTGTTTTTATTTTCTTAAAAATTTCCAAAATTTGTTCTTGGTGTTCATCTTGATCTTCAAAGTGTTCTTGGTGTTCATCTTGACATTCAAAGTTTTCTTGTTTGTTTTCTTTGTTTTGATCTAAAAATTCTAAGTTTGGTGTCATTTTATTGTTTTTCTCTTTCCTCATTAAATTAAAAAAATATCTTCCCTCTTTATTTTAATTGAATTTTCGAAATTTGCATTTATCATATCTTATCTTATTTCAAATTCAAATTTCAAATTTCAATTAAATTCTAAAATTCAAAAATCAAATTTCAAAATTTAAATTTTAAAAAAAAAATTTAAAATCAAACCTTTTCAAAATTTAAATCTTTTTCAAATCTTTATCTTATATTGTTGACTTTTTCAAAATTCAAAATTCAAAATTCAAATTTTAAATTTCAAATTTCAAAGTTTAAAATTCAATTTTCAAATTTAAAATTTAAATTTCAAAACTTTTTTTTAAAACTTATCTTCTCTTACCTAACTTATCTTATCTTTTCTAATTTCAAATTTTAAAATCACATCCTTTTCAAATCTTTTCTTTTATTTATTCTCTTACAAGTATATTTAATTTTAAGACATATCTTTTTGAAAACTTCCTAACCACTTTTTCTCTCTTCAATTTTCGAAAATCATATCCAAAATTTTTGAAATCTTTTTAATTAAGTAATCATTTTAGTATTCGAATTTCTTTTATTTCTTTTCCTTTTAGCTTTCGAAACTTATATTCTATTTTCCAAGTATTTTATTTTATTCTCTTTTTTATGGTTTGTCCTTAATTAAATAAAATAAAATTTCTATTTACAATTCACATCATCTCCCTTTCTCCATCATGGACCTAAGTGGATATGAACAGTCCAGAAGGACTCTGGGGTCATATGCTAACCCCATTACTACTTCATATGGGAGTAGTATCTGTATACCTCCCATCAGAGCCAGCAGTTTTGAGCTAAACCCTCAGCTCATTATCATGGTGCAGCAAAATTGCCACTATTCCGGTCTTCCACAGGAAGAACCTACTGAGTTTCTGGCACAGTTCTTACAAATTGCTGACACAGTACGTGATAAAGAAGTAGATCAGGATGTCTACAGATTATTACTGTTTTCATTTGCTGTAAAAGATCAAGCTAAGAGGTGATTAAATAACCAACCCACAGCAAGTATAAGAACATGGAAACAGTTATTAGACAAATTCCTGAATCAATATTTCCCTCCAAAAAGGATGACACAGCTAAGGTTGGACATCCAAGGCTTTAAACAAGAGGATAATGAATCTCTTTATAATGTCTGGGAGAGGTACATAGGGATGCTAAGGAAATGTCCCTCTGAAATATTTTCAGAATGGGTACAGTTAGACATTTTCTACTACGGGCTTACAGAAAAGGTCCAGATGTCTCTATACCATTCAGCTGGTGGATCTATACACATGAGAAAGACAATTGAAGAGGCTCAAGAGCTCATTGATACAGTTGCTAGAAATCAACATCTTTACTTAAGTAGTGAGTCCTCTGATGAGAGAAACTTTTGCGTGGTCTAGAAATTTGCGGATAAATCCTCGTTGCAAGTATAGTTTCTAAACCTTCAAAAGTCCTTTCATACAAACATTTTGGGTGTCATAAGTAACAAACCCCTTTAAAAATTGTTAACCGAGTATTCAAACCTCGGGTCGTCTTCTCAAGGAACTGCAAGAAAGTATGTTCTTATTATTGGCTATAAAGGTTGTAATCGGGGTTTAGAAGGTGAGAAGCTAGTGATTTAAATGACAAGTAAAGTAAATGACAATTAAAATAAATAAAACTGTAAAGCAAACTTTTGGCAAGGTAAGAGAAATTGGAAGTCCAACTTAGTTATCTCTCTCAACAATAATGAAAGTTGAATCTAAATTCCACTTAGTTAACCTTTGCTAAAACAAAGGAAAGTCAAGGGACTAATTAGTTTGACCTTTGAATCCTATTTATTTCCTAAGAAAAAGTTGGGATTATTGAAGTTCAGTTCAATTAGCAAGATAGCGATTTATCAGTTATGTTGAGTTTGATAATGTTGAGTTACTGATTTCTTAACCAAAACCAAAAGGGGAAAAAGTAAAATTGCTGGAATAAAAATATCCTTAGATGGAAGCCAATGAATTAAAGAGAGCAATCATAAACTGGAATACCTCAAATATCATTAATTCAAATAACAATCTGTAACATGGAATAATTCATAAATTAAATTATAAAAGTAAATAATCAACTCAAGTGCTGGAATAAATAAATAGAAGTGAAAAGGGAAGCTTAAAACAAAGAAACATAAAACCTGGATCGAGAGTCACTCTTAAAAACTAAGAGAAGTCCTAAATCCTAAGAGAGAGAGGAGAGAACCTCTCTCAAGACTAAATCTAAATCATGGAAAGTGAAAATTGGCGAGCTCTCTCTGAATGGATGCATTCCCCCACTTTATAGCCTCCAATCTGTGCTTTCTGGGCCAAAAACTGGGTCAGAAATAGCCCAGAAATCGCCCCTTGCGTATTCTGGTACGTTCAGGTCGCGGACAAGTGACGCGGAGGCGTCGTCCACGCGGCCGCGCGGATTGAAGTTCGCAGATGCGACGCGTCCGCGTGGATCACGCGTTCGCGTCGCCTGGCGTCAGGGCAACTATGGCATATTATATATCAAATCGAATCCCCGGACGTTACTTTCCAATGCAACTGAAACCGCGTCATTTGGACCTTTGTAGCTAAAGTTATAGCCGTTTGAGTACGAAGAGGTCAGGCTGGACAGCTTAGTAGTTTCTCCAACTTCTTGTATTCCTTCCACTTTTGCATGCTTCCTTTCTATCCTCTGAGCCATTCCTGCCCTGTAATCTCTGAGAACACTTAACACACATATCAAGGCATCTAATGGTAATAAGAGAGGATTAATAATAAGCAAATATAAGATCAAAGAAGCATGTTTTCAATCATAGCACAAAACCAGGAAGGAAAATGTAAAACATGCAAATAATATGAATAAGTGGGTAAAGAGTTGATAAAAACCACTCAATTGAGTACAAGATAAACCATAAAATAGTGGTTTATCATCCTCCATGAAAGAAGAGGCTAAGGCAGTATCCACTGAATTTAGTCCTCCAGAACAAGTTGTTGAACTCAATCAGCAATTGCTTCTTATAACAAAACAGTTAGTTGAATTTAAAGAGATGTTCCAAGACACTAAAAATGCTAACAAGAATATAGAAGCACAATTGAATCAGACAAGACAGCAGTTATCTAAACAGATAACAGAAGAATGCCAAGCCGTTCATTTAAGGAGTGGGAAGACATTGAATGTCTCAACTCAAGGCAGCAGAAAGCCAAGAAAGGAACAACTGACAAAGGATGACCAAGCCACTACCCAAAATCCCTCTAAGGACAGTAAGAGCCTAGAGAGGAATGATTCTGGCGTTCAAACGCTAGAAAAAGGTGAAAAATTGGCATTAAACGCCCAATGGATGACCAATTTTGGCGTCCAAACGCCAGAAAAGGGTGGCAATATGGCGTTAAACGCCCATACAGCACCCAATTCTGGCGTTCAAACGCCAATGGGGGATCAGACACATGCAAGTGATGATAACAACCTCCTTAGGCAGGCTTCTCCAACCACTTCTGTAGGAAGTAAACCTGTAGCAACTAAGGTTGAAGAATATAAAGCCAAGATGCCTTATCCTTAGAAACTCCGCCAAGCAGAATAGGATAATCAATTTGCCCGCTTTGCAGACTATCTCAGGACTCTTGAAATAAAGATTCCGTTTGCAGAGGCACTTGAGCAAATACCCTCTTATGCTAAGTTCATGAAAGAGATCTTAAGTCATAAGAAAAATTGGAGAGAAACTGAAAAAGTTTTCCTCACTGAAGAATGCAGTGCAGTCATTATGAAAAGCTTACCAGAGAAGCTTAAAGATCCCGGAAGCTTTATGATACCATGCACATTAGAGGGTGCTTGTACCAAGACAACTCTATGTGATATTGGGGCAAGTATCAACCTAATACCTGCATCCACTATCAAAAAGCTTGGTTTGACTGATGAAGTTAAACCAACCTGGATATGCCTCCAACTTGCTGATGGCTCCATTAAGATTCCATCAGGCGTAATTGAGGACATGATTGTCAAGGTTGGGGCATTTGCCTTTCCCACTGACTTTGTAGTACTGGAAATAGAGGAGCACAAGAGTGCAACTCTCATTCTAGGAAGACCTTTCCTAGCAACTGGACGAACCCTCATTGACGTCCAAAAAGGGGAGATAACCCTGAGAGTAAATGAGGATGAGTTTAAGTTGAATGCTGTCAAAGCTATGCAGCATCCAGACACATCAAAGGACTGCATGAGCGCTGATATTATTGACTCCCTGGTGGAAGAGGTCAATATGACTGAGAGTCTCGAATCAGAGCTAGAGGATATTTTTAAAGATGTTCAGCCTGATCTGGAGGAACTAGAGAAAACAGAAGAACCTCTGAAAAATCCTCAAGAAGAGGAGAAGCCTCCTAAACCCGAGCTCAAACCACTACCACCATCCCTGAAATATGCATTTCTGGGAGAAGATGACACTTTTCCCGTGATCATAAGCTCTGCTTTAAAGCCACAGGAAGAGAAAGCACTAATTCAGGTGCTAAGGACACACAAGACAGCTCTTGGGTGGTCCATAAGTGATCTTAAGGGCATTAGCCCAGCCAGATGCATGCACAAGATCCTATTGGAGGATGATGCTAAGCCAGTGGTTCAACCACAGAGGCGGCTAAATCCAGCCATGAAGGAGGTGGTGCAGAAAGAGGTCACTAAGTTACTAGAGGCTGGGATTATTTATGCTATTTCTGATAGCCCCTGGGTGAGACCTGTCCACGTTGTTCACAAGGAGGGAGGCATGACAGTGGTTTCATAATGAAAAGAATGAACTGGTTCCTACAAGAACAGTTACAGGGTGGTGTATGTGTATTGACTACAGAAGGCTCAATACAGCCACCAAGAAGAATCATTTTTCTTTACCATTCATTGACCAAATGCTAGAGAGACTAGCATGCCATGAATACTACTACTTTTTGGATGGCTATTCAGGTTACAACCAAATTGTAGTAGATCCTCAGGACCAAGAGAAAACAACATTCACATGTCTATCTGGAGTATTTGCCTACAGAAGGATGCCATTTGGCCTGTGTAATGCACCTGCAACCTTTCAGAGGTGCATGCTCTCTATCTTCTCTGATATGGTAGAGAAATTCCTGGAAGTCTTCATGGATGACTTCTCAGTATTTGGAGACTCATTCGGCTCTTGTCTTGATCATCTAGCACTTGTTCTGAAAAGGTGCCAAGAGACCAACCTGGTTTTAAACTGGGAGAAATGTCACTTCATGGTGACTGAAGGAATTTTCCTTGGGCACAAAATTTCGAATAAGGGAATAGAGGTGGATCAAGTTAAGGTAGAGGTAATTGAAAAATTACCACCACCTGCCAATGTTAAGGCAATTAAAAGCTTTCTGGGGCATGCAGGATTCTATAGGAGGTTTATAAAAGATTTTTCAAAAATTGTAAAACCTCTGAGCAATCTGCTAGCTGCTGATACACCATTTGTCTTTGACACAGAGTGTCTGCAGGCGTTTGAGACTCTAAAAGCTAAGCTGGTCACAGCACCAGTCATTTCTGCACCAGACTGGACATTACCATTCGAACTAATGTGTGATGCCAATGATCATGCCATTGGTGCAGTATTGGAACAGAGGCATAACAAGCTTCTGCATATCATTTATTATGCTAGCCATGTTTTAAATGATGCACAGAAGAATTACACAACCACAGAAAATGATTTGCTTGCAGTAGTTTATGCCATTGACAAGTTCAGATCTTATTTAGTAGGATCAAAAGTGATTGTGTACACTGACCATGCTGCTCTAAAATATCTCCTCACAAAGCAGGATTCAAAACCCAGACTCATAAGATGGGTGTTGCTTCTGCAAGAGTTTGATATAGAAATAAGAGACAGAAAAGGGACAGAGAACCAAGTAGCTGATCACCTGTCCCGGATAGAACCAGTAGCAGGATCGTCCCTCCCTCCTACTGAGATCTCTAAAAACTTCCCAGATGAGAAACTCTTTGCCATTCAGAAAGTACCATGGTTTGCAGACATTGCAAACTATAAAGCCGTGAGATTCATACCCAAAGAGTACAGTAAGCAGCAAACAAAAAAATTGATTTCTGATGCAAAGTACTACTTGTGGGATGAACCATATCTTTTTAAGAGGTGTGCAGACGGAGTAATCCGTAGATGTGTACTTAGGGAAGAGGCACAGAAGATCCTATGGCATTACCATGGATCACAATATGGAGGACATTTCGGAGGTGAGCGAACAGCCACCAAGGTTCTCCAATGCGGCTTCTACTGGCCTACCCTCTATAGAGACTCCCGAGAGTTTATACGTAACTGTGACAGCTGCCAGAGAGCTGGTAATCTGCCTCACGGTTATGCCATGCCTCAGCAAGGGATCTTAGAGATTAAGTTGTTTGATGTATGGGGTATTGACTTCATGGGACCTTTCCCACCATCATACTCAAACACTTATATTCTGGTGACAGTAGACTATGTATCTAAATGGGTAGAGGCAATTGCAACACCTACTAATGATACTAAGATAGTGATGAAGTTCCTCCAGAAGCATATCTTCAGCAGGTTCGGTGTCCCTAGTATACTGATCAGTGATGGAGGCACTCATTTCTGTAATAAACAACTTGACTCTGCTTTGGTTCGATATGGAATTAACCATAAAGTGGCAACTCCATATCATCCACAGACAAATGGGCAGCCGAAGTCTCAAATAGAGAACTAAAACGAATCCTGGAACGGACTGTAAGTACCCGTAGAAGGGATTGGGCAAGAAGTCTGGATGATGCTCTGTGGGCATACAGAACCGCATTCAAGACTCCTATAGGCACCTCTCCATACCAGCTTGTGTATGGAAAAGCCTGTCATCTGCCAGTGGAACTGAAACACAAGGCCTACTAGGCAACCAGATTCCTAAACCTTGATGCTAAGGTAGTTGGAGAGAACAGATTACTCCAATTGAATGAGTTGGAGGAGTTCAGACTCAATGCTTTCGAAAATGCTAAAATCTACAAGGAGAAAGCAAAAAGGTGGCATGACAAAAGGCTGTCATCTAGAGTCTTTGAGTCAGGACAGAAGGTTCTGCTATTTAACTCTAGGCTCAGATTGTTCCCTGGGAAATTGAAATTCCGGTGGAAGGGACCATATGTGATTATAAGTGTGCCACCATATGGATATGTAGAGCTTCAGGATATTGACTTTAACAAAAAGTTCATTGTTAACGGACAGAGAGTCAAACATTATCTTGAAGGCAATGTTGAGTAAGAATGCTCAAAACTGAGACTAAATTAAAAGCTCAGTAAAAGTCCAGCTAAAGACAGTAAAGAAGCGCTTATTGGGAAGCAACCCAATCTTATTTATCTATGTTAATTACTTTTTCATTTCATTTTCCATTGTTAGTTCATGTTTTCTTTAGGTTGATGATCATGTGGAGTCACAAAAACAGCTGCAGAATTAAAGCAAAATAAAAAACAGCATCAAAAATATCACACCCTGGAGGACAGGCTTACTAGAGTTTAAACGCCAGTAAGGATAGCAGAATGGGCGTTCAACGCCCATGCAGGCAGCATTCTGGGTGTTTAACGCCAGAATTGGCAACATTCGGGGCGTTCAGAAAAATGCCCAGTAAAGAAGGATTCCTGGCATTTAACGCCAGCCAGGGTATCTGGCTGGGCGTTAAACACCCAAAGAGGCAGTCAAGTGGGCGTTAAATGCCAGAATGGATATCATTCTGGGCGTTTAACGCCAGGATGACACAAGGGTGGTAATTTTGTTTCCAATTCAAATTTTATTTAATTTTTCATGTTTTAATTCATAATTTTTTGCATCAAACATATTTTAAACGTTCATCTTTCAATTTTTATTTTCAAAAATTAATAATCTTTCCTATTCTTTGTAATTCTTTTTCAATTCTTTTCAATTCCTTCCAAAACGTTTTCAAAACTTACATATCTTTTCAAAATTCTTTTCAACTCTTTTTAATTTTTCTTGCATACAGTAATAAGTTTTCAAAATTAATTGCATCATTCTTCTTTTACTCCCTTCTATTTGATTTTGCTCGAGGACGAGCAAAGCTTTTAAGTTTGGTATGGAAAAGCTCAGCTTTTTGCTTGCCATAACCATTAATGGCACCTAAGGCTGGAGAAACCTCTAGGAAGAGGAGCAACAAAGGCAAGAAAGAGACAAAAAGGAGATCAAAAGCTCCATTGGTTCTTCAAAAGGAAGAAGAAGCCACCATCACTAAGGTGGACCCGTTCTTTAATCTCCTTGTTTATTTTCTTTTCTGTTTTCGGTTTTTATGCTTTATGTTTTGACTATGTTTGTGTCTTCATTACATGATCATTAGTGTTTAGAGTCTATGTCTTAAAGCTATGAATGATTCTATGAATCTCTCACCTTTCTAAAATAAAAAATGTTTTTATTTGCAAAAGAACAAGAAGTGCATAATTTTGAAATTTATCTTGAAATTAGTTTAATTATTTTGATGTGGCGGCAATACTTTTTGTTTTCTGAATGAATGCTTGAACAGTGCATATTTTTTATAGTGAAGTTTATGAATGTTAAAATTGTTGGCTCTTGAAAGAATAATGAAAAAGGAGAAATGTTATTGATAATCTGAAAAATCATAAAATTGATTCCCGAAGCAAGAAAAAGCAGTGAAAAAAACAAAGCTTGCGAAAAAAAAAGGCGAAAAAACATAGAAAAAAAAAAGAAAAAGCAAGCAGAAAAAGCCAATAAAACTTTAAACTAAAGTGCAAGGGTAAAAAGGATCCAAGGCTTTGAGCATTAATGGATAGGAGGGCCTAATGGAACAAAATCCTGGCCTAAGCGGCTAAATCAAGCTGTCCCTAACCATGTGCTTGTGGCGTGAAGGTGTCAAGTGAAAAGCTTGAGACTGAGCGGTTAAAGTCGTGGTCCAAAGCAAAAAGAGTGTGCTTAAGAGCTCTGGGAACCTCTAACTGGGGACTCTAGCAAAGCTGAGTCACAATCTGAAAAGGTTCACCCAGTTATGTGTCTGTGGCATTTATGTATCCGGTGGTAATACTGGAAAACAAAATGCTTAGGGTCACGGCCAAGACTCATAAAGTAGTTGTGTTCAAGATTCAACATACTGAACTAGGAGAATCAATAACACTATCTGAATTCTAAGTTCCTATGGATACCAATCATTCTGAACTTCAAAGGATAAAGTGAGAGGCCAAAATTGTTCAGAAGCAAAAAGCTACTAGTCCCGCTCATCTAATTGAAACTAATCTTCATTGATATGTTTGAAATTTATTGTATATTCTCTTCTTTTTATCCTATTTTGTTTTTAGTTGCTTGGAGACAAGCAACAATTTAAGTTTGGTGTTGTGATGAGCGGATAATTTATACCATTTTTGGCATTATTTTTAGGTAGTTTTTAGTATGTTTTATTTACTTTTTATTATATTTTTATTAGTTTTTATTCAAAAATCACAATTTTGGACTTTACTATGAGTTTGTGTGTTTTTCTGTAATTTCAGGTATTTTCTGGATGAAATTGAGGGACCTGAGCAAAAATCTGATTCAGAGGCTGAGAAAGGACTGCAGATGCTGTTGGATTTTGACCCTCCTGCACTCGAAGTAGATTTTCTGGAGCTACAGAGGCCCAATTGGTGCGCTCTCAATTGCGTTGGAAATTAGACATCTTGGGCTTTTCAGCAATATATAATAGTTTATACTTTTCCCGAGATTTGATGGCCCAAATTGGCGTTAAAATCCAGCCAAAAACTTTCTGGCGTAAAACGCCAAAACTGGCACATTTCTTGGCGTTAAACGCCCATTTTGGCACCCAGGGTGGCGTTTAACTCCAACTTGAGGCATATGCACGTGTAAGCTTGAAAGCTTAGCCCAAACACTCACCAAGTGGGTCCTGGAAGTGGAATTCTGCACTATCTACACCTAGTTACTCATTTTCTGTAACCCTAAGTTACTAATCTAGTATAAAATCTATTTTTAGGGATTCATTCTGTAACTCATGATATTTTACACTTCATATTGTATCTTCTATGGCATGAGTCTCTAAACCCCATAGGTGGAGGTGAGGAGCTCTGCTGTGTTTCAATGGATTAATGCAATTACTACTGTTTTCTTGGGCTTTCCAGCAATATATAATAGTTTATACTTTGCCCGAGATTTGATGTCCCAAATTGGCGTTAAAATCCAGCCAAAAACTTTCTGGCGTAAAACGCCAGAACTGGCACATTTCTTGGCATTAAACGCCCATTTTGGCACCCAGGGTGGCGTTTAACTCCAACTTGAGGGATATGCACGTGTAAGCTTGAAAGCTTAGCCCAAACACTCACCAAGTGGGTCCTGGAAGTGGAATTCTGCACTATCTACACCTAGTTACTCATTTTCTGTAACCCTAAGTTACTAATCTAGTATAAAAACTATTTTTAGGGATTCATTCTGTAACTCATGATATTTTACACTTCATATTGTATCTTCTATGGCATGAGTCTCTAAACCCCATAGGTGGAGGTGAGGAGCTCTGTTGTGTTTCAATGGATTAATGCAATTACTACTGTTTTCTATTCAATCACGCTTGATTCTATTCTAAGATACTCACTCGTACTTCAATATAGAGAACATGATGATCTGTGACACTCATCATTATTCTTAAACCTATGAACGCGTGCCTGACAACCACTCCCGTTCTATCTGAGCTCAACGTAGTCATTGGGCAACAGCTTGAGTGTGTATCTCTTGGGTCTCTAATCCACGGACCGAGTCCGGAAGTTAGAACATTCGTGGTAGAGGCTAGAACCAATTGGCAGCATTCCTGGGATCCGAAAAGTCTAAACCTTATCTGTGGTATTCCGTGTAGGATCTGGGAAGGGATGACTATGACGAGCTTCAAACTCACGAATGTTGGGCGCAATGACAGTGTGCAAAAGGATAAGGGTCCTATTCCGACGCTAGTGAGAACCGACAGATGATTAGCCGTGCGGTAGCTGTACATGGTATTTTTCATTCGAAACGAGAAATCCAACAGTTGATTAATAGTGCAGAGATCGTACCTGGTAGTTTTCATCCGAGAGGATCATACAGCTTACCATTGAAGGAAGCTGATGAGAAGACTTTTGCGTGGTCTAGAAATTTTCGGATAAATCCTCATTGCAAGTATAGTTTCTAAACCTTCAAAAGTCCTTTCACACAAACATTTTTGGTTGTCACAAGTAACAAACCCCTTAAAAATTGTTAACCGAGTATTCAAACCTCGGGTCGTCTTCTCAAGGAACTGCAAGGAGGTATGTTCTTATTATTGGCTATGGAGATTGTAAATTCGGGGTTTCAAGAAGGAGGAATAAATTTGACAATTAATTTAAATGGCAATTAAAATAAATAAATACTATAAAGCAAACTTTTGGCAAGGTAAGAGAAATTGGAAGTCCAACTTAGTTATTCCTCTCAACAATAGTGAAAGTTGAATCTTAATTCCACTTAGTTAACCTTTACTAAAGCAAAGGAAAGTCAAGGAACTAATTAGTTTGACCTTCCAATCCTATTTATTTCCTAAGAAAAAGTTGGGATTATTGAAGTTCAGTTCAATTAGCAAGATAACGATTATCACTTATGCTGAGTTTAATAACTGTTGAGTTACTGATTTCTTAACCAAGACCAAAAGGGGAAAAAGTAAAATTGCTAGAATAAAAGTGTCCTTAGATGGAAAGCAATGGTAACACAAATTAAAGAGAAAGCAATCAATAACTGAAATACCTCAAATAATCATTAATTCAATTCGTAACATAGAAAGGGTTCATAAGCCAATTTGGCAACATTTATAGATACGAATAAAAGCATTAAAAGTAAAAGTGGCATAGAAACATAAATTAAAGTAAATATTAAACCTGGATCGAGAGTTACTCTTAAAAATTAAGAGAAGTCCTAAATCCTAATCCTAAGAGAGAGGAGAGAACCTCTCTCAAACTAAATCTAAATCATGGAAAGTGAGAATTGGCGAGCTCTCCCTGAATGGATGCATTCCCCCACTTTATAACCTCTGGTCTATGCCTTCTGGACTTGGATTTGGGCCAAAAAGGGCTTCAGAATTCGCTCTGAGCGTTTTCTGCAATTTTTGGTGCGTGGCCTCTGTCACGCGTCCGCGTGGGTCACGTGGTCGCGTCGTTCAGAGCTTTTGCTTGCCACGCGGTCACGTTTATCATGCAACCGCGTCGCTGCTTCTTTGCGCTTGGCACGCGTCCGCGTCGCCCATGCGATTGCGTGGATGCCAATTTCCTCAGAAGCTCCGTTTTGTGCTTTCCTTCCAATGTTGTATGTTTCCTTTCCATCCTTTAAGTCATTCTGCCTTAGAAAATCTGAAACTAGTCAATACACTAATCACGGCATCGAATGGAAATAAAGGTAATTAAAAATAATTAATTTTAAAGCTTAGAAAACATGTTTTTCACATATATCACATAATGAGGAAGGGAAAGTAAAACCATGCAATTAATATGAATAAGTGGGTGAAGGATTGAATAAATCACTCAAATTAAGCACAAAATAACTCATGAAATATGGGTTTATCAACCTCCCCACACTTAAACTATAGCATGTCCTCATGCTAAATCCAAGGTAAAGAATAAGGTAAGGTTAAAGTGGTGGAATGTTATGCAATGCAACCTATTCTAAATGCAACTACCTAAATGAATGATGCATCATGCAATTCTAATTTATTCACTCATATATAAAGCTTACAGGTAGTTAAATTAATTCACATTCTCAAAGAGTCATATATGTATATATAGCCAAGCCTTAGATAATCAATAAGCACTTTTACAATTGAGATGGGAGAAGAAACATTTGCAAGACAATTAGATAATTCAAACAGAGATAAATGTTAATGAGCTATTGAACCCTCACTGGATTTGTGTTTACTCTCTAGTTACTCAATGTTTATTGGGTTAATCACTCTATTCCTCTTTTTATTCTTCCTTTCTATAACTTTGTTCTTCATCTAACCAATCAACAATTATAGAATACAGTCATACCAAAAATCATGAGGTCTTTAATTAAGGTTATAATGGGGCCAAGGTAAAGGTAAGGATATATGTATAAGGCTAAGTGAGCTAATAAGTGAATCCTTAATTAGACTAAAATCTCACCTAACATACATATTTAGTAAGACAAAACTTTTTTACCTATTTTCCCATATTTTCCTACTTGTTGTTACATGCTCATGTTTCAATTTTTTTTTATTCTTATTCCATGTGCATTGCTTTTATTTTTGCATTTGGGGAATTCTTTACCCCTTTATTTTTGAAATGTTTTTTAATACACATAGTAATTTAATCACTTTGATTTCTCATGAGAATGCTTCCCAAAAATTTCTTAGTTGAATTATTTTATTCTTTTCAACTCTTCTACCTTTTGTTTTTATCATCCATATTCCCAATAGGTTTCCCACAATTAAACTATTCATAATTTTCTATCTTAAGCTAACCAAGGATTCAACTTGGGATTTTTTGTTTGTTTTTCAGCTTAAGGCTAGTAGTGTGGTTAATAGAATAAAAGAGAATTTAAAGGCTCAAGGGGGCTAACAAGGGTGATGTGAAAGGTAGGTTATTTTGGGATAAGTGAGCTTAAAATCAATTGATGGCCTCAATCATTCTTTTGGTATGTATCTATATCTATATTCTATATTTGGACATATAGATTAAAACAAAGTAAAGAATATCAGAATATAAAAGAAGGGTGGAACACACAGGAATAAAAATTATGGTTTAAATGTAACCATACAATTAAGCTCAAAACTCACAGGCTATGTGTTCTCTAGCTCAAAAATCATTTATCAGTTATGTATGTCATACAGGTTTAGTTAAAAATTCTCATTATTCTCAATGTAAAACTTATATTGAATGGCTTTAAAGTTTTAGTGTTACTCCTTGATGAAATGTTGTTAACTTAACTACATGATGTAATGCTATATATACAGGGTTTATGGATTTTAATCTATTATGTTCAAGTTCCTAGCTTACTTCCTTTTTATATTTATTAAATTAAACTAAGCTATAACTAAGCTATCTTATGTTAAAAAGGGTAAACTATACTAATTGATCCACTAATAAGTTAGAATTGCAGACTAAACTAAATAACTAAAATATGAACTAAAAATACAAAATGCAGAAAATAGAGTAAAAATACATAAGAGTGGCAGTGTATAAGTACTCAGAAAATAAAAATAAAGAGAAAAATATAGAAAAATATCCCAAAATAAAAGAAAAAGAGATGTAGTGGTTCACCAAAATAAAACGCCAGAGATGGCGACTTCCCCACACTTAAAGTGAAGCATCGTCCCTGATGCTCAGTCAAGCCGGGTGTGAAGGGGTGTCATCACTGGTAGGGATGGTGGCTGGTGTCTCAGTGGTGGTGACTGGCTGAGGATCTGGTTGCTGCAGAGGAGGTGCTGACTGGATCAGGATCTCCGGATCTGCAGCCTCAATCTGATGGGGAACCTCCTGATGTGGGGCAGCCTGCTCTGTCCCTGCCTGCGGATGGGTCTCCTCCTGGGAATGAATCTCCTCCTCGTGCTCATCCTCCTCCTCCTCTGATGGCTCTGATGGTGTGTCAGGCTCGGAGGGGATGTCACTGCCTTGTCGGATCATCAGCTTCAGATGCGCATAGCGTCGCTTGCTGCGACGCTCCGATCTCTCATACCGCCGCCAGTTACGGCGCTCCATCTGATCAATCTGTCGGAATAAGCGGTGCACGAGGTGGTACACTGGCTCTGAGGCAGGTGGAGGTGCAGTGGTGGTGGCAGGGGCAACTGTGGTGGAAGAGGGTCCAACAAACGGTGGGGCTGGCTCAGCAGTAGCAGTGAAGGGTGGTGGTCTGTAGCCCAAGGCCAGGAAGTTCCTGCTGTGAGGAATGATCTTCCTGCAGTCCGCCGCTGGTGGTCTCTCATCGGCATCCTCCCATGGCACGTCAGCTCGACGGCCTAGCTGTGTAACCAGATAAGGAAAGGGGAGGGTGCCACGGACGTGGACCCTGGCCATATAATGCCAGATAAAGCGTGGCAAGTACAGGTCCTTACCCTCCATCACACACTATAGGAGAGTGATCATAGCAGCCAGGATCTCCGTCTCATGAGTACTTGGCATCACAAAATTACTCAGGATCTGATGCCATAACCGAGCCTCATCATTCAAATATGCCCTCTTGATCCCTCTAGGCATAGTGGTGTCCTGACCCATCTCCCAAGAAACAGTCGGGTCGAGGGCTATCCGTGACTTAACAGCATCCCAATCAAATCGCATATAGCGCATGTCCTCCTCAGCCTTTTTGTAACCATCAGGCTGATCAGACTTAGGTGGAAGCTGTAGGATGTCCTCAATGGCCTCCTCAGTGACCAGAATCTACTTTCCTCTCAGGTTCACTGCATCTAGGGTGGTGATGTAGTAGTTGCAGTAGAATTCCCTAACCCAAGATGCATTGACCTCTGTCGGTGCTCTCTCCAGAAAGAACCAGCCTCTTTGCTTGATTTGCTCAGTGGTGTATTGCTTGAGTGCTTCTGGAATCTTCAGAGTTCTCTCCAGGTATAGGTTCCTGGAGTTTGCAAATGCCGGATACTTCAGCTCACAGTATCGGTTTGCAAATTTTACGGAATCATTTGCAGGGAGCAGCTGGTCAGCTTTTTCCTGCTGGGTAAAGTTCTTCTCCTGCCAGGAGGAATCGTGCATGAGATCAATGATGGACACGGCTGATTCTCCTCTTTTACGCTTGCCAGTTGTAGCTTTGCCTTTACCTTTCCTCTGACTGGCAGAAATCCTGAAAAATGGAAAACCAGGATATATAAAAATAGGAAAGCAAATAGGCAAAGAATCAATGAAAACACAGAGTGGCACAGGAGAATTAGAATGAGGTAAATGAGTTAAGTAAATGTGCATTCAGGATTGTATAGGAATGAAAAGTTCAAAAGGAAAATTTCACAATCCAAAATGTAATTGAATTCATGTTAAACAGAAAAAATTATCATTATGCCATGGTTAGAAAGTTAAAGGAAAGTGAAAAACCAGAAAAGAGATTTTAAAAGGTTAGCTTGGTTAGAATTTGAAAAAGAAGTTAGTAATTTAAAATCAGGGAGTCAGTAAAAAGTGGGTTAAGGTAAGTGGCATAAAGAAAATATTCCATGTAACAAGGATTCACAGGTAGGAACTATAAGTAACTCACAACCAAACAAGAAAGCAAGTTGATGCTGATTCAAATAGATATAAAGAAAGTAAAAATTGGAATCAAAACATCACAAATGCAGTTTATAAACCAGAAAATCAAAAAGGATAAGAATGCATGCCCAGGCATTCATGAAATGGTTTGGTTAAAGCAGAGGAAAACAAAGTTCAAATTGCCAAACTGAAACATGAGTGAAAACATTTTTATAGAAATTTGGGCAGTATTCCGGCTAAAATTGGATTATCCCGGAAAATAAACAATAACCAAAGCAGTTCATATGAATTAAAAATCAAGCTGCAGTTACAGATAATGAATAGAAACATGAAAATTCAGAGTAATAAGCAGCAAATGCAAGAAATGACAGCATATGAACAGAGTCACAGCAACAGCAGAATTGCAAATATGATAAAGCAGAAACAGGAACAATGCAAGTAAACAGACCTAAATCCACTAACCACATCCTAGGCTACCTAACAACCTAAAATCCACTACAACATGCACATATAGTTATCCTAAACATGAACATAAACGAAAAAAAAAAAGAAAAAATACGAACGGATAAAAGGGATCATGTGTTGCAGAACCTGGAAGGCGAAAGAAGGAGGTTGGGGTACAGGGGTGGCTGGGGGTGGTGGCGGTGATGTCCGGCACGGCTGTTGGCGGCGGTGGGCACGGCGGTGCGGTGCTGCTTGTGTGGCAGTTCGGGCAGGGGGGAAGGGAGGGGGTAATGGGGTTGGGGGTTCTAATGTGGTTGCGGGTGGGTGGCAGATGGGGGCAGTTGGCGGCGGTGGGTGGTGGCGCGGATGGGAGCAGTGGCGGAGATGGGGGGAAAGAAGAAAAAAGGAGGAAAGGGCAGGGGAAAAAGGAAGGGGGGTGGTCGGCGGTGACGTCTGGGGGTTGGCGGCGATGATGGCTGGAGGGGGTGTTTGAGGGTTGGGGGAGAAGAGAGGGAAGGGGTTGGGGTTCAGGGGTGGGGCGCGAGAATAGGGTTCGCGTGGCCTGGAGGGGTTATATTTTGAAATCCATGCGGCCGCGTGGGGCACGCGGTCGTGTGGTGGGGGTGAAATAGGGATGACGCGATCGCGTGGGTCGCGCGATCGCATGGAAGGGGTGGAAGAGGGGAAAACGCGATCGCGTGGGACGCGCGATCGCGTCGCTGGAATTTATGCTAGACGCACGATTCTAGCGTTGTTTCAGCGCAACTCTTTGTTTCCTTCTAGGGTGTTGTGCAATCCATGCGACGCAATCGCGTCGCTCACGCGGTCGCGTGGGATTGGTATTGTGCAAGTGACGCGATTGCATGGGGCATGCGATCGCGTGGGTCAATTTGTGCAAATCGCACAAGGGCCGCACGATTCCAGCCTAACTTTCTGGACGTTGGATCTTTACGCCGATCTTCAGGTCACGCGGCCGCGTGGTTGTTGCGGTCGCGTGGGTTATGTTTTCGCATTATGACGCGATCGCATGGGGCATGCCGTCGCGTCGTACACCCTTTTTTTATGCAGAATGCAATGATTAATAGGAGTGTTATGCATGATTCCAGGTTCAATAAAGTAAAATAAAAAGGAAGTAAAAATAAAAACAAATAACATGAAATAAACTGAAAAAGAAGCGACAATACCATGATGGGTTGTCTCCCACCTAGCACTTTTAGTTACAGTCCGTAAGTTGGACATTGGTTGAGCTTCTTGTTATGGTGGCTTGTGTTTAAATTCATCCAGAAATCTCCACCAATGCTTGGAATGCCAATAGCCTCCGGGGTCCCAAACTAGGCATGTAAAGCTTCTGAGCAGCTTCAAACAGATTTTCAGACTCTCGGGATGATGAATGTCAGGATAGAGTCCATGATTCCAAGCCTTGCTTTTAAATCCGCCTCCGTCTTGATCTACATGTTTCCATCTGGGCGGTTTAAAAAGTAGATTTTCACCATGGTGACCAAACATTCTCCGTGATCCATTCGATTGAACATGATACCAATCCGTGCACTTCGAGTTGAAGCGCGGAACCTTATTGAACCTTGTGCACCAGCTCTGAGTACGAGCCATTTCCCTCTTACTCTTAGAGCCGCAAAGAGCTCTAAGCTAGCCATCTGTTTCAAGCAAACCATATTCAAGTGAATAAGTAAAGTTATAGGTTAAGGATTGTACCCACTTGAAGCTTGTATTGGGTGGCAATGGCCTTGGGGTAGGTGTTTCTGGTGGTTCTGTAAGTTCTTCTCCCTTGGGTTCTTCTGTGAATTTCTCCACTTCCTTGCAAGAGTCTTCAAATGTAGTATCACCCTGGTCAAAGTCTTCTATGTCTTCCTCATCACTCGAGTCATAGATTGGAGGTTAAGAGAAATCTACCTCTGCATCATCTTCGTATTCGTCTGGGGAAGATTCTTCAATCTCAGAGAATTCACTTGCGGATGCAAGTTCATTACTAAGAGAGCTAGACTTGTGACTATCACTATCAAGGGAATTTGCTTCTTGGATTATTCTGTCTGATTCTTCATAAACGACTTGCCTTGGGGGTTGTGCACTATCCTCCTTAGCATCAACTATAACGTCCTTGACGGAGTTCTCTTCAGCTCTGGATTCCCATGGAGGTTCAGCATCTTCTAGATCTTCAACCAACTCTTCTTCTTGAACAATGACAGCTTCTTCTACTTGTTCTAGTATGAATTCATGCTCTGTCTTGTCCACTGGAGTCTCTAGTATCTCCTTCATGCTACGCTCTTCATGAAATTGTCCACATGGGGCTGTGGTTGGTCCTTGAATGTTTGAGCGTCTAGAAACCCATTGGATTACTGCTTGCTCCAGTTGTCGAATGGTTGTTTGAAGTTTATTTACTGTTTCTTTCAGGCGAACCTCTGATTCTCAGGGTGCTGGATTTGGACATGATACATAGGAAAGTGGTGGTGATTGGGAGTGATTGGATTGGTACTGGGGTAAGGAAGGATCATACGGTGGCGAATAGTGAAGAGAAGCTTGTGAGTGTGGTGGTTCGAGGTTATGTTGAACGGATGGTCTATAGGCACGGGGTGGGGCTTGTTGGTAGTTACAAGGTTGTCCACCATATCCTTCAGCTGGGTATGCACGGTAGAATGGTCCTTGTCCATGATATCTCGGAGGGTATTGTTGCCTAAAGGGTTGATTATATCCTCTTGGCTCCATCCATCCTTGATTGGCCTGATCTTGATGCATATTCCTGCTGTAACTTCTATTTTTCTTCAACCAAGTTAGAACCAAACTCAAAGCGAGAGGGGTGAGAGTTCATGGTAGCAGATAAAATTAAAAAGGAAAAAAAATAAAAATAAATATACAAGCAAAAGAAAAATATTTACAATAACCAATAATAAGGCACACGTTAGCAGTTCCCCGGCAACGGCGCCATTTTGATGAGAAGACTTTTGCGTAGTCTAGAAATTTGCGGATAAATCCTCGTTGCAAGTATAGTTTCTAAACCTTCAAAAGTCCTTTCACACAAATGTTTTTGGTTGTCACAAGTAACAAACCCCTTAAAAATTGTTAACCGAGTATTCAAACCTCGGGTCGTCTTCTCAAGGAACTGCAAGGAGGTATGTTCTTATTATTGGCTATGGAGATTGTAAATTCGGGGTTTCAAGAAGGAGGAATAAATATGACAATTAATTTAAGTGGCAATTAAAATAAATAAATACTGTAAAGCAAACTTTTGGCAAGGTAAGAGAAATTGGAAGTCCAACTTAGTTATTCCTCTCAACAATAGTGAAAGTTGAATCTTAATTCCACTTAGTTAACCTTTACTAAAGCAAAGGAAAGTCAAGGGACTAATTAGTTTGACCTTCCAATCCTATTTATTTCCTAAGAAAAAGTTGGGATTATTGAAGTTCAGTTCAATTAGCAAGATAACGATTATCACTTATGCTGAGTTTAATAACTATTGAGTTACTGATTTCTTAACCAAGACCAAAAGGGGAAAAAGTAAAATTGCTGGAATAAAAGTGTCCTTAGATGGAAAGCAATGGTAACACAAATTAAAGAGAAAGCAATCAATAACTGAAATACCTCAAATAATCATTAATTCAATTCATAACATAGAAAGGGTTCATAAGCCAATTTGGCAACATTTATAGATACGAATAAAAGCATTAAAGTAAAAGTGGCATAAAAACATAAATTAAAGTAAATATTAATTCTGGATCGAGAGTTACTCTTAAAAACTAAGAGAAGTCCTAAATCCTAATCCTAAGAGAGAGAGGAGAGAACCTCTCTCAAACTAAATCTAAATCATGGAAAGTGAGAATTGGCGAGCTCTCCCTGAATGGATGCATTCCCCCACTTTATAACCTCTGGTCTATGCCTTCTGGACTTGGATTTGGGCCAAAAAGGGCTTCAGAATTTTTCAAAACATAGATCCATACTTAAAATATAAATTACAATACTCATAAAGAATACATATATTTACATATTATTAATTGACAAGCATTACATAATCAAATTCCTATCCCTCTTATAAAAACATGTACAGATAAAGGTGAGGGAAAAAGTAACTAATACAACATAAAACATCGTTTAAACAGAAAAGAAATAAAATAGGCTCTTCCGAACTTCATCGTCCATAACCTGCAAAGAAAAGACCTGTAGGGGAGTGAGAACATCGTCCTCGCTGGTTCTCACTATTGGGTTAGAGAATTACTATAATAGGATATGTGAAATAAAACTATTTTTAAAATACAGTGATTAATAACCGCCTTATGCATCTTTTCAAAACCAAAGATTTAATATTCAAAATCCGAAATCCTTTCTGAAAGGGAAAGCTGTTAATTTCTTAAAAATCCAGAAGCCTTTTTAAAAGTTTTCCCTAGACAGCATGAATGACCAAGCTGTTCCACGCATAGGTTTATTAAGTCTATGCTGAACCAGTTTAGTTTTTCATATTTTTCTAAAACAAAAATTTAAATCAAACACGGCCTTTGGCCCATCTCATAATCAATCACAGCCAATTCACCACAAATTCAACCAATTTCAGTCACAAACACAAGTAGAAGGTTCAAGCACAATCAAGCAGTTACATCAAGTTGAGCAATTAACAATTAAACATAATTATTCATATAGGCAAACCAATTACAATATGCACACCCAAACAATGTCACTTAGATGCATATGATGCATGCCTGCCCTATGCCTAATGAGTCTCATCTGTCGATTATCAAGCCAACTCGGCAAGTCCGGCTGCTAAACCCTGGACTGTCCCCTGACGCGCATCCCCTAGAGTCTATGCATAACTTTTTCTAATATACATAAAATTGCTCAATGGGGGTCAACCTTCCTAGGAATTTATAAGTGCCCGGTCACCCTTATGTCGTAGGGTTAACAGAGTATCGAGTCTCAACATGGAACATGTGGTGGCTAGCTACGATACTTTACCCAGGAAAATTCGTATCTCAAATAAAAGAAGTGCAAAGCCACATATTCATTCATTATCATTTTCGCTCTTCGTTAATAATTCATACCAAGTCAAATCATCATTCTTGCCATATATCACTTTCTCCTCAAATCACTTTTCTTTAAAATCCAAAATCATGCTCATCTTTATTTCAAAATTCAAAATTCCTCATACTTCAAATTATTCCAAGTTCATAATTCACTTTTTCCTCAAAATCGATTCTCTTTCAAAACATAGCCACTTTATGTGATATTTTTCAAAACTTCCAAAAGACTTTCAGAAATATCATATCAAAAGGAGATTTTCTTTGAAAAGACTCAATCTTTCACTTTAAAATAATTTGTTTGACTATTTTAAATCAGAGTCATTAATTAACAACCTTGGCAAAGACTCAAGACTCTAGGGAAGAATAACCTACACATTTTTTAAATATTTTTAGAAATACTCGAAATCATAGTTACTTGAATTGAAATTGATCAAAATAAATATTTAAAGCCAAAACCAAGGCATGTAAGCTAAACATTCCAAACCACTTTCAAAAGCAAAATTATTTAAGCCCAAAAACCAATTTCATTTCATTCTTAAATCGAAAACCTTTCCGAGGCTCAGAATTGTTTAGTCTTGTTAAGTCAAAATTTAAAGAATACTTCAAAAGCAAACCGAATTTAATTAATCAAAGTTCAATTTCTTTTAAAATCCACTAAAACTTCTCCAAAGGTACTTCTTTAATCAAACTTCAAAACATAGGTTCTTTCATATTTAAATCAATCTTAAAACATAAAATTTTCTTAAATAAATTTAACTCGAAACATCTATTTCTTAATAAATCAAAAACCAAATAATAGAACCTCTCAAATTCATTCCTTTTCTAAATCACATTTTAAAACAGAATCTTAAATCTCATAAAAATTTGGCAACATCTCCCCTAAAACTTGGACTTTGCCACCCTTTTCGATTCCCAACCAAACTATTCCGCAGCCCTTTCCATGGTTCAAAATCAAATTAGTTTAAAATCATACTAATTCCGAAAATTCATATTTCAAGAAACAACCTCATTTGCAACGGATTAAACACAATTTCAAAATTTTAAAGAAACAACTTTAAAGAAACGCTTCATGAAACGTCTGTTTCACAAAACCAAATAATAATCCAGTCAAACAAACATTTGTATCCATCCAAGACAACCAAACAATACATAAGACTTATACAATCACTAGGAGTATATTACTCACATCAATATCCACATATAGCAACTCCGAATTATAAAGTTTAGTTTTCTGAAAAAGCCCCTACCTCGATAAGTGAAACCATAACCCAAACGTGTCAACTGAACTCTTTTCTCTCAGCCCAGAATCAACAGCAACCAAAACCTCAGCTCTGCTTGCTTTCCCAATAGCAGAACAGCCTCAATCACAACATGCAAACCCGATTTCTAATTCCTAAAAACATTAATATCGCAGAAATCTTAAACCACATAACGGAAAACTAACGATGAGGGTTCGAAATAGAGTACACTTACGGTAACAGCAAAACTGAGTAGCCGCAATCCCAAACTGACTCGGCGGCAGCTTCGACAGTGGCCAGAAACATCGGTGGTTCAACGACAACCTAAAATTCGACATGTAAACCTCGGGGCTTGACCCTACGGTAATCAAGATCTCAACATCGTCAACAAACTTCAACAGAACATTAACACTAAGAGTTCCGAAAAAAAGAAAGTTACCGTGCCCAAGAAGGATGCCGGAATAAAGCGGTGGTAAAGGCATTTTCTTGGCGGCAGCTCCCAGAAACAGAAATGACGGAGCGCGCGACGGGGTTCATAGCTTTGCGCAGAACGGCGGCGCCTCCCCTTTCCCCCACCGCGAGCTTTCTCTCTCGTCCTCTGCTCCAATCATGGAAACGATTTGCAAAGGGAAAGACGGTGGCAAGGACTTCATGACGGTGATGCAACTGGGCGGTGGCCGGGCTCGTCAACGACGGCAACTCCACACGCGACGAAGACAGCGACGGTTGCATAACGGTTTTACCTCCTTCTCCTCACGCAGTTTTGTGTCTTGATGGCGGCTCCTTGGCAGACCAGCGGTGATAACATGCTGGGTGGTGGTGCGACTGACGGTGGCGACGGCGTAGGTGACGCAATGGTGGCGGTGCGGACATCTCCTCCCCTGGCGCTCTCCCTCCCTCACGGGTTTCCCTCTCTTCCTCCCCCTTTCCTTCTTTCCCTCTTCCTTTTCGTTCTTCTTTCTTTCGTTTCTTCTTGTCTGAAGCTGAAGCTGATGAGTGTTAGGGTATGGAGAAAGTTTGTGGCACTGGGAGAAGAGTGAGGGTGAGTTAGGGTAGAAAATTAGGGTTTGAGGTAGATTAGGAAATTTTAATAAAATAGGGGTAAAAATATAATTTTATAAAATAAATAAAAAGATAGAATAATAATTAAAAGTTAAATTAAATATAAAGTATCTATCTTTAAAAAAATACATTTTAATTACCAATATGTAAATTATTTTCAGTTAAATACCAATTTAATAAAAATTGGAGATAAGTAAATTATTTATTTATAAGATAAGGTTAAAAATCTATATGTTAAAATTAAGGCATATAAAATACTCATTATTTATCATTTATAAGAACTATAAATAATAAATAAAAATTTACTCAACTTATATATAAAAATCTCCAAAAATATGATCTTAAATAAATATAATGAAATATAAATAATTTATTAATAACTTTTCAAAATTCGGGGTCTTACATCCTATCCCATTTATAAAAATTTTCGTCCTCGAAAATTAACTTAATACACAAAATACTAAAATAGTTTCGATTACCTTATTTTTGTATTCTTTAGAAAAGCAAAGGTCTTGGCATATATATAAATATAATTTTCCAAATACCGGATAACTCGTAAAACCTAGGTGTAAGGGAAAAGTGTGGTCTAAAGCAACAGTTACAAGATGGTTCAAAACAAAGATATCCCATGGGGCTACTATTTTACCAAAACTTGAAGCACAAGAAGGTACAAGTGTTCTAGTTAGGTGTTTGCAAAAACAAAGGGGGTATCTAGGTGGCAAAAGTTTGAAAACATGTTGATGTAAATAAACAGGATAACGTTGGTGCACAAACCTCGTACCAACTTCAAAACTTCAACTTTTCAACTCCATCAGTCACTTCACAACCCCATAACCAGTCACAAGCCTAACATCTGCAAACTCATTCGCGAGAACCGAAACTCCCACAACTTCTCATAACATTGTACACTTACCGATCCACCTTTCACGTTCACGAACAACATTTTAAAGTTTCGTTTGCTACGCCTAAAGGTCATACGTGACTCTAAAGCAATCCTCGAGTTTATTCAGAAGAATACAAGACCTTGGAAAAGGACAAGCGACAAGGACGAAATCCGCAAGAGCTTGAAAGGATTGTTGAGATCATAAGTAATCAGGGATGCACAGGGAATGAAGAGTGCCAGAAAGAAAATTAGTTTGGAAATCTCAAAAATGACTCCCAAATTAACAAAATCCAATAGAAATAACAAAAGAAAAAGTAGTGCAGTAGTTTGAAACAAAATCAAGTCGAGTCAAGGAATATGAGGTTTACAGAAAAAGAATGTCTAAGAACAAAGACAAAGCTCATAAGACTCGAGTAGAATTAAGAATACTTTCGAATGAATTGCTCATAAAGAATGGAAACTTTTTCAAAAACCATTTCACATTCTCAAAGAAAAGATGCGCAACAAACATTTTGTAAAAGAATAACAAGCATATAAATGTGGCGTTACTTTAATACAATTTTATGTTGAAATGGATTATGTAGAGTTTTAAAACAAATGAACACTAGTTTGGCTAAAAGCAAATTATTTCCTCAAATATTTAGAAAGGTAGTTAGGTGCACAACTTAACCAAAAGTATGCATAAAACTGGGAAGGAAATCAAAGGTTTGTTCAAAAATTTCTCAAAGTTAATATTCAATTAAATGTGTATGAAAGTTATACCAAAGATAGAAGAAGTCAAAATCTATTTAGAAAAGAGAAATCCGAGGTAAAAATTTTCGTAAACACACTTTTATCAAAAGCAGGTTCCGCGAACGCGAACACCTTTTCGCATACGCGAGTATGCGAAATAGAAGGGCTGGTCCGCGTCGCATGCCAACTGCTGCATACGCGAGTGCCTGAAAATTTTCACCTTAGCGTATGCGCGCCAGAGCCGCGTACGCACAATAAGGTCTTTAGAACATCACGTAAAGAAGTGTATGCTAAGTCAAAACAACCTTATCAAAATTTAATAAATGATTTTCAATTACAATCAAGTAAGAAAATTTAATTTGAAACTCCTTCAAAGAGAGTTCAAAACTTCTTTAAAAATAGTTCAAAACAAAACTCCGGAAGTATACTTGAAATTACCACCTTCACAGGAATATTCAAGAGATTAAAATGCACTTAAAAGGAAATCTACAAGAAAGGATCTTTAAATCAATGAAATTCAAACAAAAATTCACTAGGCTTGGAATATCAAACAAGTTATCAATTGATCCAAAGGAATACAAGACGCATAAGGAGAGACAACTCAATCAATAGAAAATTCTCAAGAAAGAACCTTTGACTAAAGAAAA
The DNA here is from genome assembly GCF_003086295.3 of Arachis hypogaea. Lineage (NCBI taxonomy): Eukaryota > Viridiplantae > Streptophyta > Magnoliopsida > Fabales > Fabaceae > Arachis > Arachis hypogaea. The sequence continues at coordinate 73,180,378 of NC_092052.1, forward strand.
ACAAATAAGAGGATAAACAGTGCATTAGATGAAAACAAATTCAAGTTGACTTGGATGAGTATGAGATTCATAAGAGAAGGAAAACTAAGACTAATGGTGACGTTCATAAAAGTAAGAGAGTAATTAAAAACAGAATCAAATATAACCTCCATAGAAATGAAAAGCTTAAGAAGGGAATTGATCCATTCATAAAAAGAAAAATATGAGTCCAACATTTTCAAAAGAGCAACAAATGCATAAATAGTGTGTTATGCTAAATCAAATTTAAATATATTTTATTATTATTCTTATTATTTTTTTAAACAATCTAGATGAAATTTTGTCAAACGAAGATCAATGAGAATAAAAACAAAAATCCTTTCTTTGAAGAATATCTAAATACATAATACAATAAAGATATTCGTAAAAACTATAATATATTTGTTAGAAAATCAAGTTGTATTTTTAAAATAAGTATATTTTCATAAATCAGTAAAAGAACTGGTGAGGTATTGGGAGTAAATAGTTTCTAAATTGCTTAAAGAATTTTCAAAGTTTTATATGGAGAAGGTTATATCAAATAAAAAACGATTTTATAAGGCTTCAAGAATAATGGTTGTAAATATAGTCAAGTAAGAGAAAAATTAAATCACAACTTCTTTAAAAAGAACTCGGAATAGGAGCTTAAAGGAATACACTGCATCAAAACAAATTCAAAGTTGTACCAAAAAAATACATAGATCAAGAAAAGAGTTTAAACAAAGAAAGACAAACACACCAAGGACGTTAAGCAGGCATATGCGGTTAGAATCAAACGAGAAAGTATATGAACAGAAGAATAAGGTTGGGGAAACATCAATTTACTTCCCAAAAGAAATAGCAATTGAGGACTCCAAAGTAAACTTACGAGAGAACAAGTCACATGACATTCATAGAGTTCAAGACACCTAACCGAGTAGCCTCGAGGAATAGATTCTAACGTTCCCAAAAACCCGCGACTCATGTTATCCTTAACTCGTATATCATCTATGATAACCCATTAGTGCTTACATATACATAATCCACTAGTTTTAAGCCGGCCAAACCTAATACCAAGAATTATACAATGCAAGACTAATGGCATTAATCAATAGACCGTCATGTGCATAAAGCTCTAATTCTCGTTATCCGAACACGACCTACTACATGACAGATGCTCAGAGTATGCAATTGAAACATAATTGGTCCATTCCTCAGGCTCTACAAGAAGCACCGCTCTGATACCATAATGTAATACCCTAACTATCAAAATGTCACGCTTCCGGATGTGCCACTCTGATAGCTCGGGTATTACGATGACTTTTACAATATTTAATACTGAAACATGAGCCTATTTAAAACTTAAACCAAATTTTTCAAAACATACATCCATACTTAAAATACAAATTACAATACTCATAAAGAATACATATATATACATATTATTAATTGACAAGCATTACATAATCAAATTCTTATCCCTCTTATAAAAACTTGTACTGATAAAGGTGAGGGAAAAAGTAACTAATACAACGTAAAACATCGTTTGAACAGAAAAGAAATAAAATAGGCTCTTCCAAATTTTGTCGTCCATAACCTGAAAAGAAAAGACATGTAGGGGAGTGAGAACATCGTCCTCGCTGGTTCTCACTATGGGGTTAGAGAATTACTATAATATGATACATGAAATAAAACAATTTTTAAAATACAGTGATTAATAACCACCTTATGCATCTTTTCAAAGCCAAATATTTAATATTCAAAATCCGAAATCCTTTCTGAAAGGGAAAGCTGTTAATTTCTTAAAAATCCAAAAGCCTTTTTAAAAGTTTTTCCTAGACAACATGAATGACCAAGCTGTTCCACGCATACGTTTATTAAGTTTATGCTGAACCGGTTTAGTTTTTCATATTTTTCTAAAACAAAAACTCAAATCAAGCATGGCCTTCGGCCCATCTCATAATCAACCACAGCCAATTCACCACAAATTCAACCAATTTCAGTCACAAACACAAGTAGAAGGTTCAAGAACAATCAAGCAGTTACATCAAGTTGAGCAATTAACAATTAAACATAATTATTCACATAGGCAAACCAATTACAATATGCACACCGAAACAATGTCACTTAGATGCATATGATGCATGCATGCCCTATGGTTGATGAATCTCATCTGTCGGTTATCAAGCCAACCCGACAAGTCCGGCTGCTAAACCCTGGACTGTCCCCCGACGCGCATCCCCAAGAGTCTATGCATAGCTTTTTCTCATATATATATAAAATTTCTCAATGGGGGTCAACCTTCCCAGGAATTAATTAGTGCCCGGTCACCCTTACGTCGTAGGGTCAACAGAGAATCGAGTCTCAACCTGGAACACGTGGTGGCTAGCCACAGTACTTTACCCAGGAAAAATCGTATTTCAGATAAAAGAAGTGCAAAGCCACAGATTCATTCATCATCATTTTTGTACTTCATTAATAATTCATACCAAGTCAAATCATCATTCCTAACATATATCACTTTCTCCTCAAATCACTTTTCTTTAGAAACCAAAATCAAGCTCATCTTTGCTCAAAATTCAAAATTCTTCATACCTCAAATTATTCCAAGTTTATAATTCACTTTTTCTCAAAATTAATTCTCTTTTAAAACTTAGCCACTTTATGTGACATTTTCCAAAACTTCCAAAAGACTTTCAGAAATATCATATCAAAAGGGGATTTTCTTTGAAAAGACTCAATTCTTCACTTTTAAATCTTTCGTTTGACTATTTTAAATCAGAGTCATTAATTAACAACCTTGGCAAAGACTCAAGACTCTAGGGAAGAATAACCTACCTCATTTCTTAAATATTTTTAGAAATCCTCGAAATCATAGTTACTTGAATTGAAATCGATCAAAATAAAGATTTAAAACCAAAACCAAGGCATGTAAGCTAAAAGTTCCGAACCACTTTCAAAACCAAAATTATTTGAGCTTAAAAACCAATTTCATTTCATTCTTAAATCGAAAACCTTTCCAAGGCTCGGAATTGTTTAGTCTTGCTAAGTCAAAATTTAAAGAATACTTCAAAAGCAAAACGAATTTAATTAATCAAAGTTCAATTTCTTTTAAAATCCACTAAAATTTCTCCAAAGGTACTTCTTTAATCAAACTTCAAAACATAGGTTCTTTCATATTTAAATCAATCTTTAAACATGAACTTTCCTTAAACAAATTAAACTTTAAACACCTATTTCTTAATAAACCAAAAACCAAATAATAGAACCTCTAAATTCATTCCTTTTCTAAATAACATTTTAAAACAAAATCTTAAATCTCATAAAAATTCGACAACATCTCCCCTAAAATTTGGACTTTGCCACCCTTTTCGAGTTCCAACCAAACCATTCTGCAGCCCCTTCCACTTTTCAAAACCAAATTAGTTTAAAATCAAACTAATTTCAAAAATTCATATTTCAAGAAACAACTTCATTTTCAATGGATTAAACTCAATTTCAAACCTTTAAAGAAACAACTTTAACGAAACGCTTCAAAAACCGTTCGTTTCATAAAACCAAACAATAATCCAGCCAAACAAGCATTCATATCCATCCAAGACAACCAAACAATACATAAGACTTATACAATCACTAGAAGAACATTACTCACATGAATATCTATATATAGCAACTTCGAATTATAAAGTTTAGTTTTCTGAAAAATTTCTATCTCGATAAACGAAACCATAACCCAAACGTGTCAACTGAACTCTTTTCTCTTAGCCCGAAATCAATAGCAACCAAAATCTCAGCCCTGCTTGCTTTTCCAATAGCAGAACAACCTCAATCGCAACATGAAAACTCAATTTTTAATTCCTAAAAACATTAATATCACGAAAATATTAAAACACATAACGGAAAACTAACGATGAGGGTTCGAAATAGAGTACACCTATGGTAACAGCAAAACTGAGCACCCGCAATCCCAAACTGACTCGGCGGTAGCTTCGACAGTGTCTAGAAACTCCGTTGGTTCAATGGCAACCTAAAATTCGACATGCAAACCTCAGAGCTCGACCCTACGGTAATCAAGATCTCAACCTCGTTAACAAACTTTAACAGAACATTAACACTGAGAGTTCTGAAAAAGGAAAGTTACCGTGCTCAGGAAGGATGCCGGAATAAAGCGGTTGTAAAGGCATTTTCTCGGCGGCAGCTCCTAGCAACAGAGGCAACGAAGCGCGCGACGGCAGCGGTAGCTTTGTGCAGAACGGCGGCACCTCCCCTTTCCCCTACCGCGAGCTCTCTCTCTCGCCTTCTGCTCCAATGATGGCAACGATTTGCAAAGGGAAAGACGGCGGCGAGGACTTCATGACGGCGACGCAACTGGGCGGCGACCAGGCTCGTCAGCGACGATGACTCCACACGTGACAAAGACAGTAACGGTGGCGCAACGGTTTCGCCTCCTTCTCCTTGCGCGGTTCTGTGTCTCGATGGCGGCTCCATGGCAGACCAGTGGCGACAGCGGGCTGGGTGGTGGCACGACTGACAGTGGCGACGACGCAGGTGACACGACAGTGGTTGTCCGAACAGCTCCTCCTCCCTTGGCACTCTCCCTCTCTCACGGGGCTCCCTCTCTTCCTCCCCCTTTCCTTCTTTCCCTCTTCCTTTCTTTTCTTCTTTCTTTCTTTTCTTTTTGTCTGAAGCTGAAGTTGATGAGTGTTAGGGTATGGGGAAAGGCTGCAGTGCTGGGAGAAGAGTGAGGGTGAGTTAGGGTAGAAAAGTAGGATTTGGGGTAGATTAGAAAATTTTAATAAAATAGGGGTAAAAATATAATTTTATTAAATAAATAAAAAGATAGAATAATAATTATAAACCAAATTAAATATAAAGTATCTATCTTTAAAAAAAATATCTTTTAATTGCCAATCTGTAAATTATTTTCAGTTAAATACTAATTTAATAAAACTTGGAGATAAGTAAATTAATTCTCCTTTATTTATAAAATAAGGTTAAAAATCTATATGTTAAAATTGAGGCATATAAAATACTCATTATTTTTCAATTATAAGAACTCTAAATAATAAATGAAAAATTACTCAACTTATATGTAAAAATCTCCAAAAATATTATTTTAAATAAATATAATGGAAGATAAATATTTTATTAATAACTTTTCAAAATTCAGGGTCTTACACCCGACACGCCTCCACCTCCGCTGCTCAGCCCGACGTGACTCTCCCTTCGGCGCTCAGTCCAACGCGCCTCCCACCCACCCGTCCATCCACTACTATCACTGTTTTTGCTTCACTCTTCTCTGACGGCGTTGCTGCAGTGTCGCGCCATTCTCTCATAGAGTTGTTGCTGCGTCGTGCCGATTTGTCATTCTGAGGCGCCGTAATTCTCGATAAAATTCGCTAGAGAGTGAACCATCGATGGAGCCATGAATTCGTTGTGGAAGTAACGAAGAAGAAGAATCTAGTGCCGGTGGAGCGGTTTCCAAAGGTTTGTTTTAGGGAGCTGGAAGCCAGAAGATGCCACACTCTTTGACCCAAATTAAGAGCACTCACTGTGTCGATTCAGACACAAAAAAAAAAAGAATAATTTAAGAGATTAATAATACATGAACTATTTTTTTGTCCCTTCTATGGGCCAAAAATGCAGCTTATTGTTTACGTTGTTAACAATCTCAGTTGTCTACCTAGTGAAATTGATAAATAATCATTAAAATAACTGTCATCTTAAAAATCGGTCAAATATATAATTATCAATTAATTTTTCTTTATTTCTATTGCGGTTATCTTCTTATTTTACACATAACTTCTACTTATTATTTTTTTTTATTGTACTGAATACAAATAGTACTCTCTCCCTATCTTTCTTTTAATTAATCCTCTCACGTCATAGTCTTCTGTAAGTACTTTTTTATTGTATCAATACTTACATTACTTTTGAATGTAACCGAAATAAATATGAACTTATTTAATTTTTTAGAATTTACATTAATTATTAAAATTATGATGTAATGGATGTACTCCTATATAAAAAAAAGACTTGATACATATTTTTTGTGTCTAACAAAAATATGACTCAATAACACCAAAGTTTAATTTAAAAACCATAAACAAGTAATAAAAAACAGATATAAAGTTTAATTTTTTTGTTATGTGGTACGATAAAAATATAATGTAATAAATCATACTGTTCTCATGCATAATGACATAAAATTTAACATTATTCTTTTCAAGAGGCCTTTTTTTTAGCTTTTATGTTTATTTTAGTGTTTTATTTTAATTATATTAAACTAAAAGGTACTAATATCATTAACATTAATTTTCAAATTTTATTATAAATAAAAAGATATAACTTTATCATGTCGGTCCCTTCTAAGTTATTTCTAGTAATCCATTTTTAGTTGGACCTTGCCAGGTCTCTTTTTATGGATTACTTTTTATAACCTTGTAGCTTTAGTTGGCTTGGGCTGACTTCTTCATGTAAGTCTCTTCTAAGTTATTTCTAGTAATCCATTTTCAGGGCTGGCCAGGCCTCTTTTCTATGGCTTACTTTATAACTTTTGGTCGCTTTGATCAGGCTGGTCCGACTTCTTTATGTCGGTCCATCCTAAGTTATTTTTAGCAATCCACTTTTCTAAGACCTTGTCAGGCCTCTTTCTATGGATTACTTTTTAATAACTTTTGTGATTTTGATTGATTCATTCGACTTCTTCACGTCGGCTCGGTCCGAGTTATTTTTAGTAATCCCTTTTTACGGGTTACTTTTTATAACTTTTGGCATTAATCTGTTTTTATCGCATTTTCATCTTGTCGATTTTGTAGAAATCGGGTGGCGTGCTTGCCTTGCCAACCTTTGTCGAAATCGGATGATGAATTCGTTTTTCATCGTGATCGGGCAGTGAATTTGGGTTTCACCTTGCCGACCTGTAGCTGGGCGATGAATTTTTTGTGTTCAGATTAATGTGTCTTGATAGCGAGATTTTGTAGAGAATCTGAAAAGCTTTATTCAAGTAGAACAATAGACATGTAGGCCCAAGTATATATACATGTGGGTACTTACCCTTCTTAGTCAGGTAATTTTACAGATCTAGTCTTTGCGCCTTGTTTAAAAACATTTTCAGGAAAAAGAGTGCGCCTTGTCCTAAGATCTTTTATTACTTCCTAACTGTAATACCTTCTTAGGTTGCAGGCGTGCCATGACCTTGGTAGTTCTCGCCCTTCGAGTTTGGACACTTTGTAGTAGCCTTTTCCCAGTACCTCTGTGACTCGGTAGGGTCGTTTCCAGTTAGCTGCTAGCTTTCCCTCTCCTGCTCGACTTGTTCTGATATCATTTCGGATTAGGATGAGGTCGTTGTTGTCAAAGCTTCGCTATACTACCTTCCGATTGTATCTTGAGGCCATTCGACATTTTAATGCCTCCTCCTTGATCTGAGCTCTTTCTCGGATTTCTGGAAGTAGGTCGAGCTCCTCCCTCTGGAGTTCAGAGTTAGCCTTTTCATTGTAGTAGATCGTTCTGGGGGATTCTTCTTCAATTTCTAATGGGATCATTGCCTCCATTCCGTAAGCCAATCGAAAAGGTGATTCCTTTGTGGTGGAATGTGGAGTTGTCCGATATGCCCATAGGACTTGTGGGAGCTCTTCAGCCCAGGCTCCCTTTGCATCCTGTAATCTCCATTTTAACCCAGCCAATATGACTTTGTTAGCTGCTTCTGCTTGTCCATTAGCTTGTGGGTGTTCTACGAATGTGAATTGGTGCTTTATTTTCAAGTTGGCTACCAACTTTCTAAAGCCTGTGTCTGTAAATTGAGTGCCATTGTCTGTGGTAATGGAGTAAGGAACCCCAAACCTTGTGGCAATGTTTCTTTATAAGAATTTTTGACTTCTTTGGGCAGTGGCATTGGCTAGGGGCTCTGCTTCAATCCATTTTGTAAAATAATCTACCCCTATGATGAGGAACTTGACCTGTCCCGATCCTTGAGGGAAGGGCCCGAGGAGGTCGAGTCCACACTTTGCAAATGGCCAAGGTGATGTTATGCTGATGAGCTCCTCTGGTGGGGCGACGTGGAAGTTAGCATGTTTTTGACATGGTGGACATGTCTTGACGAACTCGGTGGCTTCTTTTTGCAAAGTTGACCAAAAGAATCCGACTCGGAGTACTTTCTTGGCAAGAGCTCGAGCTCCGAGATGATTGCCACATGTGCCACTGTGTATCTCTTCCAAGACCTCTTTTGTGTTAGAGATTGGTACACATTTTAGTAGGGGCGTCGAAATCCTTCTCTTGTATAGGATGTTGTTTATGATGGTGTAATATTGTGCCTCCTGCTTTAACCTCTTTGCCTCCTTTTTATCTGTAGGGAGTATCTCTGATTTAAGGTAGCTGATTATGAGAGTCATCCATCCTTGATCTTGTCCTGATATGGCTAGGACTTTTTCTTCTTCCAAGATTGACGGGTTCTACAGTTTTTCCTGGATGAGGCTTCTATTATTGTTCCCTGGTTTGGTGCTGGCTAATTTTGAGAGTGCGTCAGCTTGGGCATTTTGTTCCCGAGGTATATGTCGGATCTCATATTCCTTGAATTGTCCGAGTTGTTCTCTGGTTTTGTCCAGGTACTTTTTCATGGCAGGATCTTTAGCTTGGTAGGTCCCTGCTATTTGTGAGGTGACGACCTGTGAGTCACTGAAGATGACAAGTTTTTATGCTCCCACTTCTTTAGCCAGCTTCAAACTAGCCAATAACGCCTCGTACTCAGCCTGGTTATTAGAAGCAGAGAACTCGAATTTCAGGGGGAGTTTGATTTGGGTTCCCTGATTGCTTTCTATTATCACACCTGCTCTACTCCCAGTTTTATTTGAAGAGCCGTCCACGTAAATATTCTAATTTGTAAGGATTTCTGGGGTGTCAGTCCACTCTGCGATGAAATCGGCCAGATATTGGGATTTGATGGCTGTCCGAACTTCATATTGGAGGTCGAATTCAGACAACTCGACTGCCCATTGTAGGATTCTTCCTGCTAAATCTGTTTTCTGTAGAATGCTTCTTATGGGTTGGTTGGCCCGAACCTTGATAGTGTGAGCTTGAAAGTATGGGCGAAGTCGTCGAGAAGTTAGTATGAGAGCGTAGGCGAACTTCTCTATCTTTTGATAGTTCAGCTCGGATCCTTATAGTGCTTTGCTGATGAAGTATACAGGTTGTTGTCCAGTTTCATCCCTCCTGACTAGTGCTGAAGCTCCTGCCCGACTTCCTACTGCAAGGTATAGTATGAGTGCTTCTCTTTCCCGTGGTCGGGTGAGAATGGGTGGTTGTCCTAGGAATTTTTTAAACTCCTGGAAGGCTTGTTCGCACTCAGGTGTCCATTCGAACTTCTTTCCCTTCCTTAGTGTGGCGTAGAAGGGGAGAGATCTTATGGCTGATTCGGCTAGAAATCTGGACAAGGCTGCCAGTCGCCCATTGAGTTGTTGCACCTCTTTGACACAGTTCGGGCTTTTCATGTTAAGTATGGCCTGGCACTTGTCCGGGTTTGCTTCTATTCCTCTTTGTGTGAGAATGAAACCCAGGAATTTGCCATCTTCTACTGCGAAGGTGCATTTTGCAAGGTTAAGTCGCATGCCATACTTTCTTATGATATTGAACACTTGGGCAAGGTCGAACAGTAATGACTCCTCGCATTGTGTTTTTACTAACATGTCGCCAAATATATCTCCATAAGTTTCCCTATATGGTTTACGAAGACCTTATTCATTAATATTTGATTCGTGACTCCTGCGTTTTTGAGTACGAATGGCATGACGATGTAGCAGTAGTTTACTTTTGGGGTTAAGAATGAGGTTTTTTCTTGATCAGGTGGATACATCGGGATTTGATTGTATCCCGAATAAGCGTCCATAAACGAGAGGTATTTGTATTCGAAGGAGGCATCCACTAGGGCGTCGATACTTGGGAGTGGGTAGGGATCTTCTGGGCAAGCTTTGTTGAGATCGGTGTAGTCGGTGCACATCCACCACTTCCCATTTGATTTCTTTACCAGGACGAAGTTGGCTAGCCATTGTGGGTACTTGACTTCTCTTATGAATCCTGCCTCTAGTAGAGCTTGTACCTGTTCTTCCATAGTTTGGGATCTTTCCGGTCTGAGCTTTCTACGCCTCTGCTGTACTGGCCGAGATCCTAGATATACTGCCAGTTTGTGGCACATTAGTTTGGGGTTTATGCCTCAGCATGTCTGCGACCTTCCATGCGAAGAGGTTGATGTTATCTTTTAAGAACTGTATCAGGGACTCTTTTACATCTCTTTTTAGTATTGCGTCAATATTGGTCATTTTATCTGGGACATCTCCGATCTGGACTTTTCTATCTCGCCTTCAGGTTGTGGACGAAGTTCTTCCCGACTTCGAATTCCCCTGAGTTCGATGGTGTGGATTTCTTCTCCTTTTCCTATGAGGTTCAGACTTTCGTTGTAATAGCGGTGCGCTGTTTTCTCGTCTCCTTTTATAGTAGCGATCCCTTCTGTAGTTGGGAAATTCATGCATAGATGTGGAGTTGAGACTACTGCGGCGAGCTGATTTAACGTTGTCCGACTTATTAGGGCATTGTAAGCTGAACTCACGTCGACCACGATGTAGTCTATGTTGAGTGTCCTTGACCGGGTAAGTTGTTGGATTGGAGTGTCTCCTAGTCCAAATAAGTTGTTCGGGTATGCTCTAAGCTCTTTTTCCTCTAGGCCGAGTTTGTCAAAGGCGGTTTTAAACAATATATCAGCCGAGCTTCTTTGGTCCACCAATGTGTGATGGAGGTTAGCGTTGGCCAATATGATAGTGATGACCATGGGATCATCATGTCCCGAGAAGATGCCAGCCGCGTCCTCTTTAGTGAAAGTAATAGTAGGGAGGCCGGGTGCTTCTTCTTCTCCCTCGATGTGATATACTTCTTTAAGGTGTCTTTTGCGAGATGATTTGGAGATTCCTCCTCCCGCAAATCCTCCATGTATCATGTGGACATGTCTCTCTGGGGTATGAAGTGGCCGTTATGTTCGTCCGACTTCTTCGTCTCTTCTTCTTTTTCTAGGCTCATCTGTTTTGCTGGCTAAGTACCGATCTAGTCTCCCCTCTCTTACCAATTTTTCTATGAGATTCTTCAAGTCGAAGCACCCATTGGTGGGATGTCCATAGATTCGATGGTATTCATAATATTCTGTCCAATTTTCACCTCCTTTTTTGCTTTTAATTCCTCGAGGTGGTGGAATCTTTTCAGTGTGGCATACTTCTCGGTAAACTTCCCCAAGAGATACCAGAAGGGGGGTGTAATTGTGGTATTTCTTAATCTTCTCTTCGTGTTGGTCTTCTTTTTTCTTGGACTCTTTTTTCTTATCTCGGGAGGAGTAGGAGAATCCAGATTTTGATGTCTCTCCTAATCGAGAGTTTTCCTCCATGTTGATGTACTTCTCTTGTCGTTCTTGCACTTCATTTAGAGATGTGGGATGTTTATTTGATATGGAGTGACTAAAAGGTCCCTCTCGTAGGCCATTGATGAGGCCCATAATGGCTGCTTCTGTTGGCAGACTTTGTATGTCCAAACATTCTTTGTTGAATTTTTCCAGATAGTTATGAAGACTTTTCTGATCTCCTTGCTTGATCCCCAATAAGCTTGGGGCGTGCTTGGTTTTGTCCTTCTGGACGGAGAATCTGGCAAGAAATTTCTTGGGTAGGTCATTGAAACTTGTGATGGATCTCGGGGGCAGACTGTCGAACCACTTAATTGCTGTTTTTGTTAGGGTTGTTTGGAAGGCTTTGCATCGAATAGCGTCTGATGCGTTGGTGAGGTACATTCTGCTTTTAAAATTACTGATATGATGGCTTGGATCTGATGTGCCGTCGTATGGGGTCATGTCGGGGGCTTTGAAGTCCTTTGGGACTTTGGATTTCATGATCTCTTTAGTGAACGGGTCTTGATCTTTGCGGGGATTATCTTCATGACTGGATTGTGTAGTCTTGGTTTTTTAGGTCGACTTCGAGTTTTAGGAGTTTATCCTCCAACTCTCGGCGTCGCTTAGTTTCTCTCTGGAGGTTTCTTTCAGCTTCCCGTTGATGTTCGGCCTCTTTTTCGAGCTGTTTGAGGTGATCTTGTTGAGCTTGTAGGGCCTTCATGATTTTTGTGTTTGGCAAATTTTTGTCTTTGTTTGGTTAAGGCATATCCTTTGGTGTGTTGCCCGCGTTCTTTTGCGGGGTTCTCTCCTCCAATCCGGAGTCATGGTCGTTGTCAAGGTTGTCCGCCATGGTGATGGGATGACTTCCAGGTCCCCAGCAACGGCGCCAATGTTCCGAGGGTTACCTGAAACTGTAGGTCGATCTCGGACGAGATCTCTTTTACTGGTCGGAGCTGTTGTGTTCGACTTGTTGGGCTTAGTGGTGGTGCTGATCCTTCGTCACCGGAGGGTGGTGGTACTTGCAAGAGACTCCGATGCTTAAGTTAGCATGGGCTTTAAGCAGGTATTTTAGTAGAATCAGAGTATGAGTTATACCTGGGTGCTCCAGTGTATTTATAATGTTGTAGAATGATCTTTCCTGGAGATAAGATAGTTATCTTATCTTATCTTTGAGTGGGGTTATCTTTATCTTTAAGGGAACCGCCCTTATCTCTCTAGGCTTGAGCTGCCTTTGGACTTGGGTTGTGTTCCTCTGTTTGAGCCCTTTTCTGGACTTTCCTGGTGATTTGGCTGAACTCTTTGAGAAAAGATCGGGTAGTTCTGTCTTGAAGAGGTCGGTCAACTCAGCCCGGGTCAAATAGCACGACCTAGGGTATGAACATGAACAAATTAAATGTTTTTTATTTTCTACCATGAAAACTAACCACTCCTATAAAAGAATTGCGAACGCATATGATGTACATGTGAATGTAATTATTTTTTACTAATATATATAAAGTTGATGATATGATATTAATTAAGAGCGGATATGCATTATGAGAAGTACTAACACACAAAAGTTTGGCTCCATCTATCATCATCACCACTAAATAAATTTTTGTGTTTTTTCTCTGTACATATACACATGTTATTTATTTTTATATTACAAATAATCTTTTTATATTAAATATACACATGATATATATTTGTCATTTGGCATCTTTGGATTGTCTTAGTCCAATGATGATTAATCAGTAAAGAATTACTATTTTGGTGCCAAGCATTATAGGTGCATCATAATAAAAAATATTCCTTAGCATGGCTAAAACTCTTTCACCAATGTCAGTATTATAGTATAATAGGAAAATTTTTCACAAACACTTGCATAGTAAATTATAGAAATCTAAGATAACCAAAAAAAATTAATAAAGATAGGAAGCAAGAAAAAACAAATGAATGAAATCATGATATAGCCTACATTCTACAACTAACTGAATATTGGACACTTTCGTGAGAAGTGAATGTTAAGCAAATAAAAGATAAATAGATTAACCACAGAAAATAACAAAGATATTTCCATTCAACATGCAACCCATGAGAAATCCAAGCCTTGAAATCAAAGAAAAGATGATCCATGCATAAAAATGGGTGCATTTGAGTTCTGTATGATATTAATAGGCAGTGTTATTATGAAACCATAGAATGGGAATTTAAGGAAAAAGAAAACCTCTAGATTGACAAGCATTATAGAATAGGAATTTAAGAAAAAAGAAAACCATAGATTGACAATCATTTACTTTCATCTAATTACTTTCCATACAGAAGAACAACAAACAGAAGACTTAAATAACATGGTTAACCAGTTAATGGAACTATTTGTGTCTAACCCCACAATTTAAGACATAAAGCTCATCCATGAAACTTTACCCCTACTTTTAAGTTTTAACAGCTAACTCTTCACCCTTGTGTTTTTCTCTTGTTTTCAATCCTAGACATTAAGAATTATAACAAGTAAAGGAGAGAAAACATTTCCTTCAAAGAAACTAAAAATAAGTGATAAAATAAGATTTAAGCAACAACCTTAGCATATTCCTAACCAGTAGCTTGCAGCAACTCCCTTTTTGCTCGCTCCTTAATCCTCTTCTCAAGTTCTAACCTAATCCAAAGATGCAAAATGACTTGAAATACACTTGAGAATTCCGATTTTAAAAGGCCATTGCCATTAGCAATAAGAAAGTACCATACATACCAATCATCATTGCACAAATAAAGCTACCAATCATTCTGAAATGCACTCCTCATTCGCTATCTTTGGGAACAACAACCTGTTTAGGATTCAAAAATAGAAATAGAAATGAACATCATCATTTTTGGCCTGTCTAAGTTGCAACCAACAATTTAATCTTATAATTTTATTAAATTTTTAATTAGAACAAAACAACATATTATGATATATATAAAACAGGAAAAAGTAATACACATTTCACATGAACTCTGTTTTATTAGAGTTCAAAATCACACAAAAAAAAAGGACTTACCAGGAACGGCGGCGAAGATAGAAACGAAGCACAGCAAAGAGGCGACAAAGGAGTGGCAGAGTGGCGACGAATTGGTGACCGGTGAAGGCATGGCAACTTCGTGCAACCGGTTCTGCATAACTAGCAACTGGCAACTGGTTCTGGATCTGCGTCTGAAAAGATGGAGTGGCAACGGCGACGGTGACGGACACTGATACGGTTGAAGCAAGACGACGAGGGTTTTGCACAACGAATAGGCAAGGGAGCAAGAATGAAAGAGGGCTTGGCTAGGGTTATCTTTTTCCACTATTTTTTCCTAAGTTAAGACCTAGCTAATACGAGGGAATGGGGATTTTAGAAGGGAAGGGAGATTTTGGGAAGAGAGGGGGTAAACGACGACGTTTTTGGTTTTTTTTGGGGGGGGGGTGTGTTGGGGGGTTAAACAAAATAATTTCAAAAACCATATTCTATGGTCACTCCAAAAAATCGTGATCATAGACCATTTAAGGTCACTCTTTAAAATCGTGATCATAAACTCCTTTAGGTTACCCTAAAAAATCGTGACCATAGATCCCTTTAGGTCACCCTTTCGTAAAACCGTGACCATAGACTTTTTTTGGTCATCCCTCAAAACCATGACCATAGACATCTTTTGGTCATGATGAAAAATCGTGACCATAGACTATTTTAGGTCACCCCCAAAATCGTGACCGTAAACCCTTTTAGGTAACCCCAAAAAACTATGACCATAGACTCCTTTAGGTCACCTTTTTTTAAAAAACCGTTACCATAGACCCTTTTTGGTCCAAAAATTTGTAACCATAGATGTCTTTGTTAGCTGCTTCTGCTAGTTCATTAGCTTGTGGGTGTTCTACGGATGTGAATTGATGCTTTATTTTTAAGTCGGCTACCAACTTTCTAAAGCCTGTGTCTGTAAATTGAGTGCCATTGTCTGTGGTAATGGAGTAAGGAACTCCAAACCTTGTGGCAATGTTTTTATATAAGAATTTTCGACTTCTTTGGGAAGTGGCATTGGCTAGGGGCTCTGCTTCAATCCATTTTGTAAAATAATCTACCTCTATGATGAGGAACTTGACTTGTCCCGATCCTTGAGGGAAGGGCCCGAGGAGGTCGAGTCCCCACTTTGCAAATGACCAAGGTGATGTTATGCTAATGAGCTCCTCTGGTGGGGCGATGTGGAAGTTAGCATGTTTTTGACATGGTGGACATGTCTTGACGAACTCGGTGGCTTCTTTTTGCAAAGTTGACCAAAAGAATCCGACTCGGAGTACTTTCTTGGCAAGAGCTCGAGCTCCGAGATGATTGCCACATGTTCCACTGTGTATCTCTTCCAAGACCTCTTTTGTGTTAGAGGTTGGTACACATTTTAGTAGGGGCGTCAAAATCCTTCTCTTGTATAGGATGTTGTTTATGATAGTGCAATATTGTGCCTCCTGCTTTAACCTCTTTGCCTCCTTTTTATCTGTAGGGAGTATCTCTGGTTTGAGGTAGCTGATTATGGGAGTCATCCATCCTTGATCCTGTCCTGATATGGCTAGGACTTTTTCTTCTTCCAAGATTGATGGGTTCTGCAGTTTTTCCTGGATGAGACTTCTATTATTGCCCCCTGGTGTGGTGCTGGCTAATTTTGAGAGTGCGTCAGCTCGGGCATTTTGTTCCCAAGGTATATGTCGGATCTCATATTCCTTGAATTGTCCGAGTTATTCTCTGGTTTTGTCCAGGTACTTTTTCATGGCAGGGTCTTTAGCTTGGTAGGTTCCTGCTATTTGCGAGGTGACGACCTGTGAGTCACTGAAGATGACAAGTTTTTGGGCTACCACTTCTTTAGCCAGCTTCAAACTAGCCAATAACGCCTCGTACTCAGCCTGGTTATTAGAAGCAGAGAACTCGAATTTCAGGGGGAGTTCGATTTGGGTTCTCTGATTGCTTTCTATTATCACACCTGCTCCACTCCCAGTTTTATTTGAAGAGCCGTCCACGTAAATATTCCAATTTGTAAGGATTTCTGGGGTGTCAGTCCACTCTGCGATGAAATCGGCCAGATATTGGGATTTGATGGCTGTCCGAAATTCATATTGGAGGTCGAATTCAGACAACTCGACTGCCCATTGTAGGATTTTTCCTGCTAAATCTGTTTTCTGTAGAATGCTTCTTATGGGTTAGTTGGTCCGAACCTTGATGGTGTGAGCTTGAAAGTATGGGCGAAGTCGTTGAGAAGTTAGTATGAGAGCGTAGGCGAACTTCTCTATCTTTTGATAGTTCAGCTCAGATCTTTATAGTGCTTTGTTGATGAAGTATACAGGTTGTTGTCTCCCTGACTAGTGCTGAAGCTACTGTCCGACTTCCTACTGCAAGGTATAGTATGAGTGCTTCTCCTTCCCGTGGTCGGGTGAGAATGGGTGGTTGTCCTAGAAATTTTTTAAACTCCTGGAAGGCTTGTTCGCACTCAGGTGTCCATTCGAACTTTTTTCCCTTCCTTAGTGTGGCGTAGAAGGAGAGAGATCTTATGACTGATCTGGCTAGAAATCTGGACAAGGCTGCCAGTCGCCCATTGAGTTGTTGCACCTCTTTGACACAGTTCGGGCTTTTCATGTTGAGTATGGCCCGGCACTTGTCCGGGTTTGCTTCTATTCCTCTTTGTGTGAGAATGAAACCCAGGAATTTGCCATCTACTGCGAAGGTGCATTTCGCTGGGTTAAGTTGCATGCCATACTTTCTTATGATATTGAACACTTGGGCAAGGTCGAACAGTAATGACTCCTCGCATTGTGTTTTTACTAACATGTCGTCCACATATATCTCCATAAGTTTCCCTATATGGTCTACGAAGACCTTATTCATTAATCTTTGATACGTGACTCCTGCGTTTTTGAGTCCGAATGGCATGACGATGTAGCAGTAGTTTACTTTTGGGGTTAAGAATGAGGTTTTTTCTTGATCAGGTGGATACATCGGGATTTGATTGTATCCTGAATAAGTGTCCATAAACGAGAGGTATTTGTATCCGGAGGAGGCATCCACTAGGGCGTCGATACTTGGGAGTGGATATGGATCTTCTGGGCAAGCTTTGTTGAGATCGGTGTAGTCGGTGCACATCCGCCACTTCCCATTTGATTTCTTTACCAGGATGACATTGGCTATCCATTGTGGGTACTTGACTTCTCTTATGAATCCTACCTCTAATAGAGGTTGTACCTGTTCTTCTACAGTTTGGGATCTTTCCGGTCCGAGCTTTCTACGCCTCTGCTGTACTGGCCGAGATCCTGGATATACTGCCAGTTTGTGGCACATTAGTTTGGGGTTTATGCCCGGCATGTCTGCGGCCTTCCATGCGAAGAGGTTGACGTTATCTTTTAAGAACTGTATCAGGGACTCCTTTACATCTCTTTTTAGTATTGCGCCAATATTGGTCATTTTATCTGGGACATCTCCGATCTGGACTTTTTCTATCTCGCCTTCAGGTTGTGGATGAAGTTCTTCCCGACCTCGAATTCCCCTGAGTTCGATGGTGTGGATTTCTTCTCCTTTGCCTATGAGGTTCAGACTTTCGTTGTAATAGCGGCCCGCTGTTTTCTGGTCTCCTTTTATAGTAGCGATCCCTTCTGTAGTTGGGAACTTCATGCATAGATGTGGAGTTGAGACTACTGCGGCGAGCTGATTTAACGTTGTCCGACCTATTAGAGCATTGTAAGCTGAACTCACGTCGACCACGATGTAGTATATGTTGAGTGTCCTTGACCGGTTTCCTTTTCCAAAAGTTATGTGTGGTGAGATATATCCAAGTGGTTGGATTGGAGTGTCTCCTAGTCCAAATAAGTTGTTCAGGTATGCTCTAAGCTCTTTTTCCTCTAGGCCGAGTTTGTCAAAGGCGGTTTTAAACAATATATCAGCCGAGCTTCTTTGGTCCACCAGTGCGTGATGGAGGTTAGCGTTGGCCAATATGATAGTGATGACCATGGGATCATCATGTCCCGAGATGATGCCAGCCGCGTCCTCTTTAGTGAAAGTAATAGTAGGGAGGTCGGGTGCTTCTTCTCCTCCCTCGATGTGATATACTTCTTTAAGGTGTCTTTTGCGAGATGATTTGGAGATTTCTCCTCCTGCAAATCCTCCATGTATCATGTGGACATGTCTCTCTAGGGTACGAAGTGGCCGTTCCGTTCGTCCGACTTCTTCGTCTCTTCTTCTTTTTCTGGGCTCATCTGTTTTGCTGGCTAAGTACCGATCTAGTCTCCCCTCTCTTACCAATTTTTCTATGACATTCTTCAAGTCAAAGCACTGGTTGGTGGGATGTCCATAGATTCGACGGTATTCACAATATTCTGTCCAATTTCTGCCTCCTTTTTTGCTTTTAATTCCTCGAGGTGGTGGAATCTTTTCAGTGTGGCATACTTCTCGGTAAACTTCCACAAGAGATACCCGAAGGGGGGTGTAATTGTGGTATTTCTTAATCTTCTCTCCGTGTTGGTCTTCTTTTTTCTTGGACACTTTTTCCTTATCTCGGGAGCAGTAGAAGAATCCGGATTTTGATGTCTCTCCTAATCGAGAGTTTTTCTCCATGTTGATGTACTTCTCTACTCGTTCTTGCACTTCATTTAGAGATGTGAGATGTTTTTTTGATATGGAGTGACTAAAAGGTCCCTCTTGTAGGCCATTGATGAGGCCCATAATGGTTGCTTCTGTTGGCAGACTTTGTATGTCCAAACGTGCTTTGTTGAATCTTTCCATATAGTTGCGAAGACTTTCCCGATCTCCTTGCTTGATTCCCAATAAGCTTGGGGCGTGCTTGTTTTTGTCCTTTTGGACGGAGAATCTGGCAAGAAATTTCTTGGCTAGGTCATCAAAACTTGTGATGGATCTCGGAGGCAGACTGTCGAACCACTTAATTACTATTTTTGTTAGGGTTGTTGGAAAGGCTTTGCATCGAATAGCGTCCGATGCATTGATGAGGTACATTCTGCTTCTGAAATTACTAAGATGATGGCTTGGATTTTATGTGCCATCGTATGGGGTCATGTCGGGGGCTTTGAAGTCCTTTGGGACTTTGGCTTTCATGATCTCTTTAGTGAACGGGTCTTGATTTTTGCGGGGATTATCTTCATGACTGGATTGTGTAGTCTTGGTTTTTAGGTCGGCTTCGAGTTTTAGGAGTTTATCCTCTAACTCTTGGCGTCGCCTAGTTTCTCTCTGGAGGTTTCTTTCAGCTTCCCGTTGATGTTCGGCCTCTTTTTCAAGCTGTTTGAGGTTATCTTGTTGAGCTTGTAGGGCCTCCATGATTTCCGTGTTTGGCAAATTTTTGTCTTTGTTTGGTTGAGGCGTATCCTTTGGTGTGTTGTCCGCGTTCTTATGCGGGGTTCTCTCCTCCAATTCGGAGTCGTGGTCGTTGTCAAGGTTGTCCGCCATGGTGATGGGATGACTTCCAGGTCCCCAGGAACGGCGCCAATGTTCCGAGGGTTACCTGAAACTGTAGGTCGATCTCGGACGAGATCTTTTGTACTGGTCGGAGCTGTTGTGTCTGACTTGTTGGGCTTAGTGGTGGTGCTGATCCTTCGTCACCGGAGGGTGGTGGTACCTGCAAGAGACTCCGATGCTTAAGTTAGCATGGGCTTTAAGCAGGTATTTTAGTAGAATCAGAGTATGAGTTATACTTGGGTGCTCCAGTGTATTTATAATGTTGTAGAATGATCTTTCCTGGAGATAAGATAGTTATCTTATCTTATCTTTGAGTGGGGTTATCTTTATCTTTAAGGGAACCGCCCTTATCTCTCTAGGCTTGAGCTGTCTTTGGAATTGGGTTATGTTCCTCTGTTTGGGCCCTTTTCTGGGCTTTTCTGGTGATTTGGCCAAACTCTTTGAGAAGAGATCGGGTAGTTCTGCCTTGAAGAGGTCGGTCGACAGAGCCCGGGTCGAACAGCACGACCCAGGATATGAACATGAACAAATTAAATGTTTTTTATTTTCTACCATGAAAACTAACCACTCCTATAAAAGAATTGCGAACGCATATGATGTACATGTGAATGTAATTATTATTTACTAATATATATAAAGTTGATGATATGATATTAATTAAGAGCGGATATGCATTATGAGAAGTACTAACACACAAAAATTTGGCTCCATCTATCATCATCACCACTAATTAACTTTTTGTGTTTTTTCTCTATACATATACACATGTTATTTATTTTTATATTACAAATAATCTTTTTATATTAAATATACACATGATATATATTTGTCATTTGGCATCTTTGGCTTGTCTTAGTCCAATGATGATTAATCAGTAAAGAATTACTATTTTGGTGCCAAGCATTATAGGTGCATCATAATAAAAAATATTCCTTAGCATGGCTAAAACTCTTTCACCAATATCAGTATTATAGTATAATAGGAAAATTTTTCACAAACACTTGCATAGTAAATTATAGAAATCTAAGATAACCAAAAAAAATTAATAAAGATAGGAAGCAAGAAAAAACAAATGAATGAAATCATGATATAGCCCACATTCTACAACTAACTGAATATTGGACACTTTGGTGAGAAGTGAATGTTAAGCAAATAAAAGATAAATAGATTAACCACAGAAAATAACAAAGATATTTCCATTCAACATGCAACTCATGAGAAATCCAAGCCTTAAAATCAAAGAAAAGATGATCCATGCATAAAAATGGGTGCATTTGAGTTCTGTATGATATTAATAGGCAATGTTATTATGAAACCATAGAATGGGAATTTAAGGAAAAAGAAAACCTCTAGATTGACAAGCATTATAGAATAGGAATTTAAGGAAAAAGAAAACCCGTAGATTGAAAATCATTTGCTTTCATCTAATTACTTTCTATACAAAAGAACAACAAACAGAAGACTTAAATAACATGGTTAACCAGTTAAGGGAACTATTTGTGTCTAACCCCACAATTTAAGACATAAAGCTCATCCATGAAACTTTACCCCTACTTTTAAGTTTTAACAGCTAACTCTTCACCCTTGTGTTTTTCTCTTGTTTTCAATCCTAGACATTAAGAATTATAACAAGTAAAGGAGAAAAAACATTTCCTTCAAAGAAACTAAAAATAAGTGATAAAATAAGATTTAAACAACAACCTTAGCATATTCCTAACCAGTAGCTTGCAGCAACTCCCTTTTTGCTCGCTCCTTAATCCTCTTCTCAAGTTCTAACCTAATCCAAAGATGCAAAATGACTTGAAATACACTTGAGAATTCTGATTTTAAAAGGCCATTGCCATTAGCAATAAGAAAGTACCATACATACCAATCATCATTGCACAAATAAAGCTACCAATCATTCTAAAATACACTCCTCATTCGCTATCTTTAGGAACAACAACCTGTTTAGGATTCAAAAATAGAAATGGAAATGAACATCATCATTTTTGGCCTGTCTAAGTTGCAACCAACAATTTAATCTTATAATTTTATTAAATTTTTAATTAGAACAAAACAACATATTATGATATATATAAAACAGAAAAAAGTAACACACATTTCACATGAACTCTATTTTTCAGAGTTCAAAATCACACAAAAAAAAGGACTTACCGGAACGGCGGCGAAGATGGAAACGAAGCACAGCAAAGAGGCGACAAAGGAGTGGCAGAGTGGCGACGAATTGGTGACCGGTGAAGGCGTGGCAACTTCGTGCAACCGGTTCTGCATAACTGGCAACTGGCAACTGGTTCTGGTTCTGCGTCTGAGAAGATGGAGTGGCGACGGCGACGCTGACGGACACTGAGACGGTTGAAGCAAGACGACGAGGGTTTTGCCCGACGAATAGGCAAGGGAGCAAGAATGAAAGAGGGCTTGGCTAGGGTTATCTTTTTCCACTATTTTTTCCTAAGTTAAGACCTAGCTAATACGAGGGAATGGGGATTTTGGGAGGGAAGGGGGATTTTGGGAAGAGAGGGGGTAAACGACGACGTTTTTAGTTTTTTTTTGGGGGGGGGTGTTGGGGGGTGAAACAAAATAATTTCAAAAACCATATTCTATGGTCACTCCAAAAAACCGTGACCATAGACCATTTAAGGTCACTCTTTAAAATCGTGATCATAAACTCCTTTAGGTTACCCTAAATTGTGACAATAGATCCCTTTAGGTCACCCTTTCGTAAAACTGTGACCATAGACATTTTTTGGTCATCCCTCAAAACTGTGACCATAGACATCTTTTGGTCATGGTGAAAAATTGTGACCATTGACTATTTTAGGTCACTCCCAAAATCGTGACCATAGACCCTTTTAGGTAACTCCAAAAACCGTGACCATAGACTCCTTTAGGTCACCCTTTTTTAAAAAACCGTTACCATAGACCCTTTTTGGTCTCCCCAAAAATTTGTGACCATAGATGTCTTTTGGTCACGGTGAAAAACCGTGACCATAGACTATTTTAGTTCACCCCTAAAACCGTGACCACAGACCCCTTTAGGTCACCCCAAAAAACCGTGATCATAGACCCTTTTGGTCACCCCAACAAATCGTGACCATAGACTCCTTTAGGTCACCCCTATAAACCATGACCATAGACCCTTTTAGGCCACCCTTTTTTTAAAAACCGTGACCATAGGTACTCTATGGTCACCCTTTTTTAAAAAACTGTGACCAAAGCTTTTTTTGTCACGGTTTATCGTGACCAAAGACCAAAAAAATTGTGATCATAGACCCAAAATGTTGTAGTGAACTTTGACTTTTGAACATAATTTGAGACTTGAATTGAATTGGTTTAAGTGAGTTTCATTCATTTTCTATTTTCTTTCTTATTACAGTGTTTTGGCAACCTTGGTGAAGAACAAAGTTGTGCCTGTTGTGGTTTGTATTGGTTGCAGCTCCAAGAGCGATGGAAAAATCAAAAAGACAAAACTAGTGTAGAAATTATTGAACCATACTAATTGTTCATGAATAGAGTAGAGTTATGTTATTCATAAATTATTTTTACTTTTAGTCTAGATTGTGGATCATAAATTTAGTGTATTTAGAAATTTTCAATAATTTAAATTCTATATTTTTATGTAGACATTGTGAATGTTTTTGGTATTTCTTTTAAAAATTGATCTATGTTTGATTCTTTTTATATTTTGTGGAAATATAATTATTTATGAAATTAAGTTTTAATAGTGGTAAATATGAAACTAGTAAAAATCTATAATTATAACATTGACTGCTTTAGTGACCAATTTAGTTTTTTAGTTAAGGAATTAGCGACCGATTTTAGATTTTTAAATTAGGCATCGACGACCGATTTAACGACCGATTTCATCGTGACTGATTCTGCAACCGAAAAGTTGATCGCCATTTAGCGATCGATTTACTCAGCGACTAATTTAGTGACAGAAAATTTGGTCACCATTTAGCAACCGATTATGTTAGTGACCGATACTCTTTGGTGAGGAATTTAGTGACCTTGTTCAAAAATCAGTCACTAAAATCGGTCACTAACAGTTAGCGACCGAAATTGGTCGCTATTTTTTAATTAGCGACCAAGATTTTAGCGACCGATATTTCGATAATTTCTTGTAGTGTTGCTACCTGCTGTAATTGTATATGGAGAATATTAAAGTATAACTACTATCAATCCAACAATAAATTTAGAAAAATTGAGAATGGTGAATATTATCTGACAAAAAAGTTGGGGAAAATAAACAAATAAGTACTAACAGTTTGAAGAAGTTTTAACTTTAGGAGAAATTAATTATTTTTATTACCTATTGAACATACGACTATCTTTATATATTATATCTCCTATTTGTTTCATTTTTCCTTTTTTTTTTTTTTGAAATTTTAACTAATAGAAAATTTAGGTGAGATTTAGTGTTCATATATAACGCTCTCAGTTTTATACATTACACATACATTAATATTAACGAAGAATATTATTAAACCTAATTCAATATCACATAATATTGTTTTATATTTTGTAAGCTTTATCATTAGTCTATTATTTTTATAAAAAATATTTGGGATACAATAGAAGTCAACCAAGGTTTTTACTCTAAAGGATCCTGACTCTATTTTTATAATAACAAAATTAAATTATATAGTAATTAATAATTATTATGATAAAAGAGTACTAAAATGCATTAAATAATATTCAATTATTGTTGTTTAATGTTTGTCATTATTGATTTTAATTCAACGATACTATGATTGAAGGTTCTCGTTTTTTACAATAGGTCATCTTTCTCGTTCGTATGAAAAATTTCGAGTAAATAATTATTTTTTATTATAAAAAATTAAAATGCTGATAATTTGCCGAAAAAAAAAAAGCGAAATTGATGTTCCCACGAAAGAATATGTGTGTGTGTGTGTGTTGGAGTTTGTATGATAAAGTTGACATTTTTTAGTTAGAAGACTAGATGAGGTATATTGTTTATTCGAGTATGCTGTACTACTATCCTTCAAGCAAGGGAACATAACCCTTTTAAGAGGCAGGAGCGACGAAGATAGTAATGAATGAGACACATGTATGTGTGTTCCTCTATAGTCTATGTGAATGAATATATTTTATACATTAAGGTTAAGTAGGTGACCTCGAAGTATGCTTTTGAAGATGTATTGGTTGGAAATCCATTACAGCAAGCAAATCAGTTGTTTAGCTGACACACTGAATTCAAAGGTTATATTATTATATATTGGAATTATAAAGTTGATCTTATTTCATCATCACATATTTTAATTTGTCACATTTA
Source organism: Arachis hypogaea (assembly GCF_003086295.3). Lineage (NCBI taxonomy): Eukaryota > Viridiplantae > Streptophyta > Magnoliopsida > Fabales > Fabaceae > Arachis > Arachis hypogaea. The sequence continues at coordinate 73,205,513 of NC_092052.1, forward strand.
ATAAAACACAATAGTCCCCGACAAGATGCCTTGGCTGAAGCACCAACCTTTATTATGTGTATGAAGTTTGAACTCGTTTAGCAACTTCGATTTGGTAAAATTTTAGAAAAATTATTTGTTTTTAAATTTTTTATTTTATATTTAATAAATAAAAAAAATATGTGTTTGTATTTACAATTTTTAAAAAATTGAAATATTTTTAAAAGTACCTAGGGTAATTTTTTTTAAAATTAGTTTATCTTTATTAAAATTAAAAAAATAAATATCATTTTATATATTATTATTTTAAAATTTTATTTTTATATTTATGTCCATTATACTGTTTTTAAATTTTAAAAATCATTTTTATAAATACTATTATTGTTATTTGTGCTGATTGAAAATTATTTTAATTTAAATTACTAAACATAAATATTATAACTTTTAAAAAATAAAAATTTTATGAAAAAACAAGCTTTTGATATAACAAAGTGCAACTAGAAGGAAGGAGAAGATAATTTACTAATAATGGAGTTTTATTTGACATGAACATGACACTGGGTACGTAGGAAGATTCGTTGAAGATATATAAGAGGACAAAATGAAAACAAAAATAAAGATACAGCGTATTCTCAAGTTAATTAACTCCTTTTATTGTTACATTTCGATGTTGACTTTTAAATATGGAAATTGAATAAGAATTAGGTTTGAAAAATGTCAATCTTGTATGTGAAGCAAACAGGGGGCAGCATATGTCTTGTGATCACATGCAAACTTCTTTAATCAGTTTCTTTAACTATATAGTAATTTTTTATCCCTTTTTCAATAAATATGCGAAGAATTTAACTAAGGAGCTAACTTATTTTAACTAATATTAAATAATTTCTTAAAATTATTTTTTATTGTAAATTTTAAATTCTGTATATAAATCCTAAATTTTAAACTCCAAAATCCTAATTCTAATCATAAATCTTAATTCTAAACACTAAATCTTTTTTAAAAAAGATTAAAAAATAATTTTACAATAAAAATTTGGTTCGATCTTTATACTTATTCGTATATGAATGACTTAAATTCAAGATAGAACAACTAATCAATTTCTTAAAATATATAGTCTTTTTTTTTTTTTCACTAGGTATATGAATGACTTAAATTCAAAGATATAGGCCAAAAAATAAAACAAAAGAGACGCCATTCATCGGAAAACATTATATATATACTCGACTGATATTGACATGATTGTAATTTTTTAACAAAACTTTACTGTAAATTAAATGCATATGTGCATTCAGAAAAACAAATAATTGAAAGTATACTCAGACGTTGTGATTTTTTTCAAAACACTTGGATTATTAATTAACTAGTAAAGCTATCACTATAAAAGCTGCACGAATAAACATATACTAAACATATACGACAAATATCAAAAGAGGAGTGTTAGGAGGTACCAAGTTTTATAATTTATAATCATTAATTAGTTATCATTAGTATTTTTAATATTGTAAGATTATATCTAATAATATAAAATTACTTATTTTTCTTTTGTTGATTAAGTATTGATCAAATTTTAATAAAAGTACTGGCCGAGACTTTCTCATGTCGAAATTATATTATTGTGCAAGCTAACAACGGACATGGGGACAATCTATCTATTACTAACAAGTTGGCATTGAAGAATTAAAGGTAAAACGTGCAGAGAATGACAAGGTTAATTACAATAAAATTGGTGTGGATTTTGGTGTTGGATGCACCAAATTGTGCTCCACGTCTCTAACTACACGATACCCTTTGAGTCGAATGAGTCACATCCATTACGTCCTTTTCAGAGATTAAACTTTCCTACTACTACTGCCTAGGGATTGTCTCAATTTTTTAACATTGACACTCGATCGATCATGGAGGCTGATCTTAATTCATCACTGTTGTTACAGTTTATCTAACAAGTATAGCTGTATCTATTTTTCAACGACTTAGATGGATGGATCTTATTAATTAGATACTCAGTTAAAGTCTTGTAGCATGAGAAAGAGTACATACTATATACATATACAACAGATGCATGTGGTTTGGTGTGTGTTGATTGGCTATATATATATATATATATATATATACAAGAAAATTGAATTTTTATTTGAAACATGAAAATGCATTTTATTATAATTATTTGATTGATTTAAATGACTAAGATTAAAGCATGTTTTAAATTCAAATTATGTATGTGACTAGCATTTAAGTAATTTGTTTCACTAATCACTCCTAAGAATGGCAATGAATTCTCATGAAGGCGGGGGAATATGACTGTTTTGTTTTGTCCCCTGCTAAAATGGTACCTTTTTATCTGGCAGTTTTGCATCAATTTTGATTGTTTTGCTTGCTTGCTTGCAGCCAATGTGTTTGGAAAGCCAAAGACTAACACAGACTTCCTAGTATACAATGGCGATGGATTCAAAATTTTGATCCCTTCAAAGTGGAACCCGAGCAAAGAGGTCGAGTACCCGGGTCAAATTCTTAGATATGAGGACAACTTTGATTCAACCAGCAATTTGGTTGTCACAGTTACTCCAACTGATAAGAAGTCCATCACTGACTATGGTTCCCCTGAGGAGTTCCTTTCTCAGGTAAACTTGTTCAAAAATCAAAACTAGTTCTAATTAAATGAATGATGACTTTGGATTCTAAAAGACAAAGTCTTTTTTGTTCTTTGCAGGTGGATTACTTGCTTGGGAAACAAGCTTTCTTTGGGGAGACTCAAGCTGAGGTAAGTGACAATAAACACTTGTATGTTCTTGTAACACATTTAGTCTGCTGCGAATTAATGTTCTTAGAATGCAAATTAAGTGAGTATGGACTTTGATTGAGCAGGGTGGTTTCGATGCAAATGTTGTAGCCACAGCTAACATCTTAGAGAGTTCAACAGCAGTGATTGATGGGAAACAGTACTACTTTCTATCTGTCTTGACAAGGACTGCTGATGGAGACGAAGGCGGCAAGCATCAACTGATCAGAGCAACCGTTAAAGATGGAAAACTATACATCTGTAAGGCTCAAGCCGGAGACAAGAGGTGGTTCAAGGGAGCTAGAAGATTCGTTGAGAACGTGGCGAGTTCCTTCAGTGTTGCTTGATAAACTACCTGTATGTAAATCAAATGAAGTGGTATGTAATCAGACACAAATACAAGAAGCCAGAAAGAACTTTAGTCTTTTTGAGATATTTATTATATTAAAATATATTTTGCTTCAAATTGATGCTATTATATTATTGGTACTAGACAAGGACTTGAAATCTTTGACTAATGCTAGTGCTTATTGTAAGGCAGAGAGTGGTTGGCACAAGGAAGATGAAATCCTTGATGACAGTTGGGTTCAGCAAAGTAGAAAGAAAGGGCCAGCTACCTCGCATCTCGATGGATTGAATTGGGAGGTGCTTGTTGTCAATGAGCATATCTTCAAGTTTGAACTTTGAAGCAAGTTCCCTAGTGCTGTTGAGATGTTAGGTTATGCCTCTCGAATTCCAGGTTATTTTTTCAACCATTTGGATTGTGATAAGGAAAATACTAATCAACTATGATATGGTTTGCGTATTTGTTTGTCCTTGGTTTTATTCAATTTCTGCTGCTGAAGGAAGTTACCACCAGCATTGAATCAGGGGAAAATTAGCTTTTTGTTTAGTTTATTAAGTAATGTTAGTACCAGAGATACATTGATCCACAGATGCTGTTAATTATTGAACTCAATTTTTCGAAGGTTTTTATGAAGTATACTAGGATTGTATCATAATATTATGCTGTAGTTTTTTGCAGATCTGTGTTTTCAGTAAATAATCAATCGAAGATTGTAAGCAACTGCTTGGATAGGAAGTAACAAGCATAAGCATTTTCCATAATTTATCTTATAGGAATAGCTTATTGATTTTCCATAATTTGGGGAAACTAGAAACAACCTGTGCTGCTTTGCTCCTATGTTCCTTCCCACTTCTTCCGTGTTGGTTTATGACTGGTCAGTCTTCTCTGCTCCAAAGGTCACTGATTTTGCTGGTATGTTGTGAACGTAAAGATTTTCCCTCAAATTGTTACCTTGTTGCTGAATTAAATACAGATTGGTAGGTAGATCCACTGAAATGACCCAAAATGAATAAAGTTCTTTTCAGCTAGAAGGCAAAATTCTAATTTAAGTCCTGACAAACAAATTTTCAATTTGTTTTTACTGTTTTATTTTTGGCAGAATTTGTGTGTATTGATTGTAGAGTTAGTGTAGTTTGTGTTTTTGAACAATTTAGTGTAGTTAGTGTACTTATTGCCCCCTTTTTCGCTTAGCTATTATCTTGGAGTTTAATTCATGCTTGAAATTGCACGATCATGCGTACATTCTAGCAGAAGAGATGCTCAATCCAATCCTTTGGACTATCTGTAACTCTATCTTCATGCTCAATATCAGATAGAATGCATAGCTAAATTTATCTGGATTTTCTTTATTCATTTGTTCCATTTTCTACTTTTTATGATATCTGCGTTAATTTACTGTTCCCATTTTTCTTCTTCTAGATTTCAGAACTGTGATGGCAATTCTTGGTAATGGTCTCCTCTAATTATCATTCTTTTTTTATCCCCCTCTCTTGTCATGCCCAGTAGCAGTTTCTCATCCCCTTCCCCCCCCTCCCCCCCAAATTATATAAACAGCTCAAAATATAGTGTTTGATTTAATCTGATTTTGATATATATTAATATGCAGGACCTGTTGAAGTGGTAGATGATGTAACAGGTGGACTGAAAAGCTATAGTTTTCTCTCCAATCAAGATGATTAGGCTTTACCTGAGTTCTCAATTTAGTGTAGTTAGTGTAAATTGCAGTGGCATTATAGCTTGTAGGATTTAAGTTGTATTGTTTCTGTATTTTTCTTCAGTTTTTAGTTTTGGAATTTGAACTCGAGATTTATTTTGTATTTGAGTATTAGTTTTTTAATGTATAAAACAGTTATAGCAAAAATTATATGTCACTAATTATTATTTGATTTGTCTTGTAATAAAAATTGCATACTATATTTATAAGTTTGGTAATAAAAAAGAACTGAAAAATTTATATTTTGTATCGCTGAAGGTAAAAATTAGAAAAAGGATTTTTTTTTTAAAATTTTATAAGGCTATTGCCACGCTTTTAAAGCGTGGCTGTATCTCTGGCTATGGCTACGCTTTAAAAGCGTGGCCATATCTCTCTCTATCGCCACGCTTTGAAAGCGTGGCCATATCTCTCTCTATCGCCACGCTTCAAAAGTGTGGCCATATCTCTCTATTGCCACGCTTCAAAAGCGTGGCCATATCTCCCATATGGCCACGCTTTTAAAGTGTGGCCACATCTTCCAAATACGGCCATGCTTTAAAGGGTGGCCATTTGTAAAAAGCGTGGCAAAAGAAAAAGCGTGGCGATAGGTCACCAAAGCGTGGCGATAGAGCAACCGCCACGCTTGCATACGCTACCCTTTCAAAAGCGTGGCGGTAGCTCAAAAAGCGTGGCGAAAAGCTATCGCCACACTTTTTTCAGCTTTTCGCCACGCTTTAAAAGCGTGGCAATAGAGCTGTTTTCTTGTAGTGAGAGTCCGTGAAAGGTGGCAATGAGGGACTGAGGGGGCCGGGTGGGAAGTAGCAGTAAGGGACTAAGGGGGTGGGAGGTGGTAGTGGCGGTCGGTGGTGGTGAATGGTGAGGGGTTGGGCTGTGCGTTTGTGAGAGACCAAGAAGAAAGGGTTTGAGTGACTGAATTTTGAATTTTGAATTTTGAGAGTGACGGCTATAATTTTCAAACAATCTCATATATAGTATATATATAATAGGAAATATTTTAGTTTTTTCACTTATACCACTACAAGATTTTTATTTATTTGTGGAGGTTTTTCTCCTATTTGTGGAGGTTTATAACCCCACCAAATGGTTTGTGGAGGTTTCCAAAACCCCCAAAATTTGAGGTGCCACGAGGTCTTTTGTGGGGGTTTTTAAAAACCTCCACAATCTATTCAGTGGGGGTTTTGTGTGTGTTTAGTGGGGGTTTTATATTATACTTTTGTGGCAATTTTAAATCACTTTTGTGATGGTTTAAAACCCCCACAAATTAAATTTTTAATTTAACAAAAATTAACTATTTTGTGAGATTTTCAAACCTCCACAAATCCTATAATTATTTATTTATTTTTAATTTCAAATCATTCATTAATCTCATCTCATTTACATATTCTCAAATTAATAATTTATTTTTTAATATCAAAATTTAAAAACTAAATCTTTTATAACACAATTCCTCAATAATATAAGACATAACTATATATATATAAAAATTCTCAACGTCAATAGTTCCAAACATAATTCCATATGGTATTGCTCTATATAACTATTACTGTTTTTCTTTAAAAAGTAAAATAAACAACAACTTCAATATTTAATATCATCTAATTACATAAAAATCTCAAAATAAAAACAGTAGCATAGAAGTAGCACCAGTATATCTACACAAACAGTTTTGGGCACGGTGGCTGATCATGATAGTCATGCTCCAGTTTTTTGTACCTCAGTATATCTACACAAACAAAAAGAAAAAGATCATGATCAAACAGTATATCTACACTATCTCAAGCTCTTTGTACCTCAGTTTTTGCTTTGGCATAATATCTCTCAAGGTGAGTATTAGCTAAAAAATGTGGGTGCACCAATACAAATGCTTCCAATCTAGAGTAAATCTCAGCCTTAACAACAAATAACCATAAGTAAATAGAAGTAACTCAAAACTCTAGTTAAGAGACAGCTGATAAGAGCAGGTAGCAAAGGAAACAGTTAATTAATCAAGTAATTATAATTCACAATTAGAAAGAGAGATAGAGAATCATGATCATAGCAAATAATCAAATTGGTAGATGGAAAAAGGGCAGTGTTTACAGCAGTAATAAGAGAAAGGCCCACAAGAAAACACAGAAACACAAGGAATGCAAGGTCAAAATACTTGATAAACACCAGTGAGATATTTATAGAAAAATAAACAGCGCACAAGAAAGACATCAATAATTCAGAGTTCATTCGTTTCTAGTAAATGAATACTAAAGTCTCGAACCAATGCTTGGGAAATGTATGATATAGAATTCATCACGACAAAGACAGTAATAAGAGTACAGACTATCTAGAAAATTCGGTTGTGCATAGGCACTTAATGAAATTTTTAACTACAAAACGTATAGATTTGCAACATCCATAATTCACAAAGCATAACATGAAATTGGACTATCATTAACCTGATTAATAATGTCGAAGCAGCAGTGACCCAACATCATTTAGTGAGAGACGTAACTCCCATTTCAGCAGAGTTGCAAAGTTTTTACCCCTCATTCACCTGGCTAAAGAAAATCTCCCTTCAGCAGCCCCTAACATTTCATTCCCTTGAAAGTAACAGACAATCTAATATTAAGAATACACATTAACAATTCCACATAAAAATTCCACATACAAAAGCAGATATGAACGCTAATTGTAAGCTGCGATTCGCCAAATACTTACATGTCATGAGCACTTGATTTTTTTAGATTTGAGAGTTCCATAGCTTCTTTGCATAATTAATATGGTAGATTCCTCCACAGCCACGAACAGAACAAGATAGCTCCTCCCCTGGGCACACTAAATGATCGCAAACAAGGCATTCAACTTGAACCAATACACAGAACTAGATTTTAATCCCCCTTGTGTTCATAGCAAAATCTATAGACTTCAGGTAAAAGAAATTGAATTGTACCATTTTGGGAGCGCCAACGAGGAAAGGAATTCAAGATCGGGATCCTTGGAGCCAATCTTGTTCATCTTTTGAGAGCACTCTCTGATTCCATCCTACAAACCCTTGGCGTCACCATTAGCTGCTTTGATGATAGGAACCTTTATCAATCAATCAATATATAAGTTAAATAGAGGCTGACCTCTGGCCTTTATAGACTATGCAGACGCGGGAGCCATTTTTGATTGACCAAGACCAAACTGGATTATGCAACTGAAAAAAAAATTAAAGCAAAGAAATTAATTTTGACCAATAAAAAAGATAAAGGCTTGCTTAAAGTACTCACTCATTTTGTAATTGGCGTAGAGGAAGCGGATGTTGAAACTGAAAGCAGAGAGAGTTGCTAATTACAAAACCTAAAAATTACACAAATATCAGCATAAATGACTCAAATGCATAATGATAATGCTGAAACCAATTTCTATAAACTAATGCTGAAAAAGGAAATGACTATCCATTGGATAAATCACTACATATACTAATCAGTAGCTATCAAATATTTTATCAAAAGGGGAAAACTCCCTGAAAAAAAAATTAAGAATGTTCCTTTTAAAATGAAACATCAGCATCATCTGTAATAAGTAATGAGAAATGAGGATCTAACTAAGGTGGTAGAAGAAATGACAAAAAGTTCAGTTTGTGATTTGTATGGATCACAAGCTCTCCATTTCTAAAAGATGCTTCAAACAGTAACATCAAAATAAATTGTTAATTGAAAAATTGGCTAAGCATTCTTGAGCAGCTAAGAATAATTGCAAGAGAAGTAATAAAGAACAAAATTGGGAACCAAAACAACAATAAAGACAATGCACCACTCTTATATTATGTGAAACCTTTACTATTCTCAAGATCTTAGTCCAAGTTGAACTTGGAAAACTACACTGCCATCAATTTATAATATGTTGCAATCATAATATCTCAAAAAAAAAAAATTAAAGAGCGAGAAAACAAAATATTATCACATAAATCACAAAGCAATTGAACAACATAGAAATGCAGAATATCCCAGTGAAACATGAAATTGTGGCAAGAATGAACAAGTAAAAGCATGCAAGCATATTCAGACAAGTCATTTCCATTTCAAATTCCATTTCAATTTGCAGGACGCCGCACAATGGTAAAATTCCATAATCATGAGTCTAGTTAACATAATAACCAAATGGCAATTGCTTCATTGTCGAAACAAGTACATATTAGGTACCGATTTAACACATTAAAATGATTACCCTAAGCTAGTTGATCAGTACGGTAAAATAGCACGAAGGAAAAGTCGCCGCGCTGGTTGATCAAGTGGAACTTCAAAGAAGCAGAGAAACAAAGACAAATGAAATATGGAGAAACAGAAGAATACCAGCGGTAGCTCGAAGGAGAAAACAGATCTGAAATAGTGGCTCGATTCAGAAGCCTTCGACCACGGAAACTACAGCGGCAACGATGGCAGAAATTACAGCGGCAACGGTGACAGAAACTTCAGCGACAAGCATAGCTACAGAGCAAACATCTGAAACCATTGTGTTGATGCGGAAGTGGCTCAATTGAGAAGCTTCCTGTGACAACTGTAGCGGCAACGGCGGTGGAACTGGCGATTGTAACGGCGACGGCAACAACGGTAGAACCAGCGACTGCAATGACAGCTACACCAACGGTAGATAGCTTAGGGTTTTCTCAATCGCCATTCTCTTCTCTTCTCTCTGCCTAGGTGAGTTTTGGAAACTCAATAGTAGAAGAGGGGTTTTTTGGGGTGAGAGTTTAAATGTTATAAATTAACTATTGGGGGGAGTTTTATAAATTGTCATAAATAAAGTGTATTTTGGAGGTTTTTAAAATCTCTACTAAAAAACTCCCATAATTAAATATAAATCTTGTAGTGTATCTTACTTAAATAGATAAATGAGCTAATTACTTGACTAACTCAAGTTAATTAAAAAAAATTATTCGTTGTATTAAACTATAAACTAAGAGAAGATACAATATTTATTTGATGATAGAAAATCTTAAATAGCAGAAACAAAATAAATCTGAATCTCTTTAGTTTCTATGTCTACATAAAAAATACTGCAATATGAAAAGATACCGTTTCTCCCTTTTAGAGTAGGTTTAAAAGCCTTCCAAATAAAAAAATATTTCTATAAATAAGAAACTCTCTTTATCGTATTTTCTTCCTAAATCTGTAATATCAAAATTAAAACACCTATAACAGAATCAATACATCACAAAAAGAGAATCACAAAAGAATTATTTGAGATTGAGATTTCAAAAAAAAAATAAAAATAAAATAAAAACAAAAACAAAATAGAAAACCAAGAACAGAAAATAAAAATAGAAATATAGAAATAGTAACTAGAGAATAGAAAAAAGGGAAGAAAGGAGAAGGGAGAGTCACAATTGCCTTAATGGATGGCGGTGGCACCAACCCTCCACCGATACATAGGGAGGAGGGTTTTGCACAGAGAGAGAGAGGGGTATTAGGAAATTTGTTAAAGGTTATTTGTTAAAGGTTATTTGTTAACATGGTAAAAAATTTTCTTTATCATTTTCTATGCCTTTTGCAATGATTCTTTACTGCTCCGCACTCTGATCGTTTCGAGTTTCTTTAGTTTTGATTGTTTGAGATATAATTATTTTGTATTTTTTTTAAGAGAAGTGATATTATAATATAGTATTAGATTCTTTGTGATTAAAAGATTTAGATCAAATTCAACTCATGTATATTATTCTTTTAAAAGAAGAAAAAAAAACGGTTTAAGATAATAAAACGAGAAAAAAATACAAGAATTTTATGTAACTTTAAAAGAGACTGTTGCGTGAGAGTGTGTATTCGAAATATAACCATAATTTAAGATGCAATGAATTATTTCTGATGTATATTAAATTTCATATTCAATGATATACGAGCATACAAAAAAATCCAAGAACTGAAGACGTGAATAATTTGATGCCATGCAAAACATGACAAAAGAGAGTGGCATAGCGTCTTCTTTGCGTGCATGATATGGTAGTGTTCCTCAATTAAAGGAGCGTTTGTTAACACGTGTTACGCAATCTAACTCAAATGTCTCCTCTAATTGATGGTACTTTAGTGCCATATCAATTTTAATTAAAACAGTTAGCGCATAATTACCCAATTGTCCTGAGTTTTGTCATGAAAATCAAAACCTTTTATATTAGGACTAATATTGTTGATTGAATAACTTGACCTTTTTGGTCTCATCATTAGAAAGCTTATGAAATTAGTAATCTAATTCAACTTTAAGAAGCTAATTAGAAATTAATAGAAACTAATATATTTATACATCAAAATCAGCTATCAAAATCAATTTGTTAATATAAAATACATATTTGAATTGAAATATAAAATATATATTAAAAATAAATTAAGATTAAATTATACAGTTGATTCCTATACTTTAGTAAAATTATAAATTGGTCTCTACACTTTAAAGTTTATAATTGGGACTCTAAAGAGAATTAAAAATTTGTAATTTAGCCACCGCCATTCAAAAGTGTTTGATTTAACAGTATATTCTTAGTATATTCTCTATTTTAAACATGTGAGTTGTACATGTTTGACAATAGGGACCAATTTATAATTTAGTGAAAGTATAAGGACTAACCGTGTAATTAAACATTGAAAATGACCAAAAACTTCCTACGCTATCTGAACACATCCCGCCCTTTCGCAGCTCTTTCACTCTCACTTTCTCACTTTTTAAAATGGCACTCCAACTCCAGGGCTCTCTGTCTCTCACCTCGGCTCACCATCCCTCGTGAGCACAAATGCGGTGGATCCAGCGCGGGCGACGGTGAATCGAGGTGAAAGACAGTGAGTGCTGGGATTAGGGTGTCGTTTTGAAAAGTGAGAAAGTAAGAAAGTGAGAGCGAGAGAGATGGGGAGGAGCGGGGTGGGTTCAGATAGTTTAGGGAGTTTTTGTTCATTTTTGAATTGTTAACTACACGATTTAGTCTCCATACTTTCACTAAAATTACAAATTGGTCTTTATTGTCAACATGTGCAGCTTACATGTTTAAAATATGTTATGGATCTGAACCACAGATCCCGGACTCGGGACTGCACCCGACCCCGGCTACCGGGTCCGACCCCACCTCGCTCAAAAGGCCAAAAACCGGCCTTCCAAAGAGTCCTAACCAACTTTTGAATTCACTCGTCCATCTTATCTTAACCAGATAAGATAAGATAGATACTCATCACCACTATAAATAGGGGACCAAGCCCCTCCAGGTAATCAAATTCCACACACCTTATACCTCTCAGATCCATTCTGACTTGAGCGTCGGAGTGTCTTCGCAGGTACCTCCCCCCATTGCTCCAGTCAAGCGACCCCGGCTCAGCCTTGACCGCAGGTTCCCGATCTACCTTTCAAACCCGTACCAGAGACATCACGTACATTGGCGCCGTCTGTGGGGACTTGCGCCAGCCGAGCCAGATGGGGGACGCCCTGGAGGAAACCCTTCAAGCCAGGATGACTCCAACCGCTTCACCCAACCCCAGAACACCGGAGGTCACGAACCAAGCAGAATAGAAGTACTGTCCCCACACGACGACCACGTCGTCACGGACCAACGAATCTGAGAAAGCTAGGGACAAGCGGCGCAGATCTCCAGGACCTCTGCCTCGGGTCCAGGAGCTCGAAGGCAATGACATAGAGAAACACAACACGAACACGGAAGCCAGGCAACTTCCAGATCGAGTTTCGCGCGGCAGGTCCCAACCGACGGCCCCGATAGGAGAGACGGTCGCAGCGCCTCACGCGACACGGTCACGAGAAATCGCCGGAACGGCGGTACAACAAGAAACACAACCGCAACGCTTCCGAGATCTAAGTCGTCAACGTGACTCAGACGAAGATCGGAGGTAGAAACCAAGCGACAAGAACGACCACACAAATGGGACTACACCCTTCACAGAAAGAATCCTAAGAGCGAAACTCCCAAAGGTTCGACAAACCTACCGACATGAAGTCGATGGACAAGGACCCCAGAACATTAACGCCTTCGAGGCCAGGATAACCAGAAGAAGCGGCGACGCGGTCCGATGCATAGCTTCCCGGTAACCCTTGCAGGACCGGCATCAAATGGTTCAATGCCCTCCAAACATCCTAGCCAGTTTCCACGATATAACACGAAAGTTCATGGCCAATTCAACTAGAATCACCAAGCCAAGCACCCCATCAGTTGCTAGGGGTACGCAAAAACAAGAAGATCCACAAGGAAATCACCGTCGACCGCTTCAACGACGAATGCTAATGGTCGACGGACTCACAGATTCCGTCGCAAGCCTTGCTTAACAAACGGACTCATGAACAGAAGATTTCGCAAACACCTCACCACCAAACCAGTATGGGCCATGCACAAGATCCATATGTTGCCAAAGATTACATCATGATGAAGAAGTCAGCCAAGTTGTCGCCGCCCAACAAACAGCAGCACGGCAACACCAAACACGGCAACTTGGGCTTCTCGCCAAAATATCACCACCCAGAGAGAATCAAAGGGACCACCCCAAACTGACTAATACAAACCGACCACCGAGAATCGGCAAATTCTCTAATTACACGCTCCTGACAGCACCATTACCAGAAATATACCACCAAATGCAGATCGAGGCATCATTCCGAAAGCCCGACAACTCAAAGAAAGGACGGGAGGCAACAAAACCCTCTACTGCGACTACCCCAGAGGTTAGGTCAAAGAACACAAGAGTTGTTTCGACCTTAAAGACGCCCTCAGACAAGCCATACGAGACGGCAAACTCCCAGAATTTGCCCAAAATCATCCAGAGAACCAAGACGTGCGGAAAGAGGACAGGTGTCGCGCGAAAAAAAAGAGGCGCGACCAAGAACCCAGAGCAACCCCCAGGGAAGCCCCAAGAAGACGCCGTAATCATAGTAACCCGTGCATCACGGGCAAGGACAATATCAGACAACATCGAAACTAACGGAAGAAAAAATCAAACTAACGATGAAAAAGATCTCAAAGTAATGGCGGTCAGAAACCAAGACTCCAACCATTGCAAAGCCGACAACACGATAACCTTCTTACCAGAGAGATTTTCAGCACGGCACCTCGCCGAAGATGCCCCTTCGTCATCTCGGCTAGAATCGGAACAGGACTAGTACGAAGGATACTGGTGGACACCGGGGTGGACTCGAACATCTCTTCCGAGGAGCCTTCGACAAGCTCGGGCTCACAAACGACAACCTCCCAACAACCGCAACGGCGTCACGGGACTCGGAGACAACTTTCTCAAACCAGATGGCTCAATCACCCTTCCCATCACCATAGGAACAAGCAACCAAAAGAAGACAGTCCTATCTGAATTTGTAGTCCTAAAAGACTCCACAGCCTATAACGTGATTCTCGGAAGAAAAACAATCAACGACTTCTCCGCAGTCATCTTTACCAAATACCTCCTCATGAAGTTTAGAACCGACAACGGCTCCGTCGGTACCATCCACGGGACCGAGAAGTCGCAGCCGAATGCGATAACACCAGCCTAGCTCTAAGGAAGAAATCCCGAGATGCGGCCGGGGTATTCCTGGCCAACCTAGATGCCCGCCAAGACGACCAACCCAGGCCAGAACCAGAAGGAGACATGGAAAAGCTATAGATAGGGCCAACCAAGGAGGAATACACCTTCATTAATAGGAACCTCCCATACGATCTTAAAGAAGAACTCTCCCAACTCCTGAAGAAAATAGAGACTTGTTCGCATTTACACCAGCCGACATGCCGGGAATAAACCATGACCTTATGTCCCACCGGCTAGCCGTGGACCCCAAAGCTAAACCAGTGGCACAAAGGAGACGAAAAAATGTCATCAGACCGAGCCGCCAAGGTCAAAAAGCAAGTTAAAGCCCTACTCGAAGCCAACTTCATCAGGGAACTCCCCTACACGACATGGCTAGCCAACGTCGTACTAGTGAAAAAATCTAATGGGAAATGACGAATGTGCGTCGACTACATGGACCTCAACAAAGCCTGCCCGAAGGACGCCTTTCCCTTACCAAACATCGACGGATTAGTAGATGCCGCATCCGGCCACCGATACCTCAGCTTTATGGACGCATATTCCGGCTACAACTAGATCCCGATGCACCGACCAGACGAAGAAAAAAACAGCGTTCATCACCCCAGACGGGACATACTGCTACACAGTGATGCCCTTCGGCCTGAAAAACGCTGGAGCCACCTATCAAAGACTTGTCAACAAGATATTTCAAAACCTATCCGGAAGCAAACTAGAAGTCTACATAGACGACATGCTCATCAAGACCGAATCCGGCGAGCAACTCACCAACGACCTCAAGGTCATAATGAACACTCTATGAAAACACCAAATGCGACTCAACCCGGCAAAATGTGCCTTCGGGATGGAGGCAGGGAAGTTCCTCGGCTTTATGATCACGCAACGCGGAGTTGACGCAAACCCAGAGAAATGTCGCGCCGTCCTCGAAATGACGAGCCCAAAAAACCTTAAAGACATCCAAAAGCTCACCGGCCGATTGACGGCGTTATCATGCTTTCTCGGGGCATCGGCTCAAAAAGCGATCCCTTTCTTCAAACTAATGAAAAAAGGGGCCCCTTTCAAGTGGGAGACGGAATGCGAAGAAGCGTTCCAACATTTCAAGAGAATCTTAGCGGAACCACCAATCCTCGCCAAACCCCAGACTGGGAAAACACTCTACCTGTACCTCTCCATAACGGAGGAGGCACTCGCAGCAGCGCTCATCCGTGAAAACGAGAAAAAGAACAAAAACCCGTACACTTCATAAGCAGAGTCTTACAGGATGCGGAAGCTCGCTACTCATGCTTAGAAAAACTAGCTTTCGCACTCCTCACAGCCTCCCGGCGCCTACGACAAT
Organism: Arachis hypogaea; assembly: GCF_003086295.3. Classification (NCBI taxonomy): domain Eukaryota; kingdom Viridiplantae; phylum Streptophyta; class Magnoliopsida; order Fabales; family Fabaceae; genus Arachis; species Arachis hypogaea. Next base: position 73,221,170 of record NC_092052.1, read on the forward strand.
ACTTCCAGGCTCATTCTGTGACGGTCCGAACCGACCAAGCGGTCAAACAGGTACTACAAAAACCCGACCTAGCGGGCAGAATGCTAGCATGGTCCATAGAACTATCCCAGTTCGATATCAAGTTCGAACCCCGATACGCAATTAAAGCACAAGCTATGGCCGACTTTATCACCAAAATGACACCAGGAGACTCCATCCCCGAATCATGGAAGCTACACGTTGACGACTCCTCGAACATCACTTCCGGAGGCGCCAGAGTCATTCTCGAAAGCCAAAACGGAGTCGTGATCGAACAGTCAGTACGATACGAATTCCCAGTCTCAAACAACCAGGCAGAATACGAGGCCTCTTGGAGCTCGCCCTAAGCCGGGAAAGTTGGGAAGGTCTTAGAAGAATCCGATTCCAGGTAGTACTCCCAATTTACGGAGATACCAACGAGATCCCTACTCCAACAATCCTCGCAAGGTAACAACTAAAAGAAGGATTCGGACATTACCTAAAGCAGTTCCTGGGGAACGAAACCCAGGCAAGTACTTTCCAAATGCGTACCAAACCAGAACAGTAACAAAGCTAATTCAGGAAGTTGTAATCACCCCGTGTCACGACGACCAAACGCTCATCTGACATCTCGAACAGGAATTTTGACCTACCCTATCAAGTACTCTTGACGAACACTGCCGCGGTCCAAGAGGGAAAACGAAAAAAAGGGAACGCCAACTATATCCGTTGTCACAGGACAGCTATAACAAACGTGGACTCTCGCAACCCTGCTCAAATGTGTCGAACCTGAGAACACGGAGTACATACTCCGTGAAAATCCACGAAGGCTGCTGGGCCACTACGTCGGAGGCAAAACATTAGCCCAAAAAAGTCATCAGGCAGGCTACTTCTGCCCATGGTATCCGGGATTCCATACAATAGTAAAAGCTGCGAAAAATGCAAAGGCACCCAATATCACAGCCGCCCCACCAGCTCAGCATCATATCGGCAGAAGGCATCGGCACCTGGGGATCGACTCGTCGGACCCTTCTACACACCGTCATCTGGTACCTCATGTCGCCATAGACTATAACCAAAATGGATCGAAGCCGAACCCTGGCCTCCATAAGGCAACCCAATGCCAAATTCCTCTGCACAGTCATCACCCGATTCGGGATCCCGAGATCATTATCTCGACAACGAACCAATTGTGACAAAAAGTTTCAAAAATTTTTGAAGGGCTACGTGTACTCACCGTTTCAGCTCGTAGAACACCCCCAAACAAACGGACAGGTGGAATCCGCAACAAAATAATCGTCAAAGGACTCAAAAAGCGGCTCGACGAAGCCAAAGGACTATGGGCCGATGAACTCGGATCGGTCCTATGGTCATACCGAACCACACCTCAAACGACCACGGGAGAAATACCTTTCCGATTAACATACGGGTGGAGGCGATCATCCCGGTAGAATCGGAGACCCAAGCCCCAGAAAAACGGTCGGCGGTTACGACGAGGAAGCAGAACGAGATCTCATCGACGAAGAAAGAAGCATAGCTTATATCAATGAGCTAGCCTAAAACAGAAAATCAGCTTAAGATACAACCATGGCGTTGTCCGACGAGAATTCGCAACTAACGACCTCGTCCTACGACGAAACGATATCGGTCCCCCGACCCCAGGAGAAGGGAAACTCACTCCCAACTGGGAAGGACCATACAGAATCAAGGCGGTAATCGGAAAGGGAGCATATAAACTCGAACGACTTAACGGCGATGAAGTCCCAAGGACTTGGAATGCCGCCAATTTACGGCGATACTACACTTAGGCCGACCTCGCTAGGTCACCCCCTTCCTTTTTTATTTTTTCTTCCCATTTTTACGACTCTGAATTTTAATTTTCGCTTAAGTATCAATCCCGGGTACTCTTTCCCCAAACGGAGGTTTTAACGAGGCCCAACCATCAATAAAATTCCATTAAAAGCTATCTACTTTCTAAAGTGTCCCAAATACGGAACAAAGTCACGGCCATAACCGGGGACTGATCACCCCCCAGCCCAAACACGGATATCCAAGAAAAACCGACCAACGACGGCGCTCATCCAAACAGGGAATAAAAAACCAAAATAGCTTTAAACGAACATACCAAAGGCCCGAACGGCCAAAATACTTAAACGAAAACCGAAATCACGAAGTCCGTTACACGGCCCACGGCCAAAACCAAAATACCCAAAAAAACAACAATCAAAAAAAATACAAAAACAAGAGATAAAGCTACTCGAGATCGACAATCAGGCCATCACGAACGTCTTGCTCCCATCACGGACACATCCACATCCCCGGAGCCAACACTAGCCTGAGCCTCATAGTCTCCTCAGTAGCAGCAATCGCATCCTTGCATCAGCCAGTAACTCCGTTTTCTCCCTTCAAGGCAGCAACCTCGGCCTTCAAAGCCTCTCACTGAGAAGCACGGCAGCCTGGAACCCGCATCAGAAGCCTTTTGCCGCTCCTCACCCAGTTGAGAAAAGAAGAAGTCTCACCTCGAAAGTCGGAGAATCTCCGCCCCGCTTCCTCAGAAGGACTTCACCGCCTCTCCCTCGCAACTTCGGCAGCCTCAAGCTTCTCCTTCAGCTTAACCTCAGCTTGAGAGTGACGGAGTTTTATCAACAAACTGAACCTGAGCCATCACGGGCTCAGCTTTCCGAACAACGACAAGACCGAAGCACGATACACCGACTTGGCCTGGAACGAAACATCGCAACCATAAAAAAACTCCGTACCAGGCATCAAGTGTTGATCAATAAACCCGGGGCATCGAAACGTCGATCCATCACACTAGGCACAAACCCTCTCCTCAAAAGTCTCGCTGCTCGGTCCCAGGCCTTTTTCTCTTCCGAGAAGCCTCAGCAGCCGTCACCACGACGACTCAGGAGAGTTCGCAGGACCAGGAGAAACTTGAGCGTCGGCTGCGCACCCGAGAAACTACCTCTTGAGAAGCCGCTGAGACCACGGCGGATTGGAGACAGGGGTAGAAGGAGACGAAGATCCCTCTCCCGACCCATCGCCGCCTTCAGCCGGCCAAGAAGTCAGCTCACCAGCCATCTCAACTGAAAGAAAAAAAAAAATCAAGTTACAAACGGGAAAACAAAACATAAAAAATCAGAAAGAGACAACACACACCAATATACGCCCGACAAGCAACCAGATCCCCATCACATCCCGAGGATTCAACGGACGCTCGCCAAACAAATGCCACAAAACGTTGGCACATCCTTATCCTCCTGGGACAAACCATCATAGGTGAACTTAGTCAGAAAACCGACGGCCAGCCGGAAAATTCCAGTAGTGGAAACCGGCGTACGCCCTCCGTCGACAGCCAAAACGGATGATGCCCCTGGACGGGGCGCACCTTAAAATACTCCCTTTAAACCATGAAAGGAATCCTCAATACCCAAACGGCGATGAGGCTGAGCAAAAGACATACCTTCTTATGCTTCCCTCCTTGTCGGGAAGGTGCACAAGAAGAGAAAAGAAAAACGGACAGAAGCCGGAAGGTCCAGAACCGCACACCAATTCAAAACCGCACGGCAGCCCAACTATTCGGATGAAGCTGAGACGGCGCCACGGAACACCGACTCAGTAAATCTGAACAAACGCGAGAAAGGGGAAACCGCCAGTCGAGTGAAACATCGACTCGTAGACCCACATCCAATCCGGAACAGTGGGCGAATGAAGATTTAAATAACAAACACCTCGTCGGCATCTGAAAGGGCAAGCTCATACTGGCTCCACTCACCACACCACAATCCCCCCTATCACGGAGGCGTTGAAGATCGGCCTCCGTCATCCGTGACGGAACGCCCCACACGTCGCTAGTCCCCAAGTGTAGCGAGCGGGGACGGCCCCTGGAGGGAGCTACGGGAGCACCAACACCCTCATTTCTCCGCGATGCATACCTAAAACAGGGAGGAGCACCACCATCAGCCTACCAACCCTACGCAGAAGCAAGAACAGAAACTACCGCTACTGCCAAACCAACACGTGATGCACCGCCACTACTAACCAAACACAACCACACTCAGCCCCCTCAAAACTCAAATACCACCGCCCAAAACACAAATGCAGCAAGGAAATGACAAAGCAACGCATGGCAAATACAAAATGACAGGCATAGCACAAAACAAAAAAAGAAGAAAAAAGCGAAGCATACCTTACCTGGAAACGCAGAAAATGATCCTGGAAAGCTTGAGAAACAGAAGCGGCAAAACAAGCACCAGAGAGCAGTAACACAGAGAGAAGAGAAGATTTTCAAGAAAGAACGAAAAAGGAAAATAAAACGAACGAGGGAATTAAAGCAAAAGGCAAAACGGTTACAAAAGGGAGGGGGCGAAAATACACAAATAACCCTAGACAAGTAAGGCTCGTAGGGGCAAAAGAGGAAATGCCCCCTCGCATTAAATGCCCCCCTCGAAAATAGAAGCTAATAAAGCACGCCTCGAAGAATGCAACAGACGCAGTAGGCTCGGAAGAGTCACGTCAAACCAAAACGATCAGACGAACCTTTCAGCAAAAGCCGAGGCCGAGACACCGATCTCACGTCAAAGAACCAAACGAACACCGAGAAAAACTAAAGACCCAGCTCGCGGTCAAACACCACACCTCCCAGCGACAGACCGACCTTGCTCGTTCTCCCGCTGCGGGGGCAACTGTTACGGATCCGGCCCACGGATCCCGGACCCAAGGCTAACCCGAACCCGGTTCCTCGGGTCCGACCCATCTCCTCTTCCGGAAGCCCGAAACCAGCCCTCTAGAGCTCCTAACCGACTTTCGAATTCAAACACCTCCCTTATCTTAGCCAAACAAGATAAGATAAAACGACTCCCATCACCTATAAATAGAGACCCAGTCCCTCCAGGTATGATTCATTCCACACGCCTAACACCTCTCAGATCCATTTTGACTTAAGCGTCGGAGTGTCTTTGCAGGTACCTCCCCCCATTGCCTCCAGTCAAGCGATCCGTCTTCGCCTCGACCCGCAGGTTCCCGATCCACCCTTCAACCCGTACCAGAGACATCTCGTACAATACACAAGTTAAAATTATCGATTAAAATTTTTTTAATAAAAAAATAAAGTTAATTTTTTAATATATTTATTAAAATAAAATATTTAAAAAATTTATTAATAATAACCTTAATATTTAACCTGTGTCCTATCACATAGCTAAATCTTAAAATTATTAAATTTTCATCTAATAATAAAGATTAAAACATGTTTTCTTTAAAAAATTGCTAAATCCTAAATATTATTAAATTTTCATCTAATAATAAAGATTAAAACATGTTTTCTTTACAAAATTAACAAAAAATAAGTAAATCATTCGGTATTATTGTATTATTAGGAAAATATAGACACTTTTTTCTTTAGAAACGAGCAAATGGATATTATACGATAAAATTTAGAGTCCGTACTTTTATTAAAATGACACTTAATTAGTAAAAAAATAAAAAATTTTTATACTATTAAAAATATTAATAATAATTAATTGATCATTATAAATGTCAATAAATTATAATTTAAAATGGTATAATCTCTCATACTAAATTAAGAAGTTGTGAATTCAAGTTTTTTGGTAAAAAAAAAAAAAATGATCAGTATACTATAAATCAATAAATTTGCTGGTCTCGTACTCTCTTATTTCTCATATTATATTTTAGGAGGATGGTCGGCTGAGCAGTTAGTAGTATCAATGAGCAGTGAGTAGAGTGGTGTCCGGTTGGTGGTTTTTCTTAAAGTGAGCAAACGTAAATTTGGTTTAGGTGTATGAGCTGAAGAAAATGCTGAGGTTCGCTTTGACTCTTCTTTTGTTTACGCTTGCATTCGGCGTTCTATCCTCCTCCCCGGTCTTCTCCGATCTAATCCTCGCCAAGGTTGACCGTCGCGTAAGTCTTTCTCTCTCCCTTCCCCTTTTTAGGGTTTCTATTTCCATTTCATGATTCCGATTGTTGTTTCATTTCCTCCATCTACACTATTGCGTTTTTCCTGTTCTACTCATCTATAAATGTCGCTCTGCTTTTATTTATCGTTTGACTTTAATCTCATACCGGTCAACATGAAAACCACGATGCTATGTAAAGATCTAACATTTCGCAGCTAGTGAATCCTCTTTCTGATCGTGTTTCCCTGTGTCTTTGCAGATTATTTGACATCTCAAATTGTGCGCATAACTACCTCACTCAAGGTACTCAAAATATATTTCACATTCTCAATTATTTATTCACTTGTTCTCTAATTTTCTTAAGCGTTGTTCGTGCAATTTGCTGCCTTAGGGCTCCGTTTGGTTAATGTATACCTTGGACATAGACATTGTCATAGAGACACAGGACATAGAAACAAAATATTTGTGTCTACTTAGTGGTTTGGTTAAACTAATGAACAAGGCACACATATTCCAAAAGACTATATTACCTTGATTCAACTACCACCAAAACTGCCATCCCTGATTTTTCATCTCCTTCCGATCTCATCTTAAATCACCATTTTCAACCACTCCTATTCAAACAAATTCAATTAAACCAAACTAACGATGATTATCAAAATAAAATGCAATTTGTTTAATTAAACAATAAATAAAAACAGAAACAAGAAGTCGAGAGAAAGATAGGGGAAGTAATGCAGCAGTAAAAGAGGCAGAGGGAAGCTGGAGGAGATCAAGCAGTGGCGGATAGTGGAGACGACTAAAACAAAGCAGACTCAGATGCAGATATGCAGTGCGACAAAGACAGAGAAGATCCAGAAACGAGCAGATCCAGACACGATGAGCAGGGGGAAGAGGTGGCAGGGGCAATGATGGCAGGCTAAGAACGCAGAGGAGCACGAAGAAGAAGGTGACGAGGAGGATGGTTGAGGAGGAAGGAGAGGGGACACGATGCAAATCTGTGAAGAGATGGAGGAGGGAGGAGGAGGAGAGGCAGTGGATTTGGGTAGCAAGGAGGAGCATAGGAGTGTGAGAGGAAGGAAGGAAGGAAGAGAAAAACTTGG